>NC_066583.1:444790115-445441781 GCF_024323335.1 Lathyrus oleraceus
GAAATCAAAAGGTGAAAGTGTATCAGAATCCATAAGAAAAATGAGATTTCTACCATATAGGGAAATAACTCTAACCGCTATGTGGACCAGTAGGCCACCACTATAGGGTGTATAGCCAAAAAGTAAGGAATTAAATGTTTGAGGTTGTTTTCCTAAACAACTCTAGGTAGAAAGGCAGACTACATTAAATGTCCTAAAGGATGTACTTGGAATACCAAAGAAAGTATATTACGTTGTCAAAGGAATAGTATGTCACTGGATGGACGATTTATGATCGAAGGTAGATAATGAATTATGGAAAGATATGAATGTTGCCCTAAGGAGGAAGGAGGAATAATTAGAAGTATGCTCTCCAAGGATTAGCATCCTCATGCCTACGTATTCTCAGCATGCAATGAGAAATTCAGAGCAATCGTAGTTCGGAACCACAAGAATAGAAAGAGAGATATTTGTCTAAGCAACGAGGGCTCACAAGACAAACACCACTTCAAGGAATGATTGTAGTATTGGATGGTACGAGTGTATCACTTGCTGAGGAAACACAGTTCGAGATCAAGTAAGAATAACATCTTGGATCCAAGAAGGAGATAAACTCTGAATCGGAGAGTAAGATAGGCATTTACCAATACGCGGACTAGCAGACCGCCACTATAAGGTAAATCCAAAAAATAAGACTAAATTAAGTGTTTGGGGTTGTATCCCAAACAACTCTCGATTGAGGAGACGGACTGTTGTTAAGATATCCCAAAAGGATAGACAAGGAGTCCAAGGAGTAATATAGTTGATCTAAAAAAGATGGAAGTGATTGAATGAATGGAGAATGATTGATTGAATAGGGTAGCAATAGATAAGGTAGATTAATAAGTAAGATAGCAATAGATAAGATATGAATAGATAAGATAGCTCACGAAGAATCTGAATTCTTCTGCCTACGTACCCTTATAGTGCAATAAGGAAATTAGATCGTTCGTAGTTCAGCCCACTAGGGCTGAAAGCAAGATGATTGAGGAAAAAGAAGATGATTAAATGGTTGAATTAAAAGAGTGAAATAGAATGGAGAATGAATAGACTTGATAGTTACTGGATAAGAATCACACTAAAGTCTATGAGTAAAGGTGGATACGATAAGCAACGAGCCAAACGTCTCGCACCCAAAGATATCCAGAGTGAGTTTAGGAAAGCTCCAGTCTCATTCCTTATTTACCACTTAAGGCTTGTGGCATGTAACTCTCGTCTTAACCTTCACGTGAAGAGAGGGGAATCTTTGTAGTTGTTTCTTATGTTGACAAAGACCTTATCAATCGTTTGATTCGAAATAGAGGCGAATTCGATGAGTGATAGATCATACGTCCCATACCTAAAGATACTCAGAATGGGGGTAGGAATACTCCAGTCCCACTCCTTCTCTATTGCTTAAGGCTAGTATCGTACAACTTGATTCATGATTGATAAGTTATTGATGTAGTCCTTGCTTTGTTGTATTGCTTTGTGAAGTGGGAGAGACTTGTGAATTGTATGGTTAGAATTGTGCTAAAGTCTATGAATAAAGGTGAATACGATGAGCGCTGGGTCATACGTCCCATACCCAAAGATACTTAGAATGGGGGTAGGAATACTCCAGTTCCACTCCTTCTCTATTGCTTAAGGCTCGTGCCACACACTTCTAACCTTGACTTGACAAGCTTTTGAAGATGCCACCTTTGATGGGCTTGTATAATTCGCTGCTTGGTATGACTGAGGATGCCTTGATTGAAGATCTTGACTTGAGGCCTTGAGCTCCACAGCTTCCAGAAAAGTCTTATTAAGTAGTCAAGGGATTTTTGATAACTTGAATAGACTACGGAATTATAAATGATCAAAGGATTTAGTTAATCAAAATTGTTTTTGATCAACTTGAATCAAAAGTTTGTATTAGATTAAAAATATAGTTAACCTAATCTAAAGGTTAATAATATGTACAAGTGATTCCTAAGGGACCATGCAAAGGTTAAAGTCAAATTAATCAAACATCTCATGAAAATTAACTTGATTGAAATGGCTAATTATTCTAAGTCAAATGCTAATCATAAGGGATCATGCTAAGAATGATGTCAAATTATATCAAGAAACAATGAAAGAAGCTACCATGAATTAGAAAGTAAAAATCCAAAAAGAAGCATCATGATTTTTTGTGAATTTTTTAATTGAGAGAAAAAAAAGAAAGTAAGATTAATCTCACAAAATTATAATTTTCTAACTAATTCTAATCTAACTCTAATTATGAAGATCAATCCCAATTCATACATTTAATTATAAAATTAATCAACCTAATCCTAATTAATCAAGAGAACTAAAATCCTATTTTTATTACAAAAAATCTAAATTAACTCTAATGTGAATCAAAAAAGAAATTAAATCCTAAAAATAAATGTGCATAACTATGATAATTTTTATAAGGATTATGCATAGAATCATTTCTAACATTTTTTAATTAATTATCAATCAACTAGTACCATGTAAATATGCTATATAAAATTCGGCACTAATGACCTGTGGTAATTATATATAATTAATATAAAACTAATATAATACTATATAAAAAAGTAATAGAAAAGAAAATGCAATAGCAGTAGATTACATAAGCTTAATATACTAATATGTTTAATGTACGTAAGATTGTATAAGTTTAATGGCAGTAAATACAATATAATACTAATATATATATAAGCTTAATCTACATATGGTATACTACATGTAATTAATATAAAATTAAATATAATGATAATATATAATAGAGTAATAGAAATAGGGGTGGCAAACGGGCATGCCCGCCCCGTTTAGGCCCGCCCCGCAAAAGCCCGCAAAAAAATGGGGCGGGGCGGTCATAGTTGAGTATGTGGGTCTAAAACTTAGACTCGCCCCGTAAAAAAGTGAGGGCGGGGCGGGAAATCCCGCGGGCACTACACTCTTTAAGCCTAAAAATGCAAAAATTTATGTAAATACACGTGCCCGCAAAAACCCGCGAAAAAAACAGGGCGGGGCGGGGCGGACACATTTGAGGGTGAGGGCCTAAATCATTGGCCCGTCCTGCACAAAAGTGCGAGCAAAACGGGCATGTCCAGCGGGCCGAGCCCGCTTTGCCACCCCTAAATAGAAACATGAGTAATAGCAATATCTAAAAACATGAGAATAGCAGTGTCGGAAAAGAAGCTGGACGTGAAACATGAGTATAGCAATATATGAAAAAATTAAAGTAAGTTTTCGGTAATGGTCAATGGAACCAAATTCGACGAGTTAACATATCATTGGAATTAGAATTTTACAAAAAAATCAAATACATACCGTAAATTACGAAAGAAGCTACAAATTATACCGAAAAAGTAGCAAAAACGTACGAAAAATTTGATTAATGAATGCGTCAATTCGGTTAAAATATGCATCGGAACAAAAAGTTAATTATATATTCACGATCGACGTGACAGATCGATTCAAATGGTATATTCACATGTTATTAATAGTTAAGAATTAAAAATCACTATTTTTCAAGTTTATGCGTCTTTATAAAAAATAAGTGATTATTCAATAAGTAATTCCAAAACAGTAGTTTAAATCAATCAACCAACAAACATTCAATAATTCATGGCAAGGGTGTGAAGAGATGAAGGATTACCGACGGAGCGGAGATTTGCTCCGTTTAGCGTTGAAAAACGAAGCGCCGAAAAGAAACTCGGAATACTTCAAGAATAAGCTCCATTAATCCAATTATTCTTGATGATGAATGAACGTAGAAGATGAATCATGAATGTAGAATATTGATGAAAATAAGCTTGGATTGATGAATCTTGGATGATGATTGTTGATAAATCTTGATAAACTTTAGATGATGATTGTTGTAGAAATTGTTGATGGATGATTTTTGATGACAATGCTTGAATTGTTGATGATAATATAGAAATTGTCGATGGCTAAGTTCCACCATTTTAGAAATTCAATGTGATGTTCTAAATGGTGATAAAGATGAACTTAGTGAGGGTGAGGGAGAAGATGAATATTGAGGGAGAATAGAAGAAAACAAATGATGGTTAATTGTGAATTCTTTAAGTTAGGTTAGTGATATTAGCTAAAGCCAAAATTATGAGAAATAATATGTTTATATAGACTTTGCAAGTGAATGAACACCCTTGGACTGTGATCCAATTAATTGGTTTATCATCGGTTAGGAGTTAATTTAATCCTTAGTTGTGGATCACCAATTTCGATCATAGGATTAAATGTTAAGAGTGACTAGGATTGAATGAAAAAAATGAAAGTTGAGATTTGTGTTTGTTTGGAAGTTTTGTGTTAGTTTGGAAGTTATGATGGTTAAGGGTAATTAGGTAAATGGATGGCTTGTGGAGAAATAGATAGTTAAGGGTAGTTAAAGAACAATGTTGTTGGAGTTTAGCAAAAGTACCAAGTTAGAAGGTAAGGCAAAGAGTCACTAGTAATTTGAGTAGCATAACCCATAACTTTTAGTACTTCTGAGAAGTGATATTTTCCACTAAATGAATGAAATTTCCCTTTTATTCCAACTTTGACATTTCCTTTGAATCCAAGCAAACCTCTGAATTAATTGATGATTATTTCAATCTCTCCTGATAACCATGAATCTCAAATAAAGAGATTATCCCCACCATAAGTAATACGGGAAATAAACCCGAATAATTATCAAATAATATCCACCTCAAAAAGCCACTTAAACCTATTAAATCTATTAACATCAAACCTTTGACATAAATTTGTTAGCATATGCAAATGTCAATGAATGCATGATCAAAATAGACAAAGTATGCAAATGAACAAAACCATAAGCCTGACAAATTAAAAGAAAGTAGGGCAAGTTTTGGGGTATGACAATAGGTTCCAAATAACATGTAACGTTTCAAAGAGGAATCAGATGCCCCAGAATGCTACGCTGGAGGTGGAATTGTTTGATGTATGGGGAATAGAATTTATGGGACCATTTCCACCATTATTTGATAAGAATTACATTTTGGTGGCAGTAGATTAAGTGTCTAAGTGTGAAGAAGTTATGGCATTACCCACAAATGATTCCAAAGTGGTAGTGAAGTTCGTGAGAACGAATATCTTTGCAAGGTTCGGAGTTCCAAGAGCACTAATAAATGATGAAGGTACACATTTCCTGAATCTCCTTGTGGAAAAGTTGCTGAGAAAATATAATGTGAAACAAAAAATTGCCACCTCATACCATCCTCAAACAAATGGACAGGTAGAAGTTTCTAATATACAAATCAAGAAAATCCTAGAAAAAATTGAGTTCCTTCAGGAAGGATTGGGCAACAAAGTTGGATGATGCACTGTGGGCGTACATAACTGCATTCAAAAAACCCATATATATGTCACCCTATCATTTAGTTTATGGAAAAGCTTGTCATTTACCTTTAGAATTGGAACACAAAGAGTTGTAGGCCTCAAAACTCTTGAACTATGATATCTTTGAAGCGGGTGATTCCAGAATCCTTTAGCTCTATGAGTTGGAGGAGTTTAGGAACCAAGAATTTAAGAATGGCAAGCTTTACAAAGAATAAACAAAAAAATTACATGATCGAAAGATTCAGAAAAAGGAATTTTGGGAAGGAAAATTAGTTCTCTTGTTTAATTCAGTGTTAAAGTTGTTCCCTAGAAAGCTTAAGTCCAGATGGTCTAGTCCATTCATTGTCCACAAAGTATTCCCTCATGGGGCAGTCGAGTTGAGAAATAACACTAGTGAGGACACCTTCAAGGTCAATGGCCAAAGGTTGAAGCCTTATCACCAGGGACAGGAGAATGTCCTGGTGGAAGAGGCCCAACTCAGAGCACCGTAGACTGGTCATACGTCGAGCTATGGACCTTAAAAAGTGATGCTCGGGATGAAACCTAATCGAGGTAACAATAGTTTTCTTTTCAGTTGTTTGATTTACATTTTTGTTTTGTTTATTTTATCTGTTAAAAAGTTGTGTGTTGAAGAACCAAGAAGAAAGTAGAGAAGGGGTTCGTCCCAGTAGAACTATTTTACATCATGGAAGAACTTTTTCTTCTATCGATAAGTCAATCCAGGAGGTAGAATGTTGGTTGCAAGATAGTTAACAAAATTAGCGTACCAAGGTACAGTCGTTACTACTAGGGTAGTTTCGATGTGTAGTTCCATTTATCAGGGTCGTCATCATGACTTGTCAGATTGTTGCCTGAAGCTATTAATCTATCATAAGTGAAATTATCATTTATGGGAATAAGGTCTCATTTCAGATATTCGAGTCTCGAGAGGTGGTCAGTTACCATATTTTTAATCCCCTTTTTATCAAGGATTTCCAAATCAAATTCTTGTAGCAAAAGGATCCAGCGAAGTAGTCTATGCTTCACATTTTTTTTCTCAATAGGTATCGAATGGCAACGTGATCAGTGTATATAATAATTTTTGTCTCCAACTAGATAGGAGCGGAATTTGTCTATCGCAAATACTACTTGTTGTAGCTCCTTTTCAGTAATGGCATGGATTAGTTGGGCCGTATCTAAAGTTATGCTAGCATAATATATCACGTGTAGTCTCTTGTCCTTTCGTTGTCCTAGAACAACACCAATAGCGAAATTGCTTGCGTCGCACATAATCTCGAACGGTTGGTTCCAATCTGGTGGTTGCATGATAGGTGCAAAGATTAGTGAGTGTTTTATGAGGTCGAATTCTTTGAGACATTTTTTGTCGAAACGAAATTCGACGTGTTTCATTAAAAGACTATTTAAAGGTTTAGTGATTTTAAAAAATTCTTTGATAAAGCGTCGATAAAAACCGGCATGTCCAAGGAAACTTCAGACTTCCCTAACTGTTCTTGGTGTTGGAGGTTTTCTATTACCTCAATCTTAGCCTTGTCAACCTCAATGTCCCTTTCCGAAACCATGTGTCCCAGGACTATATCTTTTGTAACCATGAAGTGGCATTTTTCCCAATTTAGTATGATATTTACTTGTACACTTCTTTCTAGAATTTTGTCTAGGTTAGCAAGGCAGTTTTTAAAACTGGATCCGCAAACCGTGAAATCCTCCATGATTTCATCCAGGAAGTCTGCGAATATTGACATCATACATCATTGGAAAGTTGCAGGGGCATTGCATAGTCTGAATGGCATTCGTCAATAGGCAAATATTCCATATGGACATGTAAAGGTTATTTTCTCTTGGTCATCCAAGTGAATAGGAATTTGGAAAAATCTAGAATATCCATCTAAATAGCAGAAATAAGAGTTCATAGCTAAACGTTTAAGCATTTGATCAATGAACGGAAGGGGAAAATGGTCCTTCCGGGTTACTTTGTTCAGCTTCCAATAGCCTATGTATATGCCCCATCCGTTTTCTATACATTTCACAACAGATTCTCCTTTTTTTCGTTTTGTGCAACTATGACACCTCCCTTCTTTGGTACCACATGTACAAGGCTAAGTCACTAACTATCAGAGATTTGGTAAATTATACCAGCATCAAGAAATTTAAGCACTTCCTTCTTGACCACATCACTCATTATATGGTTTAGCCTTCTTTGGTGTTCTCTATAGGGTTTAGAGTCCTCCTCTAGCATTATCTGGTGCATGCACAGAGATGGACTTATCCCTTTTAGGTCAGAGATGGTATAGCCTATAGGTGCAGGGTATTTTCGTAAGACATCTAAGAGTTAATTAATTTCGTCACTGTTTATATTCATACTTACTATAACTAGACGATTAAGTTCTTTATCAAGAAATTCATATATCAGATTCTTAGGTAATTCCTTGAGCTCTATGGATGGTTTCTTAGGGTCTGTCATATGGTCTGGAGTTTGTGTTAGGCATTCGTAAATACTATCATCCACATATTGTGTCATTAATTTTAATGCATCATCTTCCATGATTGGTGTCGAGGGAAGTTTTATTGTTTCGATAGGTGCTTTTGTATCCAACTCTCTTACGCACTCATCAATAATATCGATGGCATAACATGAGTCGTCAATGGCAGACACTTTTAGAAATTTGGATAGTATGAAATCGACCTTCTCGTCACCTACTTCAAAAGTAATTTTTCCTCTTTTGACATCTATTATGGCTCTAGCGGTTGATAAGGATGGTCTACCTAGAATGATATGGATATCTTCGTCTTCCTTAATGTACGTCATGACAAAGTAGGTCAGAATATAAAGTTGATCAATCCTAACTAGGATGTCTTCTAATATACTGATTGAGTACTTAACTGATCGATTAGCCAATTGAAAGGACATCCTAGTTGGTTGCATATGTCCTAGGTTTAATCTATTGCAGACAACTAATGGCATCAAAGTTATACTTATGCCTAAATCCAATAGTGCTTTATCAATAACATGGTTTCCTAGAACATATGGTATAGAAAAACTTCCTGGATCTTTCTCCTTCTTGGCTAGTTTGTTCTTAGCAAATGTGTTGCATTCCAATGGTTTAGGATTGTCAAGCTTGCACTTGTTTGTTAAGAGGTCCTTTAGGAATTAAGCATATGCTGGTATCTGGGTGATAGCTTTAGTGAAGGGTATTTTGACGTGAAGTTTTTCAATTACCTTCACAAACTTCTTATATTGGGTATCTTGTTTGGTATGTTTAAGTCTTTGTGGATATAGAATTGGGGGTTTATAAGGAGGGGTTGGTACATAGACTTGGATATCATTCACTACTTCTTTATCTTTAACTTCTTCTCTTTATTTCACTGGTTCTACAGGTTTTTCTAGTGCTTGTTTTTCTAGCATAGTCACAATGTTTCCTTTTGGTGGCTCTGGACTTCTTAGTGAGTTGTTATTCAACTTAGGATCAACGGGTTCCTCATATGTGGTTCCGCTTCGCAGAGAGATAGCTTTAGCATGGCCCTTAGGGTTAGGTTGAGGTTGTCCAAGGAATGATCCTCCAGGTGTAGCCTGGGCAGCTTGTTGTTGTGCTACTTGAGAGATTTGGGTTTCCAGCATCTTATTGTGAGTTACCACAAAATCGACTTTGTTACCTAGTTGTGTAATAAGCTCATTAATATGAATGTTTTGATTCATAAATTCTTTATTCTTCTGAGTTTGAGCTGAAATGAAGTTTTCCATGACCTTTTCAAGGTTTGATTTCTGAGGAGTATCATGTATAGGATGAGTCGATCTTTGGGCTTGGAAACCTGGTGGTCTCTGAGGTGTAGTATTTTGAGGAAAAGTAGAGTTATTGTTCTTGTAAGAAAAGTTTGGATGATTCCTCCATCCAGGGTTGAAAGTGTTCGAATAAGGGTTTCCTTGGGAATAATTGACCTGATCTGGGCTTGGTTCAGCTAGAAGACTGTAATCGGCAGTGATATGTCCTGGAGTTCCATAGATTTCGCATATGGGTTGTACTGCAGTTACGATAGTTGTAGGGTTAATGACTAAGCTTTAGACCTTTTGGGCCAGGGAGTCCATCTTGGAATTCATATGGTCTAGGTTGTTAACTTCGTATATACTTCCTTTCGTTTCTTTCTTCTCTACTTGGGCTCTTTCAGTACCCCATTGGTAAGTGCGCATGCCTCGGGGTACGCTTTGTTCATTAATGTACTTCCAGCGGAAGCGTCAATAGTCATCTTTGTGTTGTAGAGAAGTACTTTGTAGAAGGTATGAATGATCAACCATTGTTCTAATCCATGGTGTGGACAAGCTATTAATATTTCTTGGTATCTCTCCCAAGCGTCGGAAAGAGATTCACCATCGAACTGTGTCAATCTGGTAATTTGGTTTCGTAGGACATTGGTCTTTCTTGGTGGAAAATATCTAGCAATGAATACTTTATTTAGGTTATTCCAAGTAATTAATGAATTGGATGGGAGGGAATCTAACCATGATCTGCTCTGTCTCTAAGGGAAAAAGGGCATAAACGTAAACATCTTACCTCAGGAGCAACTGTTGCACCGCAGAAAATACAGAGTCATCATCGGATTTTATTTATTCCAAAGGAAAGGGAAAATAGAGATAAAACCCTAAATCAAGAATGGTCTCGCAACCAAGAGAGGATTCAGAAGTCGATTATTCAAGGGGAAAATATTAACACCCCTCACATCCATGGTACTCCATGGGAACCACTTGCTTGTATCAATGCATATGGATGTTGTTTATGTGTATGTTGATTGCTATTAGGAAATGACATGAATAAGAATAAGGTGGGAGAGAAAATAAGTTTTAAGTTATTGTGCTCGCCAAGGATTTGGGCCCTTCTGCCTATGTCTCCTCATATGTGCAATAAGGAAGTCAGAGCTCCGTAGTTCGGCTCACAAACAGAGTATGTGTTTGGTTGTTTTTACTGAACAATATTGAAGTCCACGTGCTACTGTTCACTTTCTTGTATACTTTGTCATGGGAGCAGGAAGTATTTCCTTGTTTATGGGAAAATGGATACGCTTGGATCACACTCTAAAAGTTAAACATCACTTGTTCACACATGGAGGCTTTAAGCGTCGTTCATGGTAGAACGGAAGTAACACGTCCTTTTGAGAGGTTTTGAAGAAATGCACTGAGGCAAAATATAATTTGATTTGTTGGGGTTGATTTTATATGCATAGACAAGCATCAGACCCTTGGCTAGATATAGTTAACTGTCCAAAACCTCGAGAGTTGAGAGGACAATGTTATCCTAACCACTCTTTTTCGTCCATAAGATATTTGAATTGTGAAAAGAGTTTGGCGAGTCTAATCATTGGAACTTAAAGGGAGACAAGTACCTGACTCTTGACTAAGTACAACAAATAATCAGAATACTTGGGAGTCGAGAGGACAATGGTATCTTAACTATCATTTTTCTCCCTGATATCACCTAGATCTAACTTGTCTAAATCATTAGATGTTTTAAGGGGGAAGTCAAGTGTCGGGTCCTCAAGTTAGGCACGGTCGACAACCCAAGTACTTGAATGCTGTCTACAAGCATGTACACCCCATTTTTGCATTCCAGTTTGATATAAAAAGGTTTTGAAAAAGGAACTTGACGTTGGATCAAATGTTTGGATTTATTATGAAAAAGTGTGTGAAGTGGATGAGAGAGATAGAATGAGATTGAGAAGAGAATGGATATCATGAATCATGGAATGGATGGGAGATACTTGACGTTAGATCAAGTACTCGTGTTGCAATGGTGTGAGTTTTATTTGGAAAACAACTTGAAGTTGGATCAAATACCTTTGTTTCTTTTGAAATGCTTTATTTTTCTCATTTGTTTTTATCTTTTTATTTCCCGACCCAATACAAATTAATTAAACAAATACAAATCATGTACCGTGCCTAAAACATATAAGTGGTGTGGTACTCCACACAATACAAATTAATTTAATGGGCTAAAGGCAATGGATAACTAGGGTAGCACTTGAAACCTAAATTCACATGTGGACACAAACAACAAATGGGGTTAGTTAAACAATATGAACCAAATGGATTTAAATGCTAAACAAATGAATCATTAACATGCTATGATGAAATAATGTGATGATGTAGATATAGTAACCATGGAGAAAATAATGGACATGTTAACACATCATATCATATTGAAATATCATTTTCAATTTGGATTCAATAAACACTATCAAAGAGATTTATCAATTAAAATGGAATTAAAACCAAGAAATGAACATGAATATGGAAATTATGGAATTTAATCAAATAGATCCTGTAAGACCCTAATTTTGACCCCTAAGATCCCTCATGCCATCTCATAACTTGGCATTAGCATTGGGATCATACCCTGGTTCTCTCCTCACCTATCACTACTTGGGTTTGCATTGATAAATATCACCAAGCATATTTGATTGTGTCATGCTTTATTTTCTTTTTTTACTAACCAAAATCTAAAAATATGTCTAGTGTAGCTTTGTTTCTTTTGTAGGTAGTGTGTATGTCCACCTGTGCCTCATCAAGCTCACAATTAGGGTTTGTGACCCTCAATGCAAGGGATCAAGCAATCAAGGTTACAAATTTGTTCTAAGCATCATATATGGATTCCCATGTTCTCTATTTATCATTTTTGATCAAGAAATCATCAAGAATTTGAAGCTTGTTTGTCAAGGAAGCCCTAATTCATTTGGGTATCTTATGTGCCTTCCTCAGCAAGTTTCTTCAAAATTTGGTCAAATATATCAAGGTATACTTAATTTTGTATCAAATTAATCATATATGATTCTCCATGAGGCCCAAATATCTAAGGAACTTCAAGTTTGCAAGTCGGTTCAAGGAGGTTGACCAGAAAGGTCAATAGGTTAAATCTAGGGTTCCCTAGACCCTATCTCCTAAAATATTTGTCATATGAAAATTATTCAAAGATAAACGTTACTCTTTGTGTAATTAAAAACAACTTTCATGTTGGAATCAAGATCTAATTTTTCTTGTAAAATCATTTTTTATGGTGAAAGATTATAGGTCATTTTGTTTGTGCCCTAGATAGAAGGTCAACATCCAAAAACCATAACTTCCTCATTTTTTGTGATACGAAGATCAATCAAGTTTAATTATCAATTGAAAGATGTATTATCCAAATTTTATTATTTTAGAAAGGTAAAATTCCACTTGCAATCTCATGTTCCATGAGGAAACATTATAGGTCCATTTTGGTCCTCATCATTGAACAAGCAATTTTCCTCAATATCTAAAATCCATAACTCCGTCATTTTAGATCCGAATGGTGTCAAATTTGTTATCAAATTTAATACAATTGAAATATATACAACTTTGAAGAAGGAACCAAAGTTATTTAAATCTCATAGAAAAATTTATTCAAGGTGGAAAAATGGGTCATTTGACTTTTAACTTAGAAAATTTTCAAGTATGTTTGATTCCTCCAACTTCAAGGTCAGAATTCATCATGATCCCAGCTTCAAATGTAAAATATTCCATCATCAAAGTTGTTCCCCATGATGGTAGCTTTCCAAAGAGTCCAAGATCATTCCTTTTGTACAAAAATTGATGGACTTGCGCATGGTTTCTTTGCATGGCCCAATTTGGAAACTTTTTGAACTCAAATGTTACACTTCTTTACATGGCTTTATGTTATAATCTCAACATCAATTATGTATGAATTTGGACAGGTTGCAATGATCATTTGGTCCTAAACACATGCCCATCCACCCATGCACATTGGATTACTATTTTTGGCCAAAATTTGAAAGGGTGCAAAGATGAATTGTATGGCCTATATAATGAGATGCATTGCCTCAGAATTAAAGAGAACCCTTGCCTAAGTTGTGCTAAGCAATCCCATAACCTCACATTAGAGAATACCTTTAAGATTCCATTTAAATAGAGCTTCTAGTTCAACTTCTGTTTCTAAACTAGAACTCCAAAGATTCACCTCCATTTTGATCATAATCATCTCCTGCAAGCAAGGGAAAGAAAGGCCAAGTGAATTTGCATCAAGATCGAGCTTCAACACTACAACCCAAAGGTGATTTTTCCAAAAATACAACTATTCTATTCTCTCTCATTTCTTAACATTTTAGCTTGATTTTTGGTTGGCTGAAGTCTTACCAATGTAGGCATTGATACTAGGTTTCCTTGAGGTTGAATCAAAGCAATTCAGTTTGAACATCTCAAGTTTCAACTCCACATTTCTAATTATAGAGTGAGATTTGGAAATTTTATAGGTGATATTTGGGATCCTCATAATTTTCTGTTCAATTTGATGTATGATCCATAAACTTTGGTGACATTTTTATCCTAACTAGTCCTGTGAGATGGTCGGAGAAGACAACTGGAGCTAGGGCTCCGGCGGTGTGCTGGCTCAGTCCAGACCGTTTGATCCCATGGCCACGTTCTAATCTCATCCCTTGATTGTGATTACCCCTTGTGTGTGCGCGTTGAGTGATGACCATGGTGGACGTTACGCGCTTGGCCATCAGATTTGCCACCTCAATTAATGAGGGAGATCTGATGGCCCTTGTTTTTTTGAATTGTTTTAATTTTCCATTTTATTTTTTAAATAACATTTTCTCATTTAACTCACTATAATTTCAATTTTAATCCAAAAAATATGGGACTACCACCAAAATTTTACAAATAATTTCCTCTTCCTATTTCTAAATTAAAATTATTTTTTGGACTGAATTTGATATTTTTAGTGAATTTTGTGATTTTTAACTTGTTTTTAATTGATTTTAAATACTTCTGACTTTCAAAAATTGCAAAAAAAGTTAGTCATAGGTCCTTTGGCCTTGTTTGACCTATGATAAATCCCTTGGCCATTTCGTTTATGATTTGAAGGGATTTGAGGTTTTGGACCTTTTAAAAAGTATTTTTCTTTATTTAAAAAATGAATTTAAATTGTTTAAATTGCTTTAATATTTTGTTGAGCCATTTTATTGACTTTTTGTTGACTCAACTTCTGTTTGGCCTTGATCTGGGTTAATTGGACTTCAATTTGGTCAATAGCATTGGATTTAGGGGGTTGATGAAGTTTGAACTTCATCCATCAAGATGAATGGATGGTATTGTTCAAGTGAGGTTCATCCCTTGATCAATTTGGGATCTCTTTCAATTCATCTTCTCATCTTCATCTCATTTTCCCCCATCCACTCATGGCCAATGATTTATCAAAGATCAAAGGCTAGTTGATTCATCAATGACCTTGTGTTAGATGAATCAACATGAGCTTGATTGGGATAGGTCCATCTCTTCTTATTTTTGTGTGTGATATGCTTTAGGAGCTTGGTCTTTATACCTTGTCTCTAGAATGCATTAACACCAATATTATTATTGTCCAACCTCAGATAGTTGTGACTTCTACATAGGTCCAATTACGATTGTAACACCCCGATAATAATATGATAATTATTTAAATTAAGTTAATAATATATTTATTAATTTAATTATATAATTGGATTATTATTATTATTATTTTTGGAATTATTGAATTATTATTATTATTGGAATAATAATATAAATTGGAATATATATATATATAAGTTGGAAATAAGGAAAAAGAGTTCCATTTTTGGTAAAAAGAGTTTTACGTGAAACAGAGAAGCGGCTGAAAAGTGGAAAGTGGAGAAAGGGCAAAGAGGCAGAGCAAGAGGAAGAAGATTGGAGAAGAGAAGAGCTTGGAGCTCAGAGATTGCCGGATTAACTCAGGTAAGGGGGTTTATCGTCGTTTAATGGGTATTATGGGTTAGCATGTAATGGGTAGTGATAAACCGTTGAATTGACCCTAATTGGGATTTGGAATGCTGAGAAATTGTGATGAATAAGTTGTGTTAAATCTGAAATTTAATCGGTAATTGGATGGGTAGTGTTTTCCCGAACGTATAGCTTTTTACGGAATTGGAATCGGAGGTCCGGAAGTCCTCCAACGGCGGAAAATGCGGAGAATTCTGCATTCTGCCCTATGTTAGCGCAGGAACAGCTTTCTGTCTTGCGTTAACCGGTTAACCCAGGGTGTTAACCGGTTAACACTGTGTTGTATTGTGTAAAAGTTGTTGTTTTGTCTGCGTTAACCGGTTAACCCAGGGTGTTAACCGGTTAACACTGTTGTGATTGCTGAGATATTGCTGTTTGTGCTGCGTTAACCGGTTAACCCATGGCGTTAACCGGTTAACACTGTTGCGTTTTGCCAGAAAGTGTGTTCTGTGTTGCGTTAACCGGTTAACCCAGGGCGTTAACCGGTTAACACTGTTGAAAAGTGGAAAAATTGTTATTTAAAATGTTGTGTACCTATTTGATGGTTGCCTATATCGGTGTGTGATATAGTAGGGATTATTTCCCGCTATTTTGAGCAGTATAGGTATTAGTAGAGTGTGCTAATACTGTGATTGAATTATTTGACATGATATGATGTTTTGATACATGTGTTGATGATGTATGATGGTATGCATAATATTGTGAATGTATATGTTATGCAAGTGTTGTGAATGGACTGTTTTATGGCTTAGAGTGTGAGCATATGTCCATTGCGGATTTTGTTGTGATGTTGCATTGCTAGTGTCGCATCCTGCGAAAAAACCACCGGCGAGCCTAAAAATAAAAACATACAGAGCCGCCACTAAACGTTATTTATCCCAAGATAGGGAAAGGAAACGCTCAGAGAAACCTGGAAAGACATGGTCTCGCGACCAGAGAGAAAAGGTTCGGGAGTCGGTTACGCGAGGGGAAGGTATTAGCACCCCTCACGTCCTAGGTACTCCTAGGGATCCACGTCCTAGAATAAAGAAAAGGTTGCTAAACATCACACACACACACGGGGAACGCAGGTGGGATTAAGAGGAACGGGCTCGATAAGGTATCGCACCTTATGCCTACATATCTTGTCTGGAACAAGAATCAGAGCCACTGTAGTTCGGCTTACGCACGCCAAACAACCCAACACATACAAACAAGCAAGGGTGGCAAACATGGAGCCCGACAACCACTTGATGGAATTATGTCGGCATCCGAACCAAAACACGCACAAAACGGCAAACTTGGAGCCCGACAGCCAATCACTGGGCTTACGTCGGCATCCGAACCAAAACACCAAACAGCACAGTCAGATAACAAGTAAACGCACGCAAAAAAGAAAAAGGTTGCCCGGAGTGGTCTCGCACGACCACCTGCCTACATACCTCGTCTGGCACGAGGATCAGGGCGATGTAGTTCCCCTGAAAGGGACTAAATTGCTAACCAGAAACCGGGGAAAGATACACAACTAGGGAGCTGAGACTCGAGCCTAATGTTGTCATGCATCGTTAACCCTAAGTTCGGTTTTCTATCCTACTTGCATAAGCAAACTAACCTAACCAGGAAAGAAGCTAGCACACAAGCATACAATCATATATCATCAAATGAGAACAGGTATCTCAAACAAACATGTCAATCAGATATCCACATAACACGCACTATAGCCAAACAAGGGGGCTCAATCAATCAGGTTTGACTGCCTAAGCAATCGTCTGTACAGGCTGTGTTTGCTCTTAACCTTGCCATTACGAGGCTAAGGTGAAGCAGATGAAAGGATGAAGTGAGGATCAGACCTCACAGCTCTTATCCCTAACCAGGGAGAGCTGACAAATGAGCATGGGTCCAGAATAGGGGAACCCTTCTATACTCGATGACTCTGACACAATGTGCACTGCACAAGATCTTGGGCTTTTGATCTCAATGCTACAACCATGTAATGGGAGCAAGGAGAAGACTCACTGAATAGTGGGGGACAGGTTGCTTGTCCCTACCTTCCACCAATTGCCTTACTTGAAGGACTTTACCTGCTTGGGCTTGAAAAATAAACATACACAAGCATTGCCTCTTAAGGAGGACTTCAGACAATTTGCCCGGCCCGGTAACAGCCGGGTCTCCAGACTACATGAAGTCAAGAAGACCTACCTCAATGCAAGTTGCTTATGCAAAGCAAAGCAAAGCAATAGTTCACAAGGAACTGAGCAACTAAAGTACCTGGAAACAATCAAACTCAGTCAGTACTCAATCAGACAAACTATACAGCAAACAATCAAACAGTTTAAACAATACAACACAAAGCAAGCTCAAGGCTTAAGCCCAAGCTCCAACACCTACAAAAAAAATGTTATGTTAGTGTACAAACATCCACAACATCAATCAAAATTGGATTTGGATCATTCTCCATGTGCATTGCTTTTTGATCCTGAAAAATCAAGCAAATATTAGCAACTAGACCACTAGGCCAAGCCTAGGGTCCCAAAGCAAGAAAAAAGTTAAAACAGCAAGGTATCCACCATCCAACATCAAATTAACATCAAACAAGAGCAAACATCCTTGGTGTCATGTTTATATCATCCATCAAGTTCAATTCATGCACAAAACAATCCATATTGGTTCAAATGAACCACCAAATATACAAACAGAAGTATTGCATTCAAAGCCATGCCAAAACACATCAAAAAAATCTCAAATTAAATACACCTAAACAGGGGTCAATCAAGGTCTACCATGTCAAATTTGAGCTCAATTGGGCAAATGGAACCATGTTAATGAAAATCAACAAAAACAGACACAGTTACATGCTTCAATTCACAACATCAATGCATACATCCACTTCAAAAATTCATAACTCAATGAAAACAAAAAAGAAATGGATGAGACCAAAACAGGGAGGTCCTAACATGTGTCTAGTTCATGCATATCAAATTTCATGGCCATACAATACAATATGAGGATTTCCCAATCAATCTACCAACATGTGTCACATGAGCTTGCAATTTCAATCACCAGAAATGAAAAATCATGATCAAATTGAAAATACAGTGAAAAGTTCTACAAAAATTCATACAACATCCTAACATATCAACAATTCATCATGCAAAATTTCAGCCAATTCCAACATGCATAGGTTATCCAATTAAATTCAACAAGTTGACATCAAGAGGTGTGACACCAATTGTCACACCTAAGTTCCAGAATTTGCTGCTCTCTAACCAGGTATCAAAAATTCATGAAATTTACATATAAATAATCCTCAATGAGTCAAGAACCACCACAAAAATTTTCAGCCATTTATTTTATGATATGAGTATTTCATGATCAAATTGCCAAAATGTATCAAAAATGGACATACAATGGAAAACCCTAGGTCAATTGAAATATTTGCCAAGCACAACTTTGACCAATAGGTCAAAAAAATTCTACACTCATCAACAAAGTCATAGAAAAAATTTCCATATTTTTAGGAATTTTTTACTATTTTTTATGAATTTTTTAAGGTGTTAGTGAATTTTTTAAGAATTAAAATGAATTAACTTAAATTAACAAAAATGAAATTTCAGTGGCATTATGGTAATTTTTTTTGCGCGGCGGGAAACAGCAAATTTGAAAATTCAAATGACAATTTGGATCAAACATCATCTTCTTCATCGTTTTCAGTAAGAGATTTTCCAGAATTTTCAAAATCATGAAGAACATCAAATGCTAACGAAAATGGACATGGCCGGTACCATTCGAACCGTCTCAACAAGAGGATTACAACTATGAACTCTATTTCTCTCAACTCTTCCTAAATCAAACGAATCACTCGATCTAGGGTTTCACATCCAAAATTCGAATCCGAATATCTCCCTACACAGTCCTCCATTCGCAATTCCAAAACTATCACGACGATCTACATAGCAAGCTCTATAAAACGCATATGCACATCGAGCAAAACATGAAACTCGAAAATTGCTCAAACCTGTAATGGCAGTCGTGATTGAGAGGTCTTTTGCGCTTCTTTTCTTCAAACAGCAGTAGAAGAAGCTCCAGGCAAGGTGATGTGATGCTCAGGTCCCTTCAATTTCGCTCCTACAGCTCGCAATCCGAAATCACCATGGATGAAGGCATTAGCAACAGTCACGATGCAGCACCTAATTCCTCTTAATTTTGCAAAACAGATGGTGAGGATGAGGTTTGTGATCGAATGCAACAAGAATCTCCAATTTTGGTTGAAGAATGAGGAAGAAAAGTGAGATTGAAGATTGGTGTGTTCTTGAAGGTTTGAGAGAATTGGAAGAGTTCTAGATCTAGCTTTGGAGAATGTGATTTTCTGTTATGATTAGCAAATGATTTGGAATATATATGTTGGCTTAATCCTCCACTAATCATGTAATTAGCATTTGGCATAATTAAGTGAAATGGTAATTTTTGCAAATGAGGGCAAAATGGTCAATTCACTTAGACAGCTCATTGACACCTGTTGACAGCACACACAACTTCTAAATATCATATATGAACTGTGGAAACTTGTCCCATGCCCATTGGTTGCTTAAAACTCAAAATCACTATGTGTATGCAAAATGACCAATTTTCATCATTTCACTTTTCAAGCCAAAATCCAATTCTCATGCCTTAGCCATGAAATGAATATTCAAACACACTCTAAATGCCATTCCTGAGGTGTTGGAAAAAGTCCCATTCAAAAATTCCAATTATTTTGACATTTGGACGATTTTGCCCCTGGTCCAATTCAGCTGTCCAGTTGAAAAGTGACTTTTTGCCTGGGCCATTTTTGGGAAAATCCAATGATGCACCCTCAAAGTACATGTCAAATGGAGTTTGTGCATATAAAGAACTTGCAATTTGGACAAAGTATGTGGTAGTTATGGCCTCCTGATTACGGGTCTTTTCTGAAATTCACTGAGCCATATCTCCCCAACCATACATTGGATTTTCAAGTTCTTGGACTTTTTGGAAAGGTGAGAACAAGATCTACATCTGTCATGTTGAACAATTTTTCATTTGAAGCTTCCTTGGACATCTGTTTTTGAGGTCAAAAACTTTCCATTTTTGGAAACTTCAGTTACAAGTCACTTTCTATTTTTGGCAGTTTTTGTCCTGACTTGATTTTCTTCATTTTTAAGCTTTGAGATGTCATTTAACACTTGTTCCAACATGAATGAATTGTCTTCAACTCATTTCCACCTCCAAATCCATCAGATCATGTACAGTTGACCACAGTTGACTTTTCATCTGACAGATGAATCTGGCAATGCATAGATCAATTTAAACCCCAATTTCCCACTGAAATGGCTCAAGGGTGACACCCTAGCCTCAATAAGCACAATATAATCACAAAATGAACCTCATATCCATCACAAACCCCATCTCCTGATCCAGCCCTGATTGGCCCAATACAACTGATTAGGGTTGACCAGTGGTCAAAACCCTAATCTCAAGGAATCTTCTTCAATCTCCTAATGACATCCAACCATGATGATGATGAGGTATCAATTAAATCAATATGAAGACCAATACCCTTGAGAATCATGAAACCCTAATTCACAGCCCAATCCTCAGATGGCCATGATCAATCAATAAACCCTGGCTTGCACCTTCTGACTTCCTATCTCCTGATCAAGACTTGGGAAGATAGCTTGCACACTGTAACCACATGATATGCAATATGAAATGCCTAAAGTCCTAAGATGACATGCAAATATGTTAATGCTAGTCCCAAGAGAGGAGGGCAAATTTTGAGGTGTTACAGCTGCCCCTATTCAATCCACTGTGAACCTGTCGATACGAAATAGCCTCGGCTTTCGGATGATCAGGATGAAGAGTGATTGAATACCAAGAACAGACGAACAATTTGCACTCTGATGGGATAATAATTAACAACGCCTGTCAGCATCGGCGAAGAAACAAACTCTGAACAACGTCGACCTGGATACCAAAATAAATGGTAACACAGGGATAACCATGGCCTGAACACCACACATCCACGCGGGATTATTATTCTCTTCTCTTGTTTATGCTTTTCTTGAACCCCGAAAATTTCTCTATATTTTTTTCATTTTCTTGAACCCCGAAAATTTTTCTCTGCGCAAACGATCCTCGAATCTCTGCATTTGAACCCCAGAAAATGCCTCAGCACTCCTTTTTGCCAACATAATGAACCCCGATCTCCAATTTGAACCCCAGTCGCCTGACGATAACTCTCGATCGCCAGAATGAACCCCGTTCTCCAGAAAATGTCGCAACATCTCCCTTTCTCCGTTTAAACCCCGGAACATGCCTCAGCATTTCCTTTCTCCATTTGAACCCCGTCTCCAGAAAATGTATCCACATTTCCTTTTCTCCAATCTCTCGTGATAATTCCGCTGGCAACGTCGGAAATAACACCCAACCACTCTGAGGGCGACATATCAGAGGGTAAACCTTCATAAAGAAGGTAGCATGTGTATCTCTTCCTCAGAAGACACCTATAACGACCCCCATTGGCCTCAGCCCGAGTCTACGGTGACACATGAACAGAAGATAATCCTGAGGACCTCATCCCGGATATAATCTTCAACTCCAATCTCCATTTGAACCCCAGAAAATACCTCAGTATCTCCTTTTCTCCGTTTGAACCCCGATCTCCAGAAAATGTCGCAACATCTCCTTTTCTCCATTTGAACCCCGGAATCGCGCTGATCGCGTAACGTCTTCTGATATCATTTCCATCTCTGTCCGACGGAAACATTTCCTCCAATATCGCACTACTGGGGAACACTGCTGAACTGACGTCATGATGCTAAACTCCTCAGAGTAACATCTTCACCCTCTATCTCGCACGACAGAAACCTCCTCCAGTATCGCACTACCAGGGAACTACCTTTGATCAAATCATGAGGCTAAACTCCTCGGAGTAACACCTTCGCTGTCTGGCAAAAACCACTTCTCAAACAGTAACCACGGCTTGAGACTAGCTTATGCTCGCAATGATGCATGATTGATTTTTTCTGCGTAATGCTCCATAGTTATGGAAATGCTACGCGATTATTTATTTTTCTATGCAATATGCCATGTTATTTTTTACATGATGAATGCATAAAAATATCCCCCTCAAGGGAATTTTCTGGGGAAAACGAGACTCTCTGCTGAGGAACTCGCCACTGCTCCGATTTCCACCCTGCCGGGGACAGCACTGCTGCTAGGAAATAGACAACCCTTACTGGGGATACAGATCCTTTGCACCCAACCCTCTCGAGGACATGCTGGGGATACAGATCCTTCACTGCACTCTGTGGGAATACCACAGTCTTTGACTTGCTGGGGATATAGATCCCAACTCTGCTTTGGGAACCCTCACAGATACTCCCGCTGGGGAAATGAGCAATCTTCAACCTGCTGGGGGAATACCATCCAGACCCTGCTAGGGGAACGACAACTACTCCGCTGGGGAGGACCCAATCAATCCACATGTAGGATACCCTCGGCTGGGGATGCAGATATTCGTCTGCTACGGAAACTCGTTCAATCCACTGGTAGAATGAACACTGTTGGAGAGATATGTCATTAAAAAAACCCGCTCCACTCGGGGAACTACTGGAGATATATTTCTTTGAAAAAGACCCGCTCCACTCGGGGAATAGCAACCTTCTGGCCTGGCTACTGAGGAAACACCGTCTTAACCTGCCGGATAACCATCCTGACTCGGCTGGAGAAATCACAGACCTTGGATCTGCAGGGGAGTTGGCCCTCTGATTCTGCTCGGGGACCTAGCTGGGAAATGAGAACAGTTGGTACAGAACACCCGTCAACTCGTCGAACCTTGGCATCCACCTCCCAATCTCGTATCGGCTTTCCGCTTTTGAGAATTCCCAGACTCATCTGGACCTTTTCTGCTCCATCATCTTATATTCCAAGTCGCTCCGCGCTCGACGAGAGATGTACTCCTGGAATTAATACAGAAATTCGATTTTCCGACTTTGAAGAGTCTTCTTGGTTAATTTCAAGGGTCGTCGGACGTCGCTCGTCGTCCTCTACCGTTCTCTAACTTGCTTTGCCCCTGATCGGGCTCTGCGGGGAATTACATACTTTCCAATCTTTTCGACTTTGAAGAGTCTTCTTGATTACCATCAAGGATCGTCGTACGCCGCAACGTCTTCGTCATTCTTTCATTCATTAGTTCCTGAGCGAACTCTCTGGGGATCTGTTTTCAAAAGCTTCCACACCACAACCTGCAAGTGAGTGAAGAATATCTAACAGTACCTGCAAAATAGACCGTCAGATAAAACCGTGCCCCAGGCGTATCAAGATTTCAACACTTGGGTCACTCAACCTTCCAAATAAGATTTCAAGCTTTCAATCTTATAAACATGCATTGGAAGGAAACCTGTATGTTTTAAAAATGCAAGGTTCTTTATCAAAATAATCTGGATGTTTTTGCAATCAAAGCGATAATGAGAACAAAAAAACAAAATTATTTGACTGAATATGCATTTTATTAATCGGAAAAGTGTGGCTCAAATGAGCAATACAAAAGGAAGCAATTCCTGAAAAGAGGTAACTGCGCACAAAAGGAAAAAATCTATCCTAATGGCAATGTGAAACTCGTGATCTCATCGAGTTCCAACTCGGTTACACCCCCTATGTCCTCAGACTCTCCACGCTTTCTGCCTTCTGAACAAGACGTTTCTGACTGATCCCTACCGGGTATTATCCATGATGCTTTAACCAAAGCGCAAACGATCATGCTGGACGCAGTTGTTCGTTTCAATCCCTCTTTTGCCTGGACCGCCCTTACGGGTTTTCAGTCCACCGGGATACCCCTTTTTGCCCAAGTCGCCTTTTCGGGTTTTCGACTTGCCGGGTGTACATCTTTTCATTTATATCCCTAACTTTTGCCCGAACCTTTTTTCTGTTTTTGGTTCGCCGGGATGCCCATTTTTGCCTGGACTATTTTATTCTTTTCGTCCAGCGGGTCTTTTTCATACGAAGTATTTTTTAACTGCGTCCGCATTCACAGGGGATGGGAAATCTTCACCATCCATGGTCGTTAACAACAAGGCTCCGCCAGAGAAAACCTTCTTGACCACGAATGGACCTTCATAATTCGGTGTCCATTTGCCCCTTCGATCGTTTTGAGGAGGAAGGATCCTTTTCAGCACCATATCACCCACGTGATATACCCGAGGTCGTACTTTCTTGTCAAAAGCACGCTTCATCCTTTGCTGGTACAATTGCCCATGACAGATGGCTGCTAGCCTCTTTTCCTCAATCAGGCTCAACTCTTCGTACCGGGTCCTTACCCATTCAGCCTCTTGCAATTTTACGTCCATCAGGACTCTCAAAGAGGGAATCTGAACCTCGACAGGTAGTACAGCCTCCATCCCATATACCAACGAGAACGGAGTTGCCCCAGTAGATGTGCGTACCGACGTTCGATACCCATGCAATGCGAACGGCAACATCTCATGCCAATCCTTGTAGGTTACCACCATTTTCTGCACAATCTTCTTTATATTCTTGTTGGCTGCCTCAACCGCCCCATTCATCTTCGGACGATAGGGAGAAGAATTGTGATGCTCAATCTTGAATTCCCGACACAGCTCTGCCATCATCTTATTATTCAAGTTAGAACCATTATCAGTAATGATTCTCTCGGGAACTCCATATCGGCAAATGATGTCTCTCTTGAGAAATCTAGCAACAACCTGCTTCGTCACATTCGTATAAGAGGCTGCTTCTACCCACTTGGTGAAGTAATCAATAGCCACTAATATGAATCTGTGCCCATTCGAAGCCGTAGGCTCTATCTTTCCAATCATATCAATGCCCCACATAGCAAACGGCCATGGAGACGACATTAAGCTCAACGGATTTGGAGGCACGTGCACCTTATCAGCATAAATCTGGCATTTATGACACTTCCGCACGAAATTAAAACATTGGGCCTCCATTGTCATCCAATAATAACCTGCTCTCAACAGCTTCTTCACCATTGCATTCCCACTGGCATGGGTACCGAACGATCCCTCATGAACCTCTTTCATCAATTGGCTTGCTTCTGCATCATCAACACATCTGAGCAAGACCCAATCAAAATTCCGCTTATACAAAACCCCATCCTTATTCAGGTAGAACACCATGGCTAACCTCCGCAGAGTCTTTCTATCTTTCTTCGATGCTCCCTCAGGATACTCTTGAGTCTCTAGATAGCGCTTGATATCATAATACCACGGTTTCTCATCATTAGAGGCCGTATCAACAGCAAACACATAAGCCGGTCTATCCAGACGTCCCACTTCAACATGGGGGAACTGATTCCACCTCTGCACCTTAATCAAGGCGGCCAGAGTAGCCAAAGCATCTGCCAAAGGATTCTCCTCTCTAGGCACATGATGCAACTTCACCTCGGTGAAAAACGTCAACAATCTCCTCGTATAATCTCGATACGGAACCAAATGAGATTGATGCGTATACCATTTCCCGTTAACCTGATTTATCACCAGAGCTGAATCTCCATATATCACAAGGTTCTTGATTCTCAAATCAATAGCCTCCTCAATACCCAATATGCAAGCTTCATATTCAGCTACGTTGTTGGTACACTCAAATGTTAGCCGGGCAGCAAAAGGAATATGGGATCCTTTCGGCGTAACCAAAACAGCACCAACACCGCTTCCGTTCACGTTAACGGCCCCATCAAACATCAGAATCCATTCGGATTCAGGGTCAGGCCCCTCCTCCGGGATCGGTTCCTCGCAATCTTTCGATTTGAGAAACATGATGTCCTCATCAGGGAATTCAAACTTCATCGGTTGATAATCATCAATGGGTTGCTGGGCGAGGTAATCAGACAATACACTCCCCTTGATCGCTTTCTGAGAGGTGTACTGTATATCATATTCTGTCAAAATCATTTGCCACCTCGCAACCCGTCCGGTCAATGCTGGCTTCTCAAAAATGTACTTGATTGGATCCATCTTGGAAATCAATAAAGTGGTATGAACCAGCATGTACTGCCTTAGTCGGCGAGCAGCCCAGACCAAAGCACAGCAAGTTTTCTCGAGCAGTGAATATCTTGTTTCACAGTCGGTAAACTTTTTGCTAAGGTAGTATATGGCATGCTCTTTTCGACCAGACTCGTCATGCTGCCCCAATACACACCCCATAGACCCCTCGAGGACTGTCAGGTACAGAATTAACGGTCTCCCCTCCACAGGAGGCATCAGAATCGGAGGCTCCTGCAAATACCCTTTTATCTTTTCAAATGCCGCTTGGCAATCATCATTCCACCTGACCGTTTGGTCTTTTCTCAACAATTTAAAGATTGGTTCACACGTGGCCGTTAGATGAGATATGAACCGTGAAATGTAGTTCAATCTACCTAAGAAACCACGAACCTCCTTCTCTGTTCTCGGTTCAGGCATTTCTTTTATTGCTTTTACTTTTGCAGGATCAACCTCGATTCCTTTCTCACTTACAATGAACCCCAGCAGTTTACCGGACCGCACTCCGAACGTGCACTTGTTCGGATTCAACCTCAGTCTGAACTGTCTCAACCGGTCGAACAACTTAGCCAGATCTACCAAATGCCCCTCTTCTGTTTGGGACTTTGCTATCATGTCATCAACATAGCATTCAATTTCATGATGAATCATATCATGAAACAAAGTCACCATAGCTCTCTGATAAGTAGCACCGGCGTTTTTGAGACCGAATGGCATCACCTTGTAACAAAAGGTACCCCACGGTGTAATGAACGTTGTTTTCTCCATATCATCTGGCGACATTTTGATTTGATTATAGCCAGAAAAGCCATCCATGAAGGAAAACACCGAGAATTGAGCAGTATTATCTACCAACACGTCAATGTGTGGTAGTGGAAAATCATCTTTCGGACTAGCTCTATTCAGATCTCGGTAGTCCACACACATTCTCACCTTCCCATCCTTCTTCGGGACTGGCACAATGTTCGCAACCCATGGCGGATAATTAGTGACAGCAAGGAAACCAGCATCCCACTGCTTCTGCACTTCTTCCTTAATCTTCATCGCCATATCAGGTCGAGTTCTGCGCAACTTCTGCTTCACTGGAGGACAATCTGTTCTCAACGGTAGCTTGTGCACAACAATATCGGTATCCAACCCTGGCATATCTTGATAAGACCAGGCAAAGATGTCGACATATTCTTTCAACAATGCCACCATTTTGCTCTTAACACTTCCCTCCAAGGCAGCCCCGATTTTCACTTCTTTCTTGACATCATCAGTACCCAGGTTCACGACCTCAATCTGTTCCTCATGCGGCTGAATGACCTTCTCCTCTTGTTTTAACAACCTGGCCAATTCCCCTGGTAGTTCACAATCTTCTTCGTCTTCTTCTTCAGCAAGATAGATCGGATTGTCGAAGTCATACAAGGGTGTAACAGGATTGTTATCAATGAGATCCGGAGAGGAATCGCATCTGCATGAATGTTGATTCATGCATTGCTTTAGAACCGGTGTGAAAAATTGAAAAGGAAAAATGAAAACATTGCCATTTTTATTTGTTTTTAATTTTTAAACTGCAAAAATAAATGAAAAACAGGGAACACCGCTTTTAACTGAAAAACATCCTTTTATTAATGATGCAAAATTCTGCAAATTTAAACATGAGGTGGCCCTTACAATGGACCATTACGTGTCGGGCAACACGCATGGTTTGCATGCAAATAAGAAAGAAAACAAGAAAAATATTACTCTTCGAGGAGAGTGACCCGAATGATTTCTTCGGCCTTCCAGTTGTGGATTTCCATCCCTGGTTCGCACGGCGTTATCCACCGGTCCATGTCACAGTCGCTGTCAGTATCTTCACCCATCATGCAGATGTGGTCCGGATCCAGCATTCCGGCACTCGTGAAAGTTACAGACGTACGACCCCCTCTTCCTCGTCCCAAGCCTCGGCCCGGTTGATATCCAACCCCAAAACGGTCTTTTTTCTCAGGGACCTCCATTATTCTGCCCCAGCCTGGAGCCTCTCCGCTTTTGACTACCTCAGCAGCCTGCTTATAAGAAGCGATGGACGGTTTCTCTTCCTCTTGCTTGGCGAACAGGGCATTCTCCACCTTAACAGTTTCAAATGACTGGCTAGGCG
This sequence comes from Lathyrus oleraceus, assembly GCF_024323335.1. NCBI lineage: Eukaryota > Viridiplantae > Streptophyta > Magnoliopsida > Fabales > Fabaceae > Lathyrus > Lathyrus oleraceus. The sequence continues at coordinate 444,818,407 of NC_066583.1, forward strand.
TCTCCCATATTTCGCCGTCCATCTCAACATATTTGAAAGAAGACAGGTGGCTGACAAAGATGTCCTCCTCTCCACAAACAGTAACGACCTGGCCTCCCCAAACATATTTCAGCTTTTGGTGCAAAGTCGACGTAACTGCTCCCGCAGCATGAATCCATGGGCGACCCAACAAGCAACTGTAAGCTGGTTGGATGTCCATAACATAGAAGGTTGACTTAAACACCTCCGGGCCAATCTTTACTGGTAACTCCACCTCCCCGAATACGGCTCGCTTTGACCCATCAAAAGCCCGCACAATTAAATCAGTCGGGGTCAAAATCAGCCCATCACAATTAAGCTTTGCCAGGGCCTTCTTAGGCAACACATTCAAAGAGGAACCGGTATCAACCAGCACATGCGAAAGCACGGCTCCTTTGCATTCCATGGCAATGTGTAGAGCCCGGTTATGATTCCTGCCGTCCACTGTCAGGTCCATATCCGTAAAGCCCAGCCCATGGCTAGCATGCACGTTGGATACGACCGTCTCCAATTGGTTGATTGTGATCTCCTGAGGAACATAAGCTTTCTTCAATATTTTCAACAAAGCCTCCCTATGACCCTCAGAACTCAACAGCAGTGACAGAATTGAGATTTTTGAAGGAGTCTGCTGCAAGTGATCAACCAACTTGTACTCTGACTTCTTGATTATTCTGAGGAACTCTTCAGCCTCATCATCAAGTTTGTTATCCGACCCCGCAGGCGTCGGTGTCATCACAGGAGTACCTTCGTTATTCACCACAGCTTTACCCTTTGCCCTGGCTAAAGCCTCGGCCTTTTCTTTCTTCTCTTTTTCTTCCTCCCCCCTCCTCAAAGCGTCGGGAGCAAACAATCTTCCGCTGCGAGTGAAACCACTGGGACCGGCATTATCCACCTTTAGCACGGTGGTTTCACTAGCAGATTGCTCTTCCAATCTCTTACCATTACAATATACCTCCCCACCATAATGCCAAGGTACGGCATCATCTTTGTCATATGGAATTGGCCCAGGTACCGTGATGGTAACTGGGGCCTCCTCCACCAGATTTGACAAATCCACCGGATCATAGTATATAGTTATGGTGGAGACCTCTTCACTCTTTCCTTCAGCCTTCTCAATCACAATATTCCCTGCGTCCATCAGACCCTGGACATGCTTCCTTAGAAGCTCACAACCATTTGCAGAAATAGTGCACTCAGCACAATCAGATCCGCAGCCCGGATAGACCCCATTCCTCAACAACTGCCTTTTGACCTCAATCAAAGGCGTCTTCAGCTGATCAACATCAAATAGCCCAACTCGACTCTCCTCAAAGATGGCATTCACCCCCCTCTGACCATGCGCAGGCATGGGATTTGCATTGACATTGGGGGATGGAGCAAAATTAATAGCCTTGGAATCCACTAAATCCTGAACTGTGTGCTTAAAAGCTTTACAGTTCTCAATATTATGCCCAGGCGCACCTGAGTGGAATTCACATTTCGCAGTCTCATCATAACTGGCTGGCCTCTGATCAGGTCTCAAAGGTGCCAGAGTTCTGGTTTGCACAAGGCCCAAATCCATCAACTTTTTGAACAAAAAGGCATAGGTCACCGGAGGCCTATCGAATTGTCTGTCCTGCGCTCTGCCCCGGACTTGATAACCAGCCCTTTGTGGTCTCTGTTGAAAGGGTTGTTGTCTCTGTTGCTGTTGCTGTTGCGGTTGTGCTGAATGAGACTCAGCAGGAATTGTTACCGCAGCGGTGTGCTGGAAGTAACGTTCCCTACTGGGTCCACGTTGTGTATAGACTGCACTGGTGTCTCCTTCCTTCTTCCTCTGCCCACCATTACTACCGAATGGCTTTTTCGAACCTGAAGAAGAAGAAGACGCACCCTGAATCTTGCCCAGCTTTAACCAACTCTCTATCCTTTCCCCTGCCACCACGATGTCAGAGAAATGGGTGACAGGACATCCCACCATTCTTTCTGCAAACGGCCCCTGCAGGGTCCCCATGAATAAGTCCGACATCTCACGATCGACGAGAGGAGGTTGCACCCTTGCAGCCAGCTCTCTCCACCTCTGCGCATACTCCTTAAAGCCCTCATTATGTTTCTGAGACATACCCTGCAGCTGGGTACGACTCGGAGCCATGTCTGCATTAAATTGGTATTGCTTAAAGAAAGCATCTCCCAAATCCTGCCAGCTCTTAATATCGGACGATCTCAACTTAGTGTACCACTCCAAGGAACCTCCGGACAGGCTGTCCTGGAAGAAGTACATCCATAGCTTCTGATCAGTCGTGTATGCAGAGATCTTGCGGACGAAAGCTTGGAGGTGAGTTTCCGGGCAGGAACTACCGTTATATTTATCGAACGCCGGTGCTTTGAACTTTTGAGGGATCACAATCCCCTCCACCAATCCCATGTTTGACATATTTACCACCCCAGGAGTGGCATAACTCTCTAGCACTTTGATCTTTTCAGCCAGCAACTGAATTTCCTTATTCTGCGGAGGAATATTGTAAGGCGCGAAAGGCTCGTTCTGTATGGAAAATTGATCCGCCTCTCTATCCTCTTCCTGATCATCATCAAAACCATAAAACGGAGGCACAAAGTTGTCCTTCAGGTTCTGACTTGGTCCAGGTTGACCACCAGCATTGTTCACCAACCCAACCGTTGTTCTCTTCCCACCATCACGAGATCCTTGCCCCTGGTTGGAGACTCCATCCAGGTTGACCCCACTGTTCTGAGCAGAAACCCGCTCGAGTTTCTCAACTTTATCTGCGAGAGCCTTCTGACCAATGGCAAAACCTTGCATTATATTGATCAGTTCGTTCATTTTCTCCTTCAGTTCCAGCATATCAGCACTGGGAAGCTCCATGAGTCTGGGAGTGTTTCTTCTTGTGTAATATCGGTGAGGGCGAGTTGAGTGCAGGGGTACTACTCTTCGAGCGCGAGCAATGGTTCCTGTTTACAAACAAGCACGTTAGTAATAGTCACCTGCAAAATAAAACACAAGTTATCATGATTAATGCATGTATGCAGTGTCTATCCATATGAAGGACACTTTGTCTCTCGACCCTGGCATCATCGAGACAAATAATAAGCTGACATTAACATTCTGATTAGCAGTGTTTGATTTCATCGTGCAGATCGGAGATATGTGATTTAGCATGATTCCCCCCAACCATGTGTGTGCTTGTGTAAGTGCATACGGTAAAGCAAATAAAGCTTGTCAACCAATCACTGAATAGAAACCATCATTACATAACCAAAAAGTGCACAAACAGTGCCATAGTCATACATCAACCAGACAAAGTCAAATACAATCCTCCAAAATTGGAAAGAAATACAGACAAGTGAATTCCGTCAACAAGCCTGACGGTAATCCAACACAAATGAAAGATCTAGCTAGATGAGGGTCCCACAGATGGCCCTATCTCATCTTCCATCCTCGCGAACTCTGCGGCGAACCTGAGCTCGGTATTCTCCTGCTGTAGTCTCCCAACTTCCTTCTGATGAATCTTCATCTGCCTGAAGTAGTGGTCTCTCTCAGCCATATAGTGATCTCTCTCTGCAATGATCTTTAGCTTCTCTGACTCCTTGACTTGCAGCTTTGCCTCCCACTCAGCAATGAGACCCCTGACTCTGTCATCTCTCTGATCCTTCACTATGATTTGCCTTCTCTTCTCATCTTCGATGACTTTTGATGCTCTGAACAGCTTCTCCTTTGTGATGTCATGTTCCCTGTTGGACGATGCTAAAGCTTGGCTGATCTTCCCATAGTAGGCTGTATCCATCTCGAAGCGTTTGGCCTCCAAAGCATGTCGCTTGTCTTGATCTTCCATCTTCACTTTGATTTCCTGATTAGCTGCCTGAAAATGAGCAACACTTCTCTCCAACTCCGCTTTCTCTGCAAGTAACTGATCTCTGGCCCTCTTCATCTCAAGGAACTCCTCCATGCTGACAGAAGAACTTGGACCCTCAATCCTAGGACACACTGAGTCACCTCCAGGGAACGGTAGAAATGTAGACTCAATCCTCTTCCGCAACCAATCCTCAAATAGTGGAAAATACCGGCAGTTGACTTTGCCGTAAGGAACCTTACCCCTCCTCTGGATATCTCGCCATTCGTCCAATACCTGCCTCAACTTGGTCTGGTTACCATCAATCGGGAAATAGAAGGACTCCTGAATCTCTCGCCCGAGAGGAGGACCCTCTATAGCAAACCCCATCTGTCTCCGGAGAAGCATCGGGTTGTAATTAATGCAACCCTGAACTCCCACTAAAGGCACATTAGGTAAACTCCCGCAACTGCAGATGAAGTCCCGACCAGCTAAACCATTATGAGTCCAAGCAATGTCATCAGCCCGCAGACCCATCAATCGAAAGGACCACTTCACACTAGGATCAATCTGAACAAAGGCACCTCGGGAAGGCAAATATCCCATGAACCACCTAAAGAGTAGCTGAGAGCAGCATCTGACCAGACCACCACGCCTCTTCTCATTCCTGTTATGCACTGAGTAGTATACATCTCCAATCAGGGTAGGAATAGGGTTTCTCTGCATAAACAACCCGATAGCATTACGGTCCACGAAATTCTTCTGGTTAGGAAACAGAACAATCCCATAAATGCTCACAGCAATCAGAGCACAAACCGTCTTCCAGTTACCCACAGCAGCATGTTCCTTGGCATTAGCCTCCAAGAAACTCAAATGAAATCCAGGTAACTTTCCCTTCTCCTTCCAACCTTCCTTGACCATTTCCGGACTCAAATAAAGAGCACGTGAAATCCCAAGGACATCCGGCTCCGCCCTAGTGACATGGAAAGGAATCTGATCACGGATCTGAATACCCAGGATGCTGACATAATCCTCCATCAGAGGTCCCAACAGATAGTCTGGAAAAACGAAACACCTCAACCCAGGGTCATAGAACTGAAGAAGAGTGTGGATGGCGCTCCTGTCGCAGTCAGTGAGTCTGAAAACCATCTTCAGAATACCGCCGTATGACTCTCTAAACATTCCCACATGGTCAGGAGTAATCAATGCTATCATATCCTTGAGCACACCAATCTCTGGATCAAAGAAACTGTAGGCAACATTGTCTTTCAAACCGGTCCTCATATTTGAACAGAAATCTCTCAACCAGAATCTCGATCAAAAGTGTCCCTGCATATGGGTAAACATGGGTTAGATGCAATTAATGCAAAATGTAATGATGCTGATGAATGAATGCAATGCGTTGCCATCCTCCAAGCCATCTGATCATTTGCACTGAATCTGGGCTCTGAACTGATCATAACCATCTGAGGAATGTACAATCCCAATTCTGACCCACGGGTTCCGAAATAAACGGAAGACAGATACATCATCATCACCATCATCACCAAACCATATCCGAGTAGACACATCACCCTTATCTGAATCGGCCCGGGGAACCCGAAATAAACGGATCCCCACTGATAAAATATCTCGGCCCGGGGAATCCGAAATAAACGGATCCCCACTGATAAGTCACGGACAGCACTCCGGCGTCACGGCAATAAATGACCATAAATCCGACTTATAATTATGTCTCTGAATCACAGATCAAAAGTCACCATCTGAAGGCTATCTGAACAAACATCTGACAGAACAACCCTCCCCTCACAGGTAAGTTCTAATCAAGTCCTCCTAAGGCGGATAATGGTCTCGACAATCGGGCGGAGATACTCAATGGGTTTGCCCTTTCGGGTGTGCCATTGTAGCTCTCTTAAAATCGTCTAAACCAAAGATCCGGGAATGATCGGTCACCAGAGTCAACAACTCAAATGGAGTGACTCAAACAAAGCGGAATATCCACAGAGATGAGCACTATCAAGTGAGCCTCGTCCGGCTTGTGGCACATCACGCCGCCAGGCACATGTTGACTTAACATGAAAGAGGCAACGTGAGACCACACTAGTCCTAGGTGTATACTCGGGCCTGGGTTTTAGCCCCACTCAGAACACCCACCCCAAACAACAGAACCACCTGCAGAGGGCGGCAACAACATGATAGTATGATGCATGCAGACATTAATGCAAATATAGATACACACTGGTTAGAATAATAAACGCAATAATCAACACATACAAGCAACCTAAACCAATCCTAGAACGCTAGGAAGGACTCGCTTAGGGACGATGGACCAGCATAGGTCAACATGTCTGTTATCCCCAGCAGAGTCGCCAGCTGTCGCATCCTGCGAAAAAACCACCGGCGAGCCTAAAAATAAAAACATACAGAGCCGCCACTAAACGTTATTTATCCCAAGATAGGGAAAGGAAACGCTCAGAGAAACCTGGAAAGACATGGTCTCGCGACCAGAGAGAAAAGGTTCGGGAGTCGGTTACGCGAGGGGAAAGTATTAGCACCCCTCACGTCCTAGGTACTCCTAGGGATCCACGTCCTAGAATAAAGAAAAGGTTGCTAAACATCACACACACACACGGGGAACGCAGGTGGGATTAAGAGGAACGGGCTCGATAAGGTATCGCACCTTATGCCTACATATCTTGTCTGGAACAAGAATCAGAGCCACTGTAGTTCGGCTTACGCACGCCAAACAACCCAACACATACAAACAAGCAAGGGTGGCAAACATGGAGCCCGACAACCACTTGATGGAATTATGTCGGCATCCGAACCAAAACACGCACAAAACGGCAAACTTGGAGCCCGACAGCCAATCACTGGGCTTACGTCGGCATCCGAACCAAAACACCAAACAGCACAGTCAGATAACAAGTAAACGCACGCAAAAAAGAAAAAGGTTGCCCGGAGTGGTCTCGCACGACCACCTGCCTACATACCTCGTCTGGCACGAGGATCAGGGCGATGTAGTTCCCCTGAAAGGGACTAAATTGCTAACCAGAAACCGGGGAAAGATACACAACTAGGGAGCTGAGACTCGAGCCTAATGTTGTCATGCATCGTTAACCCTAAGTTCGGTTTTCTATCCTACTTGCATAAGCAAACTAACCTAACCAGGAAAGAAGCTAGCACACAAGCATACAATCATATATCATCAAATGAGAACAGGTATCTCAAACAAACATGTCAATCAGATATCCACATAACACGCACTATAGCCAAACAAGGGGGCTCAATCAATCAGGTTTGACTGCCTAAGCAATCGTCTGTACAGGCTGTGTTTGCTCTTAACCTTGCCATTACGAGGCTAAGGTGAAGCAGATGAAAGGATGAAGTGAGGATCAGACCTCACAGCTCTTATCCCTAACCAGGGAGAGCTGACAAATGAGCATGGGTCCAGAATAGGGGAACCCTTCTATACTCGATGACTCTGACACAATGTGCACTGCACAAGATCTTGGGCTTTTGATCTCAATGCTACAACCATGTAATGGGAGCAAGGAGAAGACTCACTGAATAGTGGGGGACAGGTTGCTTGTCCCTACCTTCCACCAATTGCCTTACTTGAAGGACTTTACCTGCTTGGGCTTGAAAAATAAACATACACAAGCATTGCCTCTTAAGGAGGACTTCAGACAATTTGCCCGGCCCGGTAACAGCCGGGTCTCCAGACTACATGAAGTCAAGAAGACCTACCTCAATGCAAGTTGCTTATGCAAAGCAAAGCAAAGCAATAGTTCACAAGGAACTGAGCAACTAAAGTACCTGGAAACAATCAAACTCAGTCAGTACTCAATCAGACAAACTATACAGCAAACAATCAAACAGTTTAAACAATACAACACAAAGCAAGCTCAAGGCTTAAGCCCAAGCTCCAACACCTACAAAAAAAATGTTATGTTAGTGTACAAACATCCACAACATCAATCAAAATTGGATTTGGATCATTCTCCATGTGCATTGCTTTTTGATCCTGAAAAATCAAGCAAATATTAGCAACTAGACCACTAGGCCAAGCCTAGGGTCCCAAAGCAAGAAAAAAGTTAAAACAGCAAGGTATCCACCATCCAACATCAAATTAACATCAAACAAGAGCAAACATCCTTGGTGTCATGTTTATATCATCCATCAAGTTCAATTCATGCACAAAACAATCCATATTGGTTCAAATGAACCACCAAATATACAAACAGAAGTATTGCATTCAAAGCCATGCCAAAACACATCAAAAAAATCTCAAATTAAATACACCTAAACAGGGGTCAATCAAGGTCTACCATGTCAAATTTGAGCTCAATTGGGCAAATGGAACCATGTTAATGAAAATCAACAAAAACAGACACAGTTACATGCTTCAATTCACAACATCAATGCATACATCCACTTCAAAAATTCATAACTCAATGAAAACAAAAAAGAAATGGATGAGACCAAAACAGGGAGGTCCTAACATGTGTCTAGTTCATGCATATCAAATTTCATGGCCATACAATACAATATGAGGATTTCCCAATCAATCTACCAACATGTGTCACATGAGCTTGCAATTTCAATCACCAGAAATGAAAAATCATGATCAAATTGAAAATACAGTGAAAAATTCTACAAAAATTCATACAACATCCTAACATATCAACAATTCATCATGCAAAATATCAGCCAATTCCAACATGCATAGGTTATCCAATTAAATTCAACAAGTTGACATCAAGAGGTGTGACACCAATTGTCACACCTAAGTTCCAGAATTTGCTGCTCTCTAACCAGGTATCAAAAATTCATGAAATTTACATATAAATAATCCTCAATGAGTCAAGAACCACCACAAAAATTTTCAGCCATTTATTTTATGATATGAGTATTTCATGATCAAATTGCCAAAATGTATCAAAAATGGACATACAATGGAAAACCCTAGGTCAATTGAAATATTTGCCAAGCACAACTTTGACCAATAGGTCAAAAAAATTCTACACTCATCAACAAAGTCATAGAAAAAATTTCCATATTTTTAGGAATTTTTTACTATTTTTTATGAATTTTTTAAGGTGTTAGTGAATTTTTTAAGAATTAAAATGAATTAACTTAAATTAACAAAAATGAAATTTCAGTGGCATTATGGTAATTTTTTTTGCGCGGCGGGAAACAGCAAATTTGAAAATTCAAATGACAATTTGGATCAAACATCATCTTCTTCATCGTTTTCAGTAAGAGATTTTCCAGAATTTTCAAAATCATGAAGAACATCAAATGCTAACGAAAATGGACATGGCCGGTACCATTCGAACCGTCTCAACAAGAGGATTACAACTATGAACTCTATTTCTCTCAACTCTTCCTAAATCAAACGAATCACTCGATCTAGGGTTTCACATCCAAAATTCGAATCCGAATATCTCCCTACACAGTCCTCCATTCGCAATTCCAAAACTATCACGACGATCTACATAGCAAGCTCTATAAAACGCATATGCACATCGAGCAAAACATGAAACTCGAAAATTGCTCAAACCTGTAATGGCAGTCGTGATTGAGAGGTCTTTTGCGCTTCTTTTCTTCAAACAGCAGTAGAAGAAGCTCCAGGCAAGGTGATGTGATGCTCAGGTCCCTTCAATTTCGCTCCTACAGCTCGCAATCCGAAATCACCATGGATGAAGGCATTAGCAACAGTCACGATGCAGCACCTAATTCCTCTTAATTTTGCAAAACAGATGGTGAGGATGAGGTTTGTGATCGAATGCAACAAGAATCTCCAATTTTGGTTGAAGAATGAGGAAGAAAAGTGAGATTGAAGATTGGTGTGTTCTTGAAGGTTTGAGAGAATTGGAAGAGTTCTAGATCTAGCTTTGGAGAATGTGATTTTCTGTTATGATTAGCAAATGATTTGGAATATATATGTTGGCTTAATCCTCCACTAATCATGTAATTAGCATTTGGCATAATTAAGTGAAATGGTAATTTTTGCAAATGAGGGCAAAATGGTCAATTCACTTAGACAGCTCATTGACACCTGTTGACAGCACACACAACTTCTAAATATCATATATGAACTGTGGAAACTTGTCCCATGCCCATTGGTTGCTTAAAACTCAAAATCACTATGTGTATGCAAAATGACCAATTTTCATCATTTCACTTTTCAAGCCAAAATCCAATTCTCATGCCTTAGCCATGAAATGAATATTCAAACACACTCTAAATGCCATTCCTGAGGTGTTGGAAAAAGTCCCATTCAAAAATTCCAATTATTTTGACATTTGGACGATTTTGCCCCTGGTCCAATTCAGCTGTCCAGTTGAAAAGTGACTTTTTGCCTGGGCCATTTTTGGGAAAATCCAATGATGCACCCTCAAAGTACATGTCAAATGGAGTTTGTGCATATAAAGAACTTGCAATTTGGACAAAGTATGTGGTAGTTATGGCCTCCTGATTACGGGTCTTTTCTGAAATTCACTGAGCCATATCTCCCCAACCATACATTGGATTTTCAAGTTCTTGGACTTTTTGGAAAGGTGAGAACAAGATCTACATCTGTCATGTTGAACAATTTTTCATTTGAAGCTTCCTTGGACATCTGTTTTTGAGGTCAAAAACTTTCCATTTTTGGAAACTTCAGTTACAAGTCACTTTCTATTTTTGGCAGTTTTTGTCCTGACTTGATTTTCTTCATTTTTAAGCTTTGAGATGTCATTTAACACTTGTTCCAACATGAATGAATTGTCTTCAACTCATTTCCACCTCCAAATCCATCAGATCATGTACAGTTGACCACAGTTGACTTTTCATCTGACAGATGAATCTGGCAATGCATAGATCAATTTAAACCCCAATTTCCCACTGAAATGGCTCAAGGGTGACACCCTAGCCTCAATAAGCACAATATAATCACAAAATGAACCTCATATCCATCACAAACCCCATCTCCTGATCCAGCCCTGATTGGCCCAATACAACTGATTAGGGTTGACCAGTGGTCAAAACCCTAATCTCAAGGAATCTTCTTCAATCTCCTAATGACATCCAACCATGATGATGATGAGGTATCAATTCAATCAATATGAAGACCAATACCCTTGAGAATCATGAAACCCTAATTCACAGCCCAATCCTCAGATGGCCATGATCAATCAATAAACCCTGGCTTGCACCTTCTGACTTCCTATCTCCTGATCAAGACTTGGGAAGATAGCTTGCACACTGTAACCACATGATATGCAATATGAAATGCCTAAAGTCCTAAGATGACATGCAAATATGTTAATGCTAGTCCCAAGAGAGGAGGGCAAATTTTGAGGTGTTACAGCTAGGTGATTAGAATGCATATTGTGGCCTTATGGTGGTAGCTAATTTCCATGGTGAGGAATTAGTGATGTTAGTCATTTGGACTGTTGTTGATGTTTGCATGCTAGGTGAATTAGCGTGCATAGTATGGCCCTTGGGGTGGTAGCTAATTCCCATAGTGAGGAATTAGTGATGTGAGTCACTAGGTCTCAAATGAGTGGGACTAGTGAGCTTGGTAGCCGTACCTGGATTTGGTCGGTGAAGTTGAACTATATGTTCACGAATAGTCGGTACCGCATGCATGGAGTCTCATTGCATAATATATGTGTGCGTATAATATGAATGGATGTATTCCAATATTATACGTGTGTTTGTGTTGATATTGAGTATGATAATTGAATTGATGTGTCGTTACTGAATGTGTGATGTGATTAGGGTGATTAATGTGTTAAATTACTTAACATGACATTATATTCTATAATGCTTATTATATCGATTGAGGAACTCACCCTTACAACTATTTTTCAGGTAACGAGCAGTGATTGAGTAGAACCTAGTGCTTGGAGTCTAGTGTAGTCTCCTTAGTGGGTCATGCTCTGATAGATGTAACATCAGGATGGGATGTTTTGAATGTTTTATTGTTGGTTGAGAACCATTTTACATGTAACATGATACATGTTTTAAATGATCGATTTGATCTCTATCCGCTGCGTATTATGCAAAACTGCTTATTTTATTTAAATAAATGAGCATGACTAAATATTATGATGAATGGCGTGAAATAATTGTGTGACACCCTTGATTGCATATTACTCTGATTGGTATGTTGTTATTTTAATTAAATAATTGGGGTATTTTAGAAGGGTGTTACATTAGTGGTATCAGAGCATAGTCGGTCGAGTCGAGTCGTAATTATTCTGTTTCCCCTGTACGAGATAGGTGTTGTGTAACCCTATCAGTACTTATTGTTTTAGTTTGTTTGGGCTTTCAGAATAGAGATGGCTGGAAGAGGTAGAGATGATGCTGCGATTGCTGAGGCTCTGGGTATGCTAGCTGGAGTACTTGGAGGAAATCAGAATGTTGTGGGAATGGGAGCTGCTCGTCAACTGAGTGAGTTCCAGAAGAACAATCCTCCAATGTTCAAGGGAGCATACGATCCAGATGGCGCTCAGAAGTGGTTGAAGGAGATCGAGAGAATCTTCCGAGTGACTGAGTGTGCCGATAACTAGAAGGTCAGGTTCGGTACGCATATGCTGTCAGAGGAAGCAGATGATTGGTGGGTTGCTACCCGCACTGAGTTGGAAACTACTGGGAATGCTGAGGTCACTTGGGCTGTGTTCAGAGAGAGATTTCTGAGGAAGTACTTTCCAGAGGATGTCAGAGGAAAGAAAGAGATAGAGTTCTTGGAATTGAAGCAGGGTAACAGGTCTGTTACTGAGTATGCTGCTAAGTTCACAGAGCTGTCAAAGTATTACACTCCCTATAATGAGGCTGCTGGAGAATTTTCGAAATGTGTGAAGTTTGAGAACGGGTTACGTCCCGAGATCAAGCAGGCTATTGGATATCAGCGGATCAGAGTGTTTTCTGACTTGGTTGACTGTTGCAGGATTTTTGAACAGGATTCCAGAGCCAGAGCGGAAAGCTATCAGCAGAGGGTTGATAGGAAAGGCAAGAATCAGAATGACCGTGGAAAACCGTATGCAGCTGGTAAAGGTTTTCAGAGGCAGGGAGTGATGAAGAGGCCTAGTGGGGGAGACTCTAGTGCTCCTGCTAAGTGTTTCAGATGTGGTCAGGCGGGACATCGTTTCCACGAGTGTACCAGTGCTGAGAAGAAGTGTTTCAAATGTGGTAAAGGTGGTCATTTGGCTGCAGAGTGCCGGTTGAAGACTCTGACTTGCTTCAACTGTGGAGAAGTGGGTCATATCAGTCCACAATGTCCTAAGCCGAAGAAAGAGAATCAGTCAGGAGGCAAGGTCTTTGCTTTATCGGGTTCTGAGACTTCTGCAGATGGTCGTTTGATCCGAGGTACGTGTTATATTAATGGCTTTCCTCTTGTAGCTATTATTGACACCGGTGCTACTCATTCCTTTATATCTTTGGATTGTGCTGTGAAACTTAAGTTAGAGATATCTGAGATGCGTGGAAGTATGGTGATTGATACTCCTGCGAAGGGTTCAGTGTCTACTACTTCAGTTTGTTTAAATTGTCCTTTGAGTATTTTTGGTAGAGACTTTGGGATGGACCTAGTGTGTCTTCCATTAGTACAGATTGATATTATCTTGGGTATGAACTGGTTGGTGTTTAACTGAGTTTCTATCAACTGTTTTGATAAGACTGTGATATTTCCTGAGATTGAAGAAGGAAAGAGTTTGTTTCTATCAGCCAGGCAGGTGAATGAGGAAGTAGCAGATGGGGCGGAGTTGTTTATGCTGTTAGCGACTTTGGAGGCTAAAGATAAACTGGTGATTTGTGATCTAGCAGTGGTGTGTGATTTTCCTGATGTGTTTCCTGAAGAAGTGAATGAATTGCCGCCAGAGCGTGAAGTTGAGTTCTCGATTGATTTGGTACCTGGTACTAGGCCGATATCGATGGCTCCGTACCGTATGTCTGCTGTTGAGTTAACTGAATTGAAGAGTCAGCTGGAAGATCTGTTGGATAAGAAATTCATTCGTCCGAGTGTGTCACCGTGGGGTGCACCAGTGTTATTGGTTAAGAAGAAAGAAGGTACTATGAGGTTGTGTGTGGACTACAGACAACTGAATAAAGTGACGATCAAGAATCGGTATCCTTTGCCGAGGATTGATGATTTGATGGATCAGTTGGTTGGTGCGCGCGTGTTCAGCAAGATAGATTTGAGATCGGGATATCATCAGATACGTGTGAAAACTGAGGATATTCAGAAGACTGCTTTCAGAACAAGGTATGGACATTATGAGTATTCTGTAATGCCTTTTGGTGTGACTAATGCGCCTGGAGTATTTATGGAGTATATGAATAGGATTTTCCATCCGTACCTAGATAAGTTTGTTGTGGTGTTTATTGATGACATATTGGTGTATTCGAAATCTGAAGAAGAGCATGCTGAGCATTTGAGAGTGGTTTTAAGAGTTCTACGAGAAAAGAAGCTATTTGCTAAACTCTCTAAGTGTGAATTTTGGTTAGAGGAGGTTAGTTTTCTTGGTCATGTGATTTCAAGAGGTGGTGTTGCTGTTGATCCTTCTAAGATAGAAGCGGTATCTAAGTGGGAAGCTCCTAAGTCTGTTGCTGAGATTCGAAGTTTCCTTGGATTGGCTGGTTATTATAGGAAGTTCATTGAGGGATTTTCTAAGTTGGCGTTACCGTTGACGATGTTGACCAGAAAGGGGCAAGCGTTTGTTTGGGACTCAAAATGTGAAGAAGGTTTCCAAGAGTTAAAGAGAAGGTTGACTACTGCTCCTATTCTGATATTACCGAGTTCGTCGGAACCATTTGAGGTTTATTGTGATGCTTCATTGTTGGGTTTGGGTGGTGTGTTGATGCAGAATAAGCGGGTTATAGCTTATGCTTCGAGACAACTGAGGGTTCATGAGAGGAACTATCCGACACACGATTTAGAGTTGGCAGCTGTGGTGTTTGTTCTGAAGTTATGGAGGCATTACTTGTACGGATCAAGATTTGAGGTTTTTAGTGACCATAAAAGTTTAAAGTATTTGTTTGATCAGAAAGAGCTGAATATGAGACAGAGGAGATGGTTAGAGTTTCTGAAGGATTATGACTTTGGTTTGAATTACCATCCGGGTAAAGCAAACGTAGTGGCTGATGCATTGAGTCGGAAATCATTACATATGTCTATGTTAATGGTTAGGGAATTGGATTTAATTGAGCAGTTTAGAGACTTGAGTTTGGTGTGTGAGAGCACTCACCATAGTGTTAAATTGGGAATGTTGAAGTTAACGAGTGGTATTCTGGATGAGATTAGAGAGGGTCAGAAATCCGATGTGTTTTTGGTTGATAAGTTGACTCTAGTGAATCAAGGTCAAGGTGGTGAATTCAGAGTTGATGAGAATGGTGTTTTGAAATTTGGTAATCGGGTGTGTATTCCGGATGTTACCGAACTTAAGAAGAGTATTCTTGAAGAAGGACATCGTAGTGGCCTGAGTATTCATCCTGGAGCTACGAAGATGTATCATGATTTGAAAAAGTTATTTTGGTGGCCGGGAATGAAAAGAGAAATTGCGAGTTTTGTTTATTCTTGTTTGACTTGTCAGAAGTTGAAGATTGAGCATCAAAAGCCGTCTGGGCTAATGCAACCGTTGGCTATTCCAGAGTGGAAGTGGGATAGTATCAGTATGGATTTTGTTTCTGGTTTACCGAGGACAAGTAAGAATTTTGAGGCTATTTGGGTGATTGTTGATAGATTGACGAAATCGGCTCATTTCATTCCGATCAGAATGGATTATCCGTTAGAGAGATTAGCTGAGTTGTACATTGAGAAGATTGTAAGTTTGCATGGTATTCCGTCGAGTATTGTTTCGGACAGAGATCCTAGATTTACATCGAAGTTCTGGGATGGTTTGCAGAGGGCTTTGGGAACTAAGCTGAGATTGAGTTCTGCATATCATCCGCAGACTGATGGTCAGACTGAGAGGACGATTCAGTCACTAGAGGATCTTTTGAGGGCTTGTGTTTTGGAAAAAGGAGGTGCTTGGGATTGTTATTTACCTTTGATTGAGTTTACCTACAACAATAGTTTTCATTCGAGCATTGGTATGGCACCGTTTGAAGCTTTGTATGGTAGGAGATGTCGGACACCTTTATGTTGGTATGAGTCCGGTGAGAGTGTTGTGGTTGGACCGGAGATTGTTCAACAAACTACGGAAAAGATTAAGATGATTCAGGAGAAGATGAGAATTGCTCAGAGTCGTCAGAAGAGTTATCATGACAAGAGGAGGAAGTCACTTGAGTTCCAAGAGGGAGATCATGTGTTTCTTCGTGTCACTCCGATAACTGGTGTTGGTCGAGCTTTGAAGTCGAAGAAGTTGACACCTCGATTTATTGGTCCTTATCAGATTTTGGAGAGGATAGGGGAGGTAGCCTATCGTGTCGCTTTACCGCCGTCGCTTGCGAATTTGCATGAGGTTTTTCATGTGTCTCAGTTGAGGAGGTACATTCATGATCCGTCGCATGTAGTCCAAGTAGATGATGTACAGGTGAGAGATAACCTGACTGTTGAAACATCACCTATGAGGATCGAGGATCGAGAGTTGAAGCAGTTGCGGGGTAAAGAGATTGCCTTGGTGAAGGTAGCTTGGGGAGGACCAGCAGGTGGCAATGTGACTTGGGAACTGGAGAGTCAGATGAAGGAGTCTTATCCGGAGTTATTCGCTTGAGGTATGTTTTCGAGGATGAAAACTCTTTTAGTGGGGGAGAGTTGTAACACCCCGATAATAATATGATAATTATTTAAATTAAGTTAATAATATATTTATTAATTTAATTAGATAATTGGATTATTATTATTATTATTTTTGGAATTATTGAATTATTATTATTATTGGAATAATAATATAAATTGGAATATATATATAAGTTGGAAATAAGGAAAAAGAGTTCCATTTTTGGTAAAAAGAGTTTTACGTGAAACAGAGAAGCGGCTGAAAAGTGGAAAGTGGAGAAAGGGCAAAGAGGCAGAGCAAGAGGAAGAAGATTGGAGAAGAGAAGAGCTTGGAGCTTAGAGATTGCCGGATTAACTCAGGTAAGGGGGGTTTATCGCCGTTTAATGGGTATTATGGGTTAGCATGTAATGGGTAGTGATAAACCGTTGAATTGACCCTAATTGGGATTTGGAATGCTGAGAAATTGTGATGAATAAGTTGTGTTAAATCTAAAATTTAATCGGTAATTGGATGGGTAGTGTTTTCCCGAACGTATAGCTTTTTACGGAATTGGAATCGGAGGTCCGGAAGTCCTCCAACGGCGGAAAATGCGGAGAATTCTGCATTCTGCCCTGTGTTAGCGCAGGAACAGCTTTCTGTCTTGCGTTAACCGGTTAACCCAGGGTGTTAACCGGTTAACACTGTGTTGTATTGTGTAAAAGTTGTTGTTTTGTCTGCGTTAACCGGTTAACCCAGAGTGTTAACCGGTTAACACTGTTGTGATTGCTGAGATATTGCTGTTTGTGCTGCATTAACCGGTTAACCCAGGGCGTTAACCGGTTAACACTGTTGCGTTTTGCCAGAAAGTGTGTTCTGTGTTGCGTTAACCGGTTAACCCAGGGCGTTAACCGGTTAACACTGTTGAAAAATGGAAAAATTGTTATTTAAAATGTTGTGTACCTATTTGATGGTTGGCTATATCGGTGTGTGATATAGTAGGGATTATTTCCCGCTGTTTTGAGCAGTATAGGTATTAGTAGAGTGTGCTAATACTGTGATTGAATTATTTGACATGATATGATGTTTTGATACATGTGTTGATGATGTATGATGGTATGCATAATATTGTGAATGTATATGTTATGCAAGTGTTGTGAATGGACTGTTTTATGGCTTAGAGTGTGAGCATATGTCCATTGCGGATTTTGTTGTGATGTTGCATTGCTAGGTGATTAGAATGCATATTGTGGCCTTATGGTGGTAGCTAATTTCCATGGTGAGGAATTAGTGATGTTAGTCATTTGGACTGTTGTTGATGTTTGCATGCTAGGTGAATTAGCGTGCATAGCATGGCCCTTGGGGTGGTAGCTAATTCCCATAGTGAGGAATTAGTGATGTGAGTCACTAGGTCTCAAATGAGTGGGACTAGTGAGCTTGGTAGCCGTACCTGGATTTGGTCGGCGAAGTTGAACTATATGTTCACGAATAGTCGGTACCGCATGCATGGAGTCTCATTGCATAATATATGTGTGCGTATAATATGAATGAATGTATTCCAATATTATACGTGTGTTTGTGTTGATATTGAGTATGATAATTGAATTGATGTGCCGTTACTGAATGTGTGATGTGATTAGGGTGATTAATGTGTTAAATTACTTAACATGACATTATATTCTATAATGCTTATTATATCGATTGAGGAACTCACCCTTACAACTATTTTTCAGGTAACGAGCAGTGATTGAGTAGAAGCTAGTGCTTGGAGTCTAGTGTAGTCTCCTTAGTGGGTCATGCTCTGATAGATGTAACATCGGGATGGGATGTTTTGAATGTTTTATTGTTGGTTGAGAACCATTTTACATGTAACATGATACATGTTTTAAATGATCGATTTGATCTCTATCCGCTGCGTATTATGCAAAACTGTTTATTTTATTTAAATAAATGAGCATGACTAAATATTATGATGAATGGTGTGAAATAATTGTGTGACACCCTTGATTGCATATTACTCTGATTGGTATGTTGTTATTTTAATTAAATAATTGGGGTATTTTAGAAGGGTGTTACAACGATTGCTAAATTTGTCCCGAAAGCAATAACATTTTTGTAAGTGAGCTTGTAAGTCTCCCATTCCTAATGGTATTGTGTGAATATTTTACCTCTTTTTCCATTTGTGAGAGCTAGTGGCATACTTGTTGATTTTATCCAAGTTGGAGCCCTTCTCATGAATGATGTCTAGGTTCACATCTTCGTGCTTATGAGTGGATGGTTGAGCGTTCTCCAAAAAATGACTTAAACAATTCCATTAACATTCACTATTTTTTTTTGTATTGACTCTACTTTTAATGTCATTTACTTTAATGCAATTTAAATTCTTGCACTTTACCATTCATTGTCATTTACATTCATGCAATTTGTTTATGTTTCAGTCATTTTCACTTTGCCCACTTACACCATCATTTTGTGCTTGTGATATATTGTGTGCTTTTGATTTTGTTTTGTTTGTGGTCTTAGGACCTTAAAATACTTTTAAAAAAAAGAAAAACCCTAAAAAATACATTGTTGGAGTGTTGGACCTCTGTCTGTGACTTAGTTTGATCCTTTGGGCTTAGAGTAGGGAACTTCCTTGAGCTATTGAGGTTACTTGGCCAATGCCATTATTTGAGACCATTTCTTGGATGATCCCATTCATATGATGCAACCCTTGAGATACTTATTTGATTTATCTGTTATACTCATTCTCTATTTGTTTGAATTTGTTATTTTGATCTTAATGATATCATTTTATATTTCTCTTTGAATATGTTTCAAGGGATATTTCATCTGATACATCTAAAGGAAATTGAAGACTACTTGGTTTTGGAGTTCTTGCTTGGATGCTTGGTTGTCTTTATTTGATACCATTTGGTCTTCTTATTAATTGCTTGGATGATTTTGCTTGTGGCTTGCTCATTAATCCAACAGAAATGGGTTTCTATCTGACACTATTGTCGTGTGGATGCTTCCCATTGGTTAGATCTTTTCAACTCTAAACTTTTAAATCTTTTCTAGGATAGTCCCTTCATCTCCTCCTCTCTCTTAAATTTCAAGATCTCTCTCTCTCTCTCTCTCTCTCTCTCTCTCTCTCTCTCTATTTTAAAACTTCTTTGCTTGTGATTTTTATCTTAGACTTGTTTTAATGAGTAGAAACTTTGGCCTTATGCCATTGATTTTTTTTAAAAGTATTTTCTTAATCAAACTTGTAAATGAACTTAATCATATTGACCTTATTTTCAAAAAGACTCAAAAAGAACTAACAACCTCATCTAATCATTTTGGCCACTTTGTGCCTTTTTCTTTTACACTTTTCAAAAGAAAGCATCTACATTTGAGTTATCGTTGGTTGAGATATAATTCTCCCATTCCATGATATATTGATTGTATGACTTTCCATTTATTAGGGGCTAGTGGCATACTTGTTGATTGAATCCAAGTTGGAGACCTCCCTCTTAAATGTTGTAAAGAATTCATTATCGATGGATGTTTGGTTGAGTATTCTCCCATTGATAACAAAATATCTTTAAGCTTTTGTTAAAAATAAATCAACCAATCTTTGAAAGTTTTACCACGAACTACGAGGTTTTGATACCCTGTTTTTATGTTGGTATGTTGGCATAAGACTGAAGGTCTTGTCAAACAGAAAAATGTTAATAAATGAATTCTTTTCTCATCCCCACATTCAATTTTTAACAAATATCTTTTTCAACTAAAAACACTTACACCCCAAAAAGGGCTCCCTAGGAGTACCTAAGACACTTTGCGTGCTAATACCTTCCCTCTGTGTAACCAACCCCCTTACCTGTAATCTTTGACATTTTATTAGTTTTTATTTGAAAACATCTTATCTTTGGGTTTTGTTCGTACTTTTCCCTTTTCCTTTGGAAACAATAAAAGCATGGTGGGGACTCTGGTTTTATTGACGTTGAGCTAACCAATAGCTCAGTGGTCATGAATTTACCACTGTAGAAAGAAAATGGCGACTCTGCTGGGGAGTAGTCCTCAGTGGGTTTAGCCTACTTTTTTTTGTGTATATATATATTTGATGTTTGTTTGATTGTATATATTATTTGTGTGATACTCTCTGTCTGTTGTGCTTGGTGATCTCTGATTGGTGAGATAAGTTCTAACCCGAACTTGAGTGCAATTAAGATAGGAGGATGGTATAGTCATGTTCGGCTCGTGTGGAGTAGTCCTTAACGAGTTAGCTTGAGATCCTCTACTCAGTTGAGACCCCTTTGGAATTACTGATGTCACACGAGTAAGTCGGGGATAGGCATTACTTTTTTTGACTTGGGAGTTCGAGAAGCTAAGGACCATAGAAATTTAACCCAACTTGGCCTATTTA
This sequence comes from Lathyrus oleraceus, assembly GCF_024323335.1. NCBI lineage: Eukaryota > Viridiplantae > Streptophyta > Magnoliopsida > Fabales > Fabaceae > Lathyrus > Lathyrus oleraceus. The sequence goes on from NC_066583.1 coordinate 444,839,325, forward strand.
TGACGTAGTGCATAGACTGTTCAAGTGTAGACTTGATAACTGTTGTTATGCGATACTACACTCAGACGAGTTTTCCCTTGAGAAAACTATGGGTTGATGAGTCAGTCATCCTAAACTATAGTATCAGATAGATGGGATCACGACTCTATGAACTTTTTAGAACATGATCTATAAGTTTTTAATCCTTAGTACACTCCTTTGGGATGGTTCTTAACCTGACTCCATGCTCGTGACTCACAACAAACCCTTTTGTTGGTTCTAAGTGTTGGCAGCAATTTTGATAAAACAAAGAGTGTTCACAAGATGTTATGTGTGATGTCTTAACATGAGATATCCTATGTACCTGCTGGAGCTTAAGAAACATAATCATGCAGGATTGTTTCAGAATGTTATACACAAGGCCATGGCATCTGATATGTATGTACCTGCTGGAGTTTAAATGGAAAACATAATTATGCAGGATTGTTTTAGGATGTCATACACAATGTCATGGCATCTGATATGTTTGTACCTGCTGGAAATTAATAATGGAATTATGGAATTATGGAATTATGGAATTATGTAGGATTGTTCCAGGATGTCAGACCCGATGTCATGATATCCTGTACACAGAACATTCTGTGTGAATGTCTGGTGTTTTGTGATTGCACAATTAATGGCAATCTATGTATGATTGAAGATCTGATTTGCTGACGCATTCAATCATGGATGACAACCTGATTTGCTTATTTTCCAATGAGATCTAACCAACTGTCATAAGAAGATTTGATTGGAAAATAGATTTAGGGTTTTCAAGATGTCCAAGCCCAGCTGAAAGCTTCTATAAAAAGGGACTTAGAAAACCTTTTTTACACACAACCAATACTGAGCGAAATACAGAGAGAGAGTTAGGGTTTGTGTCTGTTTAGTCGTAAGACTTGTAAGTCATTCAAGTCATCTTTTGATAATTGAATTGGACTGATTTGTGGTTGTAATTTGTCACTCTAAAGCTGTTAAGCAAGAGTGTGTGTCTACTTGATCAAAGTTGTTAAGCAAGATCAAGTGTGTGTCTTCTTGATCAAAGTTATGAAGCAAGATCAAGAGTGTGTCTTCTTGATTGAAACTGTGAAGTCAAATCAAGAGTGTGTTATTGAAAAGTGTTTTCTTTTCTCAAGGGATTGTTGTTTAAGATCACAGGTGTGATTGTAGGGAAGTGAGTGGGTTCTCATATCTAAGAGTGCTTAGGTAGAAATTGCACAGGTAGAGATTAGGTGAGAAAGACTGTAACTTGTTGAAGTGTACGGAGAGTCTTTGAACTGATTCTATTATAGTGAATTTCCTTCCTGGCTTGATAGCCCCCAGATGTAGGTGAGTTGGACTGAACTGGGTTAACAATTGCTTGTGTCTCTTGCATCATTATTCTATATCTTTATCCTATTTGCATTACTCAGATATTAGTGTCGTGACATTACCTTCGACATCTCATATCTGATACCAGAATTTCAATTGGTATCAGAGCAGGCATCCTGCTCTGGTTCTGGGTGAGATCTAGGGGCAATACTTTATGGTACAATGGAGAGAGACGGAGGATCTGTTCACAGGCCACCAATTTTGGATGGATCTAACTATGACTATTGGAAACCTAGAATGGTAGCCTTCTTAAAATCTCTGGATAATAAGGCTTGGAAGGTTGTGTTAACAGGACGGGTTCATCCTGTAATTACTGAGGAAGGAACAACCACAATTGACAAGAAGCCTGAAGAACAATGGTCCAAGGAGGAGGAGGATTTAGCCCTTGGAAACTCTAAAGCATTGAATGCCATATTCAATGGAGTAGACAAGAACATCTTCAGGTTGATAAACAATTGTGAAGTGGCTAAAGATGCTTGGGACATTCTCAAAACCACTAATGAAGGCACATCTAGGGTTAAAATGTCTAGAGTACAGCTGCTCACCTCCAAGTTTGAAAATCTAAGGATGAGAGAAGATGAAAACATACATGAATTTCATATGAGCGTTCTTGAAATTGCAAATGCCTCAGGAGCCCTGGGAGAGAAGATGTTAGATGAGAAGCTGGTAAGGAAAATACTCAGGTCACTCCCTAAGAGATTTGCTATGAAAGTAACAGCCATAGAAGAATCCCAAAACATCTCCAACATGAGAGTTGATGAGCTAATTGGTTCCCTCCAAACATTTGAGATGGGATTAAATGATGGTTCTGAAAAGAAAACCAAAAGCATGGCCTTCATGTCAAACACAGAAGATGAAAACAGTCAGGATGTTGATGAAGACTTGTCAAAAGAAGTAGCAATGCTGGGAAGACAGTTCAACAGACTGCTGAAAAAGATGGATGTAAGATCCAAGGCTAATGTCAAGAACATCTCACCTGACATCAGTAGATCCAACAATGCTGGAAGAAGAGCAAGGTCAGATGATAAGCCCAAAGAAGGAAAAGAAGTACATTGCTATGAATGTGATGGGTATGGACACATTAGAACTGAATGTGGAACCTACCTCAAGAAGCAAAAGGTGAGTCTTGCTGCCACTTGGTCTGATGAGAGTGAAACAGATAAAGCTGCAAATCTGGTAACTGCCTTGACAGGAAGATGGGGTTCTGATGAGGACTCAAGTGATGATGAAGTAACCTTTGAAGAGTTGGCCTCTACCTACAGAAAGCTGTGTCACAAAAGTATAGAGCTATGTAAACAGGTTGAAAGCCAGAAGAAGGAAATAATTCAACTTGAGAATGAGAAGGTAGAACACTTGGAAACCATCTCCAAATTAAGAACAGAAGCAGTGGTTCTGAATGCCAAGCTAGAATTTGAAAGTCAGAAGATAATACAGCTGGAGAATGAAAAGGCAGACCATGTGGAAACCATCTCCAAGGTAAAAACTGAAGCTATGTTCTTAAATGCTAAACTGGAAGAAATGACCAAGTATGTAAGGATGTTAAACAATGGATTTGATTCCTTAGACAAGATTCTTCAAACTGGACAAATAACAGGAGACAAATCTGGCATTGGGTATAATGAGTTTAAGCCTGAGAGCAGTTACACTGGTTGCAAACCTCAAGCCAAACCTAGATGCAACCATAGTAAAAGTAAACCTGAGATGTCACATCAAATGTCACAACATCAGAGGATACAGCAGAAAGGGAAACACCAAAGATGGAGATGCCATTACTGCGGGAAACTTGGTCACCTAAAGCCCTTCTGCTATAAGCTGTATGGTTATCCTAGCCCTGTCACCGTTTGACTCACTATCAACCCAGACCCAAGCAGCACAGGCCTATCAACAACAAGTTATGGGTTCCTAAGACTAATGTTACAAGTCTAATAGCTCACATTTCCCTCATAATCTTAGCCAAAGAAGAGTGGTATTTTGATAGTGGATGTTCTAGACACATGACTGGAAACATAGACTTGATAACTGATCTTCATCCTCATGCCATAAGCCATGTAACCTTTGGTGATGGAGCAAAGGGTGAAATAAAAGGGATAGGTAAGCTTGATTATCCTGGAGTTCCTAAACTTGACAATATCCTACTGGTTAAGGGCTTGACTGCAAATCTAATAAGCATCAGTCAACTATGTGACCAAGGTCTGAATGTTAACTTCACCAAAACTGAATGTCTAATCTCTAACAAAGACAGTGAAGTAATTATGAAAGGAATCAGGACCAAAGACAACTGTTACATGTGGAGCTCTCAAATTGATTATTCCTCAAAGTATACCTATGTCAAAAAGGAAGGGATGAAGATGAGTATAGCTGCTAGAGGACAAGTCTGTGGGAAATGTCGGACAAGGATGTCACAACAGAAGCTCAGACTTAAACTCACTTTCAAAGGAGAAAAGTTCATGATGACCCAAATAGCTAAGGTAGATCAAATGGGTGGACATGTGACTAGTCATATGCAGTCTGAAATTGGAAAGAGCTTTGTTGGAACTGGACCACAAGGGACTATGTGTCTATCTCAAAGCAAAAGTACCAAGAACAATGTGGAGAAGATTGAAATGGAGAGTGAAAGAACTCCTGCTCCTACACATTTGAAAGATAAAAATGGTGTTGATGATGAAAGTATATCAGATGAAAGCAGCTGTTCTCAACTAGGTTGGATGAAACTACTGATAATTGCATACAATGTCACACACGATGTCATGACATTGTATTATGACAACCTATATACTGCAACTATGTCCAAAAATCATATTCAGCACAGTTGGACCAAGTACATTATTTGCTGTCATCACTCAATTATAAAATATGTGGAAGACAAATTCATAGTTCTAAAGCATGAAATGCAACTAGCTGACAAGGCTGCAGGGGATTTGGATGATATTCAACTTGAATATGTAAGAGGGAAATTAGGGATTTGGATTCTTGAGAAATTATGGCAATTAATATGGAGTGGAAAAGGTAATAAACATATTGTCTGGCCAATTAAAAGAAAGAGCCACATTAATGATGAATCATTACCTTGTATTGGAAATAGTATCTATGTCATCTGCACACGCTACCTGAACACAACTCTTTCCATCTTCATCAAACTTCTCAGAGGACCTCTGCCAGGGCAAAGAAATTTCTCTCAAAAGTTCAACAACATGTCTCAACATCCTTCATCATATGGGTAAAAATCCTCTCATCATGCAAAGACTCCCTCCATGGAGTTTCTAGATGAAGACGTGTTGGACGTCACTCCTCTGTGTGTGATACCCAGTGACTCCCCAGGTCCCTCTTCCACGGCTGGAAGTAAACAAGGTAATATCCCTGATAAATCTCCTCTTCCAAAGGACATGCATTATGCTGATTGTGCCATTAGGAACCTAGTTACTAGGATACTAAGTGAAGGGCATTCAGTCAAGGGTGTTTCTACCCCTCTGTCCAGAAAGGGCCCCTCTCCTGAGGAGAAACCCCAAGCTGAGAAAGATGATGACTCATCTAGATCAAAAAAGGAAGTGGCTGCTAAGGGGCTATGTTCTCTAGAAAAAACCCTACCTAGCAAGAAACCAGCAAATATGTCTCAGGAGAATATTATTGACCTAGAGGAAGAAAGCTCTGAAGAAGAGGATGACACTTTGGTCCATCTTGTAAAACCAAGTGTAGCTGAGAAACTGAGGACTAGAAAAGGAAAAAGTGTGGCTAAAATGAGAACAACAAGAAGAGTGAAAAAGGTTGTTGGTGTAGGACCCTCCAAATCTTGGAGTAAAGTTGAGGTTAGGAAAAGGAAAGAAAGAGACAGTTCTGACTCTGATGAGGATGTCAAAGACGATGTCCCAGACATCTCCCTTGCAAAAAGGCAGGCTGTTAAGAAGTCTCCTGGCAAAGCTGTTGTTGTGCACCTAGACGATATCTCCTTGCATTTAGAAGATGGTACTGCAAAATGGAAATTTGTCATTCAGAGAAGGGTAGTTGTTGAAAGAGAGCTTGGAAAAGAGGCTGTAGAGGTAAAGGAAGTAATTGATTTGATCAAAAATGCTGGACTAATGAAGACTGTGGTTGCTCTACCCCAATGTTATGAGGGGTTAGTAAAAGAGTTTATTGTGAATATCCCTGAGGATATTTATGAAAGGAGCAGTAGGGAGTTCTGCAAGGTGTTTGTAAGGGGTAAATGTGTGAAATTCTCACCAAGCATTATCAACAAGTTCCTAGGAAGAGGAACTGATGGAGGAGTGGATCTAGAGACTACAGACAATGAGGTCTGTAGGATTATTACAGCTGGCCAAGTTAAGGAATGGCCTAGTAGAAATTACTTATCAGTTGGCAAGCTCACTGTCAAATATGCCATCTTACACAAGATTGGTTCAGCCAACTGGGTGCCTACTAATCATATCTCTACCATCTCCGTTGATCTTGGAAGAATCATTCATGCAATTAGAACCAGGATAAACTATGACTTTGGAAGGTTTGTATTTGATCAAACTATCACACATGCCTCCACAAATGCAGTGAAGCTGCCCATTGCCTTCTCATCCCTTATTTGTGGTATTATCTTGAGCCAACAACCAGGCATTATGAGTACTAGTGACATTCCAAGCAGAAGAAAGCCCCCACTATCAGTTCACTACAAGCTGTTTGAGGGAAGTCATGTCAACGATGTTGTCATAACACCTGATAGAAAGGAGCCTGCATCTCAAGGTGGCTTAATTGATCAGTTGAAGGAAACCTACAAGGAACTGGAGAATGATATAAGGGTGGCCAAGGCAAGAAAAGAAGCTTTGGAGGCTCTTATTAGTGGCCTAGAGAAGGAAGAGGTGGAGAAGGCTGGTGAGACCAAAGACTCAGATGCCAATACTTCAAGTGAGAGATCAAATGCTCAATCTAGTGGCAGCTCTGAAGGCTCTGAAGGTGAAGATGATACTTCTTCCTCTGTTTGATGGATCCCCCCCTTTGTTTATTGAAGACTGGTATGAAGATTGTGATGTGTGTGCTGTGTTTGAAGACTGCTTTGGCTGATGGTATGGAAGTTGTTCTGGTGCTGATGTCTGGAAGCTGAAGTTTTTATTGTTTTTTTGAAAAATGTGTAATTTGTGGCAGTCCTCACTGATGCCTTTTTGTAATATTTTGGGCTCTTAATGAGTTCCATGGATTTGTTCATTATCTCAACTATCACAGCTATGTATGATGATGGTTTGTATCTCCTGAACAATCATGTTTTAACATTTTTAATGTTATAACATCTGATATGACATTCTCTGCTAGGCTAATTGACATTTATTTTGTCTACTTGGTCACCTTTGGTCAATTTTGACTAAAAAGGGGGAGAAGTGTTTATATATGGAGTTGGAGCTGTGAGGAGATGTATGTGGCTGGACAGAAGGACAGCTATGATTGAACGAAGTGCACAGGTGTTAAAACAGAATGTTGTTCTGTTTACAGATGTCAAAGGGGATGTCTGAGGTGGTGCACATGTGTTGATGTTGAAGCAGATGTCAGAATGGCATTCTGGCTGGTACAGGCGCTGTGGTTATAGTAGCTGTTATTTTCATGGAGATGAATGCACAGATTTAGGGGGAGAAGTAGTACCCTTGTGTATTTGTGTGTCTTACTAGTTGCATCTATAACTAGTAATTTTGTTTATGTTGCAAAAATTTAGGGGGAGGAGAAGTACCCTTGTGCATGTGTGTATTACTAGTAGGTTAGCTAGTAATTGTGTTTGCTTCTACTGCTGTTTAAACTGTTCTTTAACTGCTGATAGTTTCAATTGTGAACAAAAAGGACAGATATATGTTTTAGCCAAAATTTGCCAAAGGGGGAGTTTGTTGATTCTAAGTGTTGGCAGAAATTTTGGTAAAACAAAGAGTGTTCACAAGATGTTATGTGTGATGTCTTAACATGAGATATCCTATGTACCTGCTGGAGCTTAAGAAACATAATCATGCAGGATTGTTTCAGAATTTCATACACAAGGCCATGGCATCTGATATGTATGTACCTGCTGGAGTTTAAATGGAAAACATAATTATGCAGGATTGTTTCAGGATGTCATACACAATGTCATGGCATATGATATGTTTGTACCTGCTGGAAATTAATAATGGAATTATGGAATTATGCAGGATTGTTCCAGGATGTCAGACCCGATGTCATGACATCCTGTACACAGAATATTTAGTGTGAATGTCTCGTGTTTTGTGATTGCACAATTAATGGCAATCTATGTATGATTGAAGATCTGATTTGCAGGCACATTCAATCATGGATTACAATCTGATTTGCTTATTTTCCAAGGAGATCTAACCAGCTTTCATAAGAAGATTTGATTGAAAAATAGATTTAGGGTTTTCAAGATGTCCAAGCCCATCTGAAAGCTTCTATAAAAAGGGACTTAGAAAACCTGTTTTTTACACACAACCAATACTGAGGGAAATACAGAGAGAGAGCTAGGGTTTTTGTCTGTTTAGTCGTAAGACTTGTAAGTCATTCAAGTCATCTTTTGGTGATTGAATTGGACTGATTTGTGATTGTAATTTGTCACTCTAAAGCTGTTAAGCAAGAGTGTGTGTCTACTTGATCAAAGATGTTAAGCAAGATCAAGTGTGTGTCTTCTTGATCAAAGTTGTGAAGCAAGATCAAGAGTGTGTTATTGAAAAGTGTTTTCTTTTCTCAAGGGATTGTTGTTTAAGATCACAGGTGTGATTGTAGGGAAGTGAGCGGGTTCTCATATCTAAGAGTGCTAAGGTAGAAATTGCACGGGTAGAGATTAGGTGAGAAAGACTGTAACTTGTTGAAGTGTACGGAGAGTCTTTGAACTAATTCTATTATAGTGAGTTTCCTTCCTGGCTTGGTAGCCCCCAGATGTAGGTGAGTTGGACCGAACTGGATTAACAATTGCTTGTGTCTCTTGCATTACTATTCTCTATCTTTATCCTGTTTGCATTACTCAGATATTAGTGTCGTGATATTACCTTCAACATCTCATATCTGATACCAAAATTTCACCTTTGATTCTTGATTGATCCGATCGGTTATCGTCAATATCAATGGAACTTGGGTGTTATAAGGTGAAAACCATAATCCACCAAAATGGATGATTGACTTGATGATGATTTGATCCATCCCTTGACCTTTGTTTGTGTTTTCCTTATGTGTGATTGTTGCATCCATGCATACATGCACATCATAACATTCATCATAGAAAATAAAATTTTCAAGGAACTAAGGTCATATTTGCAAATATTTTCAGACCATGGACTATGGACGAAGGAACACTAAGAAGTACAATTTCAGATGTCCAGACTTGAAAGAGCTAAGGAAACTAGCATCCTTTGTAGTTAATCCCTGGGATTTCAAGAAACTTCATGGGAGGCTTTTATCCGTGAGACCAAGCTCGACTCTTCCCTTTCATGGGATGCTACACAATTGTGCGAACCAAGCTCAGCTCTTCCCTTTCTATGAACATTATGACAAGTATGCACCATTCTAATCTTCAAATTTTTGGGATCTTTACCTTCTTGATAGAATAGATCTTCTAACTGAACGTTATTAGGTTTATCTTTCAAGGGGAACCTAAGGTGACAACGAGCCAAAGCGGTGTTGTAGTTAATTCCTCCTTGTGTACCATTGAGAGGAACATTAGAGAACTCACCACAAGTGTCAATATTATCCAAGTCATCAAATGCAAAATCATACCAAACAATATCATCATTAGTGAGAGACATAAGTCTTTGAGACCACGGTAAACATTGCTTGTTTTCCAAAAAGACTGGTGTCTTTGGTAAGTGCGAAATAAACCACTTGTACAGAAGAGGGATGTAACACACAATGGTTCCCCTACCCTTAGCATTCCTTAAATGTATAGAGAAATATGTGTCACCTCTCAAAGTTGGAATAGGATTCCCAATCAAAATGATTCTAATGGAGTCATCAATGAAGCTATCAATGTTAGGGAACAATGCTAAACCATAAATGATTAAGACAAAGATGGCTTCAAAAGCGTCAATGCTACTAACTTAAGCAAAAGCAGTAGCTCTACCAATGAGAAACTCAGAAGTTAGCCCTTAAATCCCTCATTTCTTTGTCATATTAGCACCAATCTCAGATTTCTTCAAATGAAGAGCAACAACTAAGACTTGGGATCTCAGAATTAAATATCTTAATTTCTATAGAGATTCAAATTTGGTAGTTAACCAAATCAAAGGTGAATGGGAGACGAATAAACCTGGTTTGATACCGTATAGAGATTATGCGAGGAGGATATCAACTTTCTTTACAAAGTTTAAGTTTCATCATATCCCTCGAGAAGAAAACCGGACGGAAGATGCTCTTGCAACTTTGGCTTCCATGATTGTGGTGAAGTATTGGAATGAAGTTCCTAATTTAGATGTGACGCTTCTTGATCGGCTAACTCATGTATTTGTTGTTGAAGAAATCAAGGATGATAAGCCATGGTATTTTGATATCAAATGTTTCCTCCAAAGTCAGATTTACCCGTCTGGGGCATCTTTGAAAGATAAGAAGACTTTGAGAAGATTAGCTGGAAGCTTCTACCTAAATGGTTATGTGGTTTACAAGAGAAATTTCGATATGGTTTTTCTCAGATGTGTGGATAGACATGGAGCAAACTTATTGATGATAGAAGTCCATTAAGGTTCCTTTTGTACTCATTCCAATGGACAAGCTATGGCAAAGAAGATGTTGAGGGCAAATTACTATTGGCTGACAATGGAATCTGACTGTTGCAAGTTTGTGAAGAAATGCCACAAGTGTCAAATTTATGCGGATAAGATTCATGTTCCTCTGACACTTTTGAACGTCATTTCCTCTCCATGGCACTTATCCATATGATTGGAATGAATGAGCCCAAAGCATCAAACAAATATCGTTTCATTTTAGTGGCAATTGACTACTTCACAAAGTGGGTTGAAGTGACATCGTATGCAAATGTGACCAAGTAAGTTGTTGTAAGGTTTATCAAGAATCGGATCATATGTCGGTATGGTGTGTCAAGTAAGGTCATTACTGATAATGGATCGAACTTGAATAATAATATGGTAGAAGCTCTCTATAAAGACTTCAAGATAGCACATCATAATTCTTCTCCCTACATACCCAGGATGAATAGGGTTGTTGAAGCTGCGAACAAGAATATTAAGAAGATTATCCAGAAGATGGTTGTAACATACAAAGATTGGCATGAGTTTCGCCCATTTTCTTTGCATGGGTATCATACATCTATCCACACTTCAACAGGGGAAACCCCTTTCTCTCTTGTTTATGGAATGGAAGTTATGCTTCTGATAGAGGTTGAGATCCCATCATTGTGTGTGCTGATGGAAGCCAAGTTGACTGAAGCTGAATGGTGTCAGACAAGATTTGATCAACTCAATTTAATTGAAGAGAAGAGATTGACTGTCATGTGTCATGTTCAGTTATATCAGCAAAGAATGAATAAATCTTTTGATAAGAAGGTCAAGCCTCGTGTGCTCCAAGAAGGTGACCTCGTGCTCAAGAAGATCTTATCTTTCAAACCTGATTCTAAGGGGAAATGGACTCCTAATTATGAAGGCTCATATGTTGTTAAGAGAGCCTTCTCATGTGGTGCATTGATTCTTGCAACTATGGATGGTGAAGAGTTTACTCGTCCTGTGAACACCGATGTAGTGAAGAAATACTTCTCCTAAAAAGAAAAGAAGAACTCGCTAAAATGAAAACCCGAAAGGGAGACTTAGGAAAAATTGAGCGTCTCGGTGGATTGAAAATCCGAAAGGGCGATCCAGGAAAAAGTTAGAGACATAAAACAGAAAAATTATCCAGGTAGATAATTTTGAAATAAATAAATCAATGAATAAATATTTTTCTGAAATAATAAGGAATTTACTTTAAGAACATCGAATTCGAAAAGAAATGTAAACAACAATCCAAGAACGGTAAGTCTTGACGTGTGAAGCATTGTTACCTTCCCCAAGCATTTGGTTATTGGTGTTTTCTCCCTAAACAGTTCTTTGTTTATCCCTAGTGTGGTTGATGTGTTGCTCTCCTTGTAGTTCATCATCTGTCCCTAACTGAGACTTTATAAATTTCATTCCCAATTTGCATTTGATATTATGATTGAACCCTGGATATCCAGTGAAATTTTTATTTGGTTTTCAGATCCCCAACACCTTTATTTGGTTGTTTCATAGCCATGGCCGTGTTTTCCCTTTGCGAGTGTCTGTAGGTTTGACTGATTATTTTTTGGTACCTTGGAATTGGTCTATTTCTCAATCTCCAAGAAGAGTCTTGTGACTTTTGTGTTTCCTCTTGAGGAATTTGTTGCTGATTGCATCCTCATGTGGATCTTGATTTGAACTGGCGGAGGTTTATTTCCTAGTGAAGTCCCACAAAGTTGATGTTGATTGATAGAATCCCTAGTAAGTTGTCTGGTTCCCCACTCAGAATTTGGCCTCTTGTTGTGACGTGGATTCCCTACGGATTTTCCTCTTCTGATAAAAGATCTCCCCATTTAGATAGTGTTTGATTCTGAGCAGTATTGATGTAGCTGTCTCCTGTAGGGTTGTCTCCCATTTGATATGGTGTTAACCTAAAATTCCTCGCAGCGTTGACTTGTTGCTTTGAAGTATATATATATATATATATATATATATATATATATATATATATATATATATATATATATATATATATATATCCCTCAACTTGAGATGTCGATCCTCAGTAGATCTCTCTTATCCTCAGCATGTTGGTTGTTATTATCAACAGTGCTTTCTGTAACACCTCAAAATTTGCCCTCCTCTCTTGGGACTAGCTTAACATATTACATATCATTTTTAGGGCATTAGGCATAGCATATTGCATATCATGTGGTTACATTGTGCAAGCTATCTTCCCAAGTCTGGATCAGAAGATGAGGAAGTCAAAGTGCAAGCCTAGGGTTTCATTGGATTGATCATTGATCATCTGAGGATGGGGCAGTGAATTAGGGTTTTATGATTCTCAGAGGATATTGATCTTCATCTTGATTGCAATGATACATCATTATCATCATGGTTGGATTTCATCAGGAGATTGAAGCTCATTCCTTGAGATTAGGGTTTTGACCACTGGTCAACCCTAATCAGTTGCATTGGGCCAGTCAGGGCATGATCAGGAGATGGGGTTTATGATGGCTATGGGGTTCATTCTATGATTTTATTGTGCTTATTGAGGCTAGGGTTTCACCCTTGAGCCATTTCATCAGGAGATTGGGGCTCAGTTTGATCTATGCATTGCCAAATTCATCTATCGGTTGGAAAAGTCAACTGTGGTCAACTGTACATGATCTGATGGATTTGGAGGTGGAAATGAGTTGGATACACTTCATTCATGTTGGAACAAGTGTTATTTGACATTGAAAAGCTTAAGAATGAAGAAAATCAAGTCAGGACAAAAACTGCCAAAAATAGAAAGTGACTTGTAATAGAAGTTTCCAAAAATGGAAAGTTGTTCACCTCAAGACCACGTGTCCAAAGAAGCTTCAAATGAAAATTTGTTCAACATGAAAGTTGTAGATCTTGTTCTCACCTTTCCAAAAAGTCCAAGAACTTGAAAATCCCATGTATGGTTGTCAAGTTATGGTCCAGTGAATTTCAAAAATGACCCATAATCAGGAGGCCATAACTTCCACATGGAGTGTCCAAATTGGATGTTCTTTATATGCACAAACTCCATTTGACATGTACTTTCATGGTGCATAATTGGATTTCTTCAAAAATGGTCAATGCAAAAGGTCAAATTTCAACTGGACAGTTAAATGAACCAGGGGCAAAATTGTCCAACTTGTGAAATAATTGGAATTTTTGAGTGGGGATTTTTGCAACACTTCACAAATGGCATTTGAAAGTTGTTGGAATCATCATAACATGCCAAGGCTTCATGGTTTGGAAATTGGCTTTTGAAATGGACTTGAAAATCAACACATAAGCCATCACATAGTGAAAATGAGAATTACACATCCAATGAACATCCAACAAGTGGCAACAACTCATGACAGGTGTTTAGAGAGTGTGTGAGGTGGCATTGAGCTGTCATGAGCTGGCATGTGAAAGTTCAATTTTGCCTCTAGCTTGAAAATAACCACTTTCACTAATCATTTGCATTTTGTTAATTGGTGTGATTAAGGCTTGGATTAATCATGAATATATAAGCTTAATCACAACTAACTCTAACAAGAATTCACAATTCATCAAAATCAGATCAAAAACTCTCCAAATTCTCTCAAATTCTTCAAGAACACTTCAAAGCCAAATTCACCAAATCTTCCTCAATTCTTGATCAAATTCGAAGATTCTTTTTGTGTTGATCTCCATTCATCATCAACTTCAACTGTTTTTGGTATTCAACATCAAATGCACACCAAAGCTCGACTGTTCAAGTTTGCTCCATCAATGGTGAATCGAAGTTTCGTGCACTAGGAGCAAAATCGACCGAACCTGAGCCTTGCATTCAACTTCTTGGAGCCTATGCTGCATCTGTTTTGGATCCAAACGACTTGAAAGCTCCAATTTCGACACTGCCTTCGAATTAAGGTCAGAATTCGAGTTTCATGATTTTTCAATTGGTCATATGCGTTGTGTAGCTTGTTTATCATAGATCATCGTGACGCTTTTGGTTTGTGAAATAGTGAACTGTAGCTCGAGTTATGTTGATTCGAAGCTTGATATGCGAAACTTTAAACGATCGATCCGGTTAGTACAGTTAGATTTAGGTTGATTAGGTTATATATTCATGATCTATGCACTGAGACGGTTCCAACGCATATCCATTTGTGAGATTTGGTTGAAGTTTGAGTAAAATCATTGTTGGACTTGGATGAGTATGCCGCGCGAAGAGGAAGGAAAATTCTGGAAAAATTGATGTTTAATCCAAATTTTCGTTTAAATTTTTAAGTTTGCTGTTTGCCGCGCCACTGTTGCAGTATTTACCAAAATGCCATTAATGAAATCATTTTAATTAATAATATATTCAATAATTATTCTAAAATTCATACAAACCTTAAAAAATTCATAAAAAATATTTTAATGATCAGAAAAATGTGTGGATTTTTTTGTTGACTTCCTAATTCCCTGTAGAATTTTATGAGCATGATTTTAGAAGTTGTGCTTGGTGAAAAATTGGTTTGACCTAGTGTTGTTTGACTTGTGGTATATTTTGACACATTTTGCCATTTCCATTGTGAAATCCTCATGGTCTAAAAGAAATGCTTGAAAATTTTTGTGGTGATTGTGGACTGGCTAATGGTGATTTACATGTACATTTTGTGAATTTTGGATTCCTGGTGATTGAGTTATGAATTTTTGAACCTAGGTGTGACAATTTGTATCACACCTCATTATGTCAACTTGCTGGATTTATTTTCATGGCCTAGACTTGTTAGAATAGAATGAAATTTTGCATGGATGTTCATTGACATGTTAAGATGCTATGTGAATTTTTCTGGATTTTTATGTGGCCTTTTCAGTTTGATTGGTATTTTTCATCTCTGTTGGTCAAATATGCAAGTTTGTGTGACATAGGTTGGTATTATCTTTGTGAAATGCTCATATGGTATGGAATGAACATGAAATTTGGTATGCTGGTTATAGACACATGATAGGACATGATGCTTTTGGTCCCATTCATTTCTTTATTGTTTTCATTGACTTATGAATTTTTGAAGTGAATGCATGTGTTGATGTTGTGATTTGGCTCATATAATTGTGTCTGTTTTTGTTGATTTTCATTGACATGGTTCCCTTTGTCCAATTGAGCTAAAATTTGACATGCCATACCTTGAATATGTCCTGTTTAGGTGTAAATTATTTGAGGATTTTTGGAATTGTTTTGACATGGAATTGAATGCAATAGTTCTGTTTGGATGTTTGGTGTTCCATTTGACCTAAATTGAATTGTTTTGTGCATGAAATGAATATAATGAATGGTATGAGCATGGGACTAATTGTGTTGGCTTTTGTTTGACATTAATTTGACTTTGGTTAGAGATCCCTTGCTGTTTAGACATTTTTGTCACCTTTGGACCCTAGGCTTGGCCTAGTGGTCTAGTTTCTAATATTTGATGGATTTTTCAGGATGAAAAGGTGCAATGTGTATGGAGATTGAATCAAGTTAATTCAAATGAGTTGGGTTGATGTTTGTACACTAACATGACTTGGTTTTGTAGGTTATGAAGCTTGAGCTTGAGCTTTGAGCTTGCTTTGTTGTGCATTAGTTTGTATAGTCTAACTGATTAACATTTGCTGTTTATGTTTGTCTGTCTGAGTACTGATGATACTTGATTGTTTTCAGGTACATTTAGTTGCTTATAGTTCATATTGAACTTGCTTGCTGCTGCTTGGTTGTGAAAACCACTTGAGGTAGGACTTCTATTCTTCATGTAGTCTGGAGACCCGGTCTGTTATTTGACCGGGCAAACTGTCTGAAGTCCTCCTTAAGAGGCGATGTTTGTGATTGTTTAATATTGTGCCTAAGCAGGTAAAGTCCTTAATCAAGGCAATTGGTGGAAGGTAGGGATATGCAATCTATCCCCCACTATTCTGTGAGTCGTCCCTCTGCTCACACGGCTGTGTGTTGATGCATTGGGACACAAACCCAAGATCTTGTGTTGTTGCACAATCGAGTCAGAGTCTTTGAGCGTAGAAGGGTCCCTCCATTCTGGACCCACGCTCCTTTGTCAGAAGCTCTCCCTGGTCAGGGATAAGAGCTGTGAGGTCTCATCCTCACTTCACCTTTTCATCTGCTTCACCTTAGCCTCGTAATGGCAAGGTTAAGAGCAAACACAGCCTGTACAGATGACCTGCTTCGGCAGTCAAACCCATTGTTTGAGCCCTTTTGATTGGCTATAGCGTGTGCTATGTGAATATTTGTTTGAGATGCTTGTTCTCATTTGATGTATGCTTGTATGCTTGCCTATTTCCTGGATAGGAGTAGTTTGCTTATGCAAGTAGGATAGAAACCTGAACGTAGGGTAACGATGCATGACAACACTAGGCTCGAGTCCAGCTCCCTGGTAGTGCGTCTTCCCCTAGTTTCTGGTTAGATTTTCTTTCCCTTTCAGGGGAACTACATCGCCCTGATCCTTGTTCCAGACGAGGTATGTAGGCAGGTGGTCGTGCGAGGCCACTCCGGGCACTTTTTTTTCTTTTTGCGTGTGTTTACTTGTTGTCTGATTGTGTTTTGGTTCGGATGCCGACGTAAGCCCAGTGATTGGCTGTCGGGCTCCACGTTTGCCCTTTTGAGTATGTTTTGGTTCGGATGCTGACGTAATTCCATCGAGTGGTTGTCAGGCTCCACGTTTGCCATCTGTTCGTGTGTTTTGTGTTGTTTGGCGTGCGTAAGCCGAACTACAGTGGCTCTGATTCTCGTTCCAGACGAGATATGTAGGCATAGGATGCGATGTCCTATCGAGCTCCCTTCTCCTAACCCCACCTGCGTTCCCTGTGTGTGTGTGATGTTTTAGCAACCTTTTCTTTCTTTTAGAACGTGGATCCCGTCGAGTACGACGGACGTGAGGGGTGCTAATACCTTCCCCTTGCGTAACCGACTCCCTTACCCTTTCTCTTTGGTCGCGAGGCCATGCTTTTTCCAGGTTTCTCTGAGCGTTTCCTTTCCCTATCTTGGGATAAATAACGCGTAGTGGCGGCTCTGTGTTGTGTTTTTATTTGAGTCTCGCCGGTTGTTTTTTCGTGGATGCGACAGCTGGCGACTCTGCTGGGGACTTACAGATGTAGACCTGTGCTGGTCCATCTTCCCTAAACGAGTCCTTCCTAGCGTATTAGGATAGTTTAGGTTGCTTGTTTTGCTTGATTTATTGCATTTATTATTCTAACCAATGTATATATTTGCATTAAATATTTGCATGCATCATTCTATCATATTGCCGTCCTCTGTGCAGGTGGTTCCTCTGTTATGGGGTGGGTGTTCTGAGTGGGGCTAAAACCCAGACCCGAGTATACACCTAGGATTAGTGTGGTCTCACGTTCTTCACATGTTGGGTTGACATGATTGTTGTGACGTGACATACCACAAGCTGGACGAGGTTCTTCTGAGAGGGCTCTTCCTTGTGGAGTTTCCACTATGGTTGAGTTTTATCTCTTTTGAGCTGTTGACTTCGGTGACCGATCATTTCCCGGATCTTTGGTTTAGACGATCTTAAGGGAGCTACAATGGCACACCCGAAAGGGCAAACCCATTGAGTATCCCCGCCCGATTGTCGAGGCTATTATCCGCCTTAGGATGACCTGATTAGAATTTACCTGTGAGGGGAGGGTTGATTCTTACAGATGCATGTTCTGTTGGTGACTCAGATGGTGACTAATGGTTCCGCTGATCAGAGTCATATTTATAAGTCGGATTTATGGGCATTTCTTGCCGAGACGCCGGAGTGCTGTCCGAGTTATTTATCAGTGGGGATCCGTTTATTTCAGGATTCCCCGGGCCGATTCAGAGGTTGTGGTTATCTGTTCAGTGGATCTCTGAGGTTGATGATGATGATGGTGTATCTTGCAGTTCCGTTTATTTCGGAACCCTTGAGTGGGATTTGTGGTTGCATATTCCTTCAGATGATTGTGATCAGTCCAGAGATCAGGCTTCAGTGCACCAGATGATCAAATGACTTGGAGGATGGCAACGCATTGCATTCATTCATCAGCATCATCCCATTTTGCATTTATCTGCATCTAACACATGTTTATCCATATGCAGGGACCTTTTTGATCGAGATCCTGGTTGAGAGGCTTCTTAGACATGAGGAGACCCGGTTTGAAGGACGATGTGGCTTACAGTTTCTTTGACCCAGAGATCAGTGTGTTGAAGGATATGATAGCATTGATTGCGCCTGACCATGTGGGGATGTTCAGAGAGGCATACGGTGGTATTCTGAAGATGGTTTTCAGACTCACTGACAGTAATAGGGACGCCATCCACACTTTTCTCCAGTTTTATGATCCTGGTTTGAGGTGTTTCGTTTTTCCGGACTACTTGCTGGGGCCTTTGTTGGAAGACTATGCAGGTATCCTGGGTATTCAGATCAAAAACCAGGTACCTTTCCTTGCCACTAAGGAGGAGCCTGATGTTGGGGAGATCTCTCGTGCTCTTTATTTGAGCCAGGAAGTGATTAGAGGAGGTTTGAAGGAGAAGGGGAATTTGCCCGGTTTTCATCTAAGCTTCTTGGAAGCTAAGGCCAAGGAGTATGCTGCTTTGGGCAATTGGAGGGCTGTATGTGCTTTGATTGCTGTGAGCGTCTATGGAATCATCTTGTTCCCTAATCAGAAGAATTTCGTGGATATTAATGCCATCCGCTTGTTTGTTCAGAGGAATCCTATCCCCACCTTGATTGGAGATGTCTATTACTCGGTTCATAATCGGAACGAGAAGAGGCGTGGGGGATTGATTCGATGTTGCGCTCAGTTGCTATACAAATGGTTCATGGGATATTTGCCTACCAAGGGTGCTTTTGTTCTTCTTGACCATACTGTCAGTTGGGCGACCAAGTTGATGGGTTTGCGTGCCAAGGACATAACTTGGACTCATATCGATGAGGCGGGACGAGATCTCATTTGTAGCTGCGGGAGTTTTCCTAATGTGCCTCTTATAGGAGTTCAAGGGTGTATCAGTTATAACCCGACACTTCTTAAGAGACAAAGGGGATTTGCTATGGAGGCTCCTCCTCTCGAGTATGAGATTCAGGACTCTTGTTACTTCCCTGTCGAGAGTAACCGGTCAGCATTGGAGAAAGTGTCTGAGGCATGGCGTAATATTCAAAGGAAAGGCAAGATTCCTTTTGGCAGGGCTAATAGTAGGTCTTTCCCTTTGTTTGATGAATGGCTCAGAAGGAGAGTGGAGTTTACTCGTCTACCTTTTCCTGTGGGTGATCTTTGGTATCCGGTGATTGAGAAGTCTCGTTCTTCTATCAGTATGGAAGAGTTCTTGGAGATGAAGAGGGAGAGGGATCAGTTGCAGGTAGAGAAGACCGAGTTGGAAATGAGGGTCGCTAGAATCCAAATGACTAATCAGGAAATCAAAGGGAAAATGGAAGACCAGGATAAGAGACATGCTCTTGTGGTGGAGCGCTTTGAGATAGACACCGCGTATTATGGCAAGGTCAGCCAAGCACTAGAGTCATCCATAAAGGAGCATGACCTTACCAAGGAGAAACTAGCTAGGGCCTTGAGGGTTATTGAAGAAGAGAAGAGGAGGCAAATCCTTGTGAGGGATCAGAGAGATGCCGGAGCCAAAGTCCTTGCTACAAAATGGGAAGCTGAGAAAGCAAAGATTATTGCCGAGAGAGATCACTATCTTGCTGAGAGGGATCATTACTTCAGACAGATGAAGATGCGCCAGAAGGAGATAGGGAGATTGCAGCAAGAGAACACTGAGCTTAGGTTCGCGGTGAAGTTTACCCAGATGGTTGACGATGCAGAGCCGTCTGCGGGACCTCCTTCAGTGTAGACTTTTCTTATTTGTGTTGGATTACCGTCAGGCTTGTTGACGGAATTCATTTTGCTTGTATTTCTTTTCCCGATTCTGGAGATTTGTATCTGATTTGATGTATGACTATGGCACTGATTGTGCATTCTTTGGTTATGTGATGGTTATTTTCATTCAGTCATTGATCTTCAAGCTTTATTTGCTTTACCGTATGCACTCACACAAGCACACACATGGTTGGGAGTATCATGCTAAATCACATATCTCCGATCTGCACGATAAAGTTAAACACTGTATATCAGAATATTGATGCCGGATTATTGTTTGTCTCAATGATGCCAGGATCGAGAGACAAAGTGTCCTTCATATGGATAGACACTGCATCCATGCATTGATCATAATAACTGTGCTTTATTTGCAGGTGTTTGTTACTAACGTGCTTGTTTGTGACAGGAATCATTGCTCGCGCTCGAAGAACAGTACCTTTGCACTCAACACGCCCTCACAGATATTATACCAGAAGAAATACTCCCAGACTCATGGAACTTCCCAGCGCAGATATGCTCGAACTGAAAGACAAAATGAACGAGCTGATCAACATAATGCAAGGTTTCGCAGTTGGTCAGAAGGCTCTGGCAGATAAAGTTGAAAAGCTCGAGCGGGCTTCTGCAGCCAACAGTGGGGTTAACCTGGATGGAGTCTCCAACCAGGGGCAAGGGTCACGTGACGGCGGAAAGAGGACGACTGTGGGTCTCGTGAATAATGCTGGTGGTCTTGGTGGTGTTGGTGGCCAACCGGGTCAGAATATGAAGGATAATTTTGTGCCTCCGTTTTATGGGTTCGACGAAGATCAGGAGGAAGATAGAGAGGCTGATCAATTCTCGATGCAGAACGAACCGTTCGTGCCTTATAATGCTCCGCCTCAGAACAAGGAAATTCAACTGCTGGCTGAGAAAATCAAAGTGCTTGAGAGTTATGCCACTCCTGGGGTGGTGAATATGTCTAACATGGGGTTGGTAGAGGGGATCGTTATTTCGCAGAAATTCAAAGCACCTACTTTTGACAGATATAACGGGAGTTCTTGTCTAGAGACTCACTTACAAGCTTTCGTCCGCAAGATCTCTGCGTACACGGCAGATCAGAAGTTGTGGATGTACTTCTTCCAGAACAGCCTGTCCGGAGGCTCCCTGGAGTGGTATACTAAGTTGAAATCTTCTGATATAAAGAGTTGGCAGGATCTTGGAGATGCTTTCTTCAAGCAGTACCAGTTCAACGCTGACATGGCTCCGAGCCGTACCCAGCTGCAGGGCATGTCTCAGAAACACAATGAGGGATTTAAGGAGTATGCCCAGCGGTGGAGAGAACTGGCTGCGAGAGTTCAACCTCCTCTGGTGGATAGAGAAATGTCTGATTTGTTTATGGGGACCCTGCAGGGGCCGTTTGCGGAAAGGATGGTGGGTTGTCCTGTCACCAATTTCTCTGATATTGTGGTGGCAGGGGAAAGAATAGAAAGTTGGTTAAAGCTGGGTAAGATTCAGGGTACTGCGTCTGCATCTTCTTCCGGTTCAAAGAAGCCATTCGGTAATGGTGGGCAGAGGAAAAAGGAAGGAGACACCAGCGCTGTTTATACTCAACGTGGACCCAGTAGGGACCGTTACTTCCAGCACACTGCTGCGGTAACTATCCCTGCTGAGCCTCAATCTGCACCACAACAACAGCAGCAACAACAACAGAGACAACCCTTTCAGCAGAGGCAGCAAAGGGCTGGTTATCAGGTCAGGGGCAGAGCACAGGATCGTCAATTTGACAGGCCTCCGGTGACCTATGCTTTCTTGTTTAAGAAGCTGCAAGATCTGGGCCTAGTGCAAACCAGAACTCTGGCACCTTTGAGACCTGATCAAAGGCCAGCCAGCTATGACGAGAACGCCAAATGTGAATTCCACTCAGGTGCGCCTGGGCATAATATTGAGAACTGTAAAGCTTTTAAGCACACAGTTCAAGATTTAGTGGATTCGAAGGCAATCAATTTTGCTCCATCTCCCAATGTCAATGCGAATCCCATGCCTGCGCATGGTCAGAGGGGGGTGAATGCAATCTCCGAGGAGAATAGAGTTAGGTTGTCTGATGTTGATCAGCTGAAGACGCCTCTGGCTGAGGTCAAGAGGCAGTTGTTAAAGAATGGGGTTTATCCGAGCTGCGGGTCTGGTTGTGCTGAGTGCACTATTTCTGTGAATGGTTGTGAGCTTCTGCGGAAGTGTGTCCAGGGTCTGATGGACAGTGGTGATATCCTGATTGAGAGGGCTGACAAAGAAGAGAAGGAAGAGATCTCCACCATAACCATTTACTACGACCCGGTGGATTTGTCAAACCTTAGTGAGGAGGCTCCAGTTACCATCACGGTACCTGGGCCGATTCCCTATGACAAAGATGATGCCGTGTCGTGGCATTATGGGGGGGAAGTGTATTGCAATGGGGAGAAGTTGGAGGAACAATCTGCAAGTGAAACCACCGTGCTAAAGGTGGGTAATGCCGGTCCCAGCGGTTTCACTCGCAGCGGTAGATTGTTTGCTCCTGATGCATTGAGAAGAGGTGAAGAAGAAAAAGATAAAAAAGAAAAGGCCGAGGCTTTAGCCAGGGCAAAGGGAAAGGCTGTGGTGGATAATGGTGATACTCCTGTGATGACACCGGCGCCTGCGGGGTCGGAAAATAAACTTGATGATGATGCCGAAGAGTTCTTGAGAATCATTAAGAAGTCGGAGTATAAACTGGTTGATCATTTGCAGCAAACTCCTTCCAAAATCTCAATTCTTTCATTGTTGCTGAGCTCAGAGGGGCATAGGGAGGCCTTATTGAAAATTTTGAAGAAGGCTTATGTTCCTCAGGAGATCACCATCAATCAGTTGGAGACGGTCGTATCCAATGTGCATGCTAGCCATGGGCTGGGCTTTACGGATATGGACCTGACGGTGGATGGAAGGAACCATAACAGGGCACTACACATAGCAATGGAATGCAAAGGAGCCGTGCTTTCGCATGTGCTGGTTGATACCGGCTCCTCATTGAATGTGTTGCCAAAGAAAGCCTTGGCGAAGCTTAACTGTGATGGGCTGATTTTGACCCCGACTGATTTGATTGTGCGGGCTTTTGATGGGTCAAAGCGGGCCGTGTTTGGGGAAGTTGAGTTGCCGGTGAAGATTGGACCTGAGGTGTTCAAGTCAACTTTCTACGTCATGGACATTCAGCCGGCATACAGTTGCCTGTTGGGTAGGCCATGGATTCATGCTGCGGGAGCAGTTACTTCGACTTTGCACCAGAAATTGAAATATGTCTGGGGAGGTCAGGTCGTCACGGTTTGTGGAGAGGAGGACATTTTCGTCAGCCACTTGTCCTCGTTTAAGTACGTGGAGATGGATGGTGAAATATGGGAGACGCCTAGCCAGGCATTTGAAACCGTTAAGGTGGAGAATGCTCTGTTCGCAAAGCAAGAAGAAGAGAAACCATCCATCGCTTCATATAAGCAGGCTGCTGAGGTAGTCAAGAGTGGAGAAGCTCCTGGTTGGGGCAGAATGATGGAGATCCCGGAGAAGAAAGACAGATTTGGGGTTGGATATCAACCTGGCCGAGGCTCAGGGCGAGGAAGAGGACGTCGTACGTCGGTAACCTTCACGAGCGCCGGGATGCTGGATCCGGATCACATCTGTATGATGAGTGAAGATACTGATAGTGACTGCGACGTTGACCAATGGATAAAGCCGTGCATACCAGGATGGAAATCCAGAACTGGAAGGCCGAAGAGATCATCCGGGTCACTCTCCTTGAAGAGTAATATTTTTCTTGTTTTCATTCTTATTTGCATGAAAACCATGCGTGTTGCCCGACACGTAATGGTCCATTGTAAGGGCCACCTCATGTTTAAATTTGCAAATTTGCATCATGAATAAAGGATGTTTTTCAATTAAAAGCGGTGTTCCCTGTTTTTCATTTATTTTTGCAGTTTAAAAATAAAAATAAAATAAAAATGGCAATGTTTTCATTTTTCTTTTTCAATTTCTCACACCGGTTCTAAAGCAGTGCATGAATCAACATTCATGCAGATGCGATTCCTCTCCGGATCTCATTGATAACAATCCTGTTACACCCTTGTATGACTTCGACAATCCAATCTATCTTGCTGAAGAAGAAGACAGAGAAGATTGTGAACTGCCAGGAGAATTAGCCAGGTTGTTAAAACAAGAGGAGAAGGTGATTCAGCCGCATGAAGAGCAGATTGAGGTTGTGAACTTGGGTACCGACGAGATTAAGAAAGAGGTGAAAATCGGGGCTGCTTTGGAGGAAAGTGTCAAGGGCAGATTGGTAGTGTTGTTGAAAGAGTATGTCGACATCTTTGCCTGGTCTTATCAAGATATGCCAGGGTTGGATACCGATATTGTGGTGCACAAACTACCATTGAGAGCAGATTGTCCTCCAGTGAAGCAGAAATTGCGCAGAACTCGACCTGACATGGCAATGAAGATTAAAGAGGAAGTGCAGAAGCAGTGGGATGCTGGTTTCCTTGCTGTCACTAATTATCCGCCATGGGTTGCGAACATTGTGCCAGTCCCGAAGAAAGATGGGAAAGTGAGAATGTGTGTGGACTACCGAGATCTGAACAGAGCTAGTCCGAAAGATGATTTTCCACTACCTCACATTGACGTGTTGGTAGACAATACAGCTCAATTCTCGGTGTTTTCCTTCATGGATGGCTTTTCTGGCTATAATCAAATCAAAATGTCGCCAGATGATATGGAGAAAACAACGTTCATTACACCATGGGGTACCTTTTGTTACAAGGTGATGCCATTTGGTCTCAAGAACGCCGGTGCTACTTATCAGAGGGCCATGGTGACTTTGTTTCATGATATGATTCATCATGAAATTGAATGCTATGTTGATGACATGATAGCAAAGTCCCAAACAGAAGAGGGGCATTTGGTAGATTTGGCCAAGTTGTTCGACCGGCTGAGACGGTTCAGACTGAGGTTGAATCCGAACAAGTGCACGTTCGGAGTGCGGTCCGGTAAATTGCTGGGGTTCATTGTAAGTGAGAAAGGAATCGAGGTTGATCCTGCAAAAGTAAAAGCGATAAAAGAAATGCCTGAACCGAGAACAGAGAAAGAGGTTCGTGGTTTCTTAGGTAGATTGAACTACATTTCACGGTTCATATCTCATCTAACAGCCACATGCGAACCGATTTTCAAATTGTTAAGAAAAGATCAAACGGTCAGGTGGAATGATGATTGCCAAGCGGCATTTGAAAAAATAAAAGAGTATTTACAGGAGCCTCCGATTCTGATGCCTCCTGTGGAGGGAAGACCGCTAATTCTGTACTTGACAGTCCTCGAGGGGTCTATGGGGTGTGTATTGGGGCAGCATGACGAGTCTGGTCGAAAAGAGCATGCCATATACTACCTTAGCAAAAAGTTTACCGACTGTGAAACAAGATATTCACTGCTCGAGAAAACTTGCTGTGCTTTGGTCTGGGCTGCTCGCCGACTAAGGCAGTACATGCTGGTTCATACCACTTTATTGATTTCCAAGATGGATCCAATCAAGTACATTTTTGAGAAGCCAGCATTGACCGGAAGGTTTGCGAGGTGGCAAATGATTTTGACAGAATATGATATACAGTATACCTCTCAGAAAGCGATTAAGGGGAGTGTATTGTCTGATTACCTCGCCCAGCAACCTATTGATGATTATCAACCGATGAAGTTTGAATTCCCTGATGAAGACATCATGTTTCTCAAATCGAAAGATTGTGAGGAACCAATCCCGGAGGAGGGGCCTGACCCTGAATCCGAATGGATTCTGATGTTTGATGGGGCCGTTAACGTGAATGGAAGCGGTGTTGGTGCTGTTTTGGTTACGCCGAAAGGATCCCACATTCCTTTTGCTGCCCGGCTAACATTTGAGTGCACCAACAACGTGGCTGAATACGAAGCTTGCATATTGGGGATTGAGGAGGCGATTGATTTGAGAATCAAGAACCTTGTGATATATGGAGATTCAGCTCTGGTGATAAATCAGGTTAACGGGAAATGGTATACGCATCAATCTCATTTGGTTCCGTATCGAGATTATACGAGGAGATTGTTGACGTTTTTCACCAAGGTGAAGATGCATCATGTGCCCAGAGAGGAGAATCCTTTGGCAGATGCTTTGGCTACTCTAGCCGCCTTGATTAAGGTGCAGAGGTGGAATCAGTTCCCCAGTGTGGAGATTGGTCGTCTGGATAGACCGGCTTATGTGTTTGCTGTTGATACAGCGCCTGGTGATGAGAAGCCGTGGTATTATGATATCAAGCACTATCTTGAGACTCAAGAGTATCCTGAGGGAGCATCGAAAAAGGATCGAAAGACTCTGCGGAGGTTAGCCATGGTGTTTTACCTGAATAAGGATGGGGTTTTGTATAAAAGAAATTTTGATTGGGTCTTGCTCAGATGTGTGGATGATGCAGAGGCAAGCCAATTGATGAAAGAGGTTCATGAGGGATCATTCGGTACCCATGCTAGTGGGAATGCAATGGTGAAGAAGCTGCTGAGAGCAGGTTATTACTGGATGACAATGGAGGCCTAATGTTTTAACTTCGTGCGGAAGTGTCATAAATGCCAGATTTATGCTGATAAGGTGCACGTGCCTCCAAATCCGTTGAGCTTAATGTCGTCTCCATGGCCGTTTGCTATGTGGGGCATTGATATGATTGGAAAGATTGAGCCTACGGCTTCGAATGGGCACAGATTCATATTAGTGGCTATTGATTACTTCACCAAATGGGTTGAAGCAGCCTCTTATACGAACGTGACGAAGCAGGTCGTTGCCCGGTTTCTCAAAAGAGACATCATTTGCAGATATGGGGTTCCCGAGAGAATCATTACTGATAATGGTTCTAATTTGAACAATAAGATGATGGCAGAACTGTGCCGGGAATTCAAGATTGAGCATCACAATTCTTCTCCCTATCGTCCGAAGATGAATGGGGCGGTTGAGGTAGCTAACAAGAATATAAAGAAGATTGTGCAGAAAATGGTGGTAACCTACAAGGATTGGCATGAGATGTTGCCGTTTGCATTGCATGGGTATCGAACGTCGGTACGCACATCTACTGGGGCAACTCCTTTCTCATTGGTATATGGGATGGAAGCGGTATTACCTGTTGAAGTTCAGATTCCCTCTTTGAGAGTCTTGATGGACGTGAAATTGCAAGAGGCTGAATGGGTAAGGACCCGGTATGAAGAGTTGAGCCTGATTGAGGAAAAGAGGCTAGCGGCTATCTGTCATGGGCAATTATATCAGCAAAGGATGAAACGTGCTTTTGACAAGAAGGTACGACCTCGGGTATATCACGTAGGTGATATGGTGCTGAAAAGGATCCTTCCTCCTCAAAACGATCGAAGGGGCAAGTGGACACCGAATTATGAAGGTCCATTCGTGGTCAAGAAGGTTTTCTCTGGCGGAGCCTTGTTGCTAACGACCATGGATGGTAAGGATTTTTCATCCCCTGTGAATGCGGACGCAGTTAAAAAATACTTCGTGTAAAGAGACCTGCTGGACGAAAAGAATAAAATAGTCCAGGCAAAAAGGGCATCCCGGCGAACCAAAAAAACAGAAAGAAAGGTTCGGGCAAAAATTAGGGATATAAAAAAAAAATGTACACCCGGCAAGTCGAAAACCTGGAAAGGCGACTTGGGCAAAAAAGGGTATCCCGGTGGACTGAAAACCCGAAAGGGCGGTCCAGGCAAAAGAGGGATTGAAACGAACAACTGCGTCTAGCATGATCGTTTGCGCTTTGGTTAAAGCATCGTGGATAATACCCGGTAGGGATCAATCAGAATCGTCTTGTTCAGAAGGCAGAAAGCACGGAGAGTCTGAGGACATATGGGGTGTAACCGAGTTGGAACTCGATGAGATTACGGGTTTCACATTGCCATTAGGGTAGATTTTTCCTTTTGTGCGCGATTACCTCTTTTCAGGAATTGCTTCCTTTGTATTGCTCATTTGAGTCACACTTTTCCAATCATTAAAATGCATATTCAGTCAAATAATTTTGTTTTTGTTTTCATTACCGCTTTGATTGCAAAAACATCCGATTATTTTGATAAAGAATTTTGCATTTTAAGACATACAGGTCCCTTCCAATGCGTGTTTATAAGATTGAAAGCTAGAAATCTTATTTGGAAGGTTGAGTGACCCAAGTGTTGAAATCTTGACACGCCTGGGGCACGGTTTTATCTGACGGTCTGTTTTGCAGGTACTGTTAGATATTCTTCACTCACTTGCAGGTTGTGATGTGGAAGCTTTGTGACAGATCCCCAGAGAGTTCGCTCAGGGAACGAATGTATGAAGAAATGATGAAGACGTTGAGACGTACGACGATCCTTGATGATAATCAAGAAGACTCTTCGAAGTCGGAAGACTTGAAAGTGTGTAATTCCCCGCAGAGTCTGACCAGAGACGAATGAAGAACGGGGAGACGACGTCGAGACGTCCGACGACCTTTGGAATTAATCAAGAAGACTCTTCAAAGTCGGAAAATTGGAATTTCGGTATACATTCCAGGAGTACGTTTCTCGTCGAGCGCGGGGCGATTGGGAATACAAGATGATGGAGCAGAAAAAGTCCAGACGAGTCTGGGAGTTCTCAAAAGTGGAAAGCTGATACGAGATTGGGAGTTGGATACCATGGTTCGACGAGTCGACGGGTGTTTTGTACCAACTTTTCTCATTTCCCGGCTAGGTCCCCAAGTAGAGTCAGAGGACTAGCTCCCCAGCAGATCCAAGGTCTGTGGACTTCTCCAGCCGAGTCAGGATGGTTACCCGGCAGGTTTACAACGGTGTTTCCTCAGCAGCCAGGAGTTGAAGGTTGCTATTCCCCGAGTGGAGCGGGTTTCAATGATATATCTTCAGCAGTGTTCATCCTACCAGTGGATTGAACAAGTTCCCGTAGCGGACGGATATCTGCATCCCCAGCTGAGTTGATGCTATCTATGGATTGCATGGGTTGTCCCCAGC
Organism: Lathyrus oleraceus; assembly: GCF_024323335.1. Classification (NCBI taxonomy): domain Eukaryota; kingdom Viridiplantae; phylum Streptophyta; class Magnoliopsida; order Fabales; family Fabaceae; genus Lathyrus; species Lathyrus oleraceus. The sequence goes on from NC_066583.1 coordinate 444,868,250, forward strand.
GGAGTAGTATGCGGTTCCCTAGCAGGGTCAGGATGGTTATCCCCAGCCGGTGATAGATTGATGTTTCCCCGGTCAATGAGCCTGGAGATTGCTATTTCCCCAGCGGAATTGCTGTGAGCATTTCCCCAGTGAAGTCATCAGGTATCTGTGAGGGTTTCCCGAAGCAGAATCAGGATTGATATCCCCAGCAAGGCAAAGACTGTTGTATCCCCACAGAGTGTTGGTGGTGTTTATCCCCAGCAGTTTCTCGAGCGGATTGGGTGCAAAGGAGGTTCTTCCCCAGCAAGGGTTGCCTTATTCCCAGCAGCAGTGCTATTCCCCAGCCGGGTGGAAATCGGAGCGGTGACGAGTTTCTCAGCAGAGTGTCTCGTATTCCCCAGAAGAGTCCCTTGAGGGGGATACTTTTTTATGCATTCATCATGAAAAAATAACATGGCATATTACATAGAAAAATAAATAATCGCGTAGCATTTCCATGTTTATGGAGCATTACGCAGAAAAAATCAATCATGCATCATTGCAAGCATAAGCTAGTCTCAAGCCGTGGTTACCGTTTGAGAAGTGGTTTTCGCCAGACAGTGAAGGTGTTACTCCGAGGAGTTTAGCCTCATGATTTGATCAAAGGTATTTCCCCAGTAGTGCGATACTGGAGAAGTTTGTTTCCGTCGTGCGGAGATGGAGATATGCCGCGATCAGCGCGACTCAAGCCGTGGTTACCGCTTGGGATTTGGTTTCGCCAGATGGTGAAGATGTTGCTCTGAGGAGTTTAGCATCATGACGTCAGATCAGCAATGTTCCCCAATAGTGCGATATTGGAGGAAATGTTTCCGTCGAACGGAGATGGAAATAAAGTCAAAGGACGTGACGCGATCAGCGCGATTCCGGGGTTCAAATGGAGAAAAGGAAATGCTGAGGTATTTTCTGGGGTTCAAATGGAGATGGAGTTGAAGATTGTATCCGGGATGAGGTCCTCAGGATTATCTTCTGATCATGTGTTACCTTAGACTCTGGCTGAGGCCAATGGAGGTCGTTATAGGTGTCTTCTGAGGAAGAGATGCACATGCTACCTTCTTTATGAAGGTTTACCCTCTGACATGTCGCCCTCAGAGTGGTTTGGTGTTATTTCCGACGTTGCCAGCGGAATTATCACGGAGAAAAGGATATGCTGAGGCATTTTCCGGGGTTCAAATGGAGAAAAGGAAGTGTTGAGGCATTTTCTGGAGACGGGGTTCAAATGGAGAAAAGGAGATGTTGCGGCATTTTCTGGAGAACGGGGTTCATATTGGCGATCGCGAGTTATCGTCAGGCGACTGGGGTTCAAAACGGAGAATGGGGTTCATTATGTGGCAAATAGGAGAGTGGGGTTCAAATGCAGAGATCCGAGGATCACTTGCGCAAGAGAAAATTTCGGGGTTCAAGAAAATGAAAAAAAACAGAGAAAAATTTCGGGGTTCAAGAAAAGCATAAAAAGAAGAGAATGATAATCCCGAGTGGATGTGTGGTGTTCAGGCCATGGTTATCCCTGTATTACCATTTATTTTGGTATCCAGGTCGACGTTTTTCGAGTTTGTTTCTTCGCCGATGCTGACAGGCGTTGTTAATTATATCCCATCAGAGTGCAAATTGTTCGTCTGTTCTTGGTATTCAATCACTCTTCATCCTGATCATCTGAAAGCCGAGGCTGTTCATATTGACAGGTTCACAGTGGATTGAATAGGGGCAGCTGTAACACCTCAAAATTTGCCCTCCTCTCTTGGGACTAGCTTAACATATTACATATCATTTTTAGGGCATTAGGCATAGCATATTGCATATCATGTGGTTACATTGTGCAAGCTATCTTCCCAAGTCTGGATCAGAAGATGAGGAAGTCAAAGTGCAAGCCTAGGGTTTCATTGGATTGATCATTGATCATCTGAGGACGGGGCAGTGAATTAGGGTTTTATGATTCTCAGAGGATATTGATCTTCATCTTGATTGCAATGATACATCATTATCATCATGGTTGGATTTCATCAGGAGATTGAAGCTCATTCCTTGAGATTAGGGTTTTGACCACTGGTCAACCCTAATCAGTTGCATTGGGCCAGTCAGGGCATGATCAGGAGATGGGGTTTATGATGGCTATGGGGTTCATTCTATGATTTTATTGTGCTTATTGAGGCTAGGGTTTCACCCTTGAGCCATTTCATCAGGAGATTGGGGCTCAGTTTGATCTATGCATTGCCAAATTCATCTATCGGTTGGAAAAGTCAACTGTGGTCAACTGTACATGATCTGATGGATTTGGAGGTGGAAATGAGTTGGATACACTTCATTCATGTTGGAACAAGTGTTATTTGACATTGAAAAGCTTAAGAATGAAGAAAATCAAGTCAGGACAAAAACTGCCAAAAATAGAAAGTGACTTGTAATAGAAGTTTCCAAAAATGGAAAGTTGTTCACCTCAAGACCACGTGTCCAAAGAAGCTTCAAATGAAAATTTGTTCAACATGAAAGTTGTATATCTTGTTCTCACCTTTCCAAAAAGTCCAAGAACTTGAAAATCCCATGTATGGTTGTCAAGTTATGGTCCAGTGAATTTCAAAAATGACCCATAATCAGGAGGCCATAACTTCCACATGGAGTGTCCAAATTGGATGTTCTTTATATGCACAAACTCCATTTGACATGTACTTTCATGGTGCATAATTGGATTTCTTCAAAAATGGTCAATGCAAAAGGTCAAATTTCAACTGGACAGTTAAATGAACCAGGGGCAAAATTGTCCAACTTGTGAAATAATTGGAATTTTTGAGTGGGGATTTTTGCAACACTTCACAAATGGCATTTGAAAGTTGTTGGAATCATCATAACATGCCAAGGCTTCATGGTTTGGAAATTGGCTTTTGAAATGGACTTGAAAATCAACACATAAGCCATCACATAGTGAAAATGAGAATTACACATCCAATGAACATCCAACAAGTGGCAACAGCTCATGACAGGTGTTTAGAGAGTGTGTGAGGTGGCATTGAGCTGTCATGAGCTGGCATGTGAAAGTTCAATTTTGCCTCTAGCTTGAAAATAACCACTTTCACTAATCATTTGCATTTTGTTAATTGGTGTGATTAAGGCTTGGATTAATCATGAATATATAAGCTTAATCACAACTAACTCTAACAAGAATTCACAATTCATCAAAATCAGATCAAAAACTCTCCAAATTCTCTCAAATTCTTCAAGAACACTTCAAAGCCAAATTCACCAAATCTTCCTCAATTCTTGATCAAATTCGAAGATTCTTTTTGTGTTGATCTCCATTCATCATCAACTTCAACTGTTTTTGGTATTCAACATCAAATGCACACCAAAGCTCGACTGTTCAAGTTTGCTCCATCAATGGTGAATCGAAGTTTCGTGCACTAGGAGCAAAATCGACCGAACCTGAGCCTTGCATTCAACTTCTTGGAGCCTATGCTGCATCTGTTTTGGATCCAAACGACTTGAAAGCTCCAATTTCGACACTGCCTTCGAATTAAGGTCAGAATTCGAGTTTCATGATTTTTCAATTGGTCATATGCGTTGTGTAGCTTGTTTATCATAGATCATCGTGACGCTTTTGGTTTGTGAAATAGTGAACTGTAGCTCGAGTTATGTTGATTCGAAGCTTGATATGCGAAACTTTAAACGATCGATCCGGTTAGTACAGTTAGATTTAGGTTGATTAGGTTATATATTCATGATCTATGCACTGAGACGGTTCCAACGCATATCCATTTGTGAGATTTGGTTGAAGTTTGAGTAAAATCATTGTTGGACTTGGATGAGTATGCCGCGCGAAGAGGAAGGAAAATTCTGGAAAAATTGATGTTTAATCCAAATTTTCGTTTAAATTTTTAAGTTTGCTGTTTGCCGCGCCACTGTTGCAGTATTTACCAAAATGCCATTAATGAAATCATTTTAATTAATAATATATTCAATAATTATTCTAAAATTCATACAAACCTTAAAAAATTCATAAAAAATATTTTAATGATCAGAAAAATGTGTGGATTTTTTTGTTGACTTCCTAATTCCCTGTAGAATTTTATGAGCATGATTTTAGAAGTTGTGCTTGGTGAAAAATTGGTTTGACCTAGTGTTGTTTGACTTGTGGTATATTTTGACACATTTTGCCATTTCCATTGTGAAATCCTCATGGTCTAAAAGAAATGCTTGAAAATTTTTGTGGTGATTGTGGACTGGCTAATGGTGATTTACATGTACATTTTGTGAATTTTGGATTCCTGGTGATTGAGTTATGAATTTTTGAACCTAGGTGTGACAATTTGTATCACACCTCATTATGTCAACTTGCTGGATTTATTTTCATGGCCTAGACTTGTTAGAATAGAATGAAATTTTGCATGGATGTTCATTGACATGTTAAGATGCTATGTGAATTTTTCTGGATTTTTATGTGGCCTTTTCAGTTTGATTGGTATTTTTCATCTCTGTTGGTCAAATATGCAAGTTTGTGTGACATAGGTTGGTATTATCTTTGTGAAATGCTCATATGGTATGGAATGAACATGAAATTTGGTATGCTGGTTATAGACACATGATAGGACATGATGCTTTTGGTCCCATTCATTTCTTTATTGTTTTCATTGACTTATGAATTTTTGAAGTGAATGCATGTGTTGATGTTGTGATTTGGCTCATATAATTGTGTCTGTTTTTGTTGATTTTCATTGACATGGTTCCCTTTGTCCAATTGAGCTAAAATTTGACATGCCATACCTTGAATATGTCCTGTTTAGGTGTAAATTATTTGAGGATTTTTGGAATTGTTTTGACATGGAATTGAATGCAATAGTTCTGTTTGGATGTTTGGTGTTCCATTTGACCTAAATTGAATTGTTTTGTGCATGAAATGAATATAATGAATGGTATGAGCATGGGACTAATTGTGTTGGCTTTTGTTTGACATTAATTTGACTTTGGTTAGAGATCCCTTGCTGTTTAGACATTTTTGTCACCTTTGGACCCTAGGCTTGGCCTAGTGGTCTAGTTTCTAATATTTGATGGATTTTTCAGGATGAAAAGGTGCAATGTGTATGGAGATTGAATCAAGTTAATTCAAATGAGTTGGGTTGATGTTTGTACACTAACATGACTTGGTTTTGTAGGTTATGAAGCTTGAGCTTGAGCTTTGAGCTTGCTTTGTTGTGCATTAGTTTGTATAGTCTAACTGATTAACATTTGCTGTTTATGTTTGTCTGTCTGAGTACTGATGATACTTGATTGTTTTCAGGTACATTTAGTTGCTTATAGTTCATATTGAACTTGCTTGCTGCTGCTTGGTTGTGAAAACCACTTGAGGTAGGACTTCTATTCTTCATGTAGTCTGGAGACCCGGTCTGTTATTTGACCGGGCAAACTGTCTGAAGTCCTCCTTAAGAGGCGATGTTTGTGATTGTTTAATATTGTGCCTAAGCAGGTAAAGTCCTTAATCAAGGCAATTGGTGGAAGGTAGGGATATGCAATCTATCCCCCACTATTCTGTGAGTCGTCCCTCTGCTCACACGGCTGTGTGTTGATGCATTGGGACACAAACCCAAGATCTTGTGTTGTTGCACAATCGAGTCAGAGTCTTTGAGCGTAGAAGGGTCCCTCCATTCTGGACCCACGCTCCTTTGTCAGAAGCTCTCCCTGGTCAGGGATAAGAGCTGTGAGGTCTCATCCTCACTTCACCTTTTCATCTGCTTCACCTTAGCCTCGTAATGGCAAGGTTAAGAGCAAACACAGCCTGTACAGATGACCTGCTTCGGCAGTCAAACCCATTGTTTGAGCCCTTTTGATTGGCTATAGCGTGTGCTATGTGAATATTTGTTTGAGATGCTTGTTCTCATTTGATGTATGCTTGTATGCTTGCCTATTTCCTGGATAGGAGTAGTTTGCTTATGCAAGTAGGATAGAAACCTGAACGTAGGGTAACGATGCATGACAACACTAGGCTCGAGTCCAGCTCCCTGGTAGTGCGTCTTCCCCTAGTTTCTGGTTAGATTTTCTTTCCCTTTCAGGGGAACTACATCGCCCTGATCCTTGTTCCAGACGAGGTATGTAGGCAGGTGGTCGTACGAGGCCACTCCGGGCACTTTTTTTTCTTTTTGCGTGTGTTTACTTGTTGTCTGATTGTGTTTTGGTTCGGATGCCGACGTAAGCCCAGTGATTGGCTGTCGGGCTCCACGTTTGCCCTTTTGAGTATGTTTTGGTTCGGATGCTGACGTAATTCCATCGAGTGGTTGTCAGGCTCCACGTTTGCCATCTGTTCGTGTGTTTTGTGTTGTTTGGCGTGCGTAAGCCGAACTACAGTGGCTCTGATTCTCGTTCCAGACGAGATATGTAGGCATAGGATGCGATGTCCTATCGAGCTCCCTTCTCCTAACCCCACCTGCGTTCCCTGTGTGTGTGTGATGTTTTAGCAACCTTTTCTTTCTTTTAGAACGTGGATCCCGTCGAGTACGACGGACGTGAGGGGTGCTAATACCTTCCCCTTGCGTAACCGACTCCCTTACCCTTTCTCTTTGGTCGCGAGGCCATGCTTTTTCCAGGTTTCTCTGAGCGTTTCCTTTCCCTATCTTGGGATAAATAACGCGCAGTGGCGGCTCTGTGTTGTGTTTTTATTTGAGTCTCGCCGGTTGTTTTTTCGCGGATGCGACACTTTCGTCCGCCGATGAAGTTGCCAAGCTGTATTTTTCTCCTGTCCCAAAGAGTTTGAGCTTTAAGAAAGATCTTTGGTAATAATTTCTTATCCTCTAGAAGTTATTTCCTCCTCTCCCAAGAGTCGACTTTTGGAGTTGGATCTGTCCAGATCACCATGATTGCTACTGATATATATATTCTTCACCTCCTCTGAGCGCTGAGTCTTCAGCAGTTTTTGGTCGGATGTATGTCTCCATGTCTTTCCCCAACCAAAGTTGAACATTGATTTGGATTATTATATCCCCAGGCTTCCTTGAGTATATGGTTGTGTGTTGTTCCTAGAGAATTGAATATATTTGAAGATAGGATTTATATCCTCGTTAGTTTTTTTTCATCCCTAGCAGGTTCTCTAGTTGGTGTTTCCATCTTGTTGAGATTAGCCAAGTATCTAGTTGTGATGATTGAATCTTCAGTGTTTGTATCCTTTGTGCTCGTATGTAAGCATAAGCATATACATAATCATAGATAAACATAACATCAAATATTTGATTGTGCATTTTATGCATTGACCTATTTTTCTGATCCTCTGCTTTGGTGATGTCATTTCCCCATGCAGATTTTGGTGTGTCTGTCCTCCTTCAATTATAGAGTGTCAGCCCCTTAAGCAGAAAGAGTTTACCCTTCTTCCCCACTGAGTTATTTCCTCGTGGATGATTGTTATTTTGGTTTCCTCCCCAGTTCATTATCTGGATGGAACCACTCCCCTTGAGTTATATCCTCATTGGGTTGAGTCTTGTCTGACCATTTCTTTCCAGTTCTTACCTAGATAGATATTTTTGTCCCCCGAGAGCTTATTACCCAGTAACTGGTAATATCCTTCTTGAGGTTGAGTACTTTACCTATGTTAATTTACATAGTAATCGGTAAAGGGTAATTTACTTCCTCCATTTCTCTAGTGGATTCGTTTTCGTTTCCCCAGCGAGTAATGTTCTCTCTTTGGTCTTCTGCCTAGTAACCGGTAGATATAAATCCTATATTTTGTGGTTGATCACCTTTGTTAAGTTGCCCAGTAACTGGTAGTTGGTGATCCTTCCTTCTTTCTTAACAAGTATATCCTTGATATTTTTACCTTAACCGGTTTCGGATATTCTTTGGGGAAAGTCTATCCTTGATATGTTCATCTTAACTGGTGACGAATATTCTCATCTTTTGCCTTCTACCTAGTAATCGGTAGTTGTAAATCCTATTATTTTTTGTAGTTTATCCTTAATATGTTCACCTTAACCGGTGATAGATATTTTTCCTTCTGAGTTTATCCTTGATATGTTCACTTTAACCAATGATGGATATTCTCTCTTCGATCTTCTTCCCAGTTCTGGTAGTTGTAAATCCTATTTTTCTCGGCATTCTATCCTTAATATGTTCACCTTAACCGACGATGAATATTCTCCCTTCTGAGTTTATCCTTGATATGTTCATCTTTACCGGTGACAGATATTCTCTCCCTTCGGTCTTCTACACAGTAACAGGTAGTTATAAATCCTATTTCTTCATTGTTTCCCAGTAGGCTATTCTTACCCAATAACCGGTAATGAATATTCCTCATTTTTCTCAGCGAGTCATCCTTGATATGTTTACCTTAAATGGTAACAAATGTCCCTCTGCCCGAGTGTATTATCTTGTTATCCACTAATAGGTGGTAGATAATATATCTCTTTTACTCCTGTGTTGAAGTTTTTTCTTTCCCAGTTGAGTCTGGATTCGTATTTCTTTGTGAAATTGAATTTCCTTTTGGTGTTAGGGTATTTCAGCTTTGTTCTAATTTATGCTTTTCCCCAGTGGATGTTTCTCGCTATGTTGGTTTTATCCCCACATGCAGATTCTTTCCCCGATCCAAGTCTTTTCATTGATTTATTTTCATGGAAATCTCCTCGTGTCTCCAGAAGTTTTTAAGTCATAACTTGGCCTACGCATAACTTTTTATCCCCAGAGTCTCAGTACCCTTAGTGAGTTTTTCATTAAGGAATGCATTGTGCTCCTGTGGACTTTTAGTCTCTCCGGATTCTTTTCCTTTGTGGCCATATATCTCCCACAAAGATTATTTTTGCATTCATGTCATATGCATCATGAGGTCTGTTAGGGACCGATTTTTTTCTTGTTGTTGTTATTTAAGTCCATTCTACCATGTTGATACGAAGATTTTAACCTTCACATCCCCTGATAGAATGACCTTAAATAGGGGCAGCTGTAAGACCCCAATTTTGACCCCTAAGATCCCTCATGCCATCTCATAACTTGTCTTTAGCATTGGGATCATACCCTGGTACTCTCCTCACCTATCATTCATTGAGTTTGCATTGCTAAATATCACCAAGCATATTTGATTGTATCATACTTTATTTTCTTTGTTTACAAAATAAAATCCAAAAATATGTCTAGTGTAGCTTTGTTTCTTTTGTAGGTAGTGTGTATGTCCACCTATGGCTCATCAAGCTCACAACTAGGATTTGAGACCCTCAATGCAAGGGATCAAGAAATAAAGGGTCCACATTGGTTCTAAGCATCATATATGGATCCCCATATTCTCTATTTGTCATTTTTGATCAAGAAAACATCAAGAATTTGAAGCTTGTTTGTTAAGGAAGCCCTAATTCATATGAGTATCTTGTGTGCCTTCCTCAACAAGTTTCTTCAACATTTGGTCAAATATATCAAGGGATACTTCATTTTGCACAATCTTAAGCATATATGATTCTACATGAGCCCCAAAGAGCAAATGAATTTCAAGTTTGCATGTTGGTTCAAGGTGGTTGACCAGAAAAGTCAACCAGTCAAATCTAGGGTTCCCTAGACCCTATCTTCTATAATTTTTGTCATATGAAAATGATTCCAATATAAAAGTTACTCTTTATGACATTCCAAACAACTTTTATGTTGGCATCAGGAGCTAATTTTTCTTGGAAAGTCATTTTTTATGGTGAAAGATCATAGGTCATTTTGTTTTTGCCCTAGATAAAAGGTCAACTTACAAGAACCATAACTTCCTCAATTTTTGTGATATGAATATCATCCAAGTTTCATGATTAATGTAAATATGTCTTCTCCAACGTTTATTCTTTTAGAAAGGTCAAATTCCACTTGCAAGATCATGTGCCATGAGGAAACATTATAGGTCCATTTTGGTCCTCATCAATGAATAATCAATTTTCCTCAACTTCTAAAATCCATAACTCTATTATCCTAGATCCAAATGGTGTCAAATTTGTGATACAATAGAAGATAATTGAAATAGATACCACTTTGAATAAGGAACCAAAGTCATTTGAAGCTCATAACAAAAGTTATTCAAGGTGGAAAAAGGGGTTATTTGACTTTTAACTTAGAAACTTTTCAAGTATGTTTGATTCCTCCAACTTCAAAGTCATAATTCATCATGATCCAAGCTTCAAATGGAAAATGTTCCAACATCAAAGTTGTTCCCCGTGATGGTAGCTTTCCAAAGAGTCTAAGATTAATGCATTTGGACAAAAATTAACGGACTTACACATGGTTTCTTTGTATGGCCCAATTTGGAAACTTTTGAACTCAAATGTTACACTTATTTGCATGGATTCATGTTATATTCTCATCATCAATTGCGCACGGATTTAGACAGGTTGCAATGATCATTTGGGCCTAAACACATGTCCATGCACATTGGATTACTATTTTTGGCCAAAATTTTAAAGGGTGCAAAAATGAATTGTATGGCCTATATAATGAGATGCATTGCCTCAGAATTAAAGAGAACCCTTGCCCAAGTTGTGCCAAGCAATCCCAAATTCTCACATTAGAGAATACCTTGAAGATTTCATTAAATTCGAGCTTCTAGTTCAATTTCTATTTCTGAACTGGAACTCCAAGGATTCACCTCCATTTTGATCCTAATCATCTCCTGCAACCAAGAGGAAGCAAGGCCAAGTGAAATTGCATCAAGATCGAGCTTCAACACTGCAACCCGAAGGTGATTTTTCCAAAAATTCAACTCTTTGATTCTCTCTCATTTCTTAACATTTTGGCTTAATTTTTGGTAGGCTAAAGCATTACCAATGTAGGCATTGATACTAAGTTGCTTTGAGGTTAAATCAAAGCAATTCAGTTTGAACACCTCAATTTTCAACTCCACGTTTCTCATTATAGAGTGAGAGTTGGAAATTTTGGAGGTGATATATGGAATCCTTATGATTTTATCTTCAATTTGATGTATGATCCTTAAATTTTTGGGACATTTTATCCTGACCAGTCTGGTGAGATGGCTAGAGAAGACGACGGGAGCTAGGGCTCCGGTGGTGTGTTGGCTCAGTCCAAACCGCTTGACCCCATGGCCATGTTCTATTCTCATCCCTTGATTGTGATTACCCCTTGTGTGCGCGCGTTGAGTGATGACCATGGTTGATGATACGCGCTTGACCATCAGAACTGCCCACCTCAATTAATGAGGGAGATCTGATGGCCCTTGATTTTCTGAATTGTTTTAATTTTCCATTTTTATTTTTTAAATAGAATTTTTTCATTTAATTCACTATAACTTCAATTTTAATCTAAAAAATATGGGACTACCACCAAAATTTCACAAATAATTTCCTCTTCCCATTTCATAATTAAAATTATTTTTTGGATTGAGTTTGATATTTTTAGTGAATTTTGTGATTTTTGACTTATTTTTAATTGATTTTAAATACTTCTGACTTTCAAAAATTGCCAAAGAAATTAGTCAATGGTCCTTTGACCTTGTTTCACCTATGATAAATCCCTTGGTCATTTTTTTGGTGATTTGAAGGGATTTAAGGTTTTTGACCTTTTAAAATGTATTTTAATTGTTTTAAAAAATGAATTTAAATTGTTTAAATTGCTTTAATATTTTATTGAGCCATTTTATTGACTTTGTGTTGACTCAACTTCTATTTGACCTTAATCTTGGTTGAATTGGAATTCAATTTGATCAATACCATTGGATTTAGGTGGTTGATGAAGTTTGAACTTCATCCCTCAAGATGAATGAATGGTATTGATCAAGTGAGGTTTATCCCTTGATCCATTTGGGATGTCTTTCACTTCATCTTCTCATCTTTATATCATTTTTCCCCATCCATTCATGGCCAATGATTTCCCAAAGACCAAATGCTAGTTGATTCATTAATGACCTTGTGTCAGATGAATCAACATGAGCTTGATTGGGGTAGGTCCATCCATTCTTATTTTTGTGTGTGGTATGCTTTAAGAGCTTGGTATTTATACCTTGTCTCTAGCATGAATTAACACCAATATTATTATTTCCCGGCCTCAGATAGTTGTGACTTCTACATAAGTCCAATTACGATTGCTTAACATAAAGCTAAATGTGCCCCGAAAAACAATAGCATTTTTGTAAGTGACACTATAAGTCTCTCATTCCTCATGGTATTGTGTGCAGATTTTACCTCTTTTCCATTTGTGAGAGCTAGTGGCATACTTGTTGATTTTATCCAAAAAATGACTTAAACAATTCCATTACCATTCATTGTCATTTACATTCATGAATTTTTTTTATATTTCAGTCATTTTCACTTTGCTCACTTGAGCCATCATTTTATGCTTGTGATATATTGTGTGATTGTGAATTTGTTTTGTTTGTGGTCTTAGGACCTTAAAATACTTAATAAAAAGAAAAACCCTAAAAAGTACATTGGTGGACTGTTGGACCTCTGTCTGTGACTTGGTTTGAGCCGTTGGACTTAGAGTAGGCAACATTCATGAGCTACGGAGGTTACTTGGCCAATGCCATTATTTGAGACCATTTCTTGGCCAATGTCGTTCATCTGATGCAAGCCTTGAGAGACTACTTTGACTTATCTGTTATACTTATTCCCTCTTTGTTTGAATTTGTTATTTTGATCTTAATGATATCATTTGATGTTTCTCTTTGAGTATGTTTCAAGGGATATTTCATCTGATACATCTAATGGACATTGAATACCGATTGCTTTTGAAGTGCTTGCTTGAATGCTTGGTTATCTTTATTTGATACCATTTGGTCTTCTTATTAATTGCTTGGATGATTTTGCTTGTGGCTTGCTCATTAGTCCAAAGGAAATGGGTTTCTATATGACATTATTATCTTGTGGATGTTTCCCATTGGTTAGATCTTTTCAACTCTAAACTTTGAAATCTTGTCTAGGATAGTCCTTTCATCTTCTCTCTCTCTCTTAAATTTCAAAATCTCTCTCTCTCTCTCTCTCATTTTTAAAACTTGTTTGCTTGTGATTTTTAGCTTAGAGTTGTTTTAATGAGTAGAAACCTTGGCCTTATGCCATTGATTTTTTTAAAAATATTTTCTTGATCAAACTTGTAAATGAACTTAATAATATTGACCTTATTTTCAAAAAGACTCAAAAAGAACTAACAAACTCATATAATCATATTGGACACTTTGTGCTTTTGTCTTTTAAACATTTAAAAAGAAAGAATTTAGATTTGAGTTATCTTTGGTTGAGATATAATTCTATCATTCCATGGTATATTGATTGTAAGACTTTCCATTTATTAGGGTCTAGTCGCATACTTGTTGATTGAATCCATGTTGAAGCTCTCCCTTTTAAATGTTGTAAAGAAATCATTATTGGTGGATGTTTGGTTGAGTATTCTCTCATTGATACAAAAGATCTTTAAGCTTTTGTTAAAAATCAGTCCACCAATCTTTGAAATTTTTACCACAAACTACGAGGTTTTGGTCCATCATTTTTATGTTGGTACGTAGGCATACGACCGAAGGTCTTGTAAAACACAAAAATGTAAATAAATGAATTATTTTCTCATTCCCACATTCAATTTTTAACAAACATCTTTTTTAACTAAAAAGACTTACACACAAAAAGGGCTCCCTAGGAGTACCTAGGACACTTTGGTTGTTAATACCTTCCCTCTGTGTAACCACCCCCCTTACCTGTAATCTTTGACATTTTATTAGTTTTAATTTGAAAACTTCTTATCTTTGGGTTTTGTTTGTACTTTTCCCTTTTTCTTTAGAAACAATAAAAGCACGGTGGTGACTCTTGTTTTATTGACGTTGAGCTAACCAATAGCTCAGTGGTCATGAATTTACCATTATAGATCCTAACTAGTATACATATTAATTGAATTATGAAGTCAAGAAAATTAGTTGAAACAAAACAAGAATTAAATGGAATTCTATTATTTTTCAAGGTATTTTCTTAATGGTGATTAAAAGACAAGTTAATATCTAAACTTGTTAAAATTCTAAATCTAATCTAATTAAAATTTCTAAATGGACAATTAACAATTAAATGGATTTTTTAAACTATTTTCTAAACATGACAAACAACTAAAATCAAGAACTAACAATTAAAATTGAAATATTAGAAACAAGCATAAAAAATCATGAAGAAAATATATCAAGAAAATGGCAAAAACAACAAATAATATGATTGGGCCAATGGGTTTGAATTTGGAAGCAGGGTGCAAAGGGCATTAGGGGCATGGGCCTAAGGCTCCAAGGGCCACTGAAATTGCCTAGGCCATGGGGGTGCAAGCCAAGTTATGGTGATGGTGAGTAATTCGCTGGGCCCATGTACATAGGCCCATCAAAAGAAAACAAGGTGATGCAAAGCCATGGATTCAACAATTTTCAATTGAGCACGTGGGAAAATATCATCAATTTGAATTCAAACTAAAAAATGCTCCAGGAAAAAACCTTATGTGCTCACTAATAAGGCAAAAGGTCACAGTGGGCCACAGCGCCAGAAATCGCCTCCGACGGCGGTGGCCATCAAAAATCAAATATTAAAAGCATCAATCTACTCGTCTCACCCTGTTCTTCCTAAATCCAACATCAATTTCGCCAAAATCTAGCCCTATGTCACTAACCAAATGGAGATCCTCAAGAACCCTAGGTACATGAACTTAAGTTAAATCCTCTCTCTTAAGATTAAAAGCCCAAGGGGTTGGGGATTTGAATCTTATCTCTTCTCCCTACATCCTAGCAATGATCAATTGAAGAAAAGAAGGAGTTTAAGATTCACCTTACCAGAAGTGTTGAACCTGATGCCGACAATTGAACCTCTGCTTCCTGGTAATGATTCTATTTCCTTTTTCTTGCTCAAAATCCTCTTCTCATCCTTGTTCTTCTTTCTTTGTTTCTCTGAGTTGTTAATGTTGGCCGAATCCAAATGGTGAAATGTTGATGTGTTGATGATGATGATGATGATGAGTGATTGAGAGAATGATGAAGATGAAGATATGAATTTGGAGAGAGTGAGTGATGAATTTGAGTGTAGTTTTAGGTTAGAGAGTGATGAAGGTGAAGATGTGAGACTTATTAGAGCTAGGTGTTGATGGTTGGGAAATGATTAAGAGTGTTTTTATGATCAATGATCTAGAGTGAAGTTAGAGAATTATTGGATCAGAGTTTTATAGCCCCCTTGATTTAGGTGGTTATGATGCTAATTTATAGGTAGTTAGTTAGGTATGGGGATTGATGAATTTTTTTGTTGAAAATCAGTTAGGAAATGTCACTGGAATCGAGGCAGTTGGCATTGAATTTTGTGATTGCATTTAGTTAGTTCAGTTAGGTTTCAGGGCTTGTGTTAGGTTAGTTTTGAACTGTTATATGGTAAGTTGAAATGCTAATTTTGATTCTTATGTCTTGCTAGGCTTGTTGGTTAACATGTTGCTGCATTGGATAACTTATGGGTGTACTACTTGCTATTTACTTGATAAATGTTATGTTAGGTGATGATACATGCCATGGCATGGATGGTTTTGTTTGGATATGTTGGCTGCAACTGTTTGATGATTGCATTGCAGGGCATTATGTATTGAAATTGGCATGGGATGATGGGTAGCAGGGCATGTTAATGGTAGGTTGCTTCTAATGATATGTGCTTGCATTGCAGAATTGTTATAACTATGCCAGGTTAGTGGTCCATGTGCTTTTGGCTTAAGTCTTGTAGGGTTAGCATCGCAAGATTGTTTGCTGCATTATAGTGTGGCATTGTGTATTGCAGGTCCATAGTTCCGTTGTGGTGGTCATTGCATGTCTGCTCATGATGCATTTGGTGTAGGTCTGACTGCTACAATGGTTAATGCCATGGTGGTGTGATGGATGCTTCTTTGGAATGTATGCACTGTTGCAGGTCTGTCCAAGTCCTGATGGTTGCAGGGCCAGGGTTCTAAATGTTTTGACTTGTGTTCCATGGGTGATTGACTATGGTTCTACATTGTTTGTTGCATGTATGACTCATGTTTTCATCTTGGTTCATTGGATATTTGCAAATGCTCGCCCTTGGTTCCATGGTAAGTCTTTGTAAGATTTCATTTGGTTCATGAATACTTTCCATTTCCTAATGATGATGGGCTTTGAAGGACTGGTGCAGGTCTAGTTAGAGGCCATGCTACAGCAGGTTTTTGATAGTTTGTGACATGAGTTTATTCATGGATTTGTACTCATGTAGTGGATTGTGGGACAATGGCCTAAAACATAATGTCATCAAGTTGGAATTTTGGAATATCATGCATAAATGTCAAAGAGCAAGGATCAACTTTGAAGAATGGAAATTGGTTTAGAGTTTTAGGACTCTCGGGGATTGGGTTGAATTTGGTCAAAGTTTACCCAAAAGTCAACATTTGGTCAACATTTGTATTTTTTGATGTTTTGGAAATCTTATGCAATGTAAATGATTATTTGAATGAATTTGAATGGTTTTGACTTGAATGAATGACTTTGAGTTTGAATACATTTATGAATTTTGAACATGAACCTTGTAATTTAGATGGAATATGACTTGAATCAAGACTTGTAACTTGGATAGAACCAAAACAAAAATCCATGAATGAGACATGAAAGAATGGCCTATGACAAATCTTGAATGAACCTCTAATAATGAATCAATGGACATGACCAACACTTGAATGGAATCACATTAGGCTTTAGCACCTTGAATATACAACGCCATAAATGCACCAAAGATCCATGGATAGACCATGAATGAACCATGACCAAAACAATGGATGGACCATGAACTTAAGATGACCAAATGCAATGTACCTAAACAAGGGATGATCAAGCCATGGGATATGCATGAGGAGATAATCAGATTAAATGATGTGGATGAATGGAAGTTGAAAATTGTGGGACCATGGACTTGACCTCAAACCAATGGACATAGACAAACACAAGATACACATGTGAGGGCAGAAAATCCATGGAATCAAAACCAATAAACCAATATGAATAAACCATGAATCAAGAGGTTGTTAGGTGAAACTTGATCAAGTAAAAGAAACACACACACAATGGAATGATGACAGGCCAATGAAATTGTGTTAGGAGACCACACAAAGAGTGGTAGCCATAATTAGGGTTTAGGGATACCATGATCATATGAGGATCCCAAATTACGGTTTTGCTTCACCAAGAGGCCACAGTTGAATCACCTAATGTCAAGCACATACACAAGCACCAAGAGCTACCCTCAAATTAGGGTTTGATTGTTGAGCCACCTCAAGTTGTAGGGAAACACTAGTTTCTACTAGGTTCAAGCACAAAGCTTGGAATCCATGATACCCGTTCTCTTGTATTAGACTATGGTTATGCAGATGAAATGAATGTCTATGAGGATATGCAAATGATTAGAGTTAGTGACCTAGATGAACATTGTGAAAGGTAGGGTGAATTTTGGGGCATGACAACTCCCCTTATTTAATCTTCTCAAACCTGAATGTATGGATAATAATAACTTCTGGACATTCAGGGTAGGAGGGGATTAAATACTAAAATATCGAAAATTTTGGCCACTAGGAACAAATGAAATGTGAAGATAGGTCACTAAGAAATTCTTCACTGAGATATAGGATGAATAAAATAGCTTTTGTGCAGGGAAGTTGTTGGGGAATGAAAATGTTATTTGGAAAAATGGATAATTATGAAAGGTTAGATATGTATGACGTATGTAGTATGCTAATGCAATATGATTTATTCTTTTTTCTTTTTATTGGAAAGCTCTCTCCTTTTTATCAGCAAGCTTTTATTTTTTTCCAAAGCTCTCTGGCAAGCACTGAGAAAAAATTTCCATTGGGGGGGAAGGGTGAAAGAATTTTTTTTAAATGGTTTTCCAGGTCGAACCTGGACTTTGAAGTGGTGGTTAGGGAAGAGTGGATGTGGACTGACCTACCATGCACTGGGCTCTCAGAGGGTATTTTTGTAATTTGTGTATAACTGGACACAAAAGGGAAGGGATGCCAAACACAATTTAGCTTTACTATGAGATGAAGTTACTGAAAATATACCCGAACGCATCGCATGCTCAAACACATAACAGAGTCACCATCGAACTTAATTTATTCCTAAGGAAAAGGGAAAAAATCAATAAAACTCGGGGGAAAGAGATATGATGGGTAAGGAAGTCAGTTATGCAATGGAAAGGTATTAGCACCCCTTATATCCATGGTACTCCATGGGAACCGTTTTATTTGTTCTTGCTCGAATGAGTGTTATATCTGAAGATTACTCACAAAAGAATGGGAGAAAAAGGAAAGAAATAGATAAAGTGATCGGTGAGGATTGGGGCCATCATGCCTACGTATCCTCACAGTGCAATGAGGAATTTAGAGCTCCGTAGTTTAAAGAACTAGTGGTGGGAGGTGAAAAGAAATTGTGATCAAACTATGGTCTAAACCAAAGAATTCTATGATTTGAACTCCAATAAGGGGTGAAGTATGAACCCAAGAGTAAAACTGGTGTTGACTGATATGTGGACTAGCAAAGCTGGCACTATATGGTATAGCTGAAAACTAGGAGAATTAAGTGTTTGGGTACGATCCAAACAGCTCTTGGTTCACAGGGTGACGCAAGATGAAGCACAAAAGGATAGTGTATTTGGCTCAAAGAATAGGTATATCACATGAAGTGAATGAAGGTAGAATCATAGATGTCTCATGGAGAAGAATGGAATGAAGTGACCAAAGTCACAGAATTGAAGGATTTGGTAACAAGCGACTGAAAAGGTATGATTTGAAACTAAAGGTCAAGGTATATTAGAATCCATTGGAGAAATTGGATTTGTACCATAGAGGGAAACGATGTCTTAGCCAAAAAAGAAGGAATTAAATGTTTGAGTATGAGCCAGACTACTCTAGGTACAAATGCAGACTGTCGATATATCATCCTAAAAGGGTGTATATGGAATTCCAAAGAAAACTGCATTTTGGTGTCAAACGAATATTATGTCATTAGGGTGAGCGGTTTATGATCGAAGGTAGATAACGGATCATGAAAGATATGAATGGTGCCCTAAGGAGGAGGAAGGAATAATTAGGAGTATGCTCGCCACGGATTCGCATCCTCGTGCCTACGTATTCTCGACGTGAAATGAGAAAATCAGAGCATTCATAGTTCGTGGAACCACAAAAACAAAGAGAGATATTGAAAGTGATGAAAGTATAACTTATACCAACAGAAGGGTATCAAAAGGTGTTTGTCTAAGCAACGAGGACTCACAAGACAAACCCAATTTTAGAGGTTAACTGCAATGAAACGAAGAGAGAGATATTTGCCTAAGCAATGGGGACTCACAAGACGAACCCCATTCAAGGAATGATTTCAGTATTGTAGTACAAGGAATAGTGTATCACTTGCTGAGGAACAAACAGTTCGAGATCAAAGGAGAATGGTATTTTGGATCCATGTAGGAATAGACTCTGAACCGAAGAGTAAACCGACATCTTAGACAAAAAAGAATGAATTAAATGTTTGGGGACAATCCAAACAACTCTTGGTTCATGAGGTGGACTTCCACTATATTGTCCTAAAAGGATATATAAGGAGTCAAAGGAGAAGTATATTTGATCTCAAAAATATGGTCTTGATTGAATGAATGAAGAATGAAGTGTTTAAGGATTGATAAATAAGGTAGCTCACGAAGAATCTGAATTCTCCTGCCTACGTATCCTTATAGTGCAATAAGGAAATCAAAGCTTTCGTAGTTCATCCCACTAGGGTTGAAATAAAAATGATTGAGGCAAAAGAAGTGATTGATTGAATGTGGAAGACACTTGATAGTTACTTGGTAAGAACCACACTAAAGTCTATGAGTAAAGGTGGATACAATGAGCAATGGGACAAATGTCCCACACCCAAAGATATCTAGAATGAGGGTAGGAAAGCTTCGGTCTCATCCCTTCTGCTCGTGACGTGTAATCCTCATCCTAACTTTCAAGTTGTTGGAGGAGAATCTTTGTTGTATCTTGTAGTGATGATGAAGATCTTATCAATCGTTTAATTTGAATTGCACTAAAGTCTATGAATGAAGGTGAATACAATGAAAAACTGGGACAAGCGTCCCATTCCCAAAGATATTCAGAATGAGGGTAGGAATTCTCTAGTCCCTTTCCTTCTCTATTGCTTAAGGCTCATGTCGTACAACTTGAATCATGATTGATAAGTTGTTGATGTAGTCCTTTGCTTGTTGCATGACTGCTTTGTGAAGAGAGAGAGACTTGGTAATCATATGATTTGAATTATGTTAAAGTCTATGAATAGAGGTGAATACGATCAGCAACTGGGTCATTTGTCTCGTACCCAAAGATATTCAGAATGGGGGTTGGAATTCTCTAGTCCCATTCATTCTCTATTGCTTAAGGCTAGCCACATAATTCTAACTTTAATTTAACAAACTCTCTTGAAGAACCACCTTTGATGTTCCTTGTATTATCCACTGCTTGGTATGACTGAGGATGCCTTGATTGAAAATCTGACCCGAGGCTTTGAGCTCCACAACTTACATAAAAAGTCTCATTAACTGACCAAGGGTCTTTTGGTCACTCCAATTAGACTGTGGGATTATACAAGATCAAAGGATTTAGTTGATCAAAATTACTTTTTATCAACAATAATCGAGGGTTTGATTTCATTAGAGAACTAGGTTAATCCTAATCTACTAGTTAGAATGTTACAAGTTATTCTAACGGAACATGTAATTGTTGAAACTTGGTTAAAATTCTATGTCGAGATTCCTAAGGGAGCATGTTATATGACTAAAATAGTTAGAAAAACCCTTAAGGGGCGTGATATCTTTGTCTGGAAAGTCAAACCTCAACGGTTGATAACCTTCCACAGGTAAATGAGCAAGGTAGTCAGACAAAACGCTCCCCTTTGTCACTTTCTGAGTCACATACTGGATATCATATTCGGTTAACAACATTTTCCATCGAGAAATTCTATCAGCAACAATATGATTTTAAAATATATACTTTATGGCAAACCATGTATTGTCTCAGTGTCGAGCAGTCCAAGCCAAAGCGTAATAGGTCTTCTCTAAAAGTGAGTATTTGGTATCAGATTTAGTGAATTTCTTGTTTAGGTAGTATATTGCATGTTCTTTCTTGCATGTATCATCATGCTGACCCAAAACACAACCCATGGATTCATCAAGTACTGTGAGTTACATAATAAGTGGCCTACCAGGAACAGGTGGTATGTGGATTGGTGGTTCTTACAAGTACTTTTTTATTTTGTCAAATGTTATTTGAAAATCGTTATTCCACACATTCGATTGATTCTTCCTAGATAATTTGAATATTGGTTCGCATGTAGCTGTTAAATGTGATATGAATCTGGAGATATGATTGAGTCAACTAAGGAAACCTCATACTTCTTTTCCTATTCGGGGAGGCGGCATATCTTGGATGGCTTGAGCTTTGTCGAGGTCAACCTCAATACCTTTCTGACTGACTATGAAATGCAATAGCTTACCAGATCGGACCCCAAAAGTGCACTTTTCCGGATTCAGACGCAACTTGAACTTTCGGAGTCTGGAAAACAACTTCCTCAGGTTTTCTAAGTGATCTTCTTTAGTCCTGGATTTGGAAATCATGTCATCCATATAAACCACGATCTCTTCGTGAATCATTTCGTGAAAGAGGGTTAGCATGGCACGTTGATATGTTGCCTCTGCATTCTTCAAGCTGAACGACATTACTTTGTAGTAGTAAGTTCCCCAAGGTGTGATGAAAGCTTTCTTCTCCATATCATATGGCGACATCTTTATCTGATTATACCCTGAGAAACAGTCCATGAAAGAAAAGACGTAAAACTGAGTTGTATTATCAACCAAAACATCAATATGAGGCAAAGGGAAATCATCCTTGGGGTTCTCTCTATTAAGGTCTCGGTAATCTACATAGAATCGTACTTTTCCGTCCTTCTTAGGAACAAGGACGATATTAGCAACCCACTATGGACACTCAGAAAAATCTAAGAATCCAACGTCAAATTACTTCTCAACCTCTTCTCTGATTTTGAGTGCCATGTCGGATCTGGTCCTTCTGAGCTTTTGCTTGACTGGAGGACATTTAGGCTTAAGTGGCAAGTGATGTTCAACGATTTTGATGTCTAACCATGGCATATCTTGATATGATCAAGCGAAGACATCAACATATTTATGTAATAACTTGACCAACTCAGAGTGTACATGTTTGGCAAGAGATGCCCCAATCTTCACTTCTTTTTAATCAGTTTCAGAACCCAAATTAATGACATCCATTGGTTCTTTGTATGGCTAAATCTCTTTTTCTTCGTGCTCAAGGAGCCGTGCTAGTTTAGTCGGTAATTCACAATCTTCCTCACTGTCATCTTTAGCTTGGTTAATTGGAAGTCCAGACTTACAACCGATTCTTTCCATGTTATTATCAATGGTTTTGGTTGCTCGGCATGTTATGAGCTTATTTTTAGTATGATTTTTAATAAATTAGAAAAATAAAAAGAAATTTTTCCCATTTGGTTTTTGCGTGAAAAAGTAAAAGTAACTGAAAGAAAAGGAACACACATTTTGCATGCAAAAAGTACTTTCTTTATTTAATCACATAATACTTTTAAACATGGAGGCCCTTACAAGCTATTCTCTTGTCTCGGGCGCGGACAATGGATTGAGAAAACAAAATGCATTAAATTTTCTCTGAATACAGTATAGGAATCATGAAAGTTGTCCAATTGTTGAGTTTGAGTCCTGGAGGACACCTGCGTACAAGACTGGGAGTCTACGGCTTGTTGCTACTAGATTCTCCAATGACGGCCATAGTGTGATCGCTTTAAAAGCCTGCACTGCTGAATTTGACCGTGTTGAACTACTTTTTCTTCGGGCTTGCTTTGCGAGCTGACAGACTCGCGCTTCTTTGCCACACATACAACCTTACCCCAACCGACTAATGGACCTTTCTCCAAAGTCTGCTTGGTGCTTCTGATTGAAGATAGGATGGTAGTGGATGACTGATCATGATTGGCGGTAGCTGAACTGGTCTCTTCAAATTCTAAATAGTGGAGTGAAATTTCAACGAACCCTTCATCTGTCTCGACATATCTGAATGAAGAAATTTCACTAACCAATAGGTCTTATTCAACACATACTATTACCAACTTGTCGTCAATCAAGAATTTCAACCTTTGGTGCAATGTAGAAGTGACTGCCACAACAGCGTGAATCCACAGTCTACCCAACAAACAACTATATGTTGGGTTAATGTTCATGACTTAGAAGGTGATATTGAATTTGTGAGGTCCAACACAAATAGGCAGATCCACTTCTCCAATAACCTTTCTTCGGGAGCCATCGAAAGCTCGAACAATAATTGGACTTGTCCTTATCTTGGGCCCCTTGAACTATAATTGAACTGATGTAGCTTTTGGCATTACATTAAGCGAAGAACCCATATCGATGAGAACTGGAGATAGTTAGGCGTCTGTACACATGACTGAAATATGTAATTCTTTATTGTGAGCATTTCCCTCAGGAGGTAATTCCGCTTCATTAGATCCTAAGATCTGCTGGCGGTGATATTTGCAACCACGTCGTCAAACTGATCAACCGTGATATCTTGAATCACGTGAGCAATATTTAGGATTTTCAACAATGCTTTACTGTGAGCCTCAGAACTTAGAAGTAAAGACAATATGGAGATTTTTGAAGGAGTCTGACCCAACTGGTCAACGATCTTGAAGTCACTCTTCTTGATAAATTTGAGGAATTCTTGGCCTTCCTCAAAAGTGATGCTTTTCTTGTGATCTTCAACCTGTTCGTCTTCAACCATCGACCCTTTACCCTTAGATGTTTTAAATTTTGCAGTCTTATCGGTAATAACCTTTGTTGGTACTGGGACAGACGTCATGGTCGGAATGGCTGGTACAGAGGCCCCTGCCTGCGGAGGAGGAGTATGAAGGACCTTCTCCTTATGAGGGACAACTGTGGGTGATGGAGACACCCTAGGAGTGTATTTTGGAGTGAATACAGTTCCACTGCGAGTCATGTCTCCCATTCTAGTTATATTAACAATTTCAGTGTCAGGGATGTGAATCTCTTTTTCGCCCACGTATGCAGTCGTTTCATACTTCCAAGGCACCGCATTGGTATTCTAATACGGGAATAGACTAGGAACACAGATATGGATCGGTTGAACCCTATTGGGAGGAGCTTCAACCTTCTTCTTCCTGTACACAATATTATAGGCTCGATCACTACAATCTCTTCAACTGCCTTAGCTCTAGAAAATTGTATCAGACCTTGATTCATCAATTCTTGTACACAACCCTTCAGGTCGTTACAACCGTATGGATCAAATTCTCACATAACTTAATCTTCATGGATACCAACCAGAAACCCAAATTGTTCATGCTTCTTCAAAACATTTGACATCGGAGTCTTCACATCGTCAGCCCTTTTTACATATTTTGCGGTTTCCTCTTTAATAATAACATTGATTGCGGGGCCACCATGATTAAGAAGAGGTTTTATTTTCGCATTAGGCATTTCTTTTGAGGAGGACACTTGCCAAAGTTATTCATGTGTTCATGTGTTCTGGCCTCGGCCTTGGCCCCTATTGTCACGAGTGTTTTGTTGATTCTGATTATTCTGAGTTGGTGTTGGTTGTTGATTGTGGTTCTGTGGTTGATACCCATACGAAGGTTGTTGATACTGCGCAACGGCCACATATGGATACGGATATTATGGCATGGGAGCCATAGGAAACTGATATTGAGGGTGGACACTTGCCGTTACATCATTTGCCTCTCCTTCTTTCTTTTTCGTAAAGCCCCCATGCGGCTTCTTATTCGTAGTTTTCTGAGCGACGGTACCTGCAATCTTTCTAGATTTCAACCCATTCTCGACACATTCACCAAGGGTTACCATATATGCTAAATTAGTTGAGGAACTGCTGATCATTTTCTCAAAATACAGCCCCTGAAGCATACCCATGAAGTTGTTCAGTAGTTCATTATGTGATAAAGCTGGTCTAACCCTAGAATCCATCTCACGCCAACGTCTGACCATAGTTGCAACCTTGTCGATGCCATATCGAGGTTGTACTTGTATTGCTTTAGGAACGCCTTAGATAGATCTCTCCAGGATCTGATCTTAGTGCGCTCTAAACCCATATACATGTCCAAAAAAGCCCCTGATATACTATCTTGGAAGCAGTAGATAAGCAAATCATCATTGTCAATGTATGATACCATCTTTCTGCAGTACATCATAATGTGACTTCGAGGACAACTTAGCCTATTATACTTTGGTAGGTATGGTACCTTGAACTTCTGAGGAAGTACCACGTTCGGAACCAACCAAAGATCTTATGCATTGATGCCGAAGGAAGTGAAACCACCGATAGCCCTTATTTTGTCGTCCAACAACTGGTAATCCTCCGGCCGGGCCGAACTAGCAGTGAGGATGACGACCTGACTGACTGGTCAAGAAGCGTCTTGAGCCATTGCTTGAATATATGCATTTTAAGGAGAAAAAAACATATGCGACAGATAAGAGAAGCCAGGAGGCACTGTTTGGGAAGCAGCATGCATCCTATGAGGGAACTACCTTCCATCTTAAGCAGTAGGAGCCTAAGGTGCCCCATTCTGTACATACTGGAGTGCAGGGTTGGTAGGTGCGTACATTAGCATCAGAACAAAAGTTTCCCTAATGTATGCAAATGAAGCAGCTCGAAATTGGTTCATGTTTACAGGTTGAGCAGCCTGGGACAAAACCTGAAAGTGGAGGCGCGGACCTCAGTACTCTTCTTCATTGTCAGAAGTTTCAGCAAGAACCTGACCTTAGTTATCCTCGGGGTTAGTAGTATCAATCGTGGGAGGAGTTTGGATTGCGGGTGCACCCCATGGGAAGACAGCGTTCCCGGTAGCATTTGGGGAGACAAGAGCTTGGTGAGGGATAAAAGCATCCCCATTAGCAAACTATATGGAAAAGTTCGGGGGCATCCCCCAGAGGTAGACAACAGCAAGCCTATTCACAGCAGAAGGAACCAAAGGATGGTTCACAGTAGTTGGTGCTACGGTCTCCACCGGAATTTCAACACCAGCAAAGACATCAACAGTAGGATTGACCACCCCAGTAGCATGGGTGACATCAGTAGCAGCAGGGTTAACATAGGTAGGAGCCCTCTGAGTTTGGAGAACTTTGAAGATTATCTCCATGTTTCCCTGAAACAGGTCCATTGTTCCCTGGACTTGGGCGAGAGTCTCTTTGACGGCAGCGTTATCAGATTCCTAATCAGCCATGATTCTTGATTTGTTTGCACGGGTATAGTAGCTGTAACGAGTCATTGTATTTGCTGTAGAAAGATGGAGAGGGTAAGCATTTTTTTTCTGGAGGCTTAAACAAATAAATGTGTGGATGCAGGAATGTATGCAAAAAACGTTTTGACATATGTATATTTATTTATTTTAAACATTTTCTAAATAAAAATTTCCAAGGAACCTTTGAGTTTGTTCATCAACATAAGCATTTATAAAGCATAAAGAGGGAGACAGTATGTGAAGTCAATGACCAAGAAACTTCTTTTATTCAATATCTGAAAGTGGAGTACAAGTACATATCAAGAGTCTGCCCGACGGGATACAATAATCTCATCTTTAAGCCTATAGAATACCACCCTACAAACATAAATGAAATGAAATACAACCCAAGGGACATTATGCAGAAACACTTCAACAAAAGCATCCTTCAACAAATTTGGTAAGTCTTCCATGGCATGTTCAACGAATCTGGTCAGTCATGCATGCCTTTACCTCCAATATTGCACGTCCTTAAGAAGGTTGTGCAGCAAAGTGTGATCAGATCCATCTAGAAGATCATTCAGAAATGTCTCATTCTTGTCTAGGAGGACTTCAAGATGTCCATTGTGCATTTGCAAGATATCATTATCTTGTTTGAGTACGTTGGTGCTCTCCAAATTCTTATGTTCTTGATCCTTTAACCCACAAATCTCTTCAAACCTCTGGTCTAACTCACTCTGGTGCTGCCAAAGAGTGACCTCTAGCTATTTGACACAACTTTGTTCATCTTTCAACCCTTTCTTGTAAGCTTCCAACTGGTCTTGAAGTTCCTTGATTTGCTCTTTGTAATTATGCTCCACTTTACAAGCATGGTATTTAGTTTCTGCTAGCTGTTTGTTCTTTGTTGACATACTGGCATAAGTTCCTTTTAGATCTTCATCCACTTTTCATCTTTTGTGCAATTCAGCCTGCACCTCATCGTCTGCCTGACGTGCTCTATCTCTCTTCTGATTCAGGTTGAACTTTAAGGTCTCTTTCTCCAAGGACATCTTACCAAGTCTAGATTTGAGATACACATTCTCTTTCTCTAGGGTCTTGATAGTTCTTTTTAGCTCATTGACTTCAGAAGTAGGATTGATCATAGGTTCAGGAGGCTTGATGCTCATGGATTGTTTAGATAGAAATGGCAGCAATATCTCTTTGACTCTATCTTTCACCCATCTAGTATAAGCTTCCCTGGCTATGCAGTTCTTCTTACCCATATCTGCTCTTCCTCGAGGAAAAATCTACCCCAGGCCTTGATATTCTTCTTGAGAAGCTATGGATCATCAACCCCTTCATGTAAAACAAAACCTTCTACACTCTTGGGATCAGGTTTATCTACCACGGAGTATCCCAACTGTCGTAGTACCAACCTCGGGTTGTAGTTGATTTCCCCTTTCGTACCAAGAAGAGGTACGCTAGGGAAGTCATCATAATTGAGGATGAGTTTAACGTTGTTGTAGACTCGAGAGTGTAACACCCCAAAATTTTCCCTCCTCATTCATGCATTCATTTTTAGGTCATTTAACATTTCATATTGCATTTCATCATGTCAATCAGAATCAGATCCAAGAAGCTTGAGTATCCTCCAAGACACTTTGTGGGTCCTATCTGGGTGATCAGTCAACACAAGGGAATGGCTTGAGATACTTCCAACATGTTCAAATGGGGTCTATTCATCATTCAAAACGCTAATCTCGAAGGAGAAAAAAGCAGTGCCTGAGCTGTCATGCTCGCTAGGCGAGCAGCATGGTTCGCTAAGCGAACTGAACTGTCATGCTCGCTAGGCGAGCAAATCCTTCGCTAGGCGAAGCTCACGCGTTTTCAAAATATAACAGAAAATCCTGGACTTGGACCTCTCTCATTTGAGCCCACAAAGTCACGAAAATCAGGTTATAAATTCTAGAGTTTCAGTGAAACAAAACCCTGGAAAAAAAGAGAACAGAGCTGACAGGATTCAGAGCAACCTCCAGGGACTGAAAGGAACTCATCTGCAAAGAACCTGTTCTGCCTCATACAAACCCTAAGATTGCTCTGCAAACCCAACCGCACAGTTCGATTTCATTCGATCTCCCCAATCAGGTTTTCCTTATTCCCATTATTTTACGCTTTTAATTTGAATACTCTGAATGTATGAGGTATTATCGTGAGGTTTTGCCCACGTTTAGATGTGCATGAATGTGTAAAACAATGCCTTGAATGTTTACTCGTTTAATTTCTGAAATGTGTGCCATAGGCTTTGGGGTTTCTGAGATCGTACTGTTATCCATGAAGAACACAAAACCCGCAGGCGTTCGCTAGCACCATCGCTAGGCGAGCCTGTAGCGAGGCTTCGCTAAGCCTTCGCTAGGCGAAGCAGTAGCGAGCGTGACAGAATTTCTGTTTGCTCTAATCTGTTTTGTGTTTGTCATGGCATTGTTTTCTCCTGATTCCATCCTGTTACTCTAACCTGTTTGTTGAGTTTTTGTGAGGGCTCACATGACTTTTGAAGAGACAGCTTGCTCGATATTCCACTTTATTTGTGGGATACCATCTGGAGAGCTATTCTGATTACTTTGCTGACCTGCTTTCTTTGTTGGTGCTAGCTTAAGAGATCACCGGGTTTCTTGCTTCGTTAGTTGCTATTACTTCGGATTCTTATCCGTGCGGTAGATCTCTTGATTTCCTTTATTTTTCCCGCATTTTACCGTTTTCTTAGCTGGAAGACCTCAATAGGAGGCAATGTTTTCTTTTGTTTGTTTACTTTTCTGCCCAAAGACCTCCCAGAAGAGGAACCAGTGTTGAAGATCTCCATGAAGAGGCAATTGACGGATAAAAGGGATTAGTAGTCGATCCCCCGTTATTCAGTGTGTCGTTCTTTAAGATCACACTACGTGTCGATGCTTCAGAAAAAAAGCCCAAGATCTTTTGTCCGGTCAGTCAGTGGAGAGGGTTCCATCTTTCTGAACCCCCACGCCTTGTCATGAGCTCACCCTGTCCAGGGTTAAGAGCTATGAGGTCTTATCCTCATCACCCTTTTGATCTGCTCACCCTGACGTTCAGTGTCAGTGGTTAAGAGCCCGTTGATTACCCTTCCATGGCTTGTTTGTCGAGGTTGATATAACCCCTCTTGACTAAAGCCCTACCCATGTATGTTTGAGCCCCCTTGTTGGCATGTTTACTTTATGCATGTTTGTTTTGTATGGTGTGATCGTCTCCCCATAGGATTGCTAGGCTTCGGATAGTCTCTCGTTTGCATGACAATTAAGGTAGCGCGGTTCCGTCGTCTGGGACTGCCTTTTTACATGAGCATCCCTAAAACACAAACAAACTCATTGATTTTTCTTCTCCTAAGAACACGTTAACTCCTTCTACTACAGGCGAGTAAGTCTTAGCGAGCACACTCCTCTTTAACCCATAGGTAGCCGAGCTAAGAAGACTCTGATTCTCATATTCAGATGAGATACGTATGCAGTGGATGCGACATCCGTGCGAGTCATTTTATTTTGACCCCTCTTTTAGTAAATAGTACATTAGATAAACCCACACCCTTTAGACAAGAACAACAAGAATGGATCCCGTAGAGTACTACGGATGCGTAGGGGTGCTAATACCTTCCCTTCGCATAATCGACTCCCGAACCCAAGATTTGGTTGTGAGACCTTGTCTTTTCCTTTCTTTTTTTCCAGGTTTACTTCGAGCGTTTCCTTTCCCTCCGTTGGGATAAATAACGCACGGTGGCGACTCTTCTGTCATTTCTTTTTTCGCCGGTTGTTTTTTCGGATTTCCTTTTTTTTCCAGGTTGCGACAGAGAGTACCAGGAAATATCTTCGGTGTTCAAGGACATGATCCTCTGGGACCACTTCAGATTGTCTTTGTTCTCAATGAAAGGACCTTTGTTGGGTAGATGCAAAATAAACCATCTATACAACAAGTGATGGTTCCCTTCTTATTCTGAGTTCTTACATGGATATAGTAGTAAGGATCAGCAAGAATAATAGGAACATGATTCTGAGTCAAGAAGAGATGAATAGCAGCCATGTCCACGAATTCTTCCATGTTCGGAAATGTGTTGAAAGTCGTCCAACTCTCGGCATCAGTGAAGGTAGTAGCTTTATCCATGAGAAACTTTGAGGTAAAGCCATGGGTTCCACCCTTATGCTTCAGTTTAATTTCACTTCTTTCTTCCCTATGTGGAGGGCTTCAGCAAGGACTTGATACTTAGGGAGCTCCTCGGTGCAGACATAAGGCACTCGGTTCTTAATCCCAATACCCAAAATATGAGAATACTCCTCCAACGTGGGTACTAACTGATAATCTTGAAAAGTAAAGCATCTCAATGGAGGGTCATAGAATTGCAACAGGGTGTGCATAATTATGGTGTTGACTTCAGTGTTCAAGATTCCTAGGAGGTTGCCATAAGACTTCTTGAATTCATCTCTATTCCCAAGAACTATACGTTCCCCTAATCCTCTCAACACAACCAACTAAGGCTCCACAAACTTGTAACTGTGAGTGCTCTTTCTCTTAGAAGTCATGCTTCATCTCGGATGCTTAGTCAACAAGTTGGGCTCTTGGATTCCTGTAAAAGAAATGCACATGCAAAAATATTTGTCATGATGAATGATAATGTATGATGGAATGATATAGATCACGCAGATTCAAAACTCTGGTACATTCTGAATAATTTGTATATGCCGTTTGCTGTAAGTTCAAAGGTTCGATGCAATATGAGAATCAAGGTATGTAGAGTATATGGTTTCCGGCAAGAAAAATCTATATCCCCCTCACAGGTATGGACTATGCTCCAAGGTGGTCCCTAGAAGGTCTACCTTAGTCATTGACTCGAAATGGAAATACCCTACCGTAGTGAATGCTCACAAGACAAAAGTACTTCCAAGTGAGTCTAGTCTGGGTGTGGCTCTCGTGACAACCCAACCCGCGAAACGCAGGTGTACACGACTATCCACGAATCTATCTTGTGTGTATACTAAGCTCGGGTATAGAGCTCCACTCATGTAGCATCAACCCAACCCAACAAGAACATATATAGATATCCCTAATATAAAGCCAATGAATATAATGATAAAGCGGGTAAAGCGCAAAGATAAACACCTATAGCAAGCAAAGACAACCTAAACTAGGCTCGACTCCTTTTAGCAACTAGGAAGTACTCTAAGCAACGAAGCATCCCCAACAGAGTCGCCAGCTAAAGCTTGCGGAAATATACCCGAACACATCACACACTCGAAACATACAACACAGTCGCCATCGAACATTATTTATTCCCGAAGGAAAGGGAAAAATCGATAAGTGACCAATGGTCTTTTGGTAACTCCAATTAGACTGTGGGATTACACAAGATCATAGGATTTAGTTGATCAAAATTACTTTTGATCAACTTGAATGGAGGGCTTGATTTGATTAGAGAACTAGGTTAATCCTAATCTAGTGGTTAGAATGTTACTAGTTATTCTAAAGGAACATGTAATTATAGAAACTTGATTAAAATTCTATGTCAAAATTCCTAAGGGGGCATGTTATATGGCTAAAATATTAAGACAACCCCTTAAGGGGCAAAATGGTCATTTTACAAGAATATGCAATTAAATTAATTTCTAGTTATTAAAATCAATTATATCTAACATATCCTACAATTCTAATTATCTAGAAAATTATCTAATTATCTAACAAATTCTAATTTTCTAAATCTAATTAAAAACTATAATAAAATCCAATTAGGAAAACTATACTAAAATCTAATAAAGTCCTAAATTCTAATTAAAATTCTAAAGCCTAATTAAAAACCTAATTTTAATAATCCTAATTAGCCTAATTAATCCAAATTAAAAATGCTAATATTCAAATAGAAATTAAAATACAATTAAAATAAAATGGGCCAAGGGGGTGCATGCCCTGTATATGGTGTGCAAAGTTGAATTCTGGCACATGGGTATGGTGGCCAAGCCCAAAGTTACATGCATTTGTCTAGGGAGGTGTATGCTGGAAAATATGGTGCAGGTAATAGGGTGTGTGGGCATCATGAGATCAAAATCCCATTGGAGTTATCTCTTCAACGAGGGGGTGCGTACTTGGAACAAGGGCAATACGAATGTCCAAACGCATGGGCCTTAGTTGCAAAGCCCAAATGAAACAGAGTTTCTGGCCAGGGGGTGAAATCATATAGGGCTTGGATGAACAAAGCCCATCCATAAACAAACCCAGACTGAGCATCTTGAACTAGAAAAGTCAACCTCATTTGAATGCTAAGTGCACGCCTCACTCTTAGCTTACCTTGTCGAACTCCCGCCATGAGCCACCGCATCGAAAATTGTTTCCGGCGGTGATGGCCCCAAAATGCAAATCGAAGCTACCAAAACGACCGTCTCCTTACACCTTATCTGAATCCCTAACCAATTTCATGAAATTAACCCTCTAAACCTCTAACCGAATCATCAAACCAAAAGAACCTTAATGTTGAAACCTCAAATTAAATCTTTATTGCAATGATTCGAAGCCTCTGAGATGAGGGCTTTGAACCCTCTCCCTATTCTCTACATTCTAGAAATGGCTATTGAAGAAAAAAAGTAGCTTTCAAGGATGCCTTACCGGAAGTGGCGACGACGATGATGAAGAATCTATTTCCAGGTAACACTTTCAACTACTCTCTCTTGCTTTAGCTATGAATTCTTCTTCTTCTCGTTCTTGATCTTTCTTCTGAATTCGAAAGTGAGTGACTGGGTGAATTTGGATAGTGGAGTGTATTGATGATGGAGGTTAGCACAAGATAATTGAAGCTCTAATTATGACCTTCAATGGCTTCCAATGAGTGTGTGTATGTGAGGTTTATGGAGAGAAAGAGAAAATTCAGAGAGTGCATAATTTGAGGGTTCAATCCAAAAGTCCCTTGAAATGATGATGGATAGTGAGTTATATAGAAGTGAGGTTTGGAGTGATGAGGTTGCCATTGCAGGTTAGGGAGTTAGTTAGTTAATTGATGTGAGTGTTAAGTGATTCTGTTAATGACTGGCCATTGCAGGTTGTGTTTGAACTAACATCATGTGGAACTAGGTTGGTGACCTGCTAAACCTGTTGTAGGTAGTATTTTAATGTGTTCAGTGTGCTAATTTGTAGGTCTAGGTTAATGGGTGGCTTGCTGTTCAGATGGCTTAGATGCAAGGAATGTATGATACACACTTCTTCCTTTCAATACCAATTGATGTTGAACTGAAAAGGTGCCTATGTGGAATGAAATCTTCATTGCCCCATTAGTATGGATACCCTGTTGTGATGATGTTATTTTGTATAACATTATGGCTGTTTTGGAATTCCTTGCTATGCACATGTGGTACATGGAATTCTATGCATGCTTTATTTGTATTTGAATGTATAAAATGAATGCTTATTTCCATGATTTGTTGTATTGATCCTTGCCTTGCCTTATCGAAAAATGCAGGATGGCTCCTTCAGTTGTTTTCTATGGATTCTCTTGCTGAACATCTTGTTAGCATCATTTGGATCCTGTTGGTCTATTGTTCATGCATCAAACCTGGAAATGGATCTATACTAAACTCAAGTGGACAATCCCTTTTATTGCATAAATTTGTGGTCTGAAGGAATGTGTGGGCAGTGGAATGATGCTGCAGGCAGGGAGAAATGCTTGGGATGGTGCCTTCGTGAAGGTTAGTACATGGCAAGACTTATGTCCATTTCTTCTTCCAAATTAAAGGTTGTGTGACTGGTGTAGCAGGATACACTGCTTGGGTGGTTTTGCAGCTTACTGGTGTGAACTGACCATGTCCTATTGTAGCTGGAAATGTTTGCCTTTGTCTGTTTGAATTGTGGCTCATGTTTGGTTCATGGTATGCTTAAATACATGGCCTTGATTAATGTAGAACTGTTTGGCATGTGTGTGCAGGTCTTGCTTTGCAGCATGTTGTTTTTGTGGTGCATTGGCTGCAGGCTACATGATGGTTTGTTGGCTTGCAAGCTGAAGAATGTTAGGTATGGTGTAGCAAGGCAAGCAGGGAAAATGGCCTGAGTTGGCAGTATGTGTTCTGACTTGTTGTGGCATGAACCTGGCAGGTAATAATGCATTATTGGCTTGATGTTAATGATGATGAAGTTATTGTTAGTAATGTTGTTAAGGTTGGAATTGTAGATTATTATGCTTTGGTTTTGGTTTGTCATGTATATGTGTGTATGACCATTTGATGTTGGATCTTTTTGGACTTGGATTATGGTTAAGTTAGGTTCTTGAACTTGTAATGGTTATGTCATGAAGTCATGTTTGGATGAATGGTTGATGGACACTTATGCTAGGGTAGTGATAGGTTTATTCATTCATTGAACATATGGCTTACTCCTGTTTGAAAATATAGGGCAATGTGCTAACTTGCTTTTGTTTGAAGTTCATCATAATGTGCTA
Organism: Lathyrus oleraceus; assembly: GCF_024323335.1. NCBI lineage: Eukaryota > Viridiplantae > Streptophyta > Magnoliopsida > Fabales > Fabaceae > Lathyrus > Lathyrus oleraceus. Next base: position 444,902,953 of record NC_066583.1, read on the forward strand.
ACTTGTATAGTTATGCTATTTGTCGCATTACGCGAAAAACCGGCGGGAAACGAAAACAACAGAGCCACCACCGTGCGTTATTTATCCCAAAAGAGGGAAAGGAAACGCTCAGAGTAAACCTGGAAAAAGCATGGTCTCGCGACCAAAGAGAATGGGATCGGGAGTCGGTTATGCGAAGGGAAGGTATTAGCACCCCTACGCATCCGTCGTACTCGACGGGATCCACGCACAAAAGGAAGGAAAATGGTTGCTAAAACACTGCTCGAAACAAACATCTACATAGGCTGAAAGAGACACAAGAAAACAGACAAGACTGACTCGGCAGGACATCGCGTCCTGGGCCTACTTAGTCTATCAGGCATAGACATCAAAGTCGAAGTAGTTCGGACTGGGGAAACGACACATGCTCGCTAGGATATCGCATCCTATGCATACGTATCTTCTTGGACGAAGAAGAATCAGAGCATCCGTAGCTCGGCTAACACGCACACAAACAAACAACACAGGAAATCGACTGCCAATCGCTGGACTTACGTCAAACTCCACACAAAAATAGGCAAACATGGAACCTGAATGCCAATCGCTGGACTTATATCAACTTCCAAGCACACGACAAGAGGATACGGAATGCCAATCGATGGGCTTACATCCATCTCCTGACACACACAGAACAAAACAAAAAGGGCGCCCGGAGAGATCAGCTCATCTCCTGCCTACGTACCTCATCTGGTATGAGGATCAGGGCGACGTAGTTCCCCTACGGAGGGGTTGCCATCTGAACATGGACTTACAAGGGAGGACACCATCTGAACATGGTCTCGATCGCAACGAGGGTGAGAGAAAAGAATCGCAACAAGGGCGAAAGCAAACAAGGGTTTAACCGGACGCTGAATCGTCAGAAGCAACAACAAAGTTGAACAAACAAGCTAACAGGGAGTCTGGTACTCGAGCCTGCTAGCTGTCAAGCAAACACACACAAAAAACAAAAAGGGCGCCCGGAGAGATCAGCTCATCTCCTGCCTACGTACCTCATCTGGTATGAGGATCAGGGCGACGTAGTTCCCCTACGGAGGGAAAAAGGACTAGCCTAACCAGATAACAGAGGGAGACACAACTAGGGAGACTACGACTCGAGCCTAGATGTTATCATGCAAAATCATCCCTAAGTTAAGGTTTCTAGCTAACTTGCACAGGGAGCAAGCCTATCCTAAACATGACTTGCACAGGAAGCAAGTCGAACTAAACCTAACTTGCACAGGAAGCAAGCTAAAGCAAACACACAAACACAAGTAGCACACACTATATGCAAGCAATGGGCTCAATCAAGGTTAGGTTTTAGTCGAGGGGTCATATCAACCTCAACAAACAAACCACTGTAACTGGGTAGTGTTAGCTCTTAACCTTGCCATTGAGGGGCTAAGGTGAAGCAGATGAAAGGTGAGTGAAGATGAGACTTTACAGCTCTTATCCCTGGCCTGGGAGAGCTTAAGACAAGAATGTGTGGGTTCAGAAAGGGGGAACCCTTCTACACATTTGAAACTGACTCAACTGTACAATTGTACAAGATCTTGGGTTTGTATCTGCAATGCATCAACACAGTGGTGTGAGCAAAGCAGATGACACACAGAATAGCAGGGGATAGATTGCATATCCCTTGGGTTCTGCCAATTGCCTCTTCACTTAGGAGGTCTTTGACTCTATACAAGGACAAATGTAAACAGTCACAAACATTGCCTCTTAAGGAGGACTTCAGACAGTTGCCTGGCCAAGTAACAGGCCAGGTCTTCCAAACTACATGAAGATAAGAAAATATACCTCAATGCAAATTGCTCTTAAGCAAAGCAAAGCAAAGTTCTTAAGGAACTAAAAGCAACTAAAGGTACCTGAAACCAGTCAGACAACATCAGTATTCAATTCAAAGTTAAATTAAAATGAGATAGAAATCAACAGTCAACACAATCAGTTAAATGTGCAATGCACAAGGCTCAAGCATATGAGCCAAGCAACCTACAAAACAAACAAGTTAGTCATGATAATCAATTAAAACTCATTCAACTTGTATAAGTTTCTTTGGGCAATTGCTTCTTAACCTGAAAAAATGAACTCAAACATGAGCAACAGGACCACTAGGACAAGCCTAGGGTCAAAAGGGGATGAGAAAGTCAAAACAGCAAGTGGCATCCAATCAAAATCATATCCAAACAATCAAAAAGCAAACTCAAGTGGTTCCATGATCATATCATTCATCATTATGATTTCATAAGCAAATTAGGTCAAAGCATGGCATATGGAAGCTCATGGAAGTCAACAGCAAGACTCAACTCAAAACCAATCATAAACATTCCAAAAAATCATAAAATAAATCATGATCAGAACTAATCCATACCATGGTAAGCATATCAAATTTCAGATCATTTGGACAAGGGGAAGTAGGGAAATGAAAATCAGAAAGGCAGGGCAAGTTCAAACATGCTCAAAGAAGTCAACCAAACATGCACCAACTTGAATAAATCATAAATTAGTGATAGCACATGAGAAATGAATGGGACTAAAACCATGATGAACCTTAAGGTGTCTATTAATCACATGTCAAATTTCATGTCCATCCAATAATGTATGAGAATTTCACAAAACAAATGGCATCAAGTGTCACAAAAGTCAACATTTTGGTCAAACAGGGGAGAAAAATCCCAAACAATTAGGAAATGCCAACAATAATTCCAAGAAAATTCACATGTAAACTAGACATCCATAAGTATGTTCATGCAAAAAATCAGACCAAATTGAGTTCATTAGGCAAGGTAGAAAAAATCAAGAAGTTGGACATTAATGGTGTGACACAAATTGTCACACCCTAATTCAAAAAATCATAACTCACAAACCAGCAAAGATAAATTCACAAACTCTATACCAAAATCACCATGAATGTGTCTAGTCTAAACTCAAAAAATTTGGAAGCCATTGGATAAAGCATCATCATTTCACAATTGATTTGGCAAAGTGTACAAAAAATGGACACATGAACAAAACCCTAACTCAATTAAAAATTCACTCATCAAAAAAATCTGGAAAAAATATGATAAAAAACTAGAGATTATGATGAACATTTCACAAAAAACCCCATAAATTTTGGATCACAAATGATTGACTTATGAATTTTGTAAGATTGTGTAACAAATGAAATAATTATTGAGAAATAATATGAATTAATCAAATAAATAAATCCGGGCGTGGCATATTTGTAATTATCTGGACTTGTTAATGAAACGCGGCGTATCGAATAGAAGCGTGGCAACTGGCTATTGGTCATGGGCAATGGTACAGGACATTCATGCAAAACACGTTTAAAACAAATTTTGGGCAAATGAAGAACTAGGGTTTATGCAGCTACAGTAACACCATCATCTTGTTCAGCAAATCGTGAAATTCTTTTTGTCACAGTTTTGGAAATCAAATACATCATTAGAACCAGCAAATATCATGCATCAATAATCCAACAACCAAATTCATTAAATCGAGCTATCATGGATGAATCAAACAAAAACATATTGAAGCAACAACTTTCATTTCAGCATATCTTTGTAAATACTCAACCATTTTCCAAACCACGACTACCAATGAACTCAGCATACAAAGATCTTGCTAAAGCATACAATAATTTTGCAAATGGTCAAGTTTGATTTCTTACCAAATCTGAAGCACAGTTGTGATGCAGCTGTTGTTTGGCTATGTTTGCTCGAAACAGGTGCTCCTTCCAGCTTGTAATGATGAATGGTCAAGTTATTTTAGCTCAAGAATGTTCAAGATAGCTCTAAACCGAATCTGCCATGGAAGGAAGCTCAAATGGAATAGTGTTCATCCTTGCTTACAGTTGAGATGTGAGGCTTGGAAATGGTTCCCAGATGATGGTAGATCATGAAACAAATGAATCCAGTTCGTGTGCTTTGAAGGTTTTTGGCAGAAATTTCAAATGAAGGAAATGGATGTTTTTAGAGAATATGAGATTTTGGTCTGTTTGTGAATAGTGGCTAGGGCTTTTCAGAGTCAAAATGAAGTATATATTTGCTGTTTAAGGTTCTTAATCATGATTAAGTTGTGTGGTAATTGGAATTTTGGTAAAATGAAGTTTTTGATTAATTTGTCAATTTTCACTCAAATGGCAAGGTCTGTGGGTTACAGCTGCGAATTGGGCCTTGGCACACATCCAAAACATGTTTTCTGATCAATTGCAAGTGGTAAAATGTATTGGAAATGTTTAATTTGGAAACTCATTTTTTCACCTCACTTGAAATAATTCAAACCACTTCAAAAATGCCATTTTGATTGGTGAGTTTTTGGTGAATTGTGATGACATATTTGGAAAGAGGGCATCAAATGTGACTTGTAGCAAAAAACCCCATCCAATTTGGCCAAATGGTTTGGAAGATATGCCACTTTGAAGTTCAAAAATTTGTGAGAATGATTTGATCATAACCTGCCAACCATACATGGTAATTGAGTGTTCTTGGACTTTTTGGAAATGGGAGAACAAGATCTTCAACTTTCATGTTGGGCAAAAATTCATTTGAAGCTTGTATCATGATGTAAGTTAGAGGATCAAGACTTTCCATTTTTGGCAAATTCCAATTACAGGTCAATTTTCTATTTTTGGAAATTTCTTGTTTGACTTCAAATTCTTCAATGTGGATGCTTGACATGTTATATGAGGCTTATATGGACATGATTGAGGCCTCTCAAACCAATTCCCACCATCCAATCACTGATTAAATGCACAGTTGACCAACAGTTGACTTTCTAGGGTTTCTGGTAGACTGCACATTGACTGATGACTTCTGAGCCATCAAACCTTGACCAGATCACTTCAAAAGGACCCCTAGGTCATGTGAACACGTTGGACCAACCCTAGGGCCTTGTCTCAATGGAAATGTACTTGCTTGCTTGACTGACTGATCTCCTGACCAGTTTGACCTAATTTTTCTGAATGGCTTGCACTTGGGCAAAAGGGACAATGCAATGTTATGCAGTGGACTATGTTAACTGTTATGACCTAATTTGAGAATGTATGTACAAAAGGTAGGTGCAAATTTGAGGTGCTACACTATTGGTTGGTTTTGTGGGCTTGGTGGACATGATTTTGAACATGGACAATGCTACTTATAAATGAAGAAACATGGCACAAGAAAACCAACATGACCTATAGATGATTAATCAAGGCAAGGTGGATTAGATTAGGTATTAGGTGGCCAAAAAGGGATGAGTTGACTTTGGTCAAAGTTGACCAAAAAGTCAAAACTTGGTCAAAGTTGCTAAAATTTCTAATCATTCATGTAATGATCAATGTAATGGATTGTAAATGGTTATTTGAATGGAAGTTAAATGGTTTTCAAATTGGTTTCCAAATTGGTTTTTGTACATGTAAATGCTTGAATTTGAATTGAAATGAACATGGACATGACTTGTAAATGGAATGGTCATATTAACATGGTTTATGAACAAGGCTATGACTTGATGAATAAGGCTAAGGCTTGAATGAAGCACTAATGATGAGTCAAAGGACTTGACCCCCACTTGTATTGAAACACAATAGGTTTTAGTGACTCGAATGGAAAATTCCATGAATGTACCAACAATCCATGGACAAAACAACAAGGCATTGAGACTAAGATGAATTTTATTCAAGACCAATGACACGATGAAAACAAGCCATGAGAATGATCCAGATGAAATTCCATGGGTGGAGAAAGAATGGAAGCTATGGGACCATAAGCTTGACCTAGAGCAAAAGGTTATGGGAGACAAGGATCAAGCAAGGGCATTCAACATGCCAAGGATGAAGCAATGGATGAAACTAGGGTTTAGGGCTATCCAAATGAAAAGTCAATCCCTAGGACCAAATCCCCCTTGATTATGGTTTCAATGGGGTATGCCCTTCAACCAAGGTCTTTAAATCAAACATGATGCTTCACACATAAGTTTTCAATGAATGAACCTCCCCAATTAGGGTTTTGATAGCCAAGACAAGGCCCAGAGAAGCTCCATAAGATCCCATCATCATATCATCAAGAATTAGGCTTTGGAACCTTTGAGGAGTGCTTTGATGAAACCTTGTTGAATCCACATCCCCAAGATCAAACAATTAGGGTTTCACATCTCTTATGTGTAGTGGTAAATTCATGATCATCAAGCTATGGATAAGCTAGAGATCAAATAACAAGAGTCGCCACCGCGCTTTTATTGTTTCCAAGGGAAAAGGGAAAAAGTACGAACAAAACCCAAAAGTAAGAAGTTTTCAAATCAAAACTAATAAAATGTCAGAGATTATAGGTAAGGGGGTTGGTTACACAGAGGGAAGGTGTTAGCACCCAGAGTGTCCTAGGTACTCCTAGGGAGCCATTTTTTTGTGCATATGTATTTGGTACAAAAATGATGTTTACAAACAAATAGAATGGGGGGATGAGAAAAGAATTCATTAATTATATTTTTTGTGTTTAGCAAGACCTTGTGCTTACGTACCAACATAAAAATGAGGGATCAAAACCTCGTAGTTCGTGATACAAATTTCAAACTTGATGCATTACTTTTAACAAAAACTAAGTTTGAAAGGCACAAAGGCCTAAAAATGGTTTGAATGAGTTAGTTCTTTTTGGATTTTTGAAAGATTAAGTCATGTATAGTTAAGTTTATTTACAAATTTGATTTAAGAAAAGAAGTTTGAAATTGCAATGGCATAAGGCCAAAGTTTCTATCTTTTTGCAAAGTGGTCAAAGTTTGGAACAAAATAAGTTCAATCAAAGAAGATTTTGAAAAAAAGGAGGGAGAGATTTTAAAATTAAAGAAATGGGGAGAAGATGAAGAGACTAATCCTATGCACAAAATTAAAAGTTAAGAGTTGAAAAGATCTGACCAAATGGGTAGCAATCCAATAAACAAGAATGTCAATAGAAAACCCAGAAATCCATTGGACTTTTAGAATCAAGTCACACACAAATGCACAATTATATTATCTTGAAGAGCAAAGGCATCAAATAAAGATAGCCACATCCAAGCTTTAGCCATTCCATGATCTTCTTCAGATTAACCCATGTAGCAGATGAATTCCACAAGTCACAGGTTCAAAATAACAACTTCACAATGATCATATTGCAAATGAACTCAGAGGGATCTTGAATGATGTATCAGATGAATTTTCAAATTGTAAGCACTTGGTGTATCAATAAGTTGGCATTGGCCAAGTCCTTTAGCATAGGAATGTTGCTTAAGTTCTAAGTCCATTTGTCCAAGATCAAGCCAACGGTCCACGCAATTTTTTTTAGGGTTTTTGTTGTTATTATTTACATTAATGGTCAAAGACCACACAAACTAGCAAAGTATACACAAACAAGATATATCACACAAAATATTCCAAGTGGACAAAATGAAAATTGCATTAACATAAACAATTAGAATGGTATGAATAATGGCAAACGAATAAGGCTAGGATTAAATGACATTAAAGTAAATGGCTTGAAATTAAAAGTTAGTTGTTAGTGAATTAGAAGTTAGTATTATTTTACTTTTGCTTTTCATTTTAAGACATTCTTTGGAGAACACTCAACCCACTTATCACAAGCTTGGATCCTTGAGCCAAGACATCTTCCAAAGGAAGGAAAAAAGGCCAAGTTTCCAAACAATACCATGAAAGAGGGGAGACTTACAATCTCACTAACTAGAATGCTTATGCCTCTTGTGTCACAAATTTAGCGCTATGTTAAGAAATCATAATTGTACTCATGTAGAAGTCACAACTATTTGAGGTCGGGCAATAGAATTTTGGTGTTAATGCATGTTAGAGACATAGTATAATGGACTATGCTCATGAAACATACCACACACAAAAAGAAATATGCAAAAGGAGTGGCCTAATCTCATCCATACTCATGTTAATTTTTCAATCAACTAGCTTTAGGACTTTGGGATATCATAGGCCAAATGAGATGAATGCATAAAGAAGGGGAATGAGATGAAGAGAGAAGGGAGTGGATTAAACCCAAATTGATCAAAAGAGGATTTTCACCAAATTAATATCATCCATTCATTTTGGGAGATGAAATGTACATTCAATCAATTCCCTAAATCTAATGATATTAACTTGACAATGTCAAATCAACCTTGACCAAGGCCCAACAACAAGACTCAAACATAAACAAGTCATCACAATTGGTCAACAAAATTATTTGGCATTTATTCCAATTAAAAATATTAAAATAAGGCATTTAAATTAAATATGGTTTGTCAAATTCCTAAAACCTCATCAAAACATCAATGAAATGACCATGAGATTTATCTTAGGTTAAACAAGGTCAAAGGACCTTGGAGAAAAAATTTCAGAGTTTTTGGAAACTTAAAAGTATTTTTAAAAAATTAAAAATAATCATAAAATCAATTAAATCATGAAAAATATTAATAATGATCCAAAAAATAATTTTAATTCAGAATATGAAAGAGGAAATTATTTGGTGAAACTCTCATATTTTTTGGATCAATATTAAAATTAATATGAATTAATGAAAATAAAATAAATTAAATGAAATTCAAATAATCAGAAAAAAAATGTGAGCCACTTGATCTCCCTCATTAATTGAGGTGGCAGATCAAGTGGCTGAGCGCGCGCAATCCACCATGCACTTGAGTCAACTCTCCACACGCGTGGTAATCAGCATGTACGCTCCAGATTAAAATAAAATGGCAAGATCATGTGGCTAGGATACGTGCCAATGCACGGCCGGAGCTATAGCTCCGGTCTTCTTCTCCGGTGGACCTCACCGGACTGGTCCACCCTCAACCATCACTAAAATAAAAAAGGAGGACATGATCTGAAAGAAAAAATGGCGTAGAGCACGAATCTGACCTTAATTTGAACTAACTCCACATATATAGAAAGATATGAGGAGTTGAATTTTGAGGTGTGTCAACTGAGTTGCTTCGATTTGACCTCTAAGCAACTCAATCTTATTTCCTACATTGGTAGGACTTCAGACAACCAAAGATCCAAGATAACTGAATGGAATTGAGAGAGAATCGAAGAGATGAAGTTTTCTGAAAATTACTTTCAATGTTATGCAGTTCTTGATGTTGGTTGCTCCAAACACGATCTGATCACACTTGAGAAGCTAGCAGGAAGTGATTGATGAGGTTGCAAGGCTTTGGATCCTGGAATTTTTGAATCTGCAACAGTTGAGATTCAAACTCAATTTTCAAATTGAAATTTATCAGGTTTTCCTTTGGAATGAAAGGGTTTCAATGGGGGGCAAAGCTGGCACGCAAGGTGTGATTCAAATGAACACAGAGAGCATGCATTTATAGCATGAATGAATGATATTTGCACACATTAGATTTTGTCCAAATTTAGCAATGTTGATGGCACGAGGGCATGGACATGTGTAGGCCATGATGCAATGAAAAAAGGTCCAAAATCATCCCAAGTGAAGTCTGAATGGAAGCTTGATTGGAAAGGCAAAGTGAACTAAAGTTTTGAAGTTTGATTTTTTTCCAACTATGCAGTTAAATCCATGCATAGACCAAGCAAACCTCATCCAAAATGCATGAAATTGGGTTCTTTGGAAAGCTTGGATCAAGGGGAACAAGTTTGATGTTCAACACTTTTTCATTTGGAGCTTGGAACATGGAGAATTATGAGGTGGAAGTTTGGAAATTTCAACATGTTGAAATTTTTTCTAAGTGTCAAGCCATATATCTCAATATTCCACCTTGCTTAACTTTTTATGTGAGCTTCAAATGAGAAAAGTGTCTTCATCAAAGTTGTAGCTATTTCAAAGAATTTAAAAAAGGTTACCAATTTCATGTCATTTGGATTTGGAATGATAGAGTTATGCATTTTTGAACTTTGGAAAACTCACTTGTTCAATGGTATAGGTCAAAAACGACCTATAATGTAACCTCATATAACATGCTCATAAAAGTTGAATTAGCTCTCACTCCAAACATAAAATTTGAAGTAGACATCTTGAATTTAATTTTTCAACTTGGAAATATTTAATATCATAAGAATTGAGAAAGTTATGGCCTTGGGAAGTTGACTTTCAAATTAGGGTTTAGACAAAATGACCTATAATGTTTCAACATAAAAAATGATTTTCCAAGCAAAAATAGCTCTAGGTATCAACATGAAAGTTGTTTGGAATGTCGTTTAGAGTAACCTTTATCTTGGAATCATTTTCATATGGTTAAAATTATAGGAGATAGGGTCTAGGGAGACCCAGTTTTGATCAAATGAATTCATCTGGCCAACCACCATCAACCAACTTGCTAACCTTCAATTCTTTGGACTTTCTTGGCTCATGGTAGATCATATATGAATAAGATGATGAGTTTTGAAGTTTAATTGAGAAATTTGATCAAATGGTGAGATATCTTGTTGGGGAAGTTACTCAAGATACCCAGTCAAACTAGGATTTCCAAGGCAAATCACCCTCAAACTCTTGAAGAATACTTGATCAACATAACATGTAGGAATCAATGGAACTCATATATGATGCTCATAACCATTATTGGATCAATTAATGGTTGTTCTCTTTGTCATGAGGGTCCTAAACCCTAGATATGAACTTGATAGATCAATGGTGATCATGCCTTACCTACAAGAGAGTTAGGCAAATGAAAAGACATATTTTTGTATTTTGGTTAGTAAAATGATAATATACAAGTATGATACAATCACATAGTGCTTGGTGATCTCTCCCAAAACAAACCCAATGAAAGAGGGGTTAGGAGGATGCCAAGGTATGATCCCAATGCTAATGCTTATGATGAAATTGCATGAGGGATCTTAGGGTCAAAATTGGGGTATTACAGCTGCCCCTATTTAAGGACATTCTAACTGAGGAGGCGAAGGTTAAAATCTTCATGTCGACTCAGTAGAATGGGCTTAAATAACAACACATAGGAATAAATTTTGGTCCCTAAGAGACCTCATGATGCATATGATATGAATGCAAAAGTTAATGCTCGGTGGGGAAATATTGCCACAAAGGAAAAGAAATCAGAGAGATCGAAAATTCGTAGGAGTATAATATATTTCATAAGGACAACTCACTGGGGAGACAGAGACTCTAGGGGAAAGACGAGTTATGCGTAGGCCAGGCTACGACTTGAAACTATTGGAGGACTCGAGGAATTCCATACAAACATGGAAAAGACTCAGTCATGGAAACAACAACATCTATAGGGGATACGAGTAAGTCAGGATAAAACTGAAGTACTTGAATCATGCAGGAAAAACGATTAAGGAAATGCACACTCAACTCAGCTGGGGAAGAAATAAACTTCAACACAGGAGGAGCAGAAATCTATTATCTACTACCTATTACTGGGTAAGGAGATAATAGAGATTTGACAGAGAGAACACCCGTCATCGGTTAGGATGAACATATCAAGGATGACTCGCTGGGAAAAGTCAGGAGGGAGTATTCATTATCGATTACTGGGTAAGAATAGCCTTGCTGGGGAAAACTGCAAAAATAGGATTCACAACTACCAGGTACTTGGCAGAAGACCAAGGGTGAGAATATTCATCATCGGTTAGGATGAACATATCAAGGATAAGCTCAACAGGGAAGAAAATTCGTCATCGGTTAAGATGAACATATCAAGGATAGACTTGCCTGGGAATGTCAAGGAGGATACCCGTCATCGGTTAAGATGAACATATCAAGGATAAACCAACTGAACAAAAAGTAGGAATTACATCTATCGAATGCTGGATAGAAGACCATCAAAGAGAAATTTGTATCACGGGTTAAGATGAACATATCACCGGTTAAGATGAACATATCAATGATAGACTCTGAGACGAGAAAATAGGAATTACATCTATCAGTCATTGGATAGAATACCATCAAAGAGAAAATCTATCACCGATTAAAGTGAACATGTCAAGGATAAACTCCGTGGAGGGAACAAAAGCAGGATTTACAACTACCGGTTACTGGGTAGAAGACCGCAAAGAGAAGGAAACCCGTCATCGGTTAGGATGAACATATCAAGGATTAACTCTCTGGGAAGCATCTATAGGGATTACAACTACCTTTTTACTGGGTAGAATACCAAAGGTGAGAATATTCGTCATCGGATAGGATGAACATATCAAGGATAAATCAGGAAGGGGAGAGAAAGATATCCGTCACCGGTTAGGGTGAACATATCAAGGATATACTTCTTGGGGAATAGATCCACTGGGGACTCTACTGAGAAGAAAATAGGGATACTTTTGTCGGGTATTAGGCAAGAAGTAACAAACTGCAAACTAAGAAAAATATTACCAGTTACTGGGCAATAGACTCTTAGGAGACTCAAAGCATCTATCTAGGTAAGAGCTAGAAAGAAACAGTCAATTAAGACTTAACCCAATGAGGATATAACTCAAGGGGAGTGATTCCATCCAGATAAACAACTGGAAAGGAAGCTGAAGTAATAATCATCCACGAGGAACAACTCAGTTGGGAAGAGGAGAAAGTTAAAGTCTTTTTGCCTAAGGGGCTGACGCTCTACAATTGAGGGAGGACAGACATCGAAATTTGTATGGGGATAAAGTACCGCCATACAGAGAATGAGAATCTCAAATCTCCAAATCAAACAAATACGATGGTGCCAATATGCAATTATGAAATTATATGAATGTACATGTATATGATGATTATGCTGACAAAATGATCACAAAGGATACAAAGGTGTCACAAAGAATTTGAATCATCGGTACAATCCCCGGTCAATCCACAAAAAGAGGGAGACAACTGTTGGAGAACAGAGAAATCATAAACCAAAGGCTCAACTGTAGCCGAGGGAGGAGATCTGCTGAGGAGAGGAGAAGTTTTCGAGTCTGCAAGGAATTTTAGGTCAACACCATATCAAAATCGGAGACAACCATGCAGAAGATAAACACAAATAACTGCTCAGAAACCAGGAGGAAACTCTGACTGGGAGCGAGTCAGATGGCGACTGGTGGAGAAACCAATGCGATCTACTGAGGAAAAGATCTTACTCTGCTGAAGATCCACCCTGCTGCGAAAATACAGAAACACTGCCGGGAAATAACACGCCGCAAGGTACTGAATCAACCAACTTAATTAGGAAGAAGAATCGGAACTCTGCTAGGGAACAAACACTCCGCAGGGGGACCGGAACAACACAAACAACTAGGGATACCCGAGGGGTTAACTGCTTAGGGAACCTCTGATGTTTCGCACTTGAGGACTCGTTGCTCTTGAAGTGCTGTTGATATTTCTTTTTTAATTGCTTTGAAAAATTCTTACTTTTATATTTTTTGAGAAAAAAATGATTTTGATTAAAAAATTTAAAATTTCAAAATGATCATGATAAAATTTAAACTATTGGCTTAAGTAAATAAGAGTAAAAACAATTGGATAAAAGCTCAACTTTATTTAATGGGATAGTAGTCTGTAAATGACAAGACTCCATGGAATTTTACAAAGTCGAAAAATGGTAATTTACATGGAAAAGGCCTACATTGAATACAAATGACAACTAATCCTTCTACCAATCCTTTGATATCCATTGTGCTCTTGACCGCTGCTGGGATGATGAATTGATGTCAACCCTTGTGCTCAAAGTTCTCCAAAATTTGAAGATCAGCAGAATGCAGTTACTTGCCATAATCCCTAATTTTTTCATAAGTTTCCCCGAGGTGGGGTGCTCAACTTATCAGGAAATTTTTTTGTTTTTATGTCTCTAATTTTTGCCTGGATCGCCCTTTCGGGTTTTCAATCCACCGAGACGCTCATTTTTGCCTAAGTCGCCCTTTTGGGTTTTCAGCTTAGCGAGCTGTTCTTTTCTTTTTAGGCGAAGTATTTCTTGACTGCATCTACGTTCACAGGACGAGTGAACTCTTCACCATCCATAGTTGTAAGAATCAAAGCACCTCCTGAAAAGGCTCTCTTAACAACATATGGGCCTTCATAATTGGGAGTCCATTTTCCCCTAGAATCTGGTTTGAATGATAAAATCTTCTTGAGCACAAGGTCACCTTCTCTGAACACACGAGGTTTGACCTTCTTATCAAAAGCTTTCTTCATCCTCTGGTGATATAACTGACCGTGACACATTGCAATCAATCTCTTCTCTTCAATCAAATTCAATTGGTCAAACCTGGTCTGACATCATTCAGCCTCAGTCAACTTGGCTTCCATGAGCACACGCAATGAAGGAATCTCAACCTCTACGGGGAGTACTGCTTCCATACCATACACCAGAGAGAAAGGGGTTGCCCTTGTTGAAGTGTGGACGGATGTACGATACCCATGCAAAGCGAACGGGAGAATCTCATGCCAATCCTTGTATGTGACCACCATCTTCTGAATGATCTTCTTAATGTTCTTATTTGCAGCTTCAACATCCCCATTCATCTTGGGACTGTAGGGAGAAGAATTATGGTGTGCAATCTTGAAGTCTTTGCAAAGAGCTTCCACCATATTATTATTGAATTTCGATTCATTATCAGTAATAATCTTACTTGGCACACCATAACGGCATATGATCCGATTCTTGATAAACCTTACAACAACTTGCTTGGTTACATTTGCATACGATGCCGCTTTAACCCATTTTACGAAGTAGTCAATTACCACCAAAATGAAACGATGTTCATTCGAAGCTTTGGGTTCAATCATCCCAATCATATCAATTCCCCACATGGAGAAGGGCCATGGGGAAGAGATAAAATTCAATAGTGTCGGAGGAACATGAATCTTATCAGCATAAATTTGACACTTGTGGCATTTCTTCACAAATTTGCAATAGTCAGATTCCATTGTCTGCCAATAGTAACCTGCTCGCAACATCTTCTTTACCATTGCATGTCCATTGGAATGAGTACCAAAGGAACCTTCATGCACTTCAGTCATCAACAAGTATGCTTCGTGTCTATCCACACATCTGAGCAAAACCATGTCGAAGTTTCTCTTGTATAGTATATCACCATTCAAGTAGAAATTACTGGCTAATCTTCTCAAAGTCTTCTTATCTTTCTGATATTCCCCAGGCGTGTAAATTTGACTTTGGAGGAAACACTTGATGTCGTAATACCATGGCTTCTCGTCTTTGATCTCTTCAACCGTAAACACATGAGCTGGCCTATTAAGACGCATCACAGACAAATTGGGAACTTCATTCCAATACTTTACCATAATCATTGATGCCAATGTTGCAAGAGCATCTGCCATCCAGTTTTCATCTCGAGGGATATGACGAAACTCAACCTTTGTAAAGAAAGTTGAAATCCTCCTTGTAGAATCTCTATATGGTATTAAACCGGGTTGATTTTTGTCCCATTCACCTTTTATCTAATTCAAAACCAAAGTTGAATCTCCAAAGACATCCAAATACTTGATTCTAAGATTCATGGCCTCTTTAAGCCCCATAATGCAAGCTTCATATTCTGCCATGTTGTTTGTACACTTGAAAGTCAATCTAGCTGTAAATGGTAGATGCGTGCCTTGAGGAGTAATGATCACTACCCCAATGCCATTTCCATACTGATTAACAACTCCATCAAATGCCATGCCCCAACGGGAACCAGGTTCTGGCCCTTCTTCAAGCAATGGTTCATCACAATCTTTCATTTTTAAGTACAAAATCTCTTCATCAGAAAAATCATATTGCACTGAGTGATAATCTTCAATTGGTTGGTGAGCCAAATGGTCAGCCAAGATACTACCTTTGATCGCTTTCTAAGATCGGTATTCAATATCATACTCTGATAACAACATCTTCTAACGGGCAATCCTTCCAGTTAAAGCAGGCTTCTCAAATATATACTTGATCGGATCCATTTTGGATGTTAACCAAGTATTATGATTCAACATATACTGACGCAGACGCTTAGCAGCCCAAGCCAATGCTCAACAACATCTCTCAAGCATAGAATACCGAGTCTCACAGTCGGTGAACTTCTTACTGAGGTAGTAGATTGCAAATTCTTTCTTTCCAGACTCATCTTGCTGACCAAGAACACAACCCATACTATCTTAAAGCACAGTAAAAAACATGATCAACGGTTTTCCTTCAACAGGTGAAGACAAAATCGGAGGCTCAAGCAAATATTCTTTGATACTGTCAAAAGCTTTATGGCAGTCTTCGGTCCAATCACAAGACTGACCTTTCCGAAGAAGCTTGATAATTGACGCACATGTGGCAGTCATGTGGGAAATGAATCTGGAAATATAATTTAAGCGGCCGAGAAAACCTCTAACTTACTTCTTAGTTTTGGGCGCAGGCATCTCTTGTATTGCTTTGACCTTGGCAAGATCAACTTCAATACCCTTCTCGTTGACAATAAAGCCCAACAACTTACCAGAACGAACACCAAAAGTGAACTTATTGGGATTCAAGCGGAGTTTATACTTCCTTAAACGCTGGAATAGCTTCAACAAATGCTCAACGTGTTCCTCTTCATCAATAGATTTAGCAATCATGTCATCGACATATAATTCAATCTCTTTATGCATCATATAATGAAAAATAGACTTGATCGGATCAACCGAGAATCAAAGGGTTTGTTGCGAGTCACAAGCATAGAGTCAGGTTAAGAACCATCCCAAAGGAGTGTACTAAGGATAAAAACCTATAGATCATGTTCTAAAAAGTTCCCAGAGTCTTGATTCTGTCTATCAGATATTATAGGTTAGGATGACTGACTCATCAATCCATAATATCCTCAAGAGAAACTCGTCCGAGTGTAGTATCACGTAACTGAAGGTTAGAAAAACAAGAAAGGGGGGTTTGAATTATTTTGGAAAATAAGCGCTTTTTCAGACAAAGACCATACAAGGAATTTATACTGGTTCGCTTATAACACAAAGCTACTCCAGTCCACCCGGCCAAGGTGATTTCGCCTTCAATAAGGACTTAATCCACTAATCTTGAAAGATTATTACAACCAACGTCTAAGAGAAAGATCTCTTAGTCCTCTCAAGTATGCAGACTGCGCAGAGTCACTTGAGGAAATATAAAACAGCTTAGATAAAAACAAGGTTTGTAATCTAGAGTGCTTCTAGGATAAAGCAAGTATTACAGTAGTAGGAGCAAATAGAATGTTTCACGTTCTGAGCAAAAGCTCGTGAAAGATTGAGAGAGAGAGAGAATGTTTCAGTGTATTTAGGTGTGTCTCTCAATGCTGTTTGCTGTCCTTTATATAGAGGTGAAAGGACCGTTGAAATTGATGGCAGATAATTTTGTCTTGATTAGGAATCAATGCCATAACTTCTGTTGTTTCTTGCCAAAATAACTTTGTCTCCCTGAATAACTTCTTTCCAATAATAGTTCCTTTCCATTTAAATTCGAAGTTGACGTTACTCTTTCTGAATTAGGAAATCCATTATCAGAGTCTACGTAACTCTGTTAATCTGAGATCTTGCTATGTGGCTTCAGAGCTTCTGATGATTTTGATCGCTTAGAGTTCTGATGGTGACTTCAGATACTGTTGAGAGCTTCTGGAATTTGATATACCGTTGTTCAGAGTCAGATCTTCTAGAGCGCACTTCTTCTCAGATGCTTCTGATATTCTGATCTGCTGTAAGCTCAGAGTCAGAACTTCTAGAGCGCATTTCTACTTCAGATGCTTCTGATCTTCTGGTAATTTGTATCTGATTTGATTTTGAATCTGATGACGTAATCAGATTCCTTTTAGAGTCCTGCACACTTAGAAACTTTTCGTTAGAGTGCCATTTTTGGTTTCATCCTTTGTTATCATCAAAATCCTGGAATCTGTTGTAGAACAATTTTTGTTCTTACAATCTCCCCCTTTTTGATGATGACAAAACAAACTCAAATGACAGATGAAACATTGAAAAAAAAGGTTTATCAGATCAGATAGAAATGAGCTCCCCCTGAGATAGGCTAGGGAGTTCAGAAGTTCTTACCAGAGCTTCCAAGCAATGAAGTTTCTTGATACCTTCTGCAATTTTCTTAAGTCCAGTGTTAGATGAATTTATTTTAGATAATAGTATGTTTGTAGAGTGCTTAAGGTATTAGGCAATTTTTCATCAGAGCTATTTGATTTCTCCCCCTTTTTGTCAGAATCAAAAAGACTTAAACAAAATAATAAGCAGGAAAAATATATATTCAGATAACAGAACATCAGAGATAATGACAAGAGAAAAAAAACATCAAAAGCAAAGATAAGCAAGGCAACAAGCAAAAGATCCTAAGTGCCTAAGGGTTGGGAGGAGGAGGCATTCTCTGAAGCAGTTGATTCAGCAGGTTCTGGATGTTGGCTTTGACAGTGTCCTGTTGATCCAGTCTGGCTCGGACTTCCTTCTGCTCTTTCTGAAGTTCTTCCAGCGTCCTGAGAACCAGGGGGGCAAAAGAAGAAGACTCCCCCTGAGTCAGAGCATGTTGTTCTTCAGCGGCTTTGGCTTCAGCTTCAGCAGCAGCCTTTGCTTCAGCTTCAGCAGCAGCCTTTGCTTCAGCTTCAGCAGCAGCAGCAGCGTCAGCTAGAGCTTTAGCTTCAGCTTCCCTTGCCCTTTGGATTTCTTCTTCTCTGGCTCTTTCTTCTTCTTCCCTTCTGGCCTGTTCTTCAGCTTCTCTGGCCAAGCGCTCCTGTAGTCTTACCTCAGCGTCTCTGATGAAGTCGTTTCTGACTTGCTCAGAGATGTGCTTCAGCTTGAAGGCCTCAGATGTCATCCAGCCAATGACCCTGTTCCAGTGTGTCCTAACAGAGTCAGGATCATCACTGATGCCAGAGTTTATGGTCAGAGACTTGACCTTTTGCACTGAAGCCCCTGCGAACAGCATAATGGCTTCCTCTAGGGTAGGCAGGGAATGTTCTGGTTCAGATGTTTGAGGTGGAGAGGTTGGAGGGCTTAGGTTGAGTGTTTGAGGTTCAGCGGAAGTGTTTGGAGGGGTAATGTCAGAGGCATGGAGGTTAGAGGGTTGAAGTTCAGATGGAGTGATGGTTGATTGTTCTGTGGGTGGTGAAGTTACTTCAGGTTCAGGTGGAGGTTGTTGTGGTTGTTGGGAATTACGGTTTAGAGATTGAAGTTGGGCTAGAGTGGGAGAAGAGGGGTCAGATGGTTCTGTGTCAGAGGAAAGGATAAAGTAGGGATGTGATTCTGGGGCTGAGGATGAGGAAGTGGTTTGGTTTAATTCTTCAGCTTCGGATAGTGGTAAGGAGGTATTAGCAAGATTAAATTTTGGTAGAGGTTGTTGTGTTTTGGTTGTGGAAGGAGGGGTTTCAGATGTGGTGTAGATGGGTGTTGGTAGAGGAGTAGAAGAAGCCAGTGGCTGTACAGAGGGAACAGTAGAGGCAGACTTACCAGAAGACTCTTGCAGAGGCGCTGGAGGTCTTGATTCGGAAGATTCGCCTAGCTTTGCTTTCTTCGCTCTTGAAGACTTCTCAGATGGACCTCTTTTGAACTTCACGAATTCTGGTTCTGAATCTGGCAGATCGCTTAATCTGAAGTCTGAGATGTCCACTCCTTCATCCTTCAGACGTTGGAGATAGTGGAGAATTGCCTCTTTGGGTTCATTCTTGTAGAACCTACAGAGACCGTTTCTCATAACCCTCTGATCTTTTAAGGCTTCCCAAGAGGTGTCCAGAGTAGGTTTAACTTGAATCTTCTTTAGAATCCCCATGCTCTTCAGGTTTCTGGAATTCAGAGGCCTTCCAGTTTCTATTGCCATGTCTTCCATGAGTTTGTGTTTTTCCAGATGGTCTACGAGCCCATTTTCTATCAGTACATCTGATAGAAGTCTTCCCAGAGGGATGTAGGTTCTGGGTTTCATGTTGTTCCTGGTCTCCCGTACGGAGTCTCTGAGGTATATGAAGAGGAGTGCTGGAAGGCAGAGCTTCAAACCCTTGTGAATACATAACAGAATACACTTCTGATCTGTATTGATGTAATTTGAGGAGTTGGATGCTGGGCGGTGATGAATGGTTCTCAGAATGATTTTGAGCCATACCCGGAGGTTCTGATGAAGTTCCTTGTTCTTTGATGGGTTGCCTTCTGTGTTGAGTTTGAAGATAGTGGGGTTGATTTCATGAGCAATGTATTTTGCCCTAGGATTAATGTTGTAAATTCTTCTTCCTCCAGCTTTCTCCATGTTTAGCAAAGCAGCTATAGACTTTTCAGTAAGCACAATTTTTACCCCCAATACGTAGGAGACTATGAAGTGGTCGTCAGCGTCAGCAAACCTCCAGAATTCCTTAATGAGGTTTGGGTAAACAGGGCCATAGAGGCGTTGAAAGTAGTTTTCCCAACCTTGTTGACGGAGTTCTTCAGTTAGGTCTACTCCATTCCTCTTCATGTTGTTGAAATCCACCAGTGATTCACACAAAACATCCAGTTTCTCGAAAGGACTTGCAAGATTGATATGAGGCTCACGGTCAAGAATATGAGGCTCCTTGTATACTGGTGTTATAGTTACGCCTGTAACTGTTGGAGTAGGAATGCTTGTGCTTTGAGCTGCGTTGCTGGAGTCCATTTGTTGAGAGTAGTTGAACACGGATTGTTGTTGAGAATCCATTGATGATGAGGAACGAGATGAAGATGAACTGCTTGCAGAAATGCCTGAGAGAGCTGGTTTGAGAAGGTGAGTGAGAGTGAAGTGTGTGCACAATGTGTGAGAAGTGTTTATATACTAAAACGAACTGCATGCAAAACGACACAAAAATCAGAGTTTAGCACAAAAACCAAGTTAGCACGCTTAGAGGGAGAAATGATTATGGCTCATTAATGAATGTCTAATCCCAACAGTATGCACACTGCTCGAGGAGATCTCAAACGTCTGTCCTTTGAATTTCTTCTGGACAGCTGTCTAGAAGTTCCAAGGTTAGACGCAATTCACTCCACGTGTTGATGTATCTGATCTTCAGGAATACCAAAGGATTAGTTCCTGGAGATTTCTAACTCAGATATCTTCTTAACTTGGTAGAAGTATCAAAGTCAGAGGCAGAAGCTCATTTGTTTATGTCAGAGTCTCATTTTACATCTTCAGAGGCACAATTTATTCAGGGCAATTTTGAATGTTCAGATTCTCTAAGATAAAAAGAAATCTATCTTCAGCTAAAGGCTTAGTAAATATATCTGCCCATTGATGATCTGTATCAATGAACTTCAATGTTACTATCCCTTTCTGAACATAGTCTCTGATAAAATGATGTTTTATTTCAATGTGCTTAGCTCTAGAGTGTAAGATGGGATTCTTACTTAAACAAATGGCAGCAGTATTATCACAAAAGATAGGAATGTTACTCTCGAAGATTTGCAGATCTTCTAACTGATTCTTCATCCAGAGCATCTAAGTTGTGCACAGTGATGCTGAGATGTATTCAGCTTCTGCAGTTGATAGAGCGATAGTTGACTGTCTTTTGCTGGCCCAGGATATAAGATTGTTTCCTAGGAGCTGACAATTTCCAGATGTGCTTTTTCGTTCCAATCTATCTCCTGCGTAATCTGCATCACAGTAACCCGAAAGTCTATACTCTGATGTTTTCTCATACATCAGGCCCAGGTTAGGAGTTCCTTTCAGATATTTGAAAATTCTCTTAACTGCTGTTAAGTGAGTTTCTCTAGGATCTGATTGGAATCTGGCACAAAGACAGACACTAAAGAGAATATCAGGTCGAGTAGCAGTCAGATAGAGAAGAGAGCCTATCATACCACGATAGAGCTTCTGACAAACCTTTTTGCTGACTTCTTCCTTTTCAAGAATGCATGTTGGATGCATGGGAGTCTTTGCAGAGTTGCATTCAGCCATGTCAAATTTCTTCAGAACATCTTTTATGTATTTGCTTTGATGAATGTACGTGACTTCTGAAGTTTGGTTAATTTGAATTCCTAGAAAGAACTTTAGTTCTTGCATTAGACTCATTTCAAATTCTGCCTGCATTAACTCAGAAAATTCTTGACAAACAGATGCGTTAGCAGAACCAAAAATAATATCATCAACGTATATCTGGCATATCATGAGATCATTGTTAAGGTTCTTACAAAAGAGTGTGGAGTCAACTTTCCCTCTGATAAAATTGTGTTCCAGAAGAAAGTTACTTAAACGTTCATACCAAGCTCTGGGAGCTTGTTTAAGTCCATATAAAGATTTTTTAAGTTTAAAAACATGTTCTGGAAAATTTGGATTTTCAAAACCTGGAGGTTGGTTGACATACACTTCTTCTGATATATAACCATTAAGGAATGCGCTCTTGACATCCATTTGATATAATTTAATAGAATGGTTAATAGCAAAAGATACAAGAAGACGAATAGATTCTAACCTTGCGACTGGAGCAAAGGTTTCATTGTAGTCAATACCTTCTTGTTGACTGTAACCTTGAACTACCAGTCGAGCTTTGTTTCTGATGACTTCTCCTTTCTCGTTCAGCTTGTTTCTGAATACCCATCTGGTTCCGATAACGTGAGTGCCTCTGGGCTTGGGAACAAGATCCCAGACATCATTCTTTGTGAATTGGTCTAATTCTTCTTGCATGGCTAGAACCCAGTCGTTGTCTTGGAGTGCTTCATCACAGGACGTAGGCTCGATCAGAGACACTAGTTTCAGAGGAGTCTCTTCAGAAGTCCTGAAGGTAGATCTGGTTCTGACAGGTTCGTCCTTGTTGCCCAGAATCAATTCTTCAGAGACGTTGATGCGACTTTTAGCTTTCTTTGGAATTAATGGAAGATTAATTTCCTCAGAGTTCTGAGTGGTAGTTGCTTCTGGAGCTTTGTCGGATCCTGCAAGAGTGATTTCTAAATCTGCAAAGTTTTCAACTAGCTTTGACTTTTCAGGGTCAAGCTTATCGTCAAATCTGACATGAATTGATTCTTCCACAATTTTGGTTTCTGTATTGTATACTCTATAGCCTTTAGAGCGTTCTGAGTATCCTAACATAATACCTTTCTGTGCTTTGGAATCAAACTTGTTCAGATGTTCTTTAGTGTTTAAAATAAAGCAAGAGCATCCAAATGGATGAAAATATGAAATGTTTGGTTTCCTTCCTTTACACAGTTCATAGGGAGTCTTTTCCAGAATAGGTCTTATGGAGATTCTATTCTGAATATAACACGCTGTATTTACAGCTTCGGCCCAAAAGTGCTTAGCCGCATTCGTTTCATTGATCATGGTTCTGGCCATCTCTTGGAGTGTCCTATTCTTCCTCTCTACAACTCCATTTTGTTGTGGAGTTCTAGGGCAGGAGAAATCATGGGATATTCCATTAGAGTCAAATAATTCCTCAAAATTTTTGTTTTCAAATTCCCCACCATGATCACTTCTGACTCTAATAATTTTAGAGTCAAATTCTTTTTGCACTTTGGAGCAGAAACTAGTGAATACAGAGTGTGACTCACTCTTGTGTTTTAGGAATTTCACCCATGTCCAGCGACTGAAATCATCAACAATGACTAGTCCATACTTCTTTCCATTGACTGATGCTGTTTTCACAAGACCAAATAAATCAATGTGAAGAAGTTCCAGAGGCTTAGAGGTAGTAACAATAGTTTTCTTTTTGAAGGAAGTTTTTGAAAATTTTCCTTTCTGACATGCTTCACATAGAGCATCTGAAGAGAACTTCAGTTTAGGTAGGCCTCTGACTAACTCGAGTTTATTTAGCTGAGATAGTTTCCTCATGCTAATGTGGCCCAAGCGTCTATGCCATACCCATTGCTCTTCGTGAACAGACATCAGACATTTCACATTTTGTTCTTTTAAATCAGAAAGATTAATTTTATAAATATTGTTTTTCCTCTTGCCTGTGAATAGGACAGAACCATTGTTTTGATTTATGGCTTTACATGTTTTTTGATTAAAGATCACATCATAACCGTTATCACTTAATTGACTTATGGATAACAAATTATGCATTAATCCTTCTACGTAAAGGACATCAGATATAGAGGGAAGAGTACCATTACCAATAGTTCTGGAGCCTCTGATCCTTCCTTTCTGATCTCCTCCGAAGCCTACGAATCCAGCGTCTTTAAGTTCCAGGCTTTGGAACATAGACTTTCTTCCCGTCATGCGTCGCGAGCATCCAGAGTCCAGGTACCATGACTAGTGTTTGAACTTTTCTGCATAGGATATCTGCAACATAAACAATCTTATCTTTTGGTACCCAGAGTCTCTTGGGTCCTTTCTGATTAGTTTTCCCAGAGTTCCTTATAACTTTGGGTTTTCTAGCATTTTCAAATTTTTGTTCTTGTGTGTGTGTATAGTGATATGAAAATGGAGATTTAAGTTGATCACTAGTAGAAGTTTTATCTTCCTTAGGATCATACCCAATTCCTTTTCTATTGTTCTGACTGACTCCATAAATCATGGATGCCATTACACTCCTTCCTATCCCATTTTTCAAAACTTTTGAAAGGCTTTTTCGTATTTATAAATTATTGTATTTGAAGTTTGTGGAGCTTGAGATAACGCTTCTTCCAGTTTTAAACAATTTTTCTTTGCAGCATCTCTTTGTAATGTTAAAGATCTGTTTTCATCTTTTAATTCTAGAATTGTCATCTCAAGTTTGCCACATTCTTCAAATTTTTCTTCAAGACAGCCTTTTATTGCTTTAAACTTTTGTTTTAGTTTCTGATATGAGCTAAGAGTTTCAGACAAGCATGATTCTAGATCAGATCGAGAGAGTTCAGAAAATACCTCTTCAGATTCTTCATCTGAACTGTCATTGGATGTGGTAGCCATGAATGCTACATTGGCCTGTTCATCAGAGTCAGATTCTGATGAGTCAGACTCGCTATCATCCCAGGTAGCCATTAACCCCTTTTTGGTTCTGAGGGAATTTTTCTTGAAGCTCTCTTTTCTGGAACTGTCTTTCTTTAACTTTGGGCATTCGTTCCTGTAGTGATCTGTTTCTTTACATTCATAACAAGTGACATCTTTGTTAGTTTTACCTTTAGACGTTGATTCTGATCGATCCCCTCTGGGTCTTGGTCTTCTGAAGTTGTTGTTCCTCTTTTTCCGGAGTTGTTTAACTCTCCTGGTCAGGAGGGACAATTCTTCTTCCTCATCAGAATCTTCTTGTTCAGAGTCATCTGCATCTTTTGTCTCGGCCTGGAATGCTTTGGTTTTGTCAGATTTGCGTCTTTCAGATCTGGACTTTAATGCTACAGACTTGTTCTTCTTCTGAGGCTCATCTTCCTCTAGTTCTATCTCATGGCTTCTGAGGGAACTGACAAGCTCTTCAAGACTGATATTGTTCAGATCCTTAGACAGCTTCAGAGCAGTGACCATGGGTCTCCACTTCTTTGGCAAGCTTCTGACTATCTTTTTGACGTGGTCTGCAGTTGTGTACCCTTTGTCTAGAACTTTGAGACCTGCAATAAGAGTTTGGAATCTAGAGAACATTACCTCTATGGCTTCGTCATCCTCCATTTTGAAGGCTTCATATTTCTGGATAAGCGCCAGAGCCTTTGTCTCTTTGACCTGAGAGTTTCCTTCATGAGTCATCCTCAGAGAGTCAAGTATGTCTTTGGCTGTTTCTCTGTTGGTGATCTTTTCATACTCGTTGTAAGATATAGCATTGAGAAGTATGGTTCTGGCCTTGTGATGATTTTCGAAAACTCGCTTCTGATCATCTGACATCTTACTTCTGGGAACTTCAACTCCATCCTCTGTGACAGGAGGTTTGTATCCATCTGTGACAATGTCCCAGAGATCAGCATCATAGCCTAGAAAGAAGCTCTCAATCCTATCTTTCCAGTAGTCGAATTTTTCTCCATCAAAGACATGAGGCTTAGCATTATAAATGTCTCTTTCATTTGTGTGGGCCATGGTTTTTCTCGTTCTGGATCTCTCTACACTGTTAAGTGTTTGATTAGAAAATCAATAACAGAGCCGAAGCTCTGATACCAATTGAAGGTGAGAAAAACAAGAAAGGGGGGTTTGAATTGTTTTGGAAAATAAGCGCTTTTTCAGACAAAGACCACACAAGGAATTTATACTGGTTCGCTTATAACACAAAGCTACTCCAGTCCCCGGCCAAGGTGATTTCGCCTTCAATAAGGACTTAATCCACTAATCTTGAAAGATTATTACAACCAACGTCTAAGAGAAAGATCTCTTAGTCCTCTCAAGTATGCAGACTGCGCAGAGTCACTTGAGGAAATATAAAACAGCTTAGATAAAAACAAGGTTTGTAATCTACAATGCTTCTAGGATAAAGCAAGTATTACAGTAGTAGGAGCAAATAGAATGTTTCACGTTCTGAGCAAAAGCTCGTGAAAGATTGAGAGAGAGAGAGAGAATGTTTCAGTGTATTTAGGTGTGTCTCTCAATGTTGTTTGTTGTCCTTTATATAGAGGTGAAAGGACCGTTGAAATTGATGGCAGATAATTTTGTCTTGATTAGGAATCAATGCCATAACTTCTGTTGTTTCTTGCCAAAATAACTTTGTCTCCCTGAATAACTTCTTTCCAATAATAGTTCCTTTCCATTTAAATTCGAAGTTGACGTTACTCTTTCTGAATTAGGAAATCCATTATCAGAGTCTACATAACTCTGTTAATATGAGATCTTGCTATGTGGCTTCAGAGCTTCTGATGATTTTGATCGCTTAGAGTTCTGATGGTGACTTCAGATACTATTGAGAGCTTCTGGAATTTGATATACCGTTGTTCAGAGTCAGATCTTCTAGAGTGCACTTCTTCTCAGATGCTTCTGATATTCTGATCTGCTGTAAGCTCAGAGTCAGAACTTCTAGAGCGCATTTCTACTTCAGATGCTTCTGATCTTCTGGTAATTTGTATCTGATTTGATTCTGAATCTGATGACGTAATCAGATTCCTTTTAGAGTCCTGCACACTTAGAAACTTTTCGTTAGAGTGCCATTTTTGGTTTCATCCTTTGTTATCATCAAAATCCTGGAATCTGTTGTAGAACAATTTTTGTTCTTACAGTAACAACTGTTATCAAGTCTACACTTGAACAATCTCTGCACTACGTCCTAAATAGGCCAAGTTGGGTTAAACGTTATACGGTCCTTAGCTTCTCGGACCCCTAAATTAGAGAAAGTAATGCATATCCATAAATCTCATGGGTGACATCAGTAACTCTAAAGAGGTCTCCACTGAGTAGATGGGTCTCAAGCCAACTTTTTAAGGACTACTCCACACAAGTTGAACATGACTGTACCATCCTCCTATCTTAATTGCACTCAAGTCTGGGTTATAACTGATCTCACCTCACAGAGATCACCAAGCATAACACACAGATTATATCACACAAACAATGTATACAAACATCAAATATACAAATATATACAGATAAAAAATAGGCTAAACCCACTAAGGACTACTCCCTAGTGAAGTCGTCACTTAATTTCTGAGCGGTAAATTCGTGACCATCAAGCTATGGATAAACTTAACGTCAGTAAAACCAGAGTCGCCATCGTGCTTTTATTGTTTCCAAAGGAAAAGGGAAAAGTACGAACAAAACCCAAAGATAAAAAGTTTTCAAATCAAAACTAATAAAATTCCAGAGATTACAGGTAAGGGGGTTGATTACACAGAGGGAAGGTGTTAGCATCCAAAGTGTCCTAGGTACTCCTAGGGAGCCCTTTTGTGTGCATGTGTTTTTAGGTATAAATGATGTTTGGTAAAATATAGAGTGTGGGGATGAGAAAAGAATTCATTGATTATATTATTGTGTTTGACAAGACATTCGGTCTTACGCCTACGTACCAACATAAAAATGAGGGATCAAAACCCCGTAATTCGTGGTAAAAATTTCAAAGAAGTTAGTGAATTGATTTTAACAAAGGTTTTAAATGAAAAGGCACAAAAGGCCTAAGATTTGAATGGGGTTATTAGTTCTTTTTGTCTTTTTAAATTTAAGTCAATATGATTAAGTTTATTTACAAATTTGATTTAAGAAAAGAAGGTTAAAATTTCAATGGCATTAGGCCAAAGTTTCTAACCATTAAAACATGTCTAAGTTTGAACTTTCAAGCAAAGAAAGTTTTTGAAAAAGAGGGAGAGATTTTGAAATTAAAGAAGTAAGAGGAGATGAAGAGACTACCCTAAGAAAAATTTAAAAGTTTAAGAGTTATAAATATTTAACCAATGGGATGCAATCCAACAGACAAGAATGTCATATAGAAACCCATTTTCCTTTGGACTTTGATAAACAATAAGCAATAAGCAATGAGGAACATCCAAGCATCAAGTGAAAACCAAGGCATCAAATAAAGATAGCCATATCCAAGCAAGCATTCCAATAGCTAGCAGTCTTCAGTGTCTTCCAATGTATCAGATGAAATATTCTTTGATCAGCTTAGAATAAAACATCATACAAAGACAATAATAACAAAATAACAATTAAGCACAAAGACAGAGTAGCAGATGAATCAAAGAGATCCAAGGTCTTGCATCAGATGAAGGCATAATCAAAGATAGTTTAGTCTCATATGTTGGCGTTGGCCAAGTCCTTTAGCATAGGGAATGTTGCCTAGTTCTAAGTCCAAAAGTTCAGATCAAGTCCCAACAGTCCAAAAAATGTTTTTTAGGGTTTTTGTTGGTATTATGTATTTTAAGGTCCTAAGACCACAAACAAAATCAAAACACACAAACAAATATATACAATCACAAGGTATGGCTCAAGTGAGCAAAGTGAAAATGACTTGAAACATAAACAAGTTGCATGAAATATAAATGGCAATGAATGATAAAGGTGCTTAAAATTTAAAGTGCATAAACTAAATGACTTAGAAGTAAAGCAATATTAGTAAGAGTTAGTCAATGATTAGTCAAATGTTAGTGTTGAGTTTTAATTGATTAAGTCATTCTTTGGAGAATACTCAACCATTCATTCACAAGTATGAATCCTTTAACCAAGACATCTTCCATGAGAAGGGCTCCAACTTGGATAATTCAACAAGTATGCCACTAGCTCTCATGAAAGGAAAAAAGGTCAAGTTCCCATACAATTCCATGAAGAATGGGAGACTTACAATCTCACTTACTAGAATGTTATGCCTTAAGGGTCAAATTTAGCTCTATGTTAAGCAATTGTAATTGGACTTATGTAGAAGTCATAACTATCTGAGGCTGGGCAATAAAAATATAGGTGTTAATTCATGTTAGAGATTTGGTACAAAGAACCAAACTCCTAAAATATACCACACACTAAAAGAAATGGGAGGGACCTATCTCATTAATGAATCAATTAGCATTTAGACATTAGAGATTTCATTGGTCAATGAGGGATTGGGGAAGAATATGGATGATGATGAAGAGGGAAGGGGAAATAGAAACACAAATTGATCATGAGAGGAATTCCATTTTATCAATACCATTCATTCATTTTGGGAAATGAAATGTATATTTCATCAATCCCCTAAATCCAATGGTTTTGATCAAACAAAAGTCAAATCAACCATGACCAAGACCCAAACAGAAAGTCAAACATCACAAGACCATAAAAATGGTTCAACATAATTTTTAAACATTTAATCAATGAAAAATCACATTAAAATGAATTAAAATGCATTTTAATTTGGACAAAACCTTAAATCCTTTCAAAACACCAAATAAATGGCCAAGGGATTTATCCTAGGTCAAACAAGGTCAAAGGACCTTAGACAAAAAAATTCACAATTTTTAGAAAGTCAGAAGTATTTTAAAACAATTAAAAATATGCACAAAAACATTAATTTATAAAAAATACCAAAATTTATCCAAAAAATAGTTTTAATTCAAAATATGGAAAATAAAAATACTTAAAGATTTTTGGTGAAAGTCCCATATTTTTTGGATGAAAAATGGATTTATTATGAATTAAACAAAATAAGGCTATTTAAAAAGAAAATCAGAAATTAAAATAAATGAGAAAAAACAAGGGTCATCAGATCTCCCTCATTAATTGAGGTGGTAGATCTGATGGCCACGCGTGTGCAGTGCATCCAAGACCTTAGTCAACACGCAACACCAAAGGTAATCAGATCAGATGGTTGAGATTATAACGTGGTATCAGATCAAATGGTTGGAACTTTGCCAACACATCACCAGAGCCCTAGCTTCGGTCGTCTTCTCCAGTGGACCTCACCGGACTGGTCCATCATAAACCACCACAAAAATAAAAAGTAAGGACATGATTTTAAAGGAAAAATGCTCAGGAGCTCGAATCTGGCCTCCATTTCATCCAATTCCAAGTATATTGAAAGATACATAGGTTTGAAATTTGAGGTGCATGATCTGAGTTGCTTAGATTTTACCTTAAAGCAACTCAATCTTGTTTCCTACATTGATAGGACTTCAGCCAACCAATAATCAATCAAAATAGTTGAGAAATGAGGGAGAATCGAAGAAGAGAAGTTTGAGAAAAATCACCTTCGGGTAGCTTCAACTCAGCTTAATCTTGCTTCCAATTTGCCTTGGCTCGACTCTAGAAGCTTGTAGGAATTGAAATGGATCAATGAAATGCTTGGATTCTTGGAGTTTCAATCTCAAAACAGAAGGAGAATTGAAACTCAATTTAAAGTTAAATCTTCAAGTTTATCATTTAATGGAGGTTAGGGATGCAATGCTTCATATCTTGGGCAGAAGGGATCCATTTTTTGATCACAATGGACATGTATTTATAGGGTTATGCATTGCTTTTCACACACTTGAAAATTTTGCCAAATTTAGCAACATTGATGCATGGATGCATGGGCATTGATTTAGGCCTAAACCATGATGTAATCTCACTCCAATTCATGCACAATGGACCCTGAAGCAATAACATGTAAGCATGCAAAAGGAAATGATCACTTGAATTCAAAACATGCCAAAACAAACCCAACAAAGGAACCATGCACAAGTCCCTCAGTTCTTGTCTAAATGAGGTGATCTTGGACTTTTTGGAAAGGTGACATCAAGGGGAAAACTTTGATGTTGACCACTTTTCCATTTGTAGCTTGGATCATGATGAATTTTGAGGTAGAAGTTGGAGAAATCAAACATAATTGAAATTTTTCTAAGTACCATGTCAAATGGCCACTTCTTCCACCTTGAATAACTTTTACTATGAGCTCCAAATGAAAATGGTTTCTTCACCAAAGTTTTATCTCTTTAATCCCTCTTCAATTTGGTCACAAATTTAATATCATTTGGATTTGGCATAAGGTAGTTATGCATTTTAGAAGTTGAGGAAAATTGCTTGTTCAATGATGATGGCCCAAAATGACCTATAATGTTTCCTCTTGGCACATGCCCTTGCAAGTTGATTTTGACATTTCTCAAAGAATCAAAGTTGGAGAGGACATTGTGAATTTGATCAGGAAACTTGGATGGCCTTGATCTCATAAAAATTGAGGAAGTTATGGTCCTTGGAAGTTGATCTCCTAACTAGGGCACAAACAAAATGACCTATAATCTTTCACCATAAAAAATGACTTTCCAAGAAAACCTAGATCTTGATGTTAACAAAAGTTGTTTGCAATGTCATAAAGAGTAACGTTTCTCTTGTAATAATTTTCATATGACAAAAATTATAGGAGATAGGGTCTAGGGAACCTCAGTTTTGACTAGTTGACTTTCTCTGGTCAACCTGTTTGAACCCACTTGTAAACTTGAAGTTCTCTTGATCTTTAGGAGTCATGGAGGATCATATATGCATAATATGATGTATAATTAATTATCCCTTGAAATATTTGACCAAATGTTGAAGAAACTTGTCGAGGAAGTCACACAAGATACCTAGATGAATTAGGGCTTCCAAGACAAACAAGCTTCAAACTCTTGATGAATTCTTGATCAAAATGATAAATGAAGAACATGGGGATCCATATATGATGTTTAAAACCAATGTGAATCTTTTCTTGATTGATCTCTTGCATAAAGGGTCTCAAACCCTAATTGTGAGCTTGATGAGGCATAGGTGGATGCACACACTACCTACAAAAGAAACAAAGATATACATAGACATATTTTTGATATTTTGGTTAGTAAACAAATAAAAATAAAGTATTATACAATCAAATGTTCTTGGTGATCTCTCCTAATGCAAACCCAATGAATGAGGGGGTAAGAAGGATGACAAGGTGTGATCCCAAAGCCAATGCAAATGATGAGATATCATGAGGGATCTTAGGGTCAAAATTGGGGTCTTACACTAAGATTCATTAAGTCTCACACTGGAACTCACTTGAATCGAGCTATTTTCCCTCATCAATAATAACCAACAATGGAGAAGAAGTAGAGAATGTTTTTGGAAGGACAATGGATAGATAACCACATTACCTGTACACTCGTGTGTTGCCAAAGTTTGAACGCGGTCACTGGAAATCACCTTACTTTGGTTAGGTAACCATTCTTATCCTTTTTCTCATGTCTTGATACTGTTGTGAAGGGTTTTTCTGCCCTGATTGACTCCCATGTGATTATTCCTTCAACTTCTCTTCCTTTTTTATTTAATTTTGAACTTAAGGTTGTGAGGTTTATGCTTATTTTCTGAAATACACTTTTGTTGTTGTGTTTTGATGTTTGAACCCACCCCAATGATGATTAGGTTCTTTACCATACTTGATCTCCTCATGTTTGAGAGTTGAATCAGAGATCGAATGACCTTGTGTAAGTTGGTAATGGTTTTGTTTCAGTGGTATTCATGGTTTATGTGGGTGGGGTGTGTAACACCCTTCTAAAATACCCAAAATATTTAATTAAAATAGCAACATATAAATCAGAGTAATTATGCAGTTAAGGGTGTCACACAATCAACTTCACACCATTCATCAAAGTAGATTGTAATGCTCATTTATTTATCAAATAAAACGTTTGCATAATACGCAGCGGATAGAAATTAACAACAACATTCAAACCATGTAACACATTACATGTAAAGTTGTTCAACAACCAAATGAAAACATAGTAAAACATCCCATCCCGATGTTACATCTACCAGAGCATGACCCACTAAGGAACTACACTAGACTCCAAGGACTAGCTTCTACTCAATCACTGCTCGTTACCTGAAAAATAGTTGTAAGGGTGAGTTCCTCAATCGATATAATAAGCATTATAAAATATCATGTAATGCTAAGTAATATAACACATATCATCACCCTAATCAGATTACACATACTCAGCAACGGCAATATCAACTCATAATCATCACCATCGTCATACTCAAACTCAAAACAACCATAAAACACACGTATAATATCGGAATACATCCATTCATATTATACGCCATACATACATATATTATGCAATGAGACTCCATGCATGCGGTACCGACTACTCGTGAACATATAGTTCAACCTCACCGACCAAATCCAGGTACGGCTACCAAGCTCACTAGTCCCACTCATTTGAGACCTAGTGACTCACATCACTAATTCCTCACCATGGGAATTAGCTACCACCCCAAGGGCTATGCTATGCATGCTAAATCACCTAGCATGCAAACATCAACAACAATCCACAATAACTCATCACTAATTCCTCACCATGGGAATTAGCTACCACCATAAAGGCCACAACATGCATGCTAATCACCTAGCAATGCTACATCATCAACAACAATTCAAGAATAGATATATGCTCACACTCTAAGCCATAAATTAGTTTATTCACAAATGCACACATAACTGATACATTCACAGCATCATGCATACCATCACACATCATCAGTATTTTATCACATAAGCATATCATATCATGCCAATTAACAACCACAGTATTAGCACACTCTACTAATACCTATACTACTCAAAACAACGGGAAATGATCCCTAATATATCATACATCATCTGAATTACGTTACTCAGCTGAACAGTTAAAAACTGCACAACAACAGCTCAGGAAAATCACAATCCTGCCCATACGCGTATTGCCTAGTCCCATACGCGTATGGCCCATCTTCTGACCAAATTCCATACGCGTAACACCATCTCATACGCGTATGCTACGCGTACCACTTCCCCATACGCGTACCACCAGAGACCAATCTACGTTCAAAACATCATCTTCCTCATCCATACGCGTATTGCCTAGTGCCATACGCGTACCATGCCATCTCATACGCGTATTGCCTAGTGCCATACGCGTATGACCAGAAACCAGAATTCCAGATCTGCTATGGCTTTCTCTGCTACGAGATCTATCCAATTCAACCTTCTATAGTCCAATTTTTCACAATAATCGTTCATATCATCTAACACGAATTATAACCTATTCGATCTCACAAATCCTAACACTATTGCATCTAATTACTACGAATTTTCTCTCAATTGTAACCCAATTTCGTTCATCCAAAGAGTTAACAATTTCATCATAATCATCCAATTCAGAGGTAATTCAATGGTTTATCACTACCCAGTACATATTATCCCATAATACCCATTAAACGGTGATAAACCCCCCTTACCTGAGTTAATCCGGCGAATCTTTAAGCTTCAAGCTCTTCCTCTCTTCAACCCTTGTTCTCTGGCTCTCTTTGCCCTTTTCCACTTTTCTGTCCCTTTTTCCTTTTCACGTGAAAAAAATAAACCTTTTTACTAAATGGGACCTTTTCTAAATTCCAACTTTTATTCCAATAAAATAATAACCCAATAATAATAATTCCAATAATAATATTCCAAATTATTTAATTAAATTAATAAATATATTATTAACTTAAATTAAATAATTATCTTATTTTATCGGGGTGTTACAACTCTCCCCCACTAAAAGAGTTTTCGTCCTCGAAAACATACCTCAAGCGAATAACTCTGGGTAAGACTCCTTCATCTGACTCTCAAGTTCCCAAGTCACATTGCCACCTGCTGGTCCTCCCCAAGCTACCTTCACCAAAGCAATCTCTTTACCCCGCAACTGCTTCAACTCTCGATCCTCAATCCTCATAGGTGATGTTTCAACAGTCAGGTTATCTCTCACCTGGACATCATCTACTTGGACCACATGCGACGGATCATGAATGTACCTCCTCAACTGAGACACATGAAAAACCTCATGCAAATTCGCAAGTGACGGCGGTAAAACGATACGATAGGCTACCTCCCCTATCCTCTCCAAAATCTGATAAGGACCAATAAATCGAGGTGTCAACTTCTTTGACTTCAAAGCTCGACCAACACCAGTTATCGGAGTAACACGAAAAAACACATGATCTCCCTCTTGGAACTCAAGTGACTTCCTTCTCTTGTCGTGATAACTCTTCTGACGACTCTGAGCAATTCTCATCTTCTCCTGAATCATCTTAATCTTTTCCGTAGTTTGTTGAACAATCTCCGGTCCAACCACAGCACTCTCACCGGACTCATACCAACATAAAGGCGTCCGACATCTCCTACCATACAAAGCTTCAAACGGTGCCATACCAATGCTCGAATGAAAACTATTGTTGTAGGTAAACTCAATCAAAGGTAAATAACAATCCCAAGTACCTCCCTTTTCCAAAACACAAGCCCTCAAAAGATCCTCTAGTGACTGAATCGTCCTCTCAGTCTGACCATCAGTTTGCGGATGATATGCAGAACTCAATCTCAGCTTAGTTCCCAAAGCCCTCTGCAAACCTTCCCAGAACTTCGATGTAAATCTAGGATCTCTATCCGAAACAATACTCGACGGAATACCATGCAAACTTAAAATTTTCTCAATATACAACTCAGCTAATCTCTCTAACGGATAATCCATTCTGATCGGAATAAAATGAGCCGATTTTGTCAATCTGTCAACAATCACCCAAATAGCTTCAAAATTCTTACTTGTCCTCGGTAAACCAGAAACAAAATCCATACTGATACTATCCCACTTCCACTCTGGAATAGCCAACGGTTGCATTAGCCCAGACGGCTTCTGATGCTCAATCTTTGACTTCTGACAAGTCAAACAAGAATAAACAAAACTCGCAATTTCTCTTTTCATTCCCGGCCACCAAAATAACTTTTTCAAATCATGATACATCTTCGTAGCTCCAGGATGAATACTCAAGCCACTACGATGTCCTTCCTCAAGAATACTCTTCTTAAGCTCGGTAACATCCGGAATACACACCCGATTACCAAATTTCAAAACACCATTCTCATCAACTCTGAATTCACCACCTTGATCTTGATTCACTAAAGTCAACTTATCCACCAAAAGCACATCGGATTTCTGACCCTCTCTAATCTCATCCAGAATACTACTCGTTAACTTCAACATTCCCAATTTGACACTATTGTGAGTACTCTCACACACCAAACTCAAGTCTCTAAACTGCTCAATTAAATCCAATTCCTTAACCATTAACATAGACATATGCAATGATTTCCGACTCAATGCATCAGCCACTACGTTTGCTTTACCCGGATGGTAATTCAAACCAAAGTCATAATCCTTCAGGAACTCTAACCATCTCCTCTGTCTCATATTCAGCTCTTTCTGATCAAACAAATACTTTAAACTTTTATGGTCACTGAAAACCTCAAATCTTGACCCGTACAAGTAATGTCTCCATAACTTCAGAACAAATACCACAGCTGCCAACTCTAAATCGTGTGTCGGATAGTTCCTCTCATGAACCCTCAGTTGTCTCGAAGCATAAGCTATAACCTGTTTATTCTGCATCAAAACACCACCCAAACCCAACAACGAAGCATCACAGTAAACCTCAAATGATTCCGACGGACTCGGTAATATCAGAATAGGAGCAGTAGTTAACCTTCTCTTTAACTCTTGGAAACCTTCTTCGCATTTTGAATCCCAAACAAACGCTTGCCCCTTTCTAGTCAACATCGTTAACGGTAACGCCAACTTAGAAAATCCCTCAATAAATTTCCTATAATAACCTGCAAGTCCAAGAAAACTCCTTATCTCAGAAACTGACTTCGGAGCCTCCCACTTAGATACCGCTTCTATCTTAGAAGGATCAACAGCAACACCATCTCTTGAAATCACATGGCCAAGAAAACTAACCTCTTCTAACCAAAATTCACACTTTGACAGTTTCGCAAATAACTTCTTTTCCCGCAGAACTCCCAAAACCACTCTCAAATGTTCAGCATGCTCTTCTTCAGATTTCGAATATACCAAAATATCGTCAATAAACACCACAACAAACTGATCTAGGTACGGATGAAAAATCCTATTCATATACTCCATAAACACTCCAGGCGCATTAGTCACACCAAAAGGCATTACAGAATACTCATAATGTCCATACCTTGTTCTGAAAGCAGTCTTCTGAATATCCTCAGCTTTCACACGTATCTGATGATACCCAGATCTCAAATCTATTTTGCTGAACACACTCGCACCAACCAACTGATCCATCAAATCATCAATCCTCGGCAAAGGATACCGATTCTTGATCGTCACTTTATTCAGTTGCCTGTAGTCCACGCACAACCTCATAGTACCTTCTTTCTTCTTAACCAACAACACTGGTGCACCCCACGGTGACACACTCGGACGAATAAATTTCTTATCCAACAGATCTTCCAACTGACTCTTCAGTTCAGTTAACTCAACAGCAGACATACGGTACGGAGCCATCGATATCGGCCTAGTACCAGGTACCAAATCAATCGAGAACTCGACTTCACGCTCTGGCGGTAATTCATTCACTTCTTCCGGAAACACATCAGGAAAATCACACACCACGGCTAGATCACAAATCACCAGTTTATCTTTAGCCTCTAAAGTCGCTAACAGCATAAACAACTCTGCCCCGTCTGCTACTGCCTCATTCACCTGCCTCGCTGATAGAAACAAACTCTTTCCTTCCTCAATCTCAGGAAAGATCACAGTCTTATCAAAACAATTGATATAGACTCGGTTACACACCAACCAGTTCATACCCAGGATAACATCAATCTGCACTAGTGGAAGACACACTAGGTCCATCCCAAAGTCTCTACCAAAAATACTCAAAGAACAATTCAAACAAACTGAAGTAGTAGTCACTGAACCCTTCGCAGGAGTATCAATCACCATACTACCATGCATCTCAGATATCTCTAATTCAAGTTTCACAGCACAATCCAAAGATATAAAGGAATGAGTCGCACCTGTGTCAATAATAGCTACAAGAGGAAAGCCATTAATATAACACGTACCTCGGATCAACCGATCATCTGCAGCAGTCTCAGAACCCGATAAAGCAAAGACCTTGCCTCCCGACTGATTCTCTTTCTTCGGCTTAGGACACTGTGGGCTGATATGACCCACCTCTCCGCAGTTGAAACAAGTCATAGTCTTCAACCGGCACTCTGCAGCCAAGTGACCACCCTTGCCACACTTGAAACACTTCTTCTCAGCACTGGTACACTCATGGAAACGATGTCCAGCCTGACCACATCTGTAACACTTAGCAGGGGCACTGGAGTCTCCCCCACTAGGCCTCTTCATCCCACTCTGTCTCTAGAAACCTTTGCCAGCTGCATACGGTTTCCCACGATCATTCTGATTCTTGCCTTTCCTATCAACCCTCTGCTGATAGCTCTCCGCTCTGGCCTTGGTATCCTGTTCAAAAATCCTGCAACAGTCAACCAAATCAGAAAACACTCTAATCCGCTGATATCCAATAGCCTGCTTGATCTCGGGACGCAACCCGTTCTCAAACTTCACACACTTTGAAAATTCCCCAGTAGCCTCATTATAGGGAGTGTAATACTGTTAGGGACCAATTAGTACTACTTTTTATACCATTTTATTGGTCCCTTTTACCAAGTTTTGATGTAATTACACACTTTTTATCTTCATTAATTTGTATAAATGCAATTAGGTTTAATTTATTTTGTTTTGAATAGTTATTTCACATTTTTTGTTAGTTGTGTAGAATTATGGATAAGCAAGACCTTGGTTTCAACATGGCATTTTGGAGGAAGCTTGCCAAACAAGGAAGCTGGGAAAGCAACAGTTCGCGCCGCGAACTTCCTTCGCGCCGCGAAGGCTGCGAATCCAGCAAGCTGACCAAGGGTCAAAGGTGCTGCTGTGCAGAAAAAGTGATTGCCATTTTGATGTCTGCCTGGGAAGTGCTTTTCTGCTGCAGATGACAATGTCCAATTAGGGAAATGTCAACCTTTTTGGTAGAGACAAAATAGTTTAACCTGGGTTTTGAAAAACATTATTCCATTCATTCACACATTGGGCTGTAGAGTTTTTGCAAGAGAGAAAACAGAGTTTTTCTTCTAAAAACCTTCTGCTTTGTAACAATGGTGATGAGGAGCTAAACTCCCTTTTGTCAAGATTGGAGGTAGTAGCTATTCTCATCTGTCTATGTATTCACTTTGATTTATATATGAGATAGAGATTGTTGATGTATTGATTACTGTTTTTGCTTTTAGTTGAAAACCAGATTTGAGTAGTTGTCGAGAGAGATTACTCGAGTTTAGACATAAAACAGATTTTCAAGTAGTGAATAAGTTGTAGAGATAGATTTATTCATTACTATTCTTTGATATTGAACATTAAAGGTTGCTATATTGATAGTTAGGTGGAGAGATCGTCTAAGGATCAATATAGTAACTATCACGATATCATTTAGACATAAATGACTTTGAGAGGATATTTGAACATCATCAATAATCTTGAATCTAATTATTTATCATAGGGAATCATAGATACTTGAAATAGTGAACTCCAATCTTGCCAAGCTTTTATATTTGTCTAAAACCACTTAATAGTTTTTGTTAACATTTATTAACAAGATATTTTTCCAAACAAAACAACCCTGTTACTTTCTAAACTTATAACACTTGAATTATAGAACGGCGGTAATATTACCCAATCTCTGTGGATACGATACAAAAATATTTGCCAAAGATATACTCTTTCAACAAATTGGCGCCGTTGCCGGGGATTGGTGTCGATATTACAAGCATTGCAATAATTCTTTGTTTTAAGTTGTGTTTGAAGGTGAGAAAAACAAGAAAGGGGGGGTTTGAATTGTTTGAAAAATAAGCGCTTTTGCAAAATGAAATCACACAATGATTTTATACTGGTTCGCTTATAACACAAAGCTACTCCAGTCCACCCGGCCAAGGTGATTTCGCCTTCAACAAGGACTTAATCCACTAATCTTGAAAGATTACAAACAACCCCTAAGAGAGAAGAAAATCTCTTAGTCCTCTCAAGTCTACAGACTACAAAGAGTCACTTGAGGAAATCAAATAAAAATAAGATACAATATGTGTAATCTAGAGTGCTTCTAAGAAAGCAAATATTACAAACTTAAGAACAAATTTTTCACTTGATAAGCAAAAGCTTAGTGAAATTCTTTGAAGAACAAAGATGTTTTTCTTGAGCGTGATATAATTTCAGTATAGTTTTGGCTAGTGATTTCTTGTTTACTGAATGAGATTTCTTCTCTATTTATAGGAGTTGAAGTAGAGTTGAAGTGGCGTTGAATCTGTTGGATATTGAGATGTAGTTACGCCATTCCATTAATAGCTTCTGCAGTAGACTTTTTCATCTTAGAAGTGACTACTTACCACAAGTAGTATCTTCTCTCTTGGAAGTGGAGATTAACGTCTCTTTCTAATTGAGGAAATCCATTTGCAGAACTTTAACTTGGCTTAAACGTTACTTCATCATGATTAACAATTCTGATTAGAGTCTTTGTGTATCTGGAGAAACTGGCTTCTGATGTTATCTCTTGAAAGTTCAGATGGCGCTGATAACTTCAGAATTTACAGAAGGCATTTGTTCAGAGTCAGAGCTTCTAGACTTTACTTCATGTTCAGATGCTTCTGATACTTTGTAGTTTTGTCCAGAGTCAGAGCTTCTTGAAACGAGATTCCACTTTAGATGCTTCTGATACTTGAGATTTTGCATCTGATCTTGTTGTGCATCTGATGACATCATCAGATTTATTTCTTCTTTCTTTAGAACCCTGCACACTTAGAAACTTTTCGTTAGGGTGCCATTTTTGGTTTCATCCTTTGTTATCATCAAAATCAAGGAATCTGTTGTAGAACAATTTTTGTTCTTACAATCTCCCCCTTTTTGATGATGACAAAACAAATAAAATTATCAGATGAAACATGAAAAATATTAGATCAGATAGACAAAAGCTCCCCCTGAGTTAGTACTAGGGAGTTCAGAAGTTCTTACCAGAGCTTTCCAAGCAATAAGATTTCTGAAAACTTTCTGCAATTTCTTAATTTTAATGTTAGAGTTATTTAATCAGAGCTATTATTTAATCAGAGCTATTTATATCAGAACTATTTCTATAATTGTTGCAGAATGCTTAAGGTTTTAGACATAATTTTCATCAGAGCTATTTAATAATTTCTCCCCCTTTTTGGCATAATCAAAAAGGCATAAAAAATAAAAAGAGTAATAAAGAGAAAAACAATTCATTAAAAAGCACAAAGGCAAACAACAGTCAAAACATCAGATTCAAAGACGAATATCAGAGCTAAAAAGAAGACAGAAGCAAAAACATTAGGCAAGCAAACAAAATAAATCCTAAGTGCCTAAGGGTTTGGAGGTTGAGGAAGTCTCTGAAGCAACATGGCAAACATGTTCTGGATGTTTTCATTCAGAGCATCTTGCTTGTCCATCCTGGCACGAAGCTCATTCTGATCTTTCTTGATCTCTTGCTGATCTTGCTTGATCTCCTTCAGAGTGTTAAGAATCAGAGGGATCGCAGAGGAAGACTCCCCCTGAATCAGAGCCTGCTGAGCTTCAGCTTCAGCAGCAGCTTGGGCTTCTGCATCTGCCTGAGCCTTGGCTTCAGCTTCCTGAATCCTTAGAAGTTCTGCTTCCTTTGCCAGGCGTTCTTCTTCCAACCTCTTTGCTTCTTCTGCTTCCCTGGCCAACCTTTCTTCCTCTAATCTCTTAGCCTCAGCTTCTCTAGCCAGTCTCTCTTGGAGTCTTTCCTCAGAGTCTCTGATGTAGCCATTTCTGACTTGTTCAGAGATACTCTTCAGCCTATAAGACTCAGAGGTCATCCAACTAATGACTCTGTTCCAGTGTGTCCTAACAGATTTAGGATCATCACTTACTTCAGAGTTTTTAGCCAGAGACTTGATCTTCTGGACTGAAGCTTCTGCAACCTGTATAATGGCCTCCTCAAGGGTAGGTATGGTAAGTTCAGGTTCAGGTTCAGGTGAATGAGGTGGAGAGTTTTGAGGGCTGAGATTTAGAGGTTGAGGTTCAGTTTGTTGAGGTTCAGATTCTGCTTGAAGTTCAGAATCTGCGTCTGGTTGAAGACTAGGGGATGAAGCATATAGTGGATTTAGGTCTAAAGGGTCAGAGTCTGGTCCAGGTACAGCGGGAATAAATGGTGGAGTGATATTAGAGGTGAAGGGATCAGATGGTTGAGTTTCAGAGGGTAAGGTTGTTGTTTGTTGTGGTGGAAGTGAAGTTTGGAGGGGAGAGGTTACTTCAGACTGTTGTGTGGGTTGTGGAGCGAAATTTTTAGCATAAATTTCAGCTATTGTTGGGGAGTTAGGGTCAGAGTGTTCTTGGTCAGAGGACTCTTGTTCAGAAAACTCTTGGTCAGAGGAAGGGGAAAGGTAAGGGGGTGATTCATATTCAGAGGATGAGGAAGAGCTGTGGTGATATAGTTGATTAGGGTCAGAGGTTGTTGTGAAATTTCGAGCAATTTTTAGAACAGGTGGAGGTTGAGAGGTTCTGATGGTTGAAGGAGGTATTTCAGAGGTTGTAAATATTGGTTGAGAGGAGAGAGGGTTAGAGGAAGCCATTATAGATTCAGAAGAGACAGGAGGAATAGACTTACCAGAAGAGACATTCAGAGGTGCTGAAGCTTTGGTGCCAGAGGTTTCTCCAAGTCTGGCTTTCTTTGCCTTCCTTGCTTCCTCAGCTATCTTCTTCTCAGAAAGACCTC
This sequence comes from Lathyrus oleraceus, assembly GCF_024323335.1. NCBI lineage: Eukaryota > Viridiplantae > Streptophyta > Magnoliopsida > Fabales > Fabaceae > Lathyrus > Lathyrus oleraceus. The sequence continues at coordinate 444,945,724 of NC_066583.1, forward strand.
TTTTGTATCTGACCAAATCTTCTACAGAGTCCAGACAGTCTTCAAGGCGGAAATCAGAAATATCAATGCCTTCATCCAGACGATCCTGAAGGTAGATAGCAATGGCATCTCTGGGTTCATTCTTGAAGAACCTTTCAAGGCCATGAGGCATCTTCCTCTGATCCTTCAGAGCTTCCCAGGTCACATCCATAGTGGGCTTGACTCTGATGTCTTTGATGATTCCCATACTCCTCAGATTTTTGGCATTCAGAGGCTTTCCCACATCAATTGCCAGATCATCCATACATCTGGTCTTCTCCAGAGCATCTACCAGCCCATGCTCAATGAAGATGTCAGAGAGCAATCTACCCAGAGGAATGTAGGATCTGGGCTTCATGTTATTCCTGGTTTCTCTGACTGAATCCCTCAGATATCTGAAGAGGAGAACAGGGAGGTTGATCGGAATACCCTTCTGAATACAGTAAAGGATGCATTTCTGATCAGCATTTATGTAATCTGAAGAGTTGGAGGCTGGACGATGATGGATTGTTCCCAGAATAATCTTCAGCCAAACTCGGAGGTTCTGATGAAGCTCCTTGTTCTTAGAGGGGTTTCCTTCAACATTTGCTTTGAAGATTGTAGGGTTAATGACTTCTGTGATGCGCTTGGACCTTGGAGGAATATTGTAAATCCTTTTACCTCCAGCTTTCTCCATGTTTAGCAAGGAAGCAATTGATGCTTCAGTGATGACAATCTTCACACCCAGAACATACGAGACAATGAACTGGTCATCAGCATCTGCACATCTCCAGAATTCCTTCACCAGAAGAGGATAGATTGGACCATAAAGCTTGTCGAAGTAGGTTTCCCAACCTTGCTTGCGAAGATCTTCAGTAAGATCAACACCGTTTCTTCTTAAATTCTCAAAATCTACCAGCGATTCACACAGTACATCTAAACCTTCAAAGGGAGTTGAAAGGTTTATGTGTTGTTCACGTTCAAGAATGTGAGGTTCTTTGTAGACTGGGGTCGTGGTAACGTCTATAACCATGGGTGTTTGAGTGTTTGAGGTTTGGGGATTAGAAGCGGCTTCCATTTGTTGGGAGAAGTTAAAAACTTCTTGCTCTTGAGGATTCATGAAGAAAATGATGAAGAAGATGAAGAACTGAGAAAAGTTGCAGAGAAAACTTCGAGAGAGGGTTTAGGGTTTAAGAGTGAGTGAAGAGTGATAAGTGTGTGAAATGTGAGAAAAGTGTTTATATACCTAAGGGTAAAAACACATGCAAAACGACACATTTAATTGCGTTGGAACAGAACACAAGATTTGCACGCTAGGGGGGAAAAATGATTATAGCTAATAAATGAATGTCTAATCCCAACAGTAAGCACACTGCTCGAGGAGATTTCAAGCGTTCTGACCTTTGATTTCTTTTGACAGCTGTCTAGAAGTTCTAGGGTTAGACGCATGTTCCCCACGTGTTGATGTATCTGATCTTCAGGAATACCAAGAGATTGGTTCTGAAGATTTCTAACTCAGATATCTTCTTAACAATGTAGAAGCATCAGAGTCAGAGGCAGAAACATATTTGTTTTTATCAGATTCTCATTTTACATGTTCAGAGCCATATTTTACTCAGGGCAATTTTTAATGTTCAGATTTTCTAAGATGAAAAGAAATCTATCTTCAGCTAGAGGCTTAGTAAAGATATCTGCCCATTGATGTTCTGTATCAATGAACTTCAGCGTTACTATCCCTTTCTGAACATAGTCTCTAATAAAATGATGTTTTATTTCTATGTGTTTGGCTCTGGAATGTAGAATAGGATTCTTACTCAAACAAATAGCAGCAGTATTATCACAAAGGATAGGAATGTTACTCTCAAATATTTGTAGATCTTCTAGCTGATGTTTCATCCAGAGCATCTGAGTTGTGCACAGTGACGCTGAGATATATTCTGCTTCTGCAGTTGATAGAGCAATTGTTGACTGTCTTTTGCTAGCCCAGGAGATTAGATTGTTTCCCAGAAGCTGGCAATTTCCAGATGTACTTTTTCGTTCTATTCTATCTCCTGCATAATCTGCATCACAATAACCAGAAAGCCTATACTCTGATGTTTTCTCATACATCAGGCCCAGGTTAGGAGTTCCTTTCAGATATTTAAGAATTCTCTTAACAGCTGTTAAATGAGATTCTCTAGGATCTGATTGGAATCTGGCACAAAGACAGACGCTAAAGAGAATATCAGGACGAGTAGCAGTCAGATAGAGAAGAGAGCCTATCATACCTCGATAGAGCTTCTGACAAACCTTGTTGCTTACCTCTTCCTTTTCCAGAATGCAAGTTGGGTGCATAGGAGTTTTTGCAGAGTTGCATTCAGACATATCAAACTTCTTCAGAACGTCTTTAATGTACTTGCTTTGATGAATGTATGTGACTTCTGGAGATTGATTAATTTGAATTCCCAGAAAGAACTTTAGTTCTTGCATTAAACTCATTTCAAATTCTGCCTGCATTAACTTAGAAAATTCTTGGCAAACAGAGATATTAGCAGAACCAAAAATAATATCATCAACATAAATTTGGCATATCATGAGATCATTTTCATGATTTTTACAGAAGAGTGTAGAATCAACTTTCCCTCTGATAAAATTTTGTTCCAGAAGAAAATTGCTTAAGCGTTCATACCAAGCTCTGGGAGCTTGTTTAAGTCCATACAAGGATTTCTTAAGTTTGAAAACATGTTCTGGAAGGTTTGAATTTTCAAAACCAGGAGGTTGATTGACATACACTTCTTCTGAGATATAACCATTAAGAAATGCACTCTTGACATCCATTTGGTATAATTTTATAGAGTGATTAATAGCAAATGATACAAGAAGACGAATAGACTCTAACCTTGCGACTGGAGCAAAAGTTTCATTATAATCAATACCTTCTTGTTGACTATAACCTTGAGCTACCAGTCGTGCTTTGTTTCTGACAACTTCTCCTTTCTCGTTCAGTTTGTTTCTGAAAACCCATCTGGTTCCAATGACATGAGTGCCTCTGGGTTTAGGAACGAGATCCCAGACATCATTCTTGGAGAATTGATCTAACTCTTCTTGCATAGCTGCCACCCAATCATTATCTTGAAGAGCTTCATCACAGGACGTAGGCTCAATCAGAGACACTAGTCCCAGAGGAATATCTTCAGAAGTTCTGAAGGTAGATCTGGTTCTAACAGGTTCATCTTTGTTTCCCAAAATCAAATCTTCAGATACGTTGCTACGACTCTTGACTTTCCTTGGAATTTCTGGAGATTTAATTTCTTCAGAGTCTGGAGTGACAGTTGCTTCTGGAGTTTTCTCAGATTCTACCAGAGTGATCTCTAAATCTGCAAACTTTTCAACTAGCTTTGACTTTTCAGGGTCAAGCTTATCATCAAATCTAACATGAATTGATTCCTCCACAATTTTGGTTTCTGTGTTGTATACTCTGTAGCCTTTAGAGCGTTCTGAGTATCCTAACATAATACCTTTCTGTGCTTTGGAATCAAACTTGTTCAGATGTTCTTTAGTATTTAATATAAAGCAAATGCATCCAAAAGGATGAAAATATGAAATGTTGGGTTTTCTTCCCTTACACAGTTCATAGGGAGTCTTATCCAGAATAGGTCTAATAGAGATTCTATTCTGAATGTAACACGCTGTATTTACAGCTTCTGCCCAAAAGTGCTTTGCTACATTTGTTTCATTGATCATGGTTCTGGCCATTTCTTGGAGTGTCCTATTCTTCCTCTCTACAACTCCATTTTGTTGTGGAGTTCTAGGGCAGGAGAAATCATGGGATATTCCATTAGAATCAAATAATTCTTCAAAATCTTTATTTTCAAATTCTCCACCATGATCACTTCTGACTCTAACAATTTTAGAGTCAAATTCTTTTTGCACTTTAGAACAGAAACTGGTGAATACAGAGTGAGACTCACTCTTGTGCCTTAGGAATTTTACCCATGTCCAGCGGCTGTAATCATCAACGATTACAAGTCCATACTTCTTTCCATTGACTGATGCTGTTTTCACAGGACCAAATAAGTCAATGTGAAGAAGCTCCAGAGGCTTGGAGGTAGAAACAACATTTTTCTTTTTAAAAGATGTTTTTGAAAACTTTCCTTTCTGACAAGCTTCACACAGAGCATCTGAAGAAAACTTCAGTTTAGGTAAGCCTCTAACTAACTCAAGTTTAGTTAGCTGAGAAAGTTTTCTCATGCTAATGTGGCCTAAGCGTCTATGCCATACCCATTGCTCTTTGTGAACTGACATTAAACATTTAACATTTTGATCTTTTAAATCAGAAAGATTTATTTTATAAATGTTGTTTTTCCTCTTGCCTGTGAAAAGGACAGAGCCATCGTTCTGACTAATGGCTTTACACGTTTTTTGATTAAAGATTACATCATAACCGTTATCACTTAATTGACTTATGGATAACAAGTTATGCATTAATCCTTCTACATAAAGAACATCAGATATAGAGGGAAGAATACCGTTACCAATAGTTTCGGAGCCTCTGATCCTTCCTTTCTGATCTCCTCCAAAGCCTACGAAGCCAGCGTCTTTAAGTTCCAGGCTTTGGAACATAGACTTTCTTCCCGTCATATGTCGCGAGCATCCAGAGTCCAGGTACCATGACTGGTGTCTGAACTTTGCTGCATAGGATATCTGCAACATAGATAATCTTATCTTTCGGTACCCAGAATCTCTTGGGTCCTTTCAGATTAGTTTTCCCAGAGTTTCTTACAACTTTGGGTCTTCTAGCATTTTTAAATTTGTGTTCTTGTGTGTGTGTGTAGTGGTATGAAAAAGGCGATTTAATTTGGTTACTGGTAGAGGTTTTATTTTCCTCAGAATCATACCCAATTCCCCTTTTATGATTCTGACCTACTCCATAAATCATGGATGCCATAATACTCCTATTTATCCCATTCTTCAGAAATTGTTGAAAGGCTTCTTCATATTTATAAATAATTTCATTTGAAGTTTGTGGTGCTTGAGACAACACTTCTTCTAATTCTAAGCTTTTCGTTTTAGCTTCATCTCTTTCTAACGTTAAAGATGTGATTGTATCATCTCTTGCTAGAATTGTTGTCTCAAGTTTACTACACTCTTCAGATTTTGCTTTAAGAAGGCCTTTAATGTTTTTAACTTTTTGTTTTAATTTCTGAAGAGAGGTAAGAGTTTCTGATAAACATGATTCTAAGTCAGATCTAGAAAGTTCAGAAAATACCTCTTCAGATTCTTCATCTGAGCTGCTGGATGTGGTAGCCATAAGAGCTACGTTGGCCTGTTCATCAGAGTCAGATTCTGATGATTCGGATTCACTATCGTCCCAGGTGGCCATTAATCCCTTCTTTGTTCTGAAGGCATTTTTCTTGAAGCTTTCTTTCTTAGAGTTATCTTTCTTCAGCTTGGGGCATTCATTTCTATAATGACCTGTTTCTTTACATTCAAAACAGGTAATATCTTTGTTAGGTTTACCTTTTGAAGTTGACTCTGATCGATCCCCTCTGGGTCTTGATCTTCTGAAGTTGTTGTTGTTCCTTCTTTTCCAGAGTTGCTTAACTCTTCTGGTTAGTAAGGACAGTTCTTCTTCATCATCAGAGTCTTCAGGTTCAGAATCGTCAGTATCTGCAGTTTCTGCCTGGAGAGCTTTGGTTCTGTCTGACTTCCGTCTTTCAGGTCTGGACTTCAGCGCCACTGACTTGTTCCTTTTCTGAGGCTCATCCTCCTCTAGTTCTATCTCATGGCTTCTGAGAGAACTAACAAGTTCTTCAAGGCTGATACTGTTCAGATCCTTTGATAACTTCAGAGCAGTAACCATTGGTCTCCATTTCTTTGGCAGACTTCTGACAATCTTCTTAACATGATCTGCAGTCGTGTATCCCTTGTCTAGCACTTTAAGACCTGCAATAAGAGTTTGAAATCTGGAAAACATAGCTTCTATAGCTTCGTCATCTTCCATCTTGAAGGCTTCATATTTCTGGATCAACGCCAGAGCCTTCGTCTCCTTGACTTGGGAGTTTCCTTCATGGGTCATCTTCAGAGAGTCAAGTATATCTTTAGCCGTCTCTCTGTTGGTGATCTTTTCGTATTCGTTGTATGATATAGCATTTAGAAGTATTGTTCTGGCCTTGTGATGATTTTTGAACTCACGTTTCTGATCTTCTGACATTTTGCTTCTGGGAACTTCAGCTCCATTTAAGGTTGGAGGTTTGTATCCATCTGTGACAATGTCCCAGAGGTCAGCATCATAACCCAGAAAGAAACTTTCGATTCTATCTTTCCAGTAATCAAACTTTTCTCCATCAAAAACAGGAGGCTTGGCATTGTAAGAATCTTTCTCATTTGAGTGGGCCATTTGTTTTTCTCGCACTGGATCTCTCTACACGGTTAAGTGTTTGATTTGAAAATCAATAACAGAGCCGGAGCTCTGATACCAATTGAAGGTGAGAAAAACAAGAAAGGGGGGGTTTGAATTGTTTGAAAAATAAGCGCTTTTGCAAAATGAAATCACACAATGATTTTATACTGGTTCGCTTATAACACAAAGCTACTCCAGTCCACCCGGCCAAGGTGATTTCGCCTTCAACAAGGACTTAATCCACTAATCTTGAAAGATTACAAACAACCCCTAAGAGAGAAGAAAATCTCTTAGTCCTCTCAAGTCTACAGACTACAAAGAGTCACTTGAGGAAATCAAATAAAAATAAGATACAATATGTGTAATCTAGAGTGCTTCTAAGAAAGCAAATATTACAAACTTAAGAACAAATTTTTCACTTGATAAGCAAAAGCTTAGTGAAATTCTTTGAAGAACAAAGATGTTTTTCTTGAGCGTGATATAATTTCAGTATAGTTTTGGCTAGTGATTTCTTGTTTACTGAATGAGATTTCTTCTCTATTTATAGGAGTTGAAGTAGAGTTGAAGTGGCGTTGAATCTGTTGGATATTGAGATGTAGTTACGCCATTCCATTAATAGCTTCTGCAGTAGACTTTTTCATCTTAGAAGTGACTACTTACCACAAGTAGTATCTTCTCTCTTGGAAGTGGAGATTAACGTCTCTTTCTAATTGAGGAAATCCATTTGCAGAACTTTAACTTGGCTTAAACGTTACTTCATCATGATTAACAATTCTGATTAGAGTCTTTGTGTATCTGGAGAAACTGGCTTCTGATGTTATCTCTTGAAAGTTCAGATGGCGCTGATAACTTCAGAATTTACAGAAGGCATTTGTTCAGAGTCAGAGCTTCTAGACTTTACTTCATGTTCAGATGCTTCTGATACTTTGTAGTTTTGTCCAGAGTCAGAGCTTCTTGAAACGAGATTCCACTTTAGATGCTTCTGATACTTGAGATTTTGCATCTGATCTTGTTGTGCATCTGATGACATCATCAGATTTATTTCTTCTTTCTTTAGAACCCTGCACACTTAGAAACTTTTCGTTAGGGTGCCATTTTTGGTTTCATCCTTTGTTATCATCAAAATCAAGGAATCTGTTGTAGAACAATTTTTGTTCTTACAGTGTTACGTTTATTACTATCCCTCTTTTGTTTCACTTGGTTTGTTAGTTTTGTAGATTCTAGTGCATGCGAGGAAAAGCAACCGAGGAGCAACTTCAATTCGATCCTGAAATTGAAAGAACACTTCGGAAGCTCAATAGCAAAACACGAAGAAGAAGGAAACTAGCCGAAGAGAGGAACCGGAGAGAAGAAGCATCTACTTCCGCACTTGTTCCAATCGAAGAAGTGGTTGTAGAGGCTTGTGAAGGAAACATGGCGGAGGATAATCGTACCGAAATGTCCGCTAATAGTCCAAGAAGGAATGCTCAATTTGCCCGTGGAGGAAGGAATACGGAGATGAAGACCGGAATCCTCCAACTTCTCTATGCAACTCCATTCACCGGAATGGATCACGAAGATCCATATACTCATCTCATCAAATTCTATGAGATTGCGGGTTCTACGGGAATAGACGAAGCGGGTGAAGAAACGTTATTCAAAAGGATGTTCCCACACTCCTTAGTGGGAAAGGCAAAGGAGTGGTACCTTGATCAAGAATCAAGAGTGATGACGGATTGGAACTTGTTAGAAGAAAAGTTCTTAGAAAGATACTTCCCTCAATCCCAATTCATGGAAGCCAAGACGGCTATAGCGGTATTCACTCAAGGAGGAAACGAATCTCTAAATGAAGCTTGGGAGAGATTCAAATCAATGTTGAGGAAGTGTAAGGGACATGGTTTTGATGAGCTTACTCAAATCCATATCTTTTTGAATGGTCTCCAATCAACCCATAAGACACTTCTGGACGCCACCGCGGGTGGTTCGCTTATATCAAAAACTGCGGAAGAAGCTAAAGTCATTATTGAACGGATGGCCCGTAATGATCATCAAGGTCAACATGATCGAAGCCCTTCACAACGTAAGCCTGGAGTTTTAGAGTTGAATACCAATGATGCCATCCTTGCACAAAACAAGCTACTCTCTCAACAAGTGGAGCTTCTTACTCAACAAATGGCCAAGCTTCCACAGCAAATAAAAGAGATTCAGGGGTTTCAAGTTCAGCATCAAGTAGCATGTTGCGAGTTATGCCAAGGGGATCATCCTACTGGTTTTTGTCCTCCACCTCAAGAAGAAGTCAGTTATGTGAACAACCAAAACCAGGGATATCAAAGACAACAGCCTAACAATCAAGGCTATCAACCAAGAAACAACCAAGGCTACCAACCGTCAAGGTTCAACAATCAGAATTATCAACAGCAAAGCCCTTACCAACAACCAAACTCTCAAGGTCAGCAGTCGCAAGGAGGAAATTCCAAGCTAGAAGACACTCTTCAACAATTCATACAAGCTTCTATGGCAAATCAGAAGAGTAACGAGGCGGCAATTAAAAATCTGGAAAATCAAGTAGGCCAACTCGCGAAGCAGCTGTCGGAACAAAATGCAGGGCCTTCTTTCTCTGCTAACACTCAACCAAATCCAAAGGAGCATTGCAAAGCAGTCGTCACAAGGAGCGGTAAAGCGTTGGTAAGTGAAAAAGGTGAAGGAATTGTAGAAGAGAACACCACTGATGGGATGCTGGAAGAAACAGATATAGTTGGTGCAAGGGAAAATGCTTCTGGAAATGCTCAGTTCGCGCCGCGAACCACCTTCGCGCCGCGAAAAGAGCAGGTTTTGCCCACTGCTGTGCAGACTGATTTAGAAGAAAAAAAAGATGCTGAATCAAAGAAAAAGAAGAAATCTGAGAAGGGAGTGAATGTCATTCCAACTCAACATCTACCCTATCCACATGCTCCATCAAGGAGAGACAATGCTAGGCACTATGCACGGTTCATGGACATCTTCAAGCAACTCCAAATCAACATTCCATTTGCTGATGCATTAGAACAAATGCCACGGTATGCTAAATTTATGAAAGACATTCTTACCAAGAAAAGGCGACATGTGGAAGATGAGACCATCATTCTTGATGCACGGTGTAGCGCAATCATCCAGAAGACTTTACCTAGGAAGGAGTCCGACCCGGGCCGGGTTGTTCTACCGGTAACCATTGGAAGCACATACGTTGGGAACGGTTTGATAGATTTGGGCTCTAGTATAAATTTAATTCCCCTTTCTATTGTCAAACGATTGGGAAATGTGGAGATTAAATCAACAAGAATGACCCTACAACTAGAAGACAAGTCTACAACCTCACCATACGGAATTGCCCAAGACATGCTCGTAAAAGTGGACAAATTTTTGTTTCCGGTGGATTTTGTAATAGTAGAAATGGATGAGGATCGCGATGTACCTTTAATCCTTGGCAGACCTTTTATGAAGACCGCTCGGATGATGATCGACATAGATGATGGGCTTATGAAGGTTAGAGTGCAAGATGAAGAGGTGACTTTTAACCTTTTCGAAGCAATGAAACATTCAACTGACAAGCATGATTCTTTTCGAATTGATGCAAGTGAAGAGGAAGTAGTGGAGGTCGTGAATCAAATCCATATTTCTAATCCTTTGGAAAGATCCCTTATCGGAGCATACAATGTGTTAACTGACAATGAGGAACGAGAGATCGAAGCGATGTTACACGAGCTAGAATCTTGTGGTGAGCTGGCCTATCAAGAAGAATTAGTGGAAGATTTGGATGCAAAGAAGGAAACTGAAGAGCAAAAGTTAGAATTGAAGATGCTTCCGGCATATTTGAAGTATGTGTTTCTTGGAGTTGAGTGTACCAAACCAGTGATTATAAGCAACACATTGTCCACGCAAGAGGAAGATAAGTTGATTCAAGTATTGAAAAAGAACCAAGGTGCGATAGGGTGGGTTTTATCCGATTTGAAGGGTATTAGTCCAGCATATTGCATGCACAAGATAATGATGGAGGAAAATTTCAAACCGGTTGCGCAACCTCAGAGGCGTTTGAATCCATCAATGAAAGAGGTGGTTCGGAAAGAAGTTGTCAAACTTTTAGAAGCAGGAATGATTTATCCCATATCTGATAGTGCATGGGTGAGTCCGGTACAAGTGGTCCCCAAGAAAGGCGGAATGACGGTGATCAAAAACGATAAAAATGAGTTGATTCCGACGAGAACAGTGACAGGGTGGAGGATGTGCATCGACTATAGAAGGTTGAACCAAGCCACAAGGAAAGATCATTTCCCACTACCTTTCATGGACCAAATGTTGGAGCGGCTCGCCGGCAAAAATTTCTACTGTTTCTTGGACGAATATTCGGGGTATAATCAAATTTCAGTAAATCCGGCAGACCATGAGAAAACAGCTTTTACATGTCCTTTTGGCATCTTTGCTTACCGAAGAATGCCTTTTGGATTATGTAACGCACCGACCACATTTCAACGGTGTATGCAAGCTATCTTTTCAGACTTGATAGAAGAATGCATTGAGGTGTTCATGGACGATTTTTCTGTTTATGGATCATCTTTTGAAATGTGCTTAAAGCACCTTGATGTAGTTCTGGAGAGATGCGTGGAGACCAACCTAGTGCTCAACTGGGAAAAATGCACTTTTATGGTCACTGAGGGAATAGTACTTGGTCACAAGATTTCTTCTGAAGGGCTAGAGGTAGACAAGGCCAAGGTGGAGGTTATTGAAAAGCTGCCACCTCCAACTAACATCAAAGGAATAAGAAGCTTTCTAGGACATGCCGGGTTCTACCGGAGATTCATACAAGACTTCTCAAAGATCGCAAAGCCATTGAGTAATTTACTCAACAAAGGTACGCCTTTTCTTTTTGATGAGTCATGTCTTAAAGCCTTCTTAGATTTGAAACAAAAGTTGATCACCGCACCAATAATCGTAGCACCAAACTGGAATCTTGATTTTGAACTCATGTGTGATGCTAGCGATTATGCAGTGGGTGCGGTGTTAGGACAAAGAAGCGATAAAGTTTTCCATGCCATACACTATGCTAGTAAGGTGTTGAATGACGCCCAAGTTAATTACGCAACAACTGAAAAAGAATTGCTAGCCATAGTATATGCATTGGAAAAATTTAGAGCTTATTTGATTGGTTCAAGAGTTGTAATCTACACTGATCATTCTGCAATAAAATATCTGCTTACCAAGCCGGATTCAAAACAAAGGCTTATTCGTTGGATCCTTTTATTACAAGAGTTTGATCTAGAGATTAGGGATAAAAAAGGTTCCGAGAACTTGGTAGCAGATCATTTGTCTCGTTTGGTCAATGTAGAAATTACAAACAAAGAAGAAGAGGTGAGAGAAGAATTTCCAGATGAAAAACTCTATGCGATTCAAGTGAGGCCATGGTTTGCTGATTTTGCTAACTACAAAGCAACTGGTTTAACACCAGAAGACCTCACTTGCAATCAAAGAAGGAAATTCTTAGCTGATGCAAAATATTATGTCTGGGATGACCCTTACCTTTTTAAAGTAGGGGCAGACAATATTTTGAGAAGGTGTGTAACAATGGAAGAATCAAGAGACATTCTGTGGCACTGTCACAACTCTCCGTATGGAGGTCACTATAGTGGTTTGAGAACAGCCACTAAAGTACTCCAATCGGGTTTTTATTGGCCATCTTTATTCAAAGATGCGCATGAACATGCGAAGAGTTGTGATGCATGCCAACGGAGTGGTGGAATAGGAAAACGGGATGAAATGCCTCTAACCAACATGCTAGAAGTAGAAGTTTTTGATTGTTGGGGTATTGATTTCGTTGGCCCATTCCCCTCTTCTTTCTCTAATGAGTACATCTTAGTAGCTGTTGATTATGTTTCGAAGTGGGTGGAAGCAAGTGCCTCACCCAAGGCCGATGCCAAAACTGTGATCAAATTTTTAAAGAAGAACATATTCTCACGTTTTGGTGTGCCTCGAGTGTTGGTGAGTGATGGAGGCTCACACTTCTGCAATACACCCTTAGAAAAAGTTCTGCAACATTATGGTGTAAAGCATAAGGTGACCACTCCTTACCACCCACAAGCGAACGGTCAAACTGAGGTTTCAAACCGGGAAATCAAACGGATACTTGAGAAAACAGTTTCGAACTCAAGAAAGGATTGGTCCTTAAAACTAGATGAGGCTTTGTGGGCATATCACACTGCTTACAAAGCACCTATTGGGCTGACTCCGTTTCAACTGGTGTATGGGAAGACTTGTCATCTTCCAGTTGAAATGGAGCATAGAGCATTATGGGCTCTTAAGTTCTTGAACTTCGACTCCACTCTAGCTGGAGAGAGAAGGAAAGGTCAACTCCATGAGTTAGAGGAACTAAGGAACGATGCTTACCATTCTAATAAGTTGTACAAGGAGAAGACAAAAGCATACCATGATGGGAAGGTCCGCCACAAAGAGTTTCATGTTGGCCAGATGGTATTGCTTTTTAACTCAAGGTTGAAGTTGTTTCCGGGTAAATTGAAGTCTAAATGGTCTGGACCATTTGTTGTCAAGGAAGTACGGAATTATGGAGCCATTGTGATAGAGGACCCAAAGTCGCAAGAAAGTTGGACTGTCAATGGTCAAAGACTGAAAGTCTATCATAGCGGTGACATAAACCGTGATGTGTGTGTCCTTTCCTTATCTGGATCAAGCTAATTGAGGTACCGTCGAGCTCTTAACGACGTTAAACAAAGCGCTGGTTGGGAGGCAACCCAACGTTGTTAGTGTGCATTTTAAATTTCTCCGTTTTGTGATTTTTAGCTCTGTTGAAGTTTTAAAATTTTGAAGTTCTGTTTTTTGCAGTTCGCGCCGCGACCTCCTGTTCGCGCCGCGAACTGAATGAATAAATTTGAGTGAGTTCTGTTTTTTGCAGTTCGCGCCGCGACCTCCTGTTCGTGCCGCGAACTGAATGAAAAAATTTTAATTGGTTCTGTTTTATGTAGTTCGCGCCGCGACCCCCTGTTCGCGCCGCGAACTTTGCGGGACAGAAATCATTTAAATACTGTTTAGGTCAATTCCTTTTCATTTCAAACCTTCCTCATTTCAAATCCCTTTGCCGCGCTTTCACCCCAATCCCAAAATCCCACCATTTCTCAACATTTTTCAGTTTTCCACTCTTCCAATCTTCTTCTTTAGCAAGTGTAGAGATTCAAAAGGTATGTAATCTTCATTTTCTCTTTTCCAATCCCTTTTTGGGTTTTTCAAGTTAGGGTTGGTTAGAAATTGAATTTCTCTGTGAATACTGTTTGGAATCGCTATGCATGTGTGAATTAGAATAGGATTAGGTTAGGGTTGAGTATTTTGGCTGGTTGGATGTGTTTAATCTCTCAATGGTGAAACCCTAGGAAGCTTTGGGGATTTCCTGAAATCGCAGGGTTCGCGCCGCGAACTGCCCTTCGCGCCGCAAACTGTGAATTCCAGCAGCCATTTTCTTTTTGATTGTTGACTAATGCTGTCATATGTGTTTTGTGGTTGTGCTGGTTTTGATTGCAGATGTCTAAGAGAACTAAGACCATGGCACCTCCTCAGGCCCGTGCTATCCGAAGGTTCATCAGTGAGGAACACGAAGCACGCTTTGAAAGCCTTGTCAAGAGAACCATTTTACCTGAACGGTTTATCCGCCTGGCTCCAACTGGGGTGTATCACAGAGTGGTTGAGGCTTTTGAGCAAAGGAAATGGATGAAGTTATGCGAGCCGGAAGCCGCAATCAACTACGACCTTGTCAGAGAATTCTATGCGAATGCGATGCATCGCGAGGAGGGTACGACCTTCATTTACCGGTCCAGGGTAAGGGGAAAGATTGTTTCATTTGGAAGGGATGACATTAATTCCTATCTAGGCCACCCCTTAACTCTTGGAGAGGGCGAGAGCTGTGAGTACAGTGTCATGGAGGTAGCCAACAGGTGGAATCTGGAAGAAGTCAATGCCACCTTATGTCTCCGTGGAAAATCTTTTGAAGTGAATGACCAAGGGCATCCAAAACTGTGGAAGAGAGAAAATTTCAATTTGGATGCTAGGGCTTTTTTGGTGCTACTGTTAACCAATATCAGACCAAGAAGCCACACCACCACAATTCCTATGGATGTCGGTTGTCTTTTGTACTGCATCATGATCGGGAAGACAGTGGATGTTGCAGCCCTCATTTCAGGAGAATTGAGGAAGATAGTGTTAAGCGGAACCAATTTCGGGGGCAAAGCTGGTGTGCTAGCCTATCCAGGACTCATCATGGGACTGTGCCGTAGGGCCAATGTTCACATCCCTGAGGAAGTACACTTCTCGATCACTAGTGTGATCAGTGACGCTTATTTGAACAGGTTTCTGCAAAACCCGAATGAAAAGACTGATGCAGCTGGTACTTCTTCCTCTCGAGCCAGAGCCAGATCCCGACCTCAACCTCAACCTCAACCTCAGAGTACCCCAGGTTTTGATCAGATGGCTTTTGCCAACTACTGCTGTGAGAACTTTGAGGCCTCCAGGAGGTCTCAATCATTTCTTTTTGATGCCATGCAGCAGCAGTTCCAGAACACGTTTCTGGCACCAGAGGCCCGAACTTTTCCATCGCAAGCTGATTATGCAGCTTATGCTAATTGGCCTGTGGGCAGGCCAAATTTTATGGGGGGTGCAGGAGGTAGTGCTGACCCAAATGAGGAGATGGAAGATGTTCTCGGAAGTGTAGGTGGTGATGAAGAGGAGGAGGATTGAATTTGTGGAGTTTTGAGAGTATTGTTTGTTTGTTTGAGTTTCTTTTTGCTAATTCTGTTTTTTTTTTATTTTTGGGAATTTTGTAATGTACTTTTTGGTGGCTCTAGTTCACCATGACTTTATCTTAGCACTTTAATTTTTCTTTAGTATTTTTATAATTGCATGAGTACTTTTTGAAATTTAAGTGTGTTTTTAATCAAATTGGTCTACCAACAGTTCTATTTAATTGTTCTTACGCTTAAGTCAAGCCTAAAGCAACCAAGAATTGTTCGCAAAGAAAGAAGCATAGGATACTTCGAGTGGTGATGATAAGAATTAGTGTCGGCATTTCAAGGTACACTTTATCGCTTTCTAGACTTAACATGAGTAGTTTAATGGTGTGTGCAAAATTTCAGTTCATAATTCCATTGAAGTATATGTCATTGTGAATCAAAATAGGACTTAACCATTTGTGAGGAAGCTTTCCATTGTACACTAAAAAAGCGGGAAACCGAGCATTATTTTGACTCATTCTTATCATGCTAAATCATGCATCAATCTAATGTTGTGTGAAATTTTTGAATATGATAGAGGCATTTTTTGTGAGAAAAACCACTTGACCAAAAAGCTTAAATCAACGAACCTTGTGAGGAGTAATCCTTAGTTAACCCCTTTGAGCTTGTTAGGATTCATTTGATTGATCATTGTAAAATCAATTGAAAATTGTGGAATAAATGAATCCTAATTTCTTTCGTGTCGGTTGAAACCTCAAACCGAGTTGTTTGCATAATTTTGCCTTTTGCTTATGTCTAAGTAGGGAGCATTATTGAATAAATTTGGTTTTGAAATCTAAAGTTGGGGAGAGTAAAGTGAAAAGTTGATTAGAACTTGGAAAAGTGAGTTTCTTTGAAAGGGTAAAAATATGAAAAGAAACAAGAAAAAGAAATCACCCTTGGAACCATAGAGCATAGAAAAAAATTAGAAAAAGAAAAGGAAAGGAAATGCTCATGGTTGTGTGGATTTGAAAAGAAAAAGATAGGGATCAAAGAAAAGGAATTTGTGTAGAGTGAATCTTTGGGAATGCTCCCTTAGGATAGACAACTTTGTTGAATTCTCTTAATCATATCCTTTCTTGTAACCTAAACCACATTACAACCTTGAAAGACCTCTTGATTCTCATTTTTCACATGATTTGGTACTTGTTGTGATAACCGCATGATTTGAGTTGTTGTTGATTTAACTGCTTGGATGAGTGAAAGTAACCCTTCATGTTATTCATCAATATTGATGTGTGCGTAAGTTTGATTCAATTTTGACATGTATGACTTTGAAATCCTTGGAATGATTTTTGCACTTTACCATTTCCCTTATTTATGTTTTGTCTAGAGTTGAGATAAGTGAATTGAGAAAAAGCCAAACGCTTTTGAACCATTTGAATGTCCTTGATGAATTCTTGTTTAAATCTTTTGTGTCATGACTTTGGTTGTAAGGGTGGACACTTTTGTTTAGGGACAAACAAAATGCTAAGTTGGGGAGAGTTGTTAGGGACCAATTAGTACTACTTTTTATACCATTTTATTGGTCCCTTTTACCAAGTTTTGATGTAATTACACACTTTTATCTTCATTAATTTGTATAAATGCAATTAGGTTTAATTTATTTTGTTTTGAATAGTTATTTCACATTTTTTGTTAGTTGTGTAGAATTATGGATAAGCAAGACCTTGGTTTCAACATGGCATTTTGGAGGAAGCTTGCCAAACAAGGAAGCTGGGAAAGCAACAGTTCGCGCCGCGAACTTCCTTCGCGCCGCGAAGGCTGCGAATCCAGCAAGCTGACCAAGGGTCAAAGGTGCTGCTGTGCAGAAAAAGTGATTGCCATTTTGATGTCTGCCTGGGAAGTGCTTTTCTGCTGCAGATGACAATGTCCAATTAGGGAAATGTCAACCTTTTTGGTAGAGACAAAATAGTTTAACCTGGGTTTTGAAAAACATTATTCCATTCATTCACACATTGGGCTGTAGAGTTTTTGCAAGAGAGAAAACAGAGTTTTTCTTCTAAAAACCTTCTGCTTTGTAACAATGGTGATGAGGAGCTAAACTCCCTTTTGTCAAGATTGGAGGTAGTAGCTATTCTCATCTGTCTATGTATTCACTTTGATTTATATATGAGATAGAGATTGTTGATGTATTAATTACTGTTTTTGCTTTTAGTTGAAAACCAGATTTGAGTAGTTGTCGAGAGAGATTACTCGAGTTTAGACATAAAACAGATTTTCAAGTAGTGAATAAGTTGTAGAGATAGATTTATTCATTACTATTCTTTGATATTGAACATTAAAGGTTGCTATATTGATAGTTAGGTGGAGAGATCGTCTAAGGATCAATATAGTAACTATCACGATATCATTTAGACATAAATGACTTTGAGAGGATATTTGAACATCATCAATAATCTTGAATCTAATTATTTATCATAGGGAATCATAGATATTTGAAATAGTGAACTCCAATCTTGCCAAGCTTTTATATTTGTCTAAAACCACTTAATAGTTTTTGTTAACATTTATTAACAAGATATTTTTCCAAACAAAACAACCCTGTTACTTTCTAAACTTATAACACTTGAATTATAGAACGGCGGTAATATTACCCAATCTCTGTGGATACGATACAAAAATATTTGCCAAAGATATACTCTTTCAACAAATACTTCGACAGCTCTGTGAACTTAGCAGCATACTCAGTAACAGACCGGTTACCCTGCTTCAATTCTAGGAACTCTATCTCTTTCTTTCCTCTGACATCCTCTGGAAAGTACTTCCTCAGGAATCTCTCTCTGAACACAGCCCAAGTGATCTCAGTATTCCCAGCAGATTCCAACTCAGTGCGGGTAGCAACCCACCAATCATCTGCTTCTTCTGACAGCATATGCGTACCGAACCTGACCTTCTGGTTGTCGGCACACTCCGTCACTCGGAAGATCCTCTCGATCTCCTTCAACCACTTCTGAGCACCATCTGGATCGTATGCTCCCTTGAACATTGGAGGATTGTTCTTCTGGAACTCACTCAGTTGACGAGCAGCTCCCATTCCCACAACATTCGGATTCCCTCCAAGTACTCCAGCTAGCATACCCAGAGCCTCAGCAATCGCAGCATCGTCTCTACCTCTTCCAGCCATCTCTATTCTGAAAACCCAACAAGCTAAAACAATAAGTACTGATAGGGTTACACAACACCCATCCCGTACAGGGGAAACAGAATAATTACGACTCGACTCGACCGACTATGCTCTGATACCACTAATGTAACACCCTTCTAAAATACCCAAAATATTTAATTAAAATAGCAACATATAAATCAGAGTAATTATGCAGTTAAGGGTGTCACACAATCAACTTCACACCATTCATCAAAGTAGATTGTCATGCTCATTTATTTATCAAATAAAACGTTTGCATAATACGCAACGGATAGAAATTAACAACAACATTCAAACCATGTAACACATTACATGTAAAGTTGTTCAACAACCAAATGAAAACATAGTAAAACATCCCATCCCGATGTTACATCTACCAGAGCATGACCCACTAAGGAACTACACTAGACTCCAAGGACTAGCTTCTACTCAATCACTGCTCGTTACCTGAAAAATAGTTGTAAGGGTGAGTTCCTCAATCGATATAATAAGCATTATAAAATATCATGTAATGCTAAGTAATATAACACATATCATCACCCTAATCAGATTACACATACTCAGCAACGGCAATATCAACTCATAATCATCACCATCGTCATACTCAAACTCAAAACAACCATAAAACACACGTATAATATCGGAATACATCCATTCATATTATACGCCATACATACATATATTATGCAATGAGACTCCATGCATGCGGTACCGACTACTCGTGAACATATAGTTCAACCTCACCGACCAAATCCAGGTACGGCTACCAAGCTCACTAGTCCCACTCATTTGAGACCTAGTGACTCACATCACTAATTCCTCACCATGGGAATTAGCTACCACCCCAAGGGCTATGCTATGCATGCTAAATCACCTAGCATGCAAACATCAACAACAATCCACAATAACTCATCACTAATTCCTCACCATGGGAATTAGCTACCACCATAAAGGCCACAACATGCATGCTAATCACCTAGCAATGCTACATCATCAACAACAATTCAAGAATAGATATATGCTCACACTCTAAGCCATAAAACAGTTTATTCACAAATGCACACATAACTGATACATTCACAGCATCATGCATACCATCACACATCATCAGTATTTTATCACATAAGCATATCATATCATGCCAATTAACAACCACAGTATTAGCACACTCTACTAATACCTAAACTACTCAAAACAACGGGAAATGATCCCTAATATATCATACATCATCTGAATTACGTTACTCAGCTGAACAGTTAAAAACTGCACAACAACAGCTCAGGAAAATCACAATCCTGCCCATACGCGTATTGCCTAGTCCCATACGCGTATGGCCCATCTCCTGACCAAATTCCATACGCGTAACACCATCTCATACGCGTATGCTACGCGTACCACTTCCCCATACGCGTACCACCAGAGACCAATCTACGTTCAAAACATCATCTTCCTCATCCATACGCGTATTGCCTAGTGCCATACGCGTACCATGCCATCTCATACGCGTATTGCCTAGTGCCATACGCGTATGACCAGAAACCAGAATTCCAGATCTGCTATGGCTTTCTCTGCTACGAGATCTATCCAATTCAACCTTCTACAGTCCAATTTTTCACAATAATCGTTCATATCATCTAACACGAATTATAACCTATTCGATCTCACAAATCCCAACACTATTGCATCTAATTACTACGAATTTTCTCTCAATTGTAACCCAATTTCGTTCATCCAAAGAGTTCACAATTTCATCATAATCATCCAATTCAGAGGTAAATCAATGGTTTATCACTACCCAGTACATATTATCCCATAATACCCATTAAACGGTGATAAACCCCCCTTACCTGAGTTAATCCGGCGAATCTTTAAGCTTCAAGCTCTTCCTCTCTTCAACCCTTGTTCTCTGGCTCTCTTTGCCCTTTTCCACTTTTCTGTCCCTTTTTCCTTTTCACGTGAAAAAAATAAACCTTTTTACTAAATGGGACCTTTTCTAAATTCCAACTTTTATTCCAATAAAATAATAACCCAATAATAATAATTCCAATAATAATATTCCAAATTATTTAATTAAATTAATAAATATATTATTAACTTAAATTAAATAATTATCTTATTTTATCGGGGTGTTACAGGGTGATGATGTGAAACACTAGCTCTATTGGCCATTGCCTTCAATTGAATTTTCTATGGTGACCTAAGTTTGAGAACTCGAGGAAGAATACGGTGTAGTTTCATGTTCAGACTTACTCTTTTCCACGTTCATTCTATCCTTATTCGTTTTCATTCAACCATTTTATTTCTATATTATTTTTGTTTTGCAAGATATTTAGTATGTTTAGGTATCAGGACGTGACTGGTTTGTTTGTTTAATTTGTAGACTAATTAAATGTATTTGACTTTAGTTTAATTATTATGGATGTTAGTTTGTGGACCATTGGATCAAGTGGACACTTAAGGTCTACCAATCTGATGGATAGACCTTGGTGATATGTGAAGCATCATGGGCCTTCAATTATTTATCATAAGGTTGAGAGTAAGATTTGACATGCGGCCAAAAGTTGACCAAGGAGGATTTAGGCATTTTGGACAGTTGGGCTTAGGTTGATTACTCTTGGCACCCTTTAAGCCTCATTCACTCTTATTTTTATTGTCATTTCTTTTTTTTCTTTCTTTTTCTAATCTCTTATTTTATTTTCCCCTTTTATTTTTATATCCTTATTAGTATTTTTATTTCCTTTTATTTATTTTTAGAGTGTTTTTACTTTACCTTTTAATTACTTAAATTTTAACTATAATTCACAAAAGATAATATAAAAGAAAATAAAGAAAAAACTTTTATCGTTCTTACCTTTAGCATTTACCTTATTTTTGTTATTTAAAACAAAAAGAAAAAAAAATTATTTTATGGGTTTAAATTGCATTTTGTAAGATTATTTTTCTTACTTTCTTTTTAGCATTACTTCCCCAAAGTGGAAAATGTATCCCTCCCCCTTGCTTGTAACTTGTATTTATTTTTCTTTCTATATTTATTGCCCTTAGTTAACTAATGAGACTAAGTAAAAAATAGATCAAGTAAAATCAATATTTCAAGATAATATTCGAAACACTTGATCAACATCAAGTTAGTTTTCAAAAGACCTCACCGCTTTGCACTGTCGATTTAAAGATTTTTAATCTGATCCAATCATTTTTGCAACACGCCTCAAACATCGATCAACATCGAGTTTCTTTTCTTAAATCAAATTTATCAACTTATCATCTTATTATTTACAAACAAGATGGATGAAAAAGGAAGGATGGTGTAGACTTTCTCTTTCCCCAAATGGGTGGGCAATGTTGTAGAGCTTTATGTCCAAACATCCATCCTCCATATTAAAACACAATAATTACTTAAATTGAGTTTGGTTCTCCTATAGAAGAAAAAGTAAGGATGGTGTAGACCTTTCCCTTCCTGATTATTTAGGCAACTCTATAGAGCCCCCTGTGCGAATAATTGTCTTCCGTTAAAATGAACCTTAATCCAATTCTCCATAAAAATTTTACAATAAATGAGAAGAAAAAGATTGATTGGGTTTACACATTCCTCAATCTCCGATTATTTTAACACTGTTGTAAAGATCCCTGTTTGAATATTCGTCTTCCGTCTAAAAAATATTCAACACATTAAACCCAATTTCTTTCCCTCGTGCGATCAACAACTAAAACTCTTTTCAAAAGAACATTGTTTATTCATTTCTAATGTGTATACAAACTAATGCTTAAGCCTCCATCGTGATTAGACAAGTCAATGTTTAACCCTTAGAATGCGATCAAAACACTTGTTCATTAAAAAAACACAAACCAACAAAAATGTAGCCTTCCCCTCAACTATGAAGCTTTCAGTTCCTCATTATACTCAAGGATATGTAGGAGCGAGACCCACAATCTCGTCAAGCATCCTAATGAAAACATTTTTGAGACCTTTCTTATTTTCCTTTTACATCTTTTATCACTCGAAGGAAACAATTAACATAAGCTAACATTTGATCGCAGATTTAAATAAAAGGTTCCCGTTGAGTACAACGGACGTGAGGAGTGTTAATACATTCCCATTGCGTAATCGACTCCCAAACCCGAATTTGGTTGCGACGACCATCTTCTTTTTTAAGGATTTTATCGATATTTTCCCTTTCTTTCATTGAAATAAATAAAGTTCGGTGGTGACTCTGTTCGAATAATTTTTTCCGCGACTTCGCGAAGGATCATATTTTTCGAGATGTGACAACTAGACAAAAACTTTGGTTTTACAAAATCTTTAGTATGTGTCGAGCTCTAGCTATAGTATAATTATGGCGATTCATTTCAAAGTCTTTCATGATGATGGAATTCCTTTGTTGGTTTTTAAGGATCAACTTAAAGGAAAACTTTTGTTTTCCAAGTGTCTTACAAATGATTATGAACGATGATAGAATTATTACCTCTTATTGCGATTCATTGTTGATGCAAGATGATGATCAAAGGATCATGAGTGTTGAACGCACAATAACACCTTTATTCAATACACACAGATAGGGTGTATTCAACCTCAATACTAGTTGTTGGGAATGAATACTTTGAGAGAGAGAGAGAGAGAGAGAGAGAGAGAGAGAGAGAATACAACTAGAGTTTCATAAACCAAATTTCATCAAGTTTGAATACTTCGGGACAAGGGTTCTATTTATAGAATGGCTTGTGTGGGTTGCAAGCTTAACAAACCCACTTAAGCGCATCATATCTTATGGTGTTTTGTATTCCACTTAAGTCCATTGTACCTTATGGTGTTTCATATTCCACTTAAGTACGTTGTACCTTATGTTATTACATAATTCACTTCGGTACATCATACCTTACGGTGTTCTGTATTTCACTTAAGTATATTATACCTTACGATGTATCACATTTCTCTAATTAATGCTAGTACTTCATAAGATTGTATAGTTGAATAAGATTCACTTATTCATTTAATCTCACATTGATTTTTCCTTGTGTGTGTTACTTTAGGTTATTATGATGTTGGTAATATACTAAATCACACATTTAATATAATAAACAGTGAGTGATTTCTAGCAACACATCATTGTTGCCCAACTTACAAAAATGTCACGTGATCTAAGGAAACCTTTTCGTGATAATATTTATGTGTATAATTACCCTTTTTCTCTGATTTATATATTGAGCACAAGGCATAGAATATGTCACCCTTGTCCGGTTCAATATTGGGTCTTTAGACATTTGTCGTGTTATGCATGATGGGAAAACTTCGTCTAGGACACTCATGTCCCACTCCATGATTTGTGGAGTACACATCAACCATCTTTATAGTCATCGTGTTACGTTTGTATACACCATTATTACCTTGAGAATAACTTATGACATTTTCATAACATTCTATGTAGTATTCTCATGGTGTCTTAATTGGATATAAAAATTACTACTAATATGTATACATATGTGAAGAATTGATAACTCTTTATCCATGATCGGTGAAATGTGATCAGTCTATTCACATAATAGTCTCAATATTTAATGTTATCTCACTTCATAATAAAGCTTGACTACAAATACTTTAAGAATAGTGTCTTAGAATAAGTCACACTTAATGCTTCATCAAATGGACTAGATAATTTAGAGATTTATTACTTTGGAAAAACAAACATAATAAATAAATTTTGTATTATTAATAGATAATTTAATCCAAGTACCAAGTTTTAAAAAAAACTATTGATTTCTGGGGCTTACACAAATATTTTTTGTATTGTAAAATAAGGAATCCATGGTGTAAAGTCTAGTTAGTTTTATCTCGAACTTATCCAGTACCAGGACTTTATTACCTTAAGTTATTATTATAGACATAATTTTGGGGTATTACGATTTTGCATGTACCTCAAGTATGGAGATCAACTTTACTAAATTTCATGTTTTTTCTCCTTTGGCATCTCCCAAATCAAAATCCATCACCTTTCTTCTATATTAGGCGTTCACTGCACAACCACTTTGATCAAATATTCAGGATTTACAATCCTCAAAAGTAGAGTTAAGAGAAGTGATTTCAACTACGATGATGAGAAAATGTGTAGTTCTTTGGCCTTCTAGAAAAACAAGCTTCTCAAAAAGTCTAGAAGATTGGCTCTAACTTCTTTTGTTTTTACTTTTATCTCATCTTATTACATGTAAAACATATGGTTCCCTCATAACATTTATGATACAATATATTGAACAACACACATATTCACTTGAAAGGGTAATAGCAACAATGACATCAACTTGGCAGGTTGGTACAAGATTTCTTGTTCTAAAAACATGAGTAACCTTAGAATTTTGATCAGCAAGGGAAGCCAATAGATTTCTTCTTGGTAAACTCATCTAGCACGTTCTCCAAGAAACTGACAAGCTCTAGGTTAACGTCATCTTCAATAAGTACTATAGGTGCCTATATTCTCTCATATTTGGTTGTTAGGTGTTCTCCCATATGGAATTCGATAAACAAAGTTAAGAATGTACTCAAAGAGCTTTTTGATTCGAGGGATGGTTCTGACTCATCGTCTTTCTAGTTAAATCATTTGACCCCCTTGAACTCTTTGTTGGTATTTCCCATGATTTTCATATCCTTAATATGTCTCTGACTATGAAAGATGTTTGATCAACTAAATTGAAAATTCTCAATCTTTTTTATCCACTCATATCCCTTTAGATGTTATCATTGAGGTGAACAACATATATCTTATCTTTAACAATTATAGCAAAGACGTCTTTGTTTCGTCTGGTCATATTAAGCGTAACAACACTACCAAAAATGGTTACTCGTGTCATCTTAGTAGCAAAGAAGGTATCATTAATCATCACTTAACTTCTTCTCATTTTCGAACTTGGGTTTAGAAGCTTTGGCTTTCGAAAAAAGTTATGTTTTTATTTGGGATCTTCAATCACAATTCGGTCCATACTCTTTTTATGTTGCATCACTATAATATGATTATTTTGACTTTGTACACCCGTTGTGGTTGGGAAGATGAGTCTTAACTTCGTTGTGTCCGAGACTATAGTAACTCCACGAACCTTTGGCGAAATCTTGAATTTTCTAATCTTTTAGAATGATAATAATTAGCATTGAAAAATTCATGTCGGACACTCGTCACAATATTTTTGCTATGAAAATTGTCTAGACTTGAAGAATTGAAATTTAATTTGCATCACCCACAAAAACATCCTCTTATACCATATTTTCCTTTCAGATCGAAATATAGGAAACACCTTCTTTATTTAATTCATCAACTCTTATGAATGGTACAATAATGTTAGATCTTGTGTTCGGGGTTTGCTGCAAAACTTGAATAAGAAGAAGATAAAGATGTTATGATGAAAGGTACAAAATAAATTCTAAAACGTGGGTTTACACTAAGCTTTATGTTCGATTTGCCCCACCAATTTAGACAAATTGGATGCAAATTGGTAAATCGTCGAATCCCCTTCAGGATACTTTAGAAACTTTAACATGGACCGCACATTCACATTAAGCATATCGATCAACGATATTTTATAAAATAAAGTTCCTTCACTTATTCTCGTGCACTAGAAAAATAAAAGAATGACTTAGATATAATTGTTGGCACTTGAAATTAGTAATTTTCGTGTGTATTTTATGCCTAACAAGTATCTTTATTTATAGAAAAACTTATACCAATTGTTGAGGAGAAACAATCTTTCAATGGTTTTAATACGATCATTTGTGAACCATTATATATCAATAACAGCAAACCTATTCAAAAAAAAGTTGTGTTAGTCTAGTTGTGGCACCTTATGTCCGTGTGCCTAGTCCCTATGGGGTAGGGGTGGCAAAACGGGCCCGGCCCGCGGGCCATGCCCGTTTTACCCGTCATTTTTGGCGGGCCGGGCCAAGGATTTAGGCCCTCACCCTCAAATGTGTCTGCCCCGCCCCGTTTTTTTCGCGGGCTTTTGTGGGCACGTGTATTTACATAAATTTTTGTATTTTTAGGCTTAAAGAGTGCAGTGCCCGCGGACTTTCCCCGCCCCGCCCTCACTTTTTTGCGGGGCGGGTCTAAGTTTTAGGCCCACATCCTCAACTATGACCGCCCCGCCCCGCCCCGTTTTTTTGCGGGCTTTTGCGGGGCGGGCCTAAACAGGGCGGGCATGCCCGTTTGCCACCCCTACTATGGGGTCTCTTTGATTCAGTTCCTGGCATTTGTAACTTTTGATCATTTATTTTGTTAATTTAACAAATAAATCTAAAAAGTGTTCAAATCAATGATTCAAACTCGTGACCATTTACTTTATAGCAAAATTCACAATCACTATAACACATAGTTATTTATTATTAAAAAATTCATAAAATTAATTTAATCATTATTATGTATTAATTTAATATTTTAGAAATTTCTCCAACGAATAATGCTAGAGTCATCAATGGAAACGTCTCAATCTTCCTTGCACTATCATAAACATCGATGAAAGTTGCCTGAGTCCCTTGAGCATGTTTTCGGCAGAATCATCGGTAACTTCTTAGGTACTTAACGGGTAGGTTTATCTCACTACCTTTCAGGCTCATTAGATATGTTTAAGATGAAGCTTTATGCCATCTATTGAGGCCTTTCCATCACACGGGACATGAGCACCAACAAATTAGTTTGTTACACCGATTATTCTCTCTCTATATCAACCTTATTGAGCTCCAACTAATTAGTATTACAAATATGTTGTTTTGATTCAAGACATAAAATATATGTTACTTGAAAATGACCAAATTAGAATAATTAAAATTCTCCCCAAAACAACCAATGTATTAATTTTATAAGTAAACTTGACCTCTCTTGTGACTAGAACCTCTTAGTTCACACTTCTTCTCTCCTAAAACTTAACCACACATTCTTGAAGTTTCTGTTGCAAAAACTTTCTTTTGAGAGTTTATTTAGTTTGCTTTATTTTCTTTCTTTTTTTTACCCTACAACCAAAAAATAATATACCTAATCAAACATCAAAGGGTCATATTTTTCTCAAACCATAGGACATGTAACAAGGTAAGATGACGTGGCAGATCAACAAAGTGTTACAAGATAAAGGTTCGGTCTTTGTTTGGTGTAAAAGAGCATCACAATGATAAATGAAAGGAATGTAGGAAAATTGATGAATGAAAAGATACTTGTCTTCCATTAGGATATTGTTCCATTTAACTTTTTATTCAAACTTGTCAGTCTTCTAAAACAGCCTTATATATTATTGATTGCTTCTATATCATGCTTATTATTGAAGTGAATCTAAAACTTCCCTACATGTTGTTCTAGGCTTCTTATGCTTTTTGCTTTAACATTTCCATGTCCCATAGAATATATATTATCATGTCATGAGCAATAAGAAATAGGTTAGTAACTTTTTTTCTTTCTTCCTTGTTTCAAACTAAGAATTTTTGAAGTTTTGTTTCAACCATGAGTTTCTCATGTTTTAGAGGATTCTTAATTTTAGTTTGTGTTTGGATGTTAGCTTCTCATTCATCATACGTTGCATGTGGTTTGAGAACCAAAAATCTTGTGCAAATTTCTCATGTCTTAAAGGGTGTTGCAATGGAAGGTTTGGAATCAAAGATGAATTTGGCACCTTCCCCTTCAATGACATTTGATGCTAATCAATCAAACAAAAGGACTGTCAAAAAAGGGTCAGACCCAATTCACAATAGAAGTTGAATTGTTTTGGCGATTGACATATGCTCTTCCAATGTTGGTTAGTTTATTAGTTTTGTTGAGTTTGTTTGTCAGGTGAAGAATTGCAGCTGAAAACTCATCTTTGTATCAGCACCATTTCTGATTGTGTAGAGATATTTTTAGATAATGGGGCAGATATTTGGTAATATTGTTAGCTGTCAAATAGATAATATAAAGAAATTTACTTTATTTATTTGGTGGGATCTAACTTTCTGACGTCAGACTTCCTTACGGACAACGGTGGACCGTTAAGGAAAGGGTCATCGTTTGCTCAATTTCGAATAAACTAAAATTATAAAATAAAAAATTTGAATTTGAATTTTTTGAATTGTCTGATTTTGATCGAACAATCACTTATCATTGCAATTTAATTATAGAGTTTGTATGTTAACATCACTTATAGATAGTAAAACATGTACTTAACAGAAGAGATTTAAAGGACTTATTTTCATAAGACTTTTCTTTGAATTGATGTTTGCAAATGCAATTTTCGACCAAATTTTGAATTGTAAAAGCATTTTTTTATAAAATAAATGGTTAAGAGTCCAACATCGAATACATGTTCTTATAAGTAGGGAAATCCTCACCTTACAAACCGATATTGTAGGAATGAGTTATGCTCAATCACACTTTTTAATATGATATCAGAGACTATCGATCGGAGCATGGGGTCGTCACCGTTAATATCCACGCACAAAGCTTAAAAGAGTTTTTAGCGTGAGGGGTGTATCGGGAAGATCTCAAATCCCACATTGATTAGATATAGAGCTAAAAAAGAGTTTATATAGAGTGACACCCCCACCTTACAAGTTGGTTTTGTAAGGATGAATTATGACAAACTCTAATATGATATCATAACTCATCGATCAAACAATGGACCACACACCATTTAAATCCACGCACCAAACTTAAAAGAGTGTTGGGTGTGAGCGGGTGTATTGCAAAGATCCCAAGTCCCACATTGGTTAGACATAGAGCCACCTTATTAGTTGGTTTTTAAGGTGAGGATTGAGACGTGCAACATAAAGACTTTCCAAGAACTACGGAGTGCATTAGGGCTTGCATGATCTCACCTTGAGAAAATCCGATTCCAAGAAGGTGTCTATTAAAAGTCGCACATCGGACAATATATGACACGCGAACATGTCTTTTTAAGCCGATTTTGTAGTGATGAATTAAACTTAATCATATTTTTTGATATGATAGCAAAGTCACATTTCTTAATATATTATTAGTTTATCGATCAAATTATGTTAACCAAAAATATTTGTGACTATGTATTTTACTGAAAAGCTTATAAAATTTATAATATAATGTAAATAGCATATTTATATTACTTTTGAAAAAAATAATCCACCATAAAGATAATAAATTTCTCTGAACCTGATAAAAGAACATAACAGTTGGAAAATAATACTTAAATTTTTATTAAGAAGATGAAAACACATAAGTCTCCCGTTGATATGTTGAATGCAACCAAGGTCAAATGATTTCATCAAAACACAATCTCAACATTTCAGTTAGTCTTGACAAGAAGCTGAGATCTATTGTATCTGTTCTTCCTGTGTGAATTGAACTGAATTGAAGATATTTTCCGCACAACTTCCTGCCAAATCATGTTCACTGCATCCCCGGGCTGGGATGGATATTGATACTCGTAGTGATGTGTAATCTCCTTCAATCTTTCCCACATCTTGGTCCATTCCTCGCGCTTGATTGAATGAAGGAGATTCAACAGGTAGCCTTTCTTTATGGCATCCGCGGCGCGAACAAACAAGGAAAACTCTGAGTAGTCCAAAACATCTTCATACGGTAGCTCAATTTCATCACTGATGATCACAGGAACACAATGGCTTACTATGGCATCAAATAGTCGATTGGAAGATGGAGTATCTCCAGCTATGTTAAGACAGAATTTGGACGTCGACATGCCCTGGCTTGCCTGATTAACTCCATTTCCTCCTATGCTCCCAAATGTAAAATGCACGTCTTTCTCATCTTTGAGGAGGTAATACAGTTCTTGGCGAATAACTCCTCCCTATAGTTTCAACATGATAGTTAATAAATTTAAGCGAAGAAAAACTCACGGCACGTCTAGAATATGTTAAAACATGTCAACACAGTGATTTTCATAAATCAATATTACAGGATGTGTTATATAGTCTATGTAGTGTGATACTTCTGAATAAGAACATATCTAGTATCTGACATGTCTCAGTGTCTTGACGTCTTCCTCATAGGTTATAGTTTCCAATAAATTGATCCTTATTTATCATGTGGTCAATATATCAAGTAATGGTGCATACCAAGAATAGGCATTTTTCATGATAAAGCAACGGTGCATCAAACAGATATAACACAAGTGTAACAAAAAAAGCTTACATCTTTTCTGTAGATCGCCCCCTGGAAATACACGAGTGTGGAACGTTCGTCATATGAAGGTGATTCTGCTCTTGGTATAGTAGCCACCAAATGTTTATAGGGAGCTATTATATCTTTTTTGATATTTGCTAACTCAACAGGATACCTTCCGAAATCCGCAAGCACAAGCATAGCAGAAGCCAAGTTACTTCGCACATCCAACAAGCTGTTAGGATGGTGAGCTACAATTAGATGATTCTTCCCACCCGAACGTTTCCATTCTTTGCACCCTCTCAAGAAACGTACCAATCTGTCTTGCAGCATTTTGTTAACACTAACTTGTCCCTCCACTTGAGTCTTGGAATGCCGATTGTAACTCAGAGAAGAGAAAAACGGCACGAAAATTATATCTGCTTGACTTGAATTCTGCACTCTAATCGCAGTACAATGTTGACCAGCTTTTGCAGTGTTCAACGATAGAAGATCAAGTGTGAGCCAGTATTCCATACTATGCTGCAAATTCAGTCCCCCGGGATAACGCGGGACATGATTAGGGTTATCCACGTCAGGCCATGTTTGGTTTACACTTCCCTTCCAACCCAATAACCCGAAGTGAAATTCCGGAGGCAAGTCATACATGAACACTTTCAATAGAGCCCGATTCTGGTCACATGCTATATTCATCTGTCTTTCTACCGAATGTTCTCTCTCGCTCGAATTGGAAACTTTTGAATCAGACTCTCTAGGTTTCAAGGCTTGAAATCTTAAATCCTCAGAAGAGTCTGTAGGTAGCACAATTTGTTCCCTCTTGAAATCAGGTGTAAAGTAAAACGACGAGTTATTGACAATAATAAGCTCCAAAACTGATCTAGGTATAAAAGAATGACTGCTAAACTGAAGCAAGAAAAGAGAAGACAAAACCAACAGGAACATAGAAATAAGCATCACACAAAACATTAACCTAGAGGGAACCATACTCTTCTCTGACATAGCTAAAGATAAACACTGAAACACAACAATTGATCACGAAATTCAGCCAATTGTGCAGATACACAAAATAAGATAAATATCCACAAACACACAGCACATATAGTTCCTCAATCTGTATCCATAGCTCAAATCCCTCAAATCAAATGACTATACCAATAACCTACTAGTGACTTCTTAACCTTCAATATTATTGAACAAGATCTCAAAAAGCCCTTTGAAATTCAACCTGAGTTGACCCAATTCAAAGCTAAACAAAAAAATAAACACAAAAAAAAAAGTATCAGCTTCAATATTCAGTATTCAGCATTCAAAAACTGGAGAAATTGTTTGAAAATAAAAAATTGAAGAGGAACTTGCATCTGGGTAGTGAAGAATTGATGATACCTGATGATGATAACTGAGATTGATGCAAAGCGTTCATTTCATCACAAAGTACAGTAAAAAAGGAAGAAACTTTATTGATAAGAGGATTATGTTATGTTAAACTAGTAAGCTCATTGAATTTATACTATTTTCGTCACGTCGCAATTTTCTCTTTTTATATTTTAAATATAGAAAACTAATTTCACTACAATATTGGCTTAAATAAATAATGAGTATGTTTTCTATTACTTAAGTTAGTTTAATTTTATAAAATTATTTTTAAAAAAGTCGGAAGTTCTAAATTTAATTTCTTGTTAAAAGAAAAAAGATTTTAAAAAAGTAGTATGTTAGTTTCAATTTTTTAAAATAATTTTTATAGTACTATATATATTTATATAAAAGAAATTGCAAACAAAACTTTAAATAAAAATTTAATTTAAGAAATACTTTTAAAATATTATTTTAAAATTTTATTTTATATTACATAATTTTTGGATAATAAAATTCAAAAAATTACTTAAATTTAAAGTTATTTTAAATAACTTTCAATAAAAATCATTTTTGAAATTCCTATTTTTGACAAAATAGTGATTTCATTTATATTAATAATTAGGAAAAAATCCGTGCTAAAGCACAAATTTGTCATAGATATTAATCTTAAGTGTTAGAAAATATTTAATAAATAATATATTTGATGAAATAAAGAAATGTAATATAATATTAAATTAATTTAGTTAAAATGAAAATAATATAAGATTTGTCTTTTTTATGGAAAAATTTGTCGGTTTCAAATACTTGTTTTACTTTATAAAGACAAATATTTTATTTCTGTGTTTATAAATATATAAATATATATATATATATATATATATATATATATATATATATATATATATATATATATATATATATAATATTTTTTATAATTATTAGTCATAAATATTGTCATGCATTTTATTTTTAATATTATTTAATGCCAAATATATTTTCCAAATTTACCACATTTTTTTTAAATTTAAAAATAAATTAACCTTTTGTATATTTTTTTAAATGAAAATTGTTGTAGTTTGTATACTATACTTATTATTATTTTAATTCAAAATATTAAATAATTATTAAGAATGACAAAATAGAATCAGGTCGGACAGATTGAACAATTTAACTCATTAATTTAGATAAAATGATGTTATTTTTTAATTTCATTCTAATAATTGACACATCTGGATGGATAAATATAAAATTATTTGTTTATATAGATTTTACTGTTGAATTCATTTTAAAAAATTATTAATAATATTGAATTTTTTAATTATATATTATTCAATTCTGATTTTCAATCATAATGATTTGCCTTTAAATGCTCCATATTATTTCTATAAATGAAAAAATATGTCTAAAATATAAGTTAAAGTTGTCGGCATGAAAAACAAAGGTTTATTATCTTTATTAATAAACTAGCGTTCAGACGGGAACTCCCGTGCCCATCTGCCCGCTTTTTTTAATGCGCACAGCGGAGAAAAATTAATGTCTGTTTTTTTATGAGATTTCTATTGTACGTCATATTAAAAATAATATTATTATACTTTGAAAATGGTAAGAGTTCTAAATTAAGTCTTCCATCCTAAATATATATATATATATATATATATATATATATATATATATATATATATATATATATATATATATATATATATATATATATATATATATATATGATCCCTTGGAAATGTCTGTTTGTAATGATGCCCGTATTGTTTACCAAAATCATGATCGAATGCAACGGTAATAATCATAAATATTCATCTTTCTTTTATGGAAAAACCACTTTCGTATTGCTTACCAAAATTCCCTATATTCATCTTTCTTTTATGGAAAAATCACTTTCGTATTGTTTACCAAAATCCCCTATGAATAAATATCATGTTATATCAGTATTCCCTTTACTCTCTCTCGTCTGCCCGCTTTTTTTAATGCACACAGCAAAGAAAATTAAATGTAAATTTTTCTTTTTATGAGATTTCTATTGTATGTAGCATTAAAAATAATATTATTACACTTTGAAAATGATAAACAAAGATATTCAAAATTATATTAAAGCATACAAAGTACTATTAAGAGGAATGTCGAACATGAAATCTTTATACGAAGTATTTTCTTTTTCCCTGCAATTGTTTTCTGTGGTAAAGAAAAAATGTAAGACTCTCAAATTAGAATTTTTTTAGATAAAAAGATAGTAAAATTAGTAGTAAGTAGTGTAATATAGTTTTATTTTACCTTATAAAGATTTGTATTAATTCTTCATACATCCATTTATCAATGCACTCTTGAGATTTATAAAACTACAAATACATGACAAAATGTCATATCATCAAAGAAATACATTTGACTCATTTGATGTAATTTATTTTATATATAAACACGTAATTATTTAAGTTAAGAGTATCATTCTACCTAGTCTATGTGCTTTAACACTTAATAAATATTTATACATTAAGTAAACACGCAATTATTTAAGTTAAGAGTTTCATTCTACCTAGTCTATATGCTTTAACACTTAATAAATAATTTACTAAAATAATTTATTACGTAAAATAATTTATTACGTAAAATAATTTACTAAAATAAATTGTTATGTCCAAAAGTAAAATAATTATTTATTTAATAACTCATTAAGATAAAATAATTTATCTCAATAGTTGATACATTATTTTATCAAAAAATCAAAGATATGCATTAAAAATATTTTATTTTATCATATTAAAATATCAAAGAAAAAATATGGTAAATAATAACACAAAAATAAATAATTGATTATTTTTTTATGTTATTTCGGGTTAAGCTTGTTAGCGTTATAGATAAGTATAAAATCCAAAATGGTTGAATATAAAATAGGAAGTAATATTTCTTTAAAAAAAGTTATATAAAATTACAATAACCTAAAAAATCGAAATGTTAAATAGGAATTAGGAAGTTATTTAAGGTTACAACTGCCCTACGGCCATTATGTGTTAATTCTTTTTATTTTAATTATTATTATTTTTAAATAATAATAAATATAAAAAAAGAAGTTACTTTTTAAAATAATAAACAAATATAAAAGAAGAAGTTAAGTGAGGGTATTTGTGGAAGAAATAAAGACCATACCAAAATCACCTATCCCCTTTATATATAGTTATAGATGTATGTTTGTTTGTTTTTCAAAATTTTAAATGTTTATAGGGATTAATTATTATACATTGTCAATTTAAAAAAATTTACAGTATCGATTCATTACCATCATCTGTTTATATTATTTTATAAATTTTTAAAATAAAAATCAAATTTATTTTAATATTCAACGTCTAAGATTAACCGACAATGTATTTCAATTAAATTCGTATTTATATATGATTTTTAATTAACACTGCATTTTAAAAAATATTTTTTTTCGACATATCAACCTACCAATTCTCCACTCCTCCAATAAACCGAGTGGGATAGTTTTAGGCTTAGTTATATAAATTGCCTAAAATTGTTCCGCTGACGTATCCATAATGATTTTTATAAATATATTATAATTATTATATTAAAAAACAATTTATTTTATTAGTTATTTAATAACATATATTTTTCTCGCATACCATCGTGTATCATAAATTGAAATATAACAATATTAATTTAGTAAATTATTTAGTGATAAATAGTTGTCTGTGTTTAAATTATATGTTTTATCGATTTTTTTAATGATTTATTTCTTATAAAACAACATGACAATTTTAAAGTGGAAATTATAGTTAATATATTATTATTTTATATTTTTTATATTGGTGATACTGCAAAAAAAAAATAACGTTAATTAACTTTTTAGTAATAAACTTTTGTTATGTATTCATTTTTGTATGTTTCACTAATTCTTTTTTCATCTATGTTTTGAGTCAAATAATTCTAATTTTAATAAATTTTTAGTGAATTGGCTCATCTAAAGTTAGATGTATAAATTATAAGTGTATTACAATTGTTTTTATAATTTACGTTAAAATAATAAAAAAAAATTTAACTAATTTTATTAACATTATTCATTTATCGTTTATTTGTTATATAGTTTTTATAAATATTATTTTACTATACTTTTTATTAAAATATAAAAAAAGTTAAATAATATTTATTGATTAGTAATAAACATTTAGAGAGTGGAATAGATAAAAATATAAATATTAACTATAAGTAAAAAAAAGTAAAAGAAAAAACAGAAAATTTTATATAAAAAAGACTACGTGTCAATATTTGAAATAGGGGTATAACTAATTTTTTTGGAGGTAGTTTATTTCATTAAATTTTATATTAGATGTAAGATGTCCAAATTAATTTTTCAATTTATAAAAAGAATTAAAAAAAAGTATTTTGAAAATTTAATTTTGTAAGATTTAATTTTAATTTTTTTTTAAAGCTAAAACAAAGAAAGAAGCCATAAATTAAATTTATAATTTAAAGTTAAATATTATTTTTCAATAAGTTTTAAAAAATAATTTTTTTTCTCAAAATAACCTATAGCAAAGGCATATATTTAGAGTCTAATTAATGATAAATATAAAATGAAAATAAAAATAATAAAATACAGATTTAGATTTGAATAAACATAATAGAAATCCAATAAATATTTAACTTATCATTTTTTTAAGTGAATAAAACTATAAATAAAATTATTTTATTTTACTTTTTATAAACACTATATAATGGCTTAATAGAATCTACATTATAAGTGATAAAATTAATTTGACAAACAACTATTTTTTTATTAAAAAAACTGTTTGAATATTTTAAAATTTATAAATTAAAAAAAAAACTCTGAAACATTACATAAGTAAATAAATTATCTCACATGAAGTAAAGAATCATACTTAAAAATAAATTTTAATATTTAATTAAAAAATTCATGAGTAAATAAAAGATATGATATATATATATATATATATATATATATATATATATATATATATATATATATATATATATATATATATATATATATATATATATATATATATATATATATATATATATATATATATATATATATATATATATATATATATATATATATATATATATATATATATATATATATATATATATATATATATATATATATATATATATATATATATATATACATATATATATATATATATATATATATATATATATATATATATATATATATATATATATATATATATGGACGAAGGTCATATAGTATAATGGGGCTGCTGTCCCCACTTATTTTTTAAAATTAATTATATTAATATTTTTTATATTATTTATATAATAAATTTTTAATAAATTAATATTTGTTTTAAATATAATTTAAGATATTTCTCCTACTAAATTAATATTTTCTTTAAAATAATAATTATAAGTATTTTGTATTTATTGATATATTTTTTTTTAATAATATAAGTCAATAATTTTAAAAATATAATAATAAATTTATTTTAAAAATTAATTTTTGTTTTGTGTACAAAAATAATGAACAATAATTTTTTTTAATAGAGATTAAAAATGGTGAGTTGAAATTATAAAATAGTTTTACATTATTCTTCAATAAAAATTTATTAATATGCTATGTAATAAATGTAATTTTAAAATATAAGTGTAATTTGATGGAATATAAGTTGTTAATTGATTGACAGTATAAAATTATTTTAAATTGTCAATGTATATTGTTTTTTCCCCTTTCAATAATAACTTTGTGAAAAATCAAATATCTGACAATATATAATATAAAAAATTAAATAAATATTTGATCACATCATAAAATTATATATTTTTAATAACATTAAAAATAAATTTTTTATACAATAATCTAATTAAAATTTATTTGCTCCGACTTGTTAATATTTCTGACTCTATATATATATATATATATATATATATATATATATATATATATATATATAAAAGCCACTAAAATATCAATTTTTGTTTTTGTAAAATTTTAAGAAAAATAAATAAAAAACAGTTTTCTTCTTCTTTGTTGACACCCATTGCTATGTAGAAGCAAAGCAACTGCTATCTGAAATCTCATGTTGAAGCAAAGC
Organism: Lathyrus oleraceus; assembly: GCF_024323335.1. Lineage (NCBI taxonomy): Eukaryota > Viridiplantae > Streptophyta > Magnoliopsida > Fabales > Fabaceae > Lathyrus > Lathyrus oleraceus. The sequence goes on from NC_066583.1 coordinate 444,983,550, forward strand.
CACTGAAACTTTTTAAATAATTCTAATTGCAATTCTGCATAATTTTTTTTCATTTAAGAAGCATAAAATTTGGCAGAAGTGAAAAGAAAGTATATTATAAGAGTTGAATTTAGTTTTTGTTATCCTGTAATCGCGTGGTTTTTTATAAAAATAACCCACTTTTTCAAGAAAATTCCCAAAATTACCTTTAGTTTCAAAAAAAATCCCAAAATACCCCATTTTTAGGAGGAGTCGCCAATTGAATTGGAGACTCCTCTTAAAACTTGAATGGAGGCGCCAATTGGATTGGCTAGGGAAGGTGCCCTAGCCAATCCAATTGGCTCCCATGTGTAGGTTTTAAGAGGAGTCGTCAATTAAATTGGAGACTCCTCCTAAAATGCATTTTTTTGTGTTTTATGGTATAAGTGAAAGATAAATCTGATATAAGACGACTTGATATTAATAAAGTTTGGAGTTTACACAAAGAAACCTAATGGTGATGACTGGGATCACCTAACCGACCTCCGGTCCCACATCCTCTAGCTACCCTAACCCTTGGCCCTAACCCACGTTGACGATTCTGCACCGGTATTTGATCATCTGAGGGGCCAGGAGTGTCACTACCAACTACAGGAGAAGGTCCGTTGAGGTATTCAGACAAGTCGGCATAGTCTTCAGTATGCATCGATGGTGTACCGCCGTAGCTGAGCTCATGACCCATGCCAGAGAAGTTGGGATGTGGTTGACTCATGGATAGGCGACCGGGATGGTTGAAGGGAGACATGGGTGTGAATGATGCGTCGAGGAAAGGTTGGAAAGGTTGTTGGGGTGTTTGGTAGAGATATGGTTGTTGGATGTTTTGGTTTTGTGATGTTTGGGCTTCTTGACTACGGTAGGAGGAGGGGCGGTTGGTGTTTTGGCTAAGGCGACTTTGGTAGGGTGATGGGGTGGGTGCGAAGCGATGTTGGGTCTTAGGTTGATGGTCAATTTGTTGGTGGTGGTATGGGGTATGCTCTTGGTATTGGGGTTGGGTGAATGACCTGTTTTGGTTGTATGTTTGTGTGTTTGTGGAACGGAAAGTTTGACGGGTAGGGGGTTGTGAGTAATCGGGCTGAGAATGTTCTTGGGGGTTAGATGTTGATCCTTCTTGTGTGTATGTTTCCTGGCGCGGGTCGTATAGGTACATATCTTCGGCGATGAACTGAAAACCAACCGATCTGTACCAAGCCATATAAGTACGACTTGATTTTACCTCAGTTGGCATGACTGCGTCAATTAACACATGGTCATGACGGTGCTTCCATTTGCGACACTCCGATCTTGCGAAGCTTTGCCATGGATTGAAGTTCCATTGGTCGTTAACTTTACGCATATGCCATTCTCCTTGGCTAGCTGGGGGATCTGGGATATTCTGGAGCATACCGAACTGCAGCTTCACACGATCATTGTTGTGCATCTCCACAGTTGTGAACCGTATTATCGGTGTGCATGCAGTCCATACGGCTGCGTCTTCAGCGTTGACCTCATGGTCATGATCCAAATGAAGGTATCGACGCCAAATGAACTGAAATGTGAAAGAAGATAGGATTATAATCAATGTAGAAAAAGTTAACAAAATATAACGAAATAATTAAGTTATTTTGCTTACGTCTGTCGGTCGAAGGTGATCCAACAGGTTGCGATACTGAGTAATACAGTGTCTCGGACATTTGTTGTAACTCATACCACGTGTCGACCATCTACACCAAAAAGTCAAAAATAATTAGTTTGAGGTAATAAACTTTAAAGACGTAAGTAAAGATATATAAATTTAAACAACTTACTTTTGTGCATACGGAAAAGTGAAAGGGTTGTTATTAACCGGTGCTAGAGACGGTAGTCTTGACCAACCCCATGCTTGTAGCAAAACAACACATCCAGAAAATATAGATGTGTCTTTGTGTGAGTTTTTGCACAAGGAGCTATAGAGATAGGCTAGACAAGCAGATCCCCAACTGTAACTTCCTATTCTATCTACATGTCTAAGTAGAGGTAAGTACATAATATGCATGCTAGAACCACTACCTTCAGGAAATAAAAACGATCCAATTAACAGCACAATGTAACACCTAGTTTTTATTATTCGAGCATCTTCGGTAGAATGCTCATCTAAGTATAAACTATTATAGTACGACTTAAGGCGTGAGAGTAGTATACCTTGACCTCTAGCATTATCATCTAACAAATCAGTGTCTAAGAGCTCCATGCAAATTGAATTTGCATAGTTGGTCTTACCATTAACAGCCTTACCTTCAATGGGTAGTCCTAAAAGCATGTAGACGTCTTCTAACGTCACGGTACACTCACCGGTTGGGAACCAAAATGTGTGTGTCTCTGGTCTCCATCTTTCGCATAAGGCTAGAATGAATTTGTTATCTATGTACCAAGACAAAATCTTGCTAATATGACCAAAATCGGCGAGTTCAACATAAGGTTGAATCATCGGGTCCATATGGACATATTCGTGGACCCGAGTTCAGAACTTTGATACATCCTATAAAAGAAAGAATAAAAAACTTGACTAAGTTGGTATGTCAAAATAAAAGGGGGTTGGTGAAGATGAAAGATAAAAAGTTAACAAAAGAAAAAACTTACATATGTTGCGATGTTTGCAACCGTTCCTCTATGTGCTTCGCCCATTGTGAGGATAGACATTTTGTCGGGGGGTTTGTGTAGATGAAACTACAAGAAGTTGTTGCAGATGAAATTGTAGAAGAAGTATTGTAGAAGAAGTAGTGAGAGTGATGGTGTGGAAGAAGTGTTGATGGAGTGGATGTATTTATAGGCAAATGGATGGGAGCATGAAAAGTTGTGCTTGCATGGTGTCTCCATTTGAATTGGAGACCATGTACAACCTTTAAGAGGGGTCGCCATTCAAATTTGCGCCTCCATAGGGACATGCATGCAAGACCTAGGTCTGATTGCTTGGTTTCGAGGTCTGAATGCATGGTGTCTCCACTTGAATTGGCGCCCATGTGCAAGGAATAAGTGGAGGCTCCAATCCATTTGGAATGTGTGTTTGCATGCCTGACACGTGGTTGTCTTGTCTCCTGCATGCTGAACAAGTCACTTCTTGATAGCTTGCATGGTTGACACATCATTTCGGAGTATCTTGCATATCCGACACGTCATTTCGGAGTAGCTTGCATGTCCGACACGTCACTCCAAACTAGCTAGCATGTGAGACACTTCACTCATCTATTTAAGTGTCTTACTATCAACATCCAAGACACTTCACTCACATTCATCTGCAGTAAGAAAATAGTTTTCATCTGCACAATGTCATCTTCATCATTATACAGTGTCAACGTTCACTGCAATGGTGAAACATACGAGTCTGAGCTACATGGTTTTTGTTTTCGAAACACTGATACCATTAGAATCACGATCAAGAGAAATGCAACCTTCTTGCATTTGAAAAAAAGAATGCAATCCTTTATAGGATCGGGTATTGTGCCTAAGATCATATATCAAAATCCAATATTTTTTGAGAATGGTCAATGCAAGTATTTCCCCCTTAAGGTACGAGACGATGAAGATGTTGAATACATGTTTGTTAGTCATGAACGTTCAGGCTACAACTGTATTGAGTTGTACATTACTCTTCAACCATGTATATCATCTCAACAGTCTCAACTAACCGGTCAGGATGAATCTGGTGAAGATGATCGACAATGGTCAGATGACGTCAACCCAGAAGCAGAGGCAGAAGTGGATGTCGTTGATGAAGAAGAAGAGGAGACCGAGATACAGGTTGATCACATGCTGAACAACGACGATGAAGATGATGATCAACCACCACCAATACCTCCTTTGTAAGTTTCATTTGGCTGCGTCTTACAAGAAGAAAAATGACTCTTGGGAGATCGCTTCAATAGACCCACCGCACAGTTGCATTACAACTAACGTTGAACAAGATCACCGTAAACTAAGCGCAGCTTTGATATGTCAAGACATTCTGCCGTTGGTTAATAAAGACCCATCAGTGAAGGTGAGTATAATTATATCCCATATCAGAACAACATATAATTATACTCCATCTTACAAGAAAGCCTGGATTGCGAGGACAAAGGCTGTTAAACAAGTTTTCGGCAACTGGGAGGATTCATACAAGGAATTGCCACGGTTTTTATGGGCACTAAAAACATATGTCCCAGGAACTGTGGCAATTATGGAGACAGTGCCAGCTATGATGCCAGACGGAACATGTGCTACAGGTAATAGAATATTTCACCGTCTCTTTTGGGCATTTGACCCGTGCATCAAAGGTTTCGCATTCTACAAACCTATTATTCAAATTGATGGCACTTGGTTATACGGAAAATACAAGGGTACTTTGCTCATGGCGGTTGCACAAGACGGAAACAACAATGTCTTTCCCATTGCCTTTGCTCTTGTTGAAGGTGAAACGACTGATGGATGGGGTTTCTTTCTTCGACATCTCAGAACGCACGTGGCTCCACAAGCCAATCTCTGTTTGATTTCTGATAGACATGCTGCCATTGAGAGTGCCTACAACAACCATGACAACGGATGGCATGATCCTCCTTCTACACCTGTCTATTGTATCAGACACATTGCACAAAACTTCATGCGTGCTATAAAAGATAAGAATCTTCGCGAGAAGGTGGTGAATGCTGGGTATGCTTTAACTCAACCGTCATTTCAATATTATCGTGATGAAATTAGACTGTCTAATGAAGACGCAGGGAGATGGATAAATAACATACCAATAGAGCAGTGGACAAAGGCATTTGACAGAGGTTGTCGATGGGGCCACATGACAACAAACATTGTGGAATGCATGAACGGGGTATTCAAAGGAATTCAAAATCTGCCGATAACCGCCTTGGTAAGATCAACCTATTATAGGTTGGCTTCTATGTTCGCAACTAGAGGTGAAAGATGGAGTGCGGTGTTAAAATCCGAGCAAGTATTCAGTGAGTGTTGCATGAAGGTCATGAAAGAGGAGAGCATCAAAGCTAGAACACACGCTGTAACAGTCTTTGATCGTCATAGACAAAATTTCAGCATCCAGGAAATAATGGGCCACAACAAGGGGAGACCAAATTTAGCCTACGCTGTTAGACTAAACAGAAGTTGGTGCGATTGTGGAAAATTCCAGGCCTTCCGCATACCTTGCTCCCATGTCATAGCAGCATGCGCTTATACTCGTCGAGACGCTTACATCCATTTATCTGATGTGTACAAGGCCAACACCATCATGAATGTATATACTCAAAGCTTCTCAGTACTACCAATGGAGGATTACTGGCCTCCATATGAAGGTGATATTGTTTGGCACAATGACGAGATGCATAGAAAGAAGAAAGGAAGGCCAAATAGAACACGTATAAGAACAGAGATGGATTCCATAGATAAAATGATAAGATTATGTAGTATCTGTCATCAACCAGGACACAACAAGAACAACTGTCCCAATCGAGGAGCATCATCTAGGTCTTAAGCTTTTTGTAACATTGTATTTCTATAACATTCAATCATTATATATCATTAAGTTCTTGTTACAACGAGGTTCACAATAAACATCAGTACAAAACATCTGAAAGCATTAATATTTCTAACTGATTACAACAATCAAATTGATGTCGTCTCGACCGAACATCATTTCCCTAGCATCCTTATCAGTCTTCATTCGCACCCAACCAAAGATATTGTCAAGTCTCTCAATACTTCTGATTTTTTCCCCTTCTGGTATTTTCCCATCTAACCAACGAACCAGCTCCCTCTTCAGTTGATCGAACGTGGTGATGTTCCAAAACAACATCAGCATTTGAGGTTTGTCTCTCGCATAAATCACCTTTCCGTATCGGCGACGAACACCAAACATGATAGCCAAATGATTATATGAGATGTGGAACAATTAGTCACACAACGCATCTATTTATAACACAAAAAAATGTATTTTGGGAGGAGTCTCCAATGAATTGGCGACTCCTCTTAAAACCTACACATGGGCGCCAATTGGATTGGCTAGGGCACCTGCCCTAGCCAATCAAATTGGCGCCTCCATTCAAGTTTTAAGAGGAATCGCCAATTCAATTGGAGACTCCTCCTAAAAGTGGGGTATTTTGGGATTTTTTTTGAAACCAGGGATATTTTGGGAATTTCCTTGAAAAAGTGGGTTATTTTTGTAAAAAAACCTAATCGCATATGGTGATGAATAATATTTGTTTGTTTTGTTGCAAGAGCTTAAAGATAAAAGAAGAAGTTAATATGTTCAAGTGGGACAAAATTGTGTGTGAACATATATAAATATTTCAATTTTTAATTATGATAATTTTAACACCTTGATTAAATCTGACGGTATCTTTTATAGATTTCACCAGTGAGTTAATTAAACTCTCACCCTAGATGCTACCATAATTTTATTTAACTTAATTAAACTCTCACCATAATTTATAATTTAATTGTTAAATAGTATAAATTTAATATCCATTTTTTTGTTGTTTTTTTAGATTTTTACTTTAGCTTTTTTCATAAGTTCATTTTTGCTTTTTTATATTATTTATTTATTTGTTTATTTCAGTCATTTGTTCTTTGTATCATTCAATATTACATATCAAAGTTCAAGCACCAATATTAAAATTCTAAAAATATTATTAACTATGAATGAAATTGGCCACATATTTTGGAAGAAGTTGTGAATTTAAAGAGGTGTTAATGATTTGAATAATTTATTCTGGTAGGAACAAAAAGATGTTAAAGGGTAAGAGAATAATGTTTTTTTATAAAGAAGGTTCTGAATGGGTGATATTATGTGTAAATCTTACCAATGAAGATAGACAGCACATGAGAACTTTTGGTATAGAGATGGATAAAAATTTAACATTAAAGATAGATAAACTATTAACACAAATAAAAAATAAAAAATTCTAATTCATTCATTTGGAATTTAACCCTTATTTAGTCTTATGTTATTTTATTTTTGTTATTTTTTACTTGTGGAGAAAGAAAATGGAAAACTTTGGAAGAGATAATAGTGATTTTTCTGAGTCGATTCTATCGATTTCGATCGACTAACATGAAAGAATCATACTCCATCTAAATAAATCTCAGCAAATTATCATATTGATGATTACAAAGAGTCTCAATTGCAAATATATATAATATTTCAATTTAGATTAAAATGATAAGATTATTAATAATAATAATTTAATATTATTAATATAATATTATTTTTTTTGAATTCTAAATCAGAGATAAACAATTGAGTCATTTGACTAATTTAAGTTATTTTCAATTTTGTTAGAGTTGTCGATTGAATCCATAAAAGTTATTTTTGTGTGCAAGAGTTGTCAGTAGTGTATTTTTGAGTACTTTAGAGTTGTTTAGAGTTCCTCGAAAACTTTGTTGAATTATAATTATGTATTGTTATAACTTTTTACGAATTAAGAGTATAGAATAACTTAATAAAAAAATTGTTGAGATGTTTTAAACTCATAAAAATGTTATATGTAATTGATAATTTTATTGAGTTGAATTATTATATGTGCTGAAGTTGTGTTGCTATACTGAGTATTGTATGACTTGTTGTGGTAATCCAAAAGAGAGGATTACACGAGTTTGTTAATGCATGTATGTTAGGATCAGAAGAAGGGACTTAACGCGTTGGATTTTGTTAACATGTTCATACATTAATGTTGAGTTGTGCCAATAGCCAAGTTGCCAGTTCTGAGAAGGGACTAATGGTTTGTCCTAAGCTCATAGAGAGGGCTTGGAGCTCAGAGTGGGGGCTCATGGGTTCAAATATGGGACCTGGTTCCTGAGTGAAACATTGTTGAGTTAGTACCACATGCTTAGTGTTGCATCGAGTTTCATTTTGAGTATGAGTTGCATAGTGAGATAATGCATATGATATTTGATGTTGCGTGTAATTGGTGTGTGATTGGTATGTGAATGAGGTGTGATTGCCTAGTTGGTGTGTGTCATACCCCAAATTTACCTTATCTCTTAAACAACTTCCATGACCCTATTGCATTAGCATACATTCATCATCCCATCGTCTCATTTGCATTTACATAACAAGAAAGCATAAACTCATGGCATGATGTTCATATCTGAGAATCACCAAGATCTCTTGATCATGTTGGGATGGGCTCAATCAACCCTAAACCCTAATTGTTATCTTCAAGCATTTTTTGATCTTGGTGAGCCTTGATTGGAAGCTTTGCTTTGTCATCTGGCCAACCATGGACCTCAACCCTAGTCCCTTAATCTTTTGTGGCTTGTACAAGTAGTCATTTGACTTTCTGCTTTTCCCTTGTCCTTGAGGAACCCTAATATCCAAACTTTGATTATGCATCAACCTTATGAAACTACTCAAAGATACTTTATGCACCCAAACACTAGTTTGTTTGACCATGGCCTTTGAGGAACCTTTTGATCCAAGAAACCCTAATGATGACCCTTTGCTTATATGTTTTACCTTTTTGCTTAATCACCTCATCCTCCATTGATCACTTCATCCTCCATTGGTCCATTAACATTCAATTCAAGCCCATTCCATTCATCATTCACCCAAGGAACCTAAGATATCAATTGTGGCCAAAGTTTGACTTTGTCAACAATTGAGTTTTTTTGTCAACCTTGACCAAAGTCAATACACCTTTCCAAAACCCTAATTTCCACAATTTCAATCCTCATTCATCAAATACCAATCCACATCATTCATTCATGGCATTGCAAGTGAAAGTTTTTGGTTTGAACCTTTGAATCATCAACTTAAAATCATTGGTTTCATCCATATGCATGGCCCATAATCATCCCACAAAGCATCAAGGCTTGATTTCTATCAAGGTTTTCTCATTTGGGTTTCAAATAATCATCTTGGTGCCTTGGAATTCAAGAAAACTTCAAAATTGCAAATTAGGGCATGTTGGTTGGTCATGTTTTTGCAAGTTTGACCTACCATTTGGTCCAAACCCCATAACATTTTCATCTTTTAACTTTTTGAGGATCTACTTTGATACAAGGCCCAGGACCTAATTGAATCTCTCTCCAACTTTGTTTTAAGGCCCAGGACCTAATTCAATGCATAAGGACCTCAAAATGTGGATTGGCCAAGCTGGTCAAGTTGCCTAGTCAAGCCTAAAAATCATGTCATGACCACCACTTTGAACCATTGCCATTTTTACATTACAACATCTTTTGACCTGATTCTTTTTGCATTATGTTAAGGTTATGGCAAGTTTCATTAGGTCTACTTTTTATTAAAAATGCACGAGCCAATTTTAATTAGCCCAAGTGCAAAGTTCAGGTTCCATCATGTTTCATGTAGCAGGTAAGTTTAGCCAAAACATGTCAATCCATGTCTCAAGTCACTAATCCATGTTGTTTCACTTCCTTTTGAACAAAGGCATGTGCTATAACACTTTCTGACACCAAAATTCAAACCTAAGTGAGTGTAGAAAAGGGACATGAGCAAGCCAAAACCTAATTGTCAAAAAGAAAAATTACCCAAAATGGATACAATCCAAAATCACCTCAGCAAATGTTGGGACCACTTTTTTCTCCCCAAAAGTGTCATTTCTGCAGAACAAGGTGGATGAAAGAGGAATTACAGGTGACTGATCACACATCTTTAGCCAACAAGTCTTGCTTTTGTCTCATTTTCGAACTCATGTTAAATCAAAGTTTCCCACCCCAAAACTCCAACCTAATCACTCCATCAGCTTCCCTATAAATAGAGGATCATGCTATCTTCATAGACCAAGCTTCATATCCATTAAAACTATGTTGAAATCATACCATTTTCCCTTCAAAAATAGAGTAATCGAGTTTGGTCTTTGAACCATTTCCAGCACAACAAAAACACTTAAACACCTTCATAATACCTTCCTGAAGCTAACTGGAACCTTGGAAGTGTTTGAAACAACCTCACATGAGCTACTCAAATCCATCGGAACCACCAACTGAAACTGATTTCGACAAGGTAGTTAACACCTTTATTTCCATCCAATTAATTTACCACTTTACTCTTTATGATCCATTGAAGCTAAGCCATATAATTTGAGCTTCAATCATTGTGTATACACCATTTAATTTTTATTTTAGGGTTGAGTTTCCATTCCTGTTAATCTGAAATACTCCATACTCAAAGCCAATCAATGGCTCATAAGTATGAAGGAGGCAACGATGACCCAAGTTTGAGTGGAATCCATGGTGGATTCCACTAAAAACTTTGAGTTACAGAGGTTCGATTTCCATATTTTCTAAGGTTGAAGATGAACATGTTCGTTGCTTCGCGCGCTTGTGTTTTGTTTAAATTCAAAATTTTATGTTGGCACGTTTTCATTGGCTGGTTTGTGTGACTTGGCTCCTGGGTGGGTGGGTGTGTTTCCAGTCAGTGCGTGTTCTGTGTTCCATAGGATCAGAGCGCTCCATTATGCATACTTTTTTTAAGTGACTAGATCATGTGGTTGTGGATGATCCATGTGTTATTTCTGATTGGTTTATATTATTTATTTTTATCAAGCACGTCTATTAACACCAAAAGCACTTGGCTCAGTGGAAAGGGGGTTGATCCAAAACCCCAGGGTCATGGGTTCAACCCCTGGCGTCCCCGTTGTTCTTTTTCCTTCTTTTCCCTTTTATTTCTTATTTTCATTTTAGTTTTCTTTATTTTATTTTCACCTTTTTTTCCATTTTAATTTCTTTTCCCTCTTATTTATTTTAGACAAATATTTTGTAAATACCTTCCATAAAATATCTTTTTATTTATCCATTAATGATTTTATTTTTATCATTTTATTTAGACATTTTTACCCTTGTGATTAATCAGTGGTTGATGATATTCTATTGGTCATGCTAATTGGTCATAAGGTTGACTTAATCTTTAACACTTCAAACATGTTAATGAATGATCAATGGATCATTCATGACACTTTGAGGTGTTGATAGATTTCCCCTATTTAACCATGTTTGAAACATTTTATGCATAGATGATACCTTTACTTGTATGAGCCTTACTTGTTGAACCTATTTGGTTGTATTGTATCCATTAACCACTAACCATTAACACTTGGACTTGAATATTTAATTTGTGCATTGTTTGACCTTTTAAACTTATAATTATTTGGGTGATACAATCTTCCACTCTTCAAATCATTGATAGATGGACTTGAGGTTGTATAACCTTCTTTGATTCACTTGTATGAGCCTTAAGGCATCACACTGAAAACCTTATTTCAAGGTAAAACCAACCAACACACAAACATTTTCTACTCAGAACTATGGAGCTCTGATTCTTCATCCCCTGATGAATGATACATAGGCACAAGGGGCCCAATCCTTGGAGAGCACAATAATAAAAAAAACTAATCTCATTCTTTCCCCATTTTTCCTAATAATAAGATAAACTTAAAGATAAATACCCACGCATGTAGACAACATAAATGGTTCCCATGGAGTACCATGGACGTGTGAGGTGATAATACCTTCCCCTTGCGTAATCGACTTCCGAACCTATATTTGGTTGCGGGACCAATCTTATCCTTATTTATTTTTTATTTTAGAAGGGTTTTATCGACTATTTCCCTTTCCTCATATAGGAATAAATAAAATGTGATGGCGACTCTGTGTCATTTCTTTGACAGTTTAGTCGTTCAACTTTTTCATGGTAGCAACGACTGACGACTCTGGTGGGGACCCGGTTTCTCTAAAGCAAATAAAGCCTAGTTTATGTTATTTTGTTGCCTATGTGAGGGTTTATCTTTTATATTTTTTGTTTTATATTTATTATTTTAATTGCTTGCTTTGTATCTGTTAATTTTATTTTGTCTGTGACAAGGCTCTGTGATAATGGGATACAAAAAAAATGGATGCTATTAATTTCAAGAAAACCTTATGGGAAAGACTCTCTACCCGAGTCTAGAGAGTAAGATTAAGATAGGAGAGGTTGTTGGGTGACACGTATTTGTCTTTGCATTTAAGGAATTCTAAGGGTGGTGGAACCATTGTGTGTTGCATTCCTCTTATGTACACGTGGTTTATTTCGCACTTGCCTTAGACATCTACTTTCTTGGAGAACAAGCAATGTCTATGATGGTCTCAGAGACTTATGTCTCTCACTAATGATGATATTATTTGGTATGATTCTACATTTGATGGTTTGGAGATTATTGACAATTGTGGTGAGTTCTCTAATGTGCATCTCATTGGTACACTAGGAGGAATCAACTACAACCCCGGTTTGGCTCCTTGTCATCTTAGGTTCCCTTTGAGAGATAAACCTAATAACATTCAGTTAGAGGGTCTTTTCTATCAAGAGGGTAAAGATCCCCTGAAGAGTAGGATGGTGCATGCTTGGCATAATATTCATAGGAAGGGAATATCTGAGCTTGGTCCTCCTAATTGTGTAGCTTTGGAAGCTTACACTGCTTGGGTGAAGAAGAGAGCCTTAGAGCTTAAGATGTCGTACGCATGCAAAAGACCTATGTCTATGGTTGTGGCTGAGCCATTAATTCTCCCCAACCAAGATGTAGAGGAGTTGGAAGATGCACTCACCAAGATGAAGCAAGAGAGAAACCTTTGGGAAAAGTGGTTCCATGATTTGAATCGAAAGCATGTGAAGTTACAACTTGAGCCGAAAGACAAGGATGCACTCGTTGAGGTTCTTGAAGAGAGTGCAGTGAAGAGACAGAGAGAGCCAAAGGGTTTATTTTCCTCTAGTATCCCCCAGCCCTCTGGTGCTTGGAAGAAGATTATTGATTAGCTCGTCCTCGAGAAAGCTCTGATGAAGACGGCTTTTGAGTCAGAGATAAGACGCATTCGAAGGAAGTATACACCCTTGGATAGTTCAGATAATTCAATTGCTAGGGATCCTTAGGATGACACTTTCCTTTCCTCTTGTATTTGTACTTTTTGGTTTTTGAAATTGTACTCAATGTAATCCTTCCAAAATTTTATGAATAAAATGAGAGATTTTATGGTCAAAAATAGTTATTACTAATTATTATTATTGATTATTAAAATATTTGCAAGTAGGACTTTGTATGTTCCTTGAAATTAAAATTAAAAACATTGCATTTCATTCATCATTTTCATAACAGGTTTCTTGCATTCTAGCCTTCGGCCAGATGTCTTATGGTTCTTTCTCTTTGTATCAGACAAGCTGACTCATCACTGCAATACTCGAGCTAATCACCAGAGAAGAATTGATCATCTAGAAAAAGAGAACCAAGAGCTTAAGGAAGAGATTGCTAGGCTCACTGATTTGATGGAGTCTGTTATTACTGCTCAAAATCAACCATCTCCGCCTCCTGCAACTCCTTCTCAGAGGACTGTTATCTCTGAAGTTTCCGCTAGCCAATCTGCGCCAGCTATGCCTGCCGGATTCCCGTGGGGAATGCCGCCAAACTTTATGCCTGAAGGATATGCTCCAACTTTTGTTTTTATGCCTACATCTAGTCCGATCATGTATATTCCTCCTCCTGTCATGCATACTTTGCCTCGTGTCGATGAAACCATCTATCATTCCGTGTCGTCTGAGGGCCACGATGTTTATGAGAAGATGGACGAGATAAAAGACCAATTTCTTGAGCTGAGAAAGGAATTGAAGACCCTGGGGGTAAAGATTTGTTCGGTAAGAGTGCTACTAAGTTGTGCTTGGTGCCCAACATCAAAATCCCTGTCAAATTCAAGGTCCCAGACTTTGAAAAGTATAAGGGAAGTAAATGTCCTCTAAGTCATCTTTTAATGTATGCCCTCAAGGTTTCTACTCAAACAGACAATGATCAACTACTCATCCACTACTTCAAAGACAGTTTAATTGGTGCTGCACTTCGTTGGTATATGGGTTTGGACAATGCAAGTTTTCGTACTTTCAATGACTTGGGCGAGTCCTTCATCAAGCAATACGAGTACTGTTGGTGTAAGCCCTAGAGGCCAATACCTTTTGGTACTTGTATCGAATTATTTATTAATAATAAAAGGCATTTTCTTTATTATGGTTGATTAATAAAGTCCCTGGAATAGATAGTCCGTTTAATGTATTAAGTGTGACTTAATCATGAGAACACATTAAACATAAGGACACTATTCTTAAAGTATCCATAGTCGAGCTTTAGTGTGAAGTGGGATAACATTAAAGCATTAAGACTATTATGTTTGTAGACTGATGATCACATCTCATGGATCATGGATAAAGGGTTATCAAGTCTTAAACATAGGTATGAATATTAGGAGTAATATTTATACCGGATTGACCCGCTATGAGAATACTATATAGAAAGCTATGCAAAGTGTCATAAGTTATTCTCATGGTGATAATGGTGTATACCACTCTTCGACCTGAAACCACTATGGACCCTAGATGTAGAGTCAAGTGCTTTATTGCTGATCCAACATTGTCCGTAACTGGATAACCATAAAGACAGTTGATGGGTACTCCACGAAGCATGCTGAGGGACATGAGTGACCTAGATGGAATTTGCCCATCCTGCATAACAGGATAAATGTCTATGGGCCCAATATTGAACTGGACAAGGATGACACGGTCTATGCCTTGTGTTCAATATAGACATAAGGGCAAAAGGGTAATTATACACATAAGTATTATCACAGAAGGATTTGTCAGATCACATGACATTTTCGTGTCTTGGGTAGCAGTGATGTGTTGCTAGATACCGCTCACTGTTTATTATGTTAAATGCGTGATTTAATATAATTGCCAACGTCACGAAAACCTACAGGGTCACACACAAAGGACAGATTGATGAGAGATAGAGTAACTAAGGAATACCGTAAGGTACGGTGCCCTTAAGTGAACTATAGAACATCGTAAGGTACGGTGTACTTGAGTGGAATACGAAATATGGTAAGGTACCATGGGCTTAAGTGATTTTGGGCATATTATAAGATATGGGCCAAAATACACTTAAGTGGGCCTTTTAGCTTGAAGCCCACACAAGTGGTTCTATAAATAGAACCCTTGTGCAGAAGCATTGATTGCGGTTGTATTATTTTCGTTTTCTGTCTCTCTCACTCAAAGCCTTCATTCGTACCAGCTAGCACTGAGATTGAAGGAATCCGTTCGTGTGGACTGAGTAGAGACGTTGTCATCGTTCAACGTTCGTGATCGCTCCGTGGATCTGCATCAAAGGTTTTGATCGTCACAAGAGATCTGCACCAAAGGTTTCAATCGTCACAAGAGGTAAATATTCTATCACTGATCATGACCATTCGTAAGGATCTCTAAAGGAGAAAATTTTAATTTCCGCTGCGTTTTGGATCGCAATTCTCCTTCAGTGGTATTAGAGCCACTTACGAAACCATGACTCGGATAGCTGTTTAATTTCTGTATTAATATGATTAAAAGACAGAAAGAATCAATTAATTAAACGAGTAATTAAATTTGGCATCATGAGTGTACGAGTTGGATGATTGATGTTGACTATGCTTCGGAACCGACATTAGTATGGTGAAGCAGCGATACATCGATCGTCCATAGGTTACGCAATTGAGACCGATCAACTTATATATGATATAAGTAATCCTAATGCAAAGTACGGTATATGTGATATATTGTTTCTGTTTCGTTCATTCAAACACTAAGTGGTTGTTTTCCTTTGAGCGATCAATGGTCAATTGCTCCGGAATCCGACATTAGTATGGTGAAGCAATGACCTGTTGATCAATCATACTGAATCAACAATCGAGGTGTGTTTGACGGTCTGAAATTGGCGCATTAGGGTTGGTGACGGCGCAAGGATTGTGCCGTCAAGGAGTTGTGAATTTAGGGCTTTTGGAACACGTCTGTTGACTGTTTCAAAGTTTTGTTATTCTGGCCGCGTGACGTTTGTCACGAGCTTGTGACGATCGTAACAAGCTGGACGTGACGGTCGTCACATGCTTTGTGACGGTCGTCACACTCACAGATCCAAAATTCTAGGCATTTCTGTTTCTGGCCGCGTGACGGTCGTAACATGCCTGTGACGGTCGTAACATGCCTGTGACGATCGTCACACGCCTGTGACGGTCGTCACACTCACAGGGTCAGAATTCTCGGGGTTTCTGTTTTGTGACTATGCAAGGGTTGTGTTGATGCAAAAAAATATCCATTTCAAATGAATTGTTCATTAAAAATTTTGGACAGGGGCGCTGCCCCTTCAACCCCACAAGGGGCGCTGCCCCCTTGACCCCCGTCCGCTGAACGGGCAGCGGAACACCCGTTCCCGCTGTCCGGGCAGTGTAACACCCTTTTTTCTACCCCAAATTATTTAGCATATAATCAGAGTAATATAAGCATGCATATAAAGAAAAGGGCGTCACATCGACGTTTTCGAAACTTAAAACTTTCAAAAACCAACAATACACCTGGTCATTCAAAATAACACATTTCACTCATCATGAATATTCAAGCAATATGCGTTCGCAGCGGAAAATAAAGAATACTCATGTAATTCATAATATGATCCATGTCCCATACCATGATCATCTCTCAATAATCACTTCAAATAAAATAAAACAATTAATGACATAAAGCATATCAAAATAAGATATGAGTTCAATACCACTAATCTACCCAGTGTTACATGACCAGAGCATTGACTCATTACCAAATTTCAAACTAAATACGGAAACTCTCCAGCTAATCTTGAGCGAGCTACCGTCCACCTACTCCAGCAATACTACTCTGTAGTATCTGCACAATACCCATGTAAAGGTAACATTCAAACAGAAAGGGTGAGAATTCCAATCATTATGAAATAGCATAATAAGGCACAATGAATTAAAACACAATTTAAGAATTCATCACACTTGGTATAATCACGTCAATAATATTAACCAACAAACATCTCACATATTTCAAACGTACATCGTATCCACATCAATACATGCATTCAATGATCACATAACTATAGACGACTTAATGCAAGACAATGTGACTCTATGCATGTGGTACCTCAATGTGAACTCAAAGTTTCACCGCTTTCCGATTCAATATCTAGAATCCAAGCCACGCTTCCGATCCGGACAAGACCAAAGCCCTACGTTTGTTTCCAATGAAGGATCACCGCTTAATACTACGCCTAATCCCAATTAAGGATTAACGTCTGCTACGTCTGTTTCCAATAAAGGATCACCGCTTAAATACTACGCCTAATCCCAATTAAGGATTAACGTCTGCTACGTCTATTTCCAATGAAGGATCACCGCTTAAATACTACGCCTAATCCCAATTAAGGATTAACGTCTGCTACGTCTGTTTCCAATGAAGGATCACCGCTTAACCACTTCCACAATGAAGTCAACCATGCTATGAATGAATGCGCACATACCAACACATATGCAATTAAGACCATCTATATACCGTCTTAACATCCCACATATCACCATGACTCACAATTGGTACATATACACATTCATCACAACACATCAATTACGATTACATATACACATCCATAACCATAAATCATTCACAATTCAATAAGGGTATACATACACATTCATACAATATATTATTCACCAATATAGGCCAATCATCCAATATGTACACATAGATTTCATTCCAAAACGCACACAACATTTAAATATCAGTTTTTCACTTTTCAAACAGTGTTAACCGGTTAACGACCTGGGTTAATCGGTTAACGCAAAACAGAATGCGCTTCTTGGCAATTTATAACAGTGTTAACCGGTTAACGCCCTGGGTTAACCGGTTAACGCAAGACAGAATTCAATTTTTTCAATATTATAACAGTGTTAGCCGGTTAACGCCCTGGGTTAACCGGTTAACGCAAAACAGAAAGCTGTTCCTGCGCTAACACGAAACAGAATGCAGATTTCCCCGCATTTTTCATCGTTGGAGGACTTCCGGACCTCCGATTTCGATTCCGTAAAAAGCTACACGTTCAGAAAATTATGACTCATCCAAATATATATTCATTCACAGTTTTTAACATCATTTAATCATCACAATTCAAGAGTATTTATCAAGACCTAATAATTCCAAACCATGCCAATTAAGGATTTCAACCTAAAACATGTTCCTACCCATTGACCCAATCATACTAACCCATAATAATAAGGATTTCCCCCCTTACCTTGTCAATTTGATGGAAACCTTGACTCCTCTCGCTTTTCCTCTCCTCTTTCTCTATTGTCTTCAATGCTCAAGTGAATTCTAATTCTCACTTCCTTCACTCTTACTATTTATAATAGTATTCTAGTTGGGCTTAAATCATCTAATTTAATCACTAGGCCCAATAATACCTAATATTTACATACCTCTGTTTAAATTTAAATAATTAACCACTCACTATGCAACCAAATTAATTAATTAATTCAATTATTTAATTATTTCTCACATCCACTAGATAATGAATTAATACACCAATTAATTAATTAACACTCCACATAATTAAATTAGAATTATAATAATAGTATAATAATTCAATACTAAAAAAAATGGGTTGTTACAACTCTCCCCCACTTAAAGATTTTCGTCCTCGAAAATTTACCTCAAACGAACAACTCCGGATATGATTCCCTCATCTTATCCTCGAGTTCCCACGTAATATTTCCATTGGCGACTCTGCCCCATATCACTTTTACCAAAGCAATCTCCTTACCACGAAGCTTCTTCACTTCTCGATCTTCGATTTGCACAGGTGATGTATCAACCGTCAAATTATCCCGTACTTGCACATCATCTAATGGAACAACATGCGATGGATCCGCAATGTACTTCCTCAATTGGGACACATGGAATACATCATGAAGATTAGAAAGTGATGGTGGTAATGCAATCCGATATGCCACTTCACCTATCCTCTCGGAAATCTGATAAGGACCAATGAAACGCGGCGTCAACTTACGCGACTTCAAAGCTCTACCAACACCCGTTATTGGCGTAACTCGAAGAAACACATGCTCGTCTTTCTCAAACTCAAGAGCTTTCCTCCTCTTATCATGATAACTCTTTTGACGACTCTGAGAAGCCTTCATCTTCCCTTGAATCATCTTAATCTTATCTGTAGTCTCTTGAATCAACTCGGGTCCAACCACAACACTCTCTCCCGATTCGTACCAACATAAAGGAGTTCTACACCTTCTGCCATAAAGGGCCTCAAACGGTGCCATTCCAATACTCGAATGGAAATTGTTATTATATGTAAACTCGATTAAAGGCAAGAAACTATCCCAATTTCCTCCTTGTTCCAAAACACAAGACCTCAAAAGATCTTCAAGTGACTGAATAGTCCTCTCCGTTTGACCATCAGTTTGCGGATGATATGCTGAACTCAAATGCAACTTCGTACCCAAAGCACTTTGCAAACCTTCCCAAAATCTCGAAGTGAACCTCGGATCTCTATCCGAAACAATACTCGACGGTATACCATGCAAACACACAATTCTCTCGACGTACAACTTAGCAAGTCTCTCCATCGAATAATCCATTCTCATCGGAATAAAATGAGCACACTTCGTCAGTCTGTCCACAACGACCCAAATCGCCTCACAATTACTCGATGTTCTTGGTAAGCCCGAAACAAAATCCATAGAGATACTATCCCACTTCCACTCGGGAATAGGTAACGATTGCATCAAACCAGACGGCTTTTGATGTTCAATCTTTGACTTTTGACAAGTCAAACATGAATACACAAATTCCGCTACATCCTTCTTCATACCTTGCCACCAAAACATCTTCCTCAAGTCTTGATACATCTTAGTAGCACCAGGATGAATACTCAGACCACTTCTACGCCCTTCCTCAAGAATCCTCTTTCTCAAATCCATACTATCCGGAACACACACTCGATCACGACACCTCATGATACCATTCTCATCAATCCGAAAGTCACCACCTTTACCTTGGTTAATCAATGTCATAACATCGACTAACTTCAAATCTGACCTCTGACCTTCTCTAATCTCGTCAAGAATGTCACACGTAAGCTTCAACATCCCAAGCTTAACACACGAAGACGTCGCTTCACAAACCAAACTCAAATCCCTAAATTGCTCCAACAATTCAAACTCTCGCATCATCAACATAGACATATGCAATGACTTCCTACTCAATGCATCGGCTACAACATTCGCCTTTCCAGGATGATAATTCAAACCAAAATCATAATCCTTCAAGAATTCCAACCATCTCCTTTGCCTCATATTCAATTCTTTCTGATCGAACAAGTACTTTAAACTCTTGTGATCACTAAACACATCAAACCTCGATCCAAACAAGTAATGTCTCCAAAGCTTCAACACAAACAAAACGGCGGCCAACTCTAAATCATGCGTCGGATAATTCTTCTCATGAACCTTGAGTTGCCTTGAAGCATAAGCTACCACTTGCCCTTTTTGCATCAGAACACCTCCCAAACCCAACAAAGAAGCATCGCAATACACCACGAAGGTTTCTAACGGATCCGGTAAAATCAAAATAGGAGCCGTAGTCAATCTTCTCTTAAGCTCTTGAAAATTCGCTTCACACTGCGAAGTCCAAATGAAAGCTTGACCCTTCCTAGTCAACTGCGTCAACGGTAACGACAACTTAGAAAATCCCTCAATGAACTTCCTATAATAACTAGCCAAACCAAGGAAACTTCGAATCTCAGCAACAGACTTAGGAGCTTCCCACTGAGATACAGCTTCGATCTTCGTAGGATCCACAGAAATCCCACCGCTCGAAATCACATGTCCAAGAAAACTTACTTCACTCAACCAAAATTCACATTTAGAGAGTTTAGCAAACAACTTCCTCTCTTTCAACACCGATAGCACAACCTTCAAATGCTCTGCATGATCCTCTTCACCCTTGGAATAAATCAATATATCATCGATGAACACAACTACAAACTTATCCAGATAATCATGAAAGATTCTATTCATATACTCCATAAATACACCAGGTGCATTCGTCACCCCAAAGGGCATCACGGAGTACTCGTAGTGACCGTACCTTGTCCTAAAAGCAGTCTTCTGAATATCCTCAGCCTTTACACAAATCTGATGATACCCAGACCTCAAATCAATTTTGCTAAACACGCAAGCTCCAACCAGCTGATCCATCAGATCGTCAATCCTCGGAAGTGGATACTTGTTCTTAATCGTCACTTTATTCAGTTGTCTATAATCAACACATAATCTCATAGAACCTTCTTTCTTCTTGACTAATAGCACAGGTGCACCCCACGGCGACACACTAGGACGAATAAACTTCTTCTCGAGTAAGTCTTCAAGTTGGCTCTTCAACTCTTTCAACTCAGAAGCGAACATTCGATAGGGAGCCATCGATACATCGTCCTCTTCTCCCGAATATCCAAAGTTGCCAACAACATAAACAACTCGACACCATCTTGCACCGATTCATCAACTTGCTTAGCAGACATACACCAATCTTCCTTAGCATCAACCTCAGGAAAAATAATCGTCTTCTCGAAACAGTTGATATACACCCGGTTAACTTTTAACCAATTCATACCCAAAATCACGTCGAGTTGCTCTAACGGAAGACAAACTAAATCAATTCCAAAATCCCTACCAAATATACTCAACGAAAAATTCAAACACACATAGGAAGTAGAAACAGAACCCATAGCAGGTGTATCAATAATCATACTTCTATGCATATCAGATAATATGAGATTCAGCCTCTTAGCACAATCCAAAGAAATGAAAGAATGTGTTGCACCGGTATCAATAATGGCAATCAAAGGTGTACCATTAATAAAGCACGTACCTTGGATTAGTCTATCATCGGTAGTGGTCTCCGCACCAGACAATGCAAACACCTTTCCCTTCACTTGCTCCTTCTTCGGCTTATCACATTGCGAACTAATGTGACATTTCTCACCACAGTTGAAACAAGTTACGTTCGAACCAACCCTACACTGGTTTGCTCTGTGACCCATCCTGCTACAATTGAAACACTTCCCAGAATCTCTACTACACTCCGTAGCACGATGGCCTTCCACACCACATTTGAAGCACTTAAGTGGGATAGAAGATACTCCCCCACTTGGCTTCTTGCCAACACTAGATTGTCTCCTCTTGTCATCATATGGTTTTCCCCGATCTTGGTTTTTCCCCTTCAGACTCTTGTAGACAGAAGCACTCTCCCTACTATCCTCGTCATAAATCCAACTCTTGTTAACCAATTCTGTAAAACGAGTAATCTGTTGGTAACCAATGGCCTTCTTGATATCATGTCTCAAGCCATTCACAAACTTCAAACATTTAGATCTCTCAGCATTAGCAGTATTGTAATGAGGACAATACTTGATAAGCTCCTGAAATCTAGCAGCATAATCAGCAACGGTACCATTTCCTTGCTTCAATTCAAGGAACTCCACCTCTTTCTTCCCACGACAATCTTCTGGGAAATAGTTCTTCAAGAAGGTATCACGGAAAAGAGTCCAAGTAACTTCAATGTTGTCTTCTTCGAACCTCTGAAGAGTGTTATTCCACCAATCTTCAGCTTCCTTCTCAAGCATATGGGTACCAAACTGCACTTTCTGAGCATCAGTACAGTTCATGACTCTGAAGATCTTCTCAATTGCTTTCAGCCAAGCTTGAGCTTTCGAAGGTGCATGCTCACCCTCAAAGATAGGAGGATTGTTCCGCTGGAATCTCCCCAAAGCACGGAACTCATCATCATCTCCCTTTTGGTTACCGACATTCACATTCGCTTGATGGGCATTCGCTTGATGGATCTGACCCATGGATTTAGCCAGCATCCTCAGCGCCTCAGCAATGGCATCGTCATTCCTGCCTGCAACCATCGTCCTAACAACCCGAAACATCAAACAAACAGTATCGATCGTGTCAGATACACAAATCAAATACCACAGAAAACCTACTACTATTGACCAACTGGTCGACCATGCTCTGATACCACTAATGTAACACCCCTTTTTCTACCCCAAATTATTTAGCATATAATCAGAGTAAATAAGCATGCATATAAAGAAAAGGGCGTCACATCGACGTTTTCGAAACTTAAAACTTTCAAAAACCAACAATACACCTGGTCATTCAAAATAACACATTTCACTCATCATGAATATTCAAGCAATATGCGTTCGCAGCGGAAAATAAAGAATACTCATGTAATTCATAATATGATCCATGTCCCATACCATGATCATCTCTCAATAATCACTTCAAATAAAATAAAACAATTAATGACATAAAGCATATCAAAATAAGATATGAGTTCAATACCACTAATCTACCCAGTGTTACATGACCAGAGCATTGACTCATTACCAAATTTCAAACTAAATACGGAAACTCTCCAGCTAATCTTGAGCGAGCTACCGTCCACCTACTCCAGCAATACTACTCTGTAGTATCTGCACGATACCCATGTAAAGGTAACATTCAAACAGAAAGGGTGAGAATTCCAATCATTATGAAATAGCATAATAAGGCACAATGAATTAAAACACAATTTAAGAATTCATCACACTTGGTATAATCACGTCAATAATATTAACCAACAAACATCTCACATATTTCAAACGTACATCGCATCCACATCAATACATGTATTCAATGATCACATAACTATAGACGACTTAATGCAAGACAATGTGACTCTATGCATGTGGTACCTCAATGTGAACTCAAAGTTTCACCGCTTTCCGATTCAATATCTAGAATCCAAGCCACGCTTCCGATTCGGACAAGACCAAAGCCCTACGTCTGTTTCCAATGAAGGATTACCGCTTAATACTACGCCTAATCCCAATTAAGGATTAACGTCTGCTACGTCTGTTTCCAATAATGGATCACCGCTTAAATACTACGCCTAATCCCAATTAAGGATTAACGTCTGCTACGTTTGTTTCCAATGAAGGATCACCGCTTAAATACTACGCCTAATCCCAATTAAGGATTAACGTTTGCTACGTCTGTTTCCAATGAAGGATCACCGCTTAACCACTTCCACAATGAAGTCAACCATGCTATGAATGAATCGCACATACCAACACATATGCAATTAAGACCATCTATATACCGTCTTAACATCCCACATATCACCATGACTCACAATTGGTACATATACACATTCATCACAACACATCAATTACGATTACATATACACATCCATAACCATAAATCATTCACAATTCAATAAGGGTATACATACACATTCATACAATATATTATTCACCAATATAGGCCAATTATCCAATATGTACACATAGATTTCATTCCAAAATGCACACAACATTTAAATATCAGTTTTTCACTTTTCAAACAGTGTTAACCGGTTAACGACCTGGGTTATCGGTTAACGCAAAACAGAATGCGCTTCTTGGCAATTTATAATAGTGTTAACCGGTTAACGCCCTGGGTTAACCGGTTAACGTAAGATAGAATTCAATTTTTTCAATATTATAACAGTGTTAACCGATTAACGCCCTGGGTTAACCGGTTAATGCAAAACAGAAAGCTGTTCCTGCGCTAACACGAAACAGAATGCAGATTTCCCCGCATTTTTTATCGTTGGAGGACTTCCGGACCTCCGATTTCGATTCCGTAAAAAGCTACACGTTCAGAAAATTATGACTCATCCAAATATATATTCATTCACAGTTTTTAACATCATTTAATCATCACAATTCAAGAGTATTTATCAAGACCTAATAATTCCAAACCATGCCAATTAAGGATTTCAACCTAAAACATGTTCCTACCCATTGACCCAATCATACTAACCGATAATAATAAGGATTTCCCCCCTTACCTTGTCAATTTGATGGAAACCTTGACTCCTCTCGCTTTTCCTCTCCTCTTTCTCTATTGCCTTCAGTGCTCAAGTGAATTCTAATTCTCACTTCCTTCACTCTTACTATTTATAATAGTATTCTAGTTGGGCTTAAATCATCTAATTTAATCACTAGGCCCAATAATACCTAATATTTACATACCTCTATTTAAATTTAAATAATTAACCACTCACTATGCAACCAAATTAATTAATTAATTCAATTATTTAATTATTTCTCACATCCACTAGATAATGACTTAATACACCAATTAATTAATTAACACTCCACATAATTAAATTAGAATTATAATAATAGTATAATAATTCAATACTAAAAAAATGGGTTGTTACAGGCAGCGGACCCCCGGCTAACTCTGCGTAGTGTGATCGATCGCCGAAATTTAATTTTGTTTTAATTAATTAAAGGAATTAAAAATTAATAATAATAATAATGTGTTTGTTATTATTGCTTTGTGGTGATCAGTTATGGCCTTAGTCTTCCTTCATTTTGTTTTGGATTTTTAAATACGACCTGCGTGTCGTGCCTCTCCTTTTGATCTCTTAATGTAACTTCTTTTCTCATCTCAAACCCTCGTATGTAAAACGAGTTTCTTCTGGAATGTAATGTTATGAAGAGAGAGAAGAAGACAATGTTATGAAGAAAGAGAAGATTTCAAGATCAAAGGAGGACAACCTTGAAGATCTTGCTTGGAGAAGCTTAGAGAAGAATTCAATATTAAAGGAGGACAACCTTGAAGATCTTGCTTGGAGAAGCTTAGATCGTTATTAGGTTAGCTTAGGTTCTCTCATTGGCTTGGGAGAACAATTGCGCTAGGGGCCATAACTGTTTCATTATGTATGTTGATTCATGTGTATGTATGTTGATGCATGTGTATGTATGTTGATGCATGTGAATATATGTTGATGCATGTGAGAGACGATTTATATGATAAATAAGCCGGTGAGATCATAACGATTACAATTCCCTCAAATTAAATATTAAGTTTATGCTTTCCAAGTTTTAGCACTCATCAAGACTAGTATCGGATAATGTAGGTTTCGCCTACGCGAGGTGCATGTTCTATATTAGTAAGGTGCGATGGGATAATTTTAATATCTAACTGTTAAAACAATGGGTCAAACTTAACTAAACAAATTATGAGAATATTATATATGTTTGCTTTCCAAGTTTTAGCACTCATCAAGACTGGTATCGAATAATGTAGGTTTCGCCTACGCGAGGTGCATGTTTTGTATTAGTTAAGGTGCGATGGGATAATTGTAATATCTTACTGCTAAAACGATGAGTCAAACTTAATTATAATTTTCTTATATATGTTTAGAAGCAAGAGTTGGGAATGATCCATATGATGGATTGGAATAAGGAGTTATTCACCCAACTGAAACTTTCGAGAGTTGTATGAGATACAACTGGAAGGAGTTCCTACCTAAATAACCTAGTTTTGTGTAATCCGCCTACGCGGACTTAGAACGAAGTGAAATGTGGATCTCGACCCACTAGAAAATCTTCCAACGGGATTTTCCGAATCAAATGATGAGGGTCATTTGTTTTGAGTAAAATAATGGGAGCATATTTAATTAAAGGCCTAATTAAATATGTCAATGATACTTATATTTTCATTAATCTCAATAAACACCTCTAACAAACATTTTGCGATCAATCCTTGATAAGGAAAAATTGTCTGGGACAAATTTTCTGGATTGGCACCGAAACCTGAGGATTGTCCTCAAACATGATAAAAAGCTGTATGTCTTGGAGACACCTGTTCCTGAAGAGGAATCTCCTAGTTCTGCACCTAAGGCAGAAAGAGATGCTTATAAGAAGCATGTCGATGATGCCAATGAAATTGCTTGTCTCATGCTGGATGTCATGAACTCAGAGTTGCAAAAGCAACATGAGAACATGACAGCGTTCGATATGATCGAACACATGAAGATGCTCTATCAAGAGCAAGCAAGACATGAAAGGCTTGAAGTTTCAAAAGCCCTTTTTCAAGGCAAGTTAGCTGAGGGAGCCCCTGTAGGTCCCCATGTACTCAAGATGATTGGGTATGTGGAAAACCTTGAGAGATTGGGTTTTCCCCTCAAAAAGGAACTTGCGACTGATTTGATCTTGCAATCGTTGCCAGATAGTTTCAGTCAATTTGTCCTAAATTTCAATATGATTGATATGGACAAATCTCTTTCTGAACTGCTCGCCATGTTAAGAATAGCTGAGCAGAATCTGAAGACAAAAGGGAAGTCCATTCTGATGATCGGAAATGGAGAGAGACAGAACAAAAGGCCCACCAAGCAGGGTGATAAAGGGAAAGGCAAGGAAGTTGCCAAACCCAGACCCACTGTTGTTGCTTTGAAGCCTAGTGGAGGCATAGCAAAGGCAGACACCTGCTTCCATTGCGGTAAGACCGGACACTGGAAGAGAAACTGCCCAAAGTACTTGGAAGATGACAAAATCTCCATTCACAGGAAAAGGTGAAAGAGCTGATGATCTTTTGACCCTCATACATACTGATGTATATGGACCACTGAACATACCAGCCTGAGGAGGGTTTCAGTACTTCATCACATTCACTGATGATTTCAGTAGATATGGTTATGTGTATTTAATGAAACACAAATCAGAGTCCTTTGAAAAGTTCAAGGAATTCAAGAATGAAGTACAAAACCAACTAGGTAAGAATATTAAAACTCTTCCATAAGATCGAGGTGGTGAGTATTTAAGCCTAGAGTTTGATGACCATCCGAAAGAGTGTGGGATCCTATCCCAACTTACTCCTCCTGGAACACCCTAATGGAATGGTGTATCTGAGAGAAGAAATTGAACCCTGTTAGACATGGTCCGATCCATGATGAGTCACGCCGATCTTCCAAACTCCTTTTGGGGACATGCACTATTGACAACAGCTTACAGACTTAACCGTGTTCCATCCAAAAAGGTTGAGAAGACACCATATGAGATATGGAGTGGTAAGAAACCACATATGTCTTACATAAAGATTTGGGGTTGCGAGGTTTATGTGAAACGACAAATTTCAACTAAGCTTGAGCCCAAATCTGACAAATGCTTATTTGTGGGGTATCCTAAAGAAACAAGAGGGTATTACTTCTACAATCCTTCTGAGGGCAAAGTGTTTGTCGCTCGAACTAGAGTTTTCCTGGAAAAGGATTTTATTTCCAAAGGAACCAGTGGGAGGAAAGTAGAGCTTGAAGAAATTCAAGAATCACAAAGCATAGATACACCTATGGAGGAATTAGAGCAGGAAACACAAGAAGTTGTGGAAGAGCAACCTGCTCAAGTAGAACAAGACCAGCGTAGGTCAAGCAGGATACGTCAATTACCTGAGAGATATGGATATCTCATAACTGATCAAGGTGATGTATTACTCATGGATCAAGATGAGCCTGTGACCTACCAAGAGGCCATAACTGGTCCCGAGTCTGAGAAGTGGCTAGAAGCCATGAAATCTGAAATGGATTCCATGTACACAAACCAAGTTTGGACCTTGGTAGAGCCTCCTGTAGGAGTTAACCCTATAGGATGCAAGTGGGTCTTCAAAAGGAAGACTGACATGGATGGTAAGGTAAATACCTATAAGGCAAGACTGGTTGCAAAAGGATATAAACAAATTCATGGGATTGACTATGATGAAACCTTTTCACCAGTTGCAATGCTTAAATCTGTTCGGATTTTACTTGCTATCGCTGCATATCATGATTATGAAATATGGCAGATGGATGTCAAAACTGCTTTCCTTAATGGAAATCTTCTTGAGGATGTGTACATGACACAGCCTGAAGGATTTGACATACCAGAGGAAGCCCAAAAGATATGTAAGTTACAAAGATCAATCTATGGATTGAAGCAAGCTTCCAGAAGCTGGAATCTTCGTTTTGATGAAACAGTAAAACAATATGGATTCATCAAGAATGAAGATGAGCCTTGTGTCTACAAGAAGGTTAGTGGGAGCATGATCGTTTTCCTGGTATTATATGTAGATGACATATTACTTATTGGAAACGATATCCCTACCCTACAACAAGTAAAGTCTTGGTTGGGGAAATGCTTTTCCATGAAGGACCTAGGTGAAGCAACCTATATATTAGGAATCAGAATCTATAGAGATAGATCATAAAATGCTTGGCCTAAGTCAGAGTACATAGACAAGGTGCTGAGACGCTTTAATATGAATGATTCCAATGGTTATGTGTTTTGCTTAAACGGTGGCGCTGTGAGCTGGAAAAGTTCAAAGCAAGATACAGTTGCTGATTCTACAACCGAGGTCGAGTATATTGCTGCCTCAAGTGCAGCAAAGGAAGCTGTTTGGATCAAAAAGTTCATTAGTGAACTTGGCATAGTACCTAGCATTGTGGATCCCATTAGTCTCTATTATGATAACAATGGTGCTATCACACATGCTAAGGAGCCTAGATCTCACCGACGATCCAAACACATACTCAGGCGTTATCATCTCATTCGAGAGATAATAGATAGAGGAGATGTGAAAATATGCAGAGTACCTACACTTGACAATATTGCTGACCCACTGACAAAGCCTCTTGCGCAGCAGAAACATGATGGCCATACTAGATCTATGGGTATTAAGGGTATGCCTGATTGGCTCTAGTGCTAGTGGGAGATTGTTGGTGTAAGCCCTAGAGGCCAATACCTTTTGGTACTTGTATCGAATTATTTATTAATAATAAAAGGCATTTTCTTTATTATGGTTGATTAATAAAGTCCCTGGAATAGATAGTCCGTTTAATGTATTAAGTGTGACTTAATCATGAGAACACATTAAACATAAGGACACTATTCTTAAAGTATCCATAGTCGAGCTTTAGTGTGAAGTGGGATAACATTAAAGCATTAAGACTATTATGTTTGTAGACTGATGATCACATCTCATGGATCATGGATAAAGAGTTATCAAGTCTTAAACATAGGTATGAATATTAGGAGTAATATTTATACCGGATTGACCCGCTATGAGAATACTATATAGAAAGTTATGCAAAGTGTCATAAGTTATTCTCATGGTGATAATGGTGTATACCACTCTTCGACCTGAAACCACTATGGACCCTAGATGTAGAGTCGAGTGCTTTATTGCTGATCCAACGTTGTCCGTAACTGGATAACCATAAAGACAGTTGATGGGTACTCCACGAAGCATGCTGAAGGACATGAGTGACCTAGATGGAATTTGCCCATCCTGCATAACAGGATAAATGTCTATGGGCCCAATATTAAACTGGACAAGGATGACACGGTCTATGCCTTGTGTTCAATATAGACATAAGGGCAAAAGGGTAATTATACACATAAGTATTATCACAGAAGGATTTGTCAGATCACATGACATTTTCGTGTCTTGGGTAGCAGTGATGTGTTGCTAGATACCGCCTACTGTTTATTATGTTAAATGCGTGATTTAATATAATTGCCAACGTCACGAAAACCTACAGGGTCACACACAAAGGATGGATTGATGAGAGATAGAGTAACTAAGGAATACCGTAAGGTACGATGCCCTTAAGTGAATTATAGAACATCGTAAGGTACGGTGTACTTGATTGGAATAAGAAATATGGTAAGGTACCATGGGCTTAAGTGATTTTGGGCATATTATAAGATATGGGCCAAAATACACTTAAGTGGGCCTTTTAGCTTGAAGCCCACACAAGTGGTTCTATAAATAGAACCCTTGTGCAGAAGCATTGATTGCGGTTGCATTATTTTCGTTTTCTGTCTCTCTCACTCAAAGCCTTCATTCGTACCAGCTAGCACTGAGATTGAAGGAATCCGTTCGTGTGGACTAAGTAGAGACGTTGTCATCGTTCAACGTTCGTGATCGCTCCGTGGATCTGCATCAAAGGTTTTGATCGTCACAAGAGATCTGCACCAAAGGTTTCAATCGTCACAAGAGGTAAATATTCTATCACTGATTATGACCATTCGTAAGGATCTCTAAAGGAGAAAATTTTAATTTCCGCTGCGTTTTGGATCGCAATTCTGCTTCAAGTACAACATTGATATGGCTCCCGATCGTGATCACTTATGGTCGATGTCTCAGAAACATAAGGATATATTCAAAGAGTACGCATAGAGATGGAGAGAACTTGCTGCTCAAATTAGCCCACCCTTGGAGGAGGAAGAGATGACCAAGATATTTTTGAAGACTCTAAGTTCATTTTATTATGAACGTATAATTGCCAGTGCTCCTAATGATTTTACTGAAATGGTGAACATGGGGATGCGGTTAGAAGAAGGTGTCTGAGAGGGCCGGTTATCTAAAGAAGAGGCGTCTACGAGCAAGAAATATGGTGGTAGTTTCTCCAAGAAGAAGGAAGGGGAAACCAATGCAGTGTCTGTAGGGAGGAAGAATAGGCCTCATGTGAGGAAGAATGCCAGACCTCGCCAACAGCATCATCAAGTATCTTCAATTATTCCTGTTTTTACCAACAATTCAGCAAATCAATCAGTACCCGTTCAACAACAACATCAGCAACAACAACGTACCCACAACAATCACTACAACAACAATCAACAAAATTTTGAGAGGAAGAATGTCACTTTTGATCCTATTCCGATGACTTATGAAGAATTATATCCTTCTTTGGTTGTCAAGAATTTGATTCAACCAAGATATCTTCCACATACACCTGAACCTTTGCCATGGTGGTTCAAGCCCGATCTGCACTGTACTTTTCATCAGGGAGCCCCTAGCCATGACATTGAAAATTGTTATCCTTTGAAGCACGAGGTCCAGAAATTGATCAAGAGTGGTATGGTATCCTTTGAGGACCGCACGCCTAATGTCAAAGCTAATCCTTTGCCCGCTCATGGCAATGATTTTGTGAATATGGTAGATGGTTATCCTGAGAATTTCAGGGTTTTTGATGTTCGTCATATTCTCTAGTATTTGGTAGAGATCCTTAGAACTTTATGCTTTATCAGTGATTGTAAGCATGACCATGATGGTTGTGTTATCTGTAGTGTCAACCCTCGAGGATGTGTGATTGTCAAGAGGGATATTCAGAAGTTGATAGATGAATGTGTAATTTAAAGCCAACAATCCAAACATATGGGTAAGGATATAAGTGTTATTGTGCCAGTGTTTAAAGCTCTTGAGCGAGTAGTTATCCAGTATGACAACAACAAGATTGATAATAGATCGGTATCGCTGTTGGTAATACGGTTAGTGGGCCCAGTCCCGTATTCATCCGATAAAGTTGTTCCTTATAATTATGCATTGAGTAGCTTGGATATTATATATAGTTGTGGTGAATTCTATAATGTTCCTCTCATTGGTACACAAGGAGGAATCAACTACAACCCTGCTTTGGCTCGTCGTCAACTTGGGTTCCCCTTGAGAGACAAACCTAATAACACTCAGTTAGAAGGTCTTTTCTATCAAGAGGGTAAATATCCCCAACAATTGAAACATAAGATGATACATGCTTGGCATAATATGCATAGGAAAGGAAGATCCGATCTTGGTCCAGGCAACTGTGTAGCTTTGGAAGCTTATATTACTTGGGTGAAGAAGAGAGCTTTGAAGTTGAAGATGTCGTATGCTTGTGAGAGACCTGTGTCTTTGGTTGTGGCTGAGCCATCAACTCTCCCTAACCAAGATATAGAGGAGTTGGAAGACGAACTTGCCAAGATGAAGCAAGAGAGAGATATGTGGGAAGAGCGGTTCTATTCTTTGAGCCAAAAGCATGACTCACTGATACAGCAAGCTGAGTTGCATCTTGAGTTGCATCTTGAGTCAAAGGATAAAGACGCACTTATTGAACTTCTTGAAGATCGAGCAATGAAGAGACAAAGAGAGCTAGGGGGTCCATCTTCCTCTATTATGCCTCATCCTTCCGGTGCTTGGAAGAACATTGTTGATCACTCGTCCTTGAGAAGGCTCAGATGAAGACAACCTTTGAGTCTGAGATCCGATGCATCCGAAGGAAGTACACGCCTGCAGCCAGATCATCTGATAGCGTTGTTAGGGGATCCTTAGGATGATTAGTTTCCTTTTCCCTTGTGTTTGTACTTTGGTTTCTGAAATTGTACTCAGTGTAATCCTTCCAAATTATATGAATAAAAGAGATTTTTATGGTCAATCAAATTGTTATTTTATATATTTGCAAATAAAATAGTCTATTCCATGAAATTAAATAAACAAAAACATTGCATTTCATGCATCATTCGGATAACAAGTTTTCTTTCGCCAGATGTCTTATCGGTTATTCTTTTGTGCTTCAGCCAAGCTGACTCACTGATACAGTACTCGGGCTAATCAACCCCGAATTATGGAGCATTTGGAACAAGAGAACAAAGAAATGAAGGATGAGATTTCTCGTCTGACTGCTATGATAGAGTCTGTTCTTGCTGCACAGAATCAGTCTTCACCAACTCCCGCAACTCCTCCCTAGAGGAATGTCATCTCCGAGGTTGCTACCTCAACCATGCCTGTTGCTACTACCCAATCGATGCCTACTGGATTCCCTTGGGGAATGCCACCAAATTTCATGCCTGAAGGGTTTGCACCCATATTTTCTTCTATGTCGACATCTAGCACAGTCATGTCTGTGTCACCTCCAATTGTTCATACCTTGCCTCGTGTTGAGGATACCATCTAACATTCTGAGTCGTCTGAGGTCCTAGATGTTTATGAGAAAATGGACGAGATGAAGGATCAATTCCTTGAGCTGCGCAAGGAGTTGAAAACATTGAAAGGAAATGACCTGTTTGGTAAGAGTGTTGCTGAACTCTGCTTGGTACCAAATGTGAAGATCCCAATGAAGTTCAAAGTCCCTGACTTTGAAAAGTATAAGGGAAACACTTTCCTATTAAGCCACCTTGTTATGTACGCCAGAAAGATGTCAACTCAAACTGATAGTGATTAGTTATTGATTCACTACTTTTAAGACAGCCTGACTGGTGCTACCCTGAGATGGTATATGGGGCTAGAGAGTGCAATTGTTCGCACGTTCAACAATTTGGGTGAAGCTTTTATGAAATAATACAAGTATAATATGGACATGGCGCCTGATAGAGACCAACTAAGGTCTATGTCTCATAAGGACAAAGAGACATTCAAAGAGTATGCTCAAAGGTGGAGAGAGTTTGTCACTCAGATTAATCCTCCATTGGAAGAGAAGGAGATGACAAAGATTTTCCTAAAGACCTTGAGTTCATTTTATTACAAACGCATGATTGCCAGTGCCCCCAGTGACTTTACCGAAATAGTAAACATGGGGATGAGGTTAGAGGAAGGAGTCCGTGAAGGACGTCTGTCTAAGGAAGAGGTGTCGTCCAACAAGAAATATGGTAGTGGTTTTTCCAAGAAGAGGGAAGGGGAAACCAATGCAGTGTCTGTAGGGAGGCAGATGAGGCCTCATGTCAGAAGAAATCCGCAACTGCGTCAACATCAACATCAAGTTTCATCAATAATTCCAGTGTTTTCAAACAATTCCAAAAATCAGTCAGTGCAAATTCAACAACAATGTCAACAATAACGTCAACAACAACCGCAACAAAGAACCACCAACAAAAACAACAACAATAATCAACATCAAAACTTCGAGAGGAAAAAGGTCTCTTTTGACCCTATTCCTATGTCATACGTCGAACACTCTACCCATCTTTGGTTCTCAAGAACCTACTTCTGTAACACCCCGATAAAAATAAGATAATTATTTAATTTAAGTTAATATTATATTTTATTAATTTAATTAAATAATTAGAATTATTGGATTATTATTATTATTATTATTGGAATAATATAATTTGGAGTTGGTATATAAGTTGGAAATAAGAAAAAGGGTTTTCATTTTGGTAAAGAGTTTCACGTGAAAAGCAGAGAAGCGGCTGAAGGGAGAAAGGGCAAAGAGGAGGAGCAAGAGAGCAAGGGTTGAAGAACGGAAAAGCTTGGAGCTTAAAGATTCGCCGGATTAACTCAGGTAAGGGGGGTTTATCGTCGTTTAATGGATATTATGGGTTAACATGTAATGGGTAGTGATAAACCGTTGATTTGACCCTAATTGGGATTGTTGAATGCTGAAAAATTGTGTTGGATAAGCTGTGTTAAAGCTGTAATTGAATCTGTCATTGGATGGGTAGTGATTTTCCGAAAGTGTAGCTTTTTACGGAATTGGAATCGGAGGTCCGGAAGTCCTCCAACGGCGGAAAATGCGGAGAATTCTGCATTCTGCTTCGTGTTAGCGCAGGAACAGCTTTCTGTCTTGCGTTAACCGGTTAACCCAGGGTGTTAACCGGTTAACACTGTTTTGAATTGTGAAAATTTGCTGTTTGTCTTGCGTTAACCGGTTAACCCAGGGTGTTAACCGGTTAACACTGTTGTGAGTTGTGAAATATTGCTGTTCTGTTTGCGTTAACCGGTTAACCCAGGGCGTTAACCGGTTAACACTGTTGTAAATTGCCAGGAAGCGTGTTCTGTCCTGCGTTAACCGGTTAACCCAGGGCGTTAACCGGTTAACACTGTGTGAAAGGTGAAAAATTAGTATTTAAATGTTGTGCACATGGTTGATGGTTGGCCTATATCGGTGTGTGATATAGTAGGGATCATTTCCCGCTGTTTTGAGCAGTATAGGTATTAGTAGAGTGTGCTAATACTGTGATTAATTATTTGACATGATAGGATGTTTTGATAAATGTGTTGATGATGTATGATGGTATGC
Source organism: Lathyrus oleraceus (assembly GCF_024323335.1). NCBI lineage: Eukaryota > Viridiplantae > Streptophyta > Magnoliopsida > Fabales > Fabaceae > Lathyrus > Lathyrus oleraceus. Next base: position 445,019,041 of record NC_066583.1, read on the forward strand.
ATAATGCTGTGAATGTATATATTATGCATGTGTTTGTGAATGGACTGTTTTATGGCTTAGAGTGTGAGCATATGTCCATTGTGGATTATTGTTGATGATGTTGCATTGCTAGGTGAATTAGCATGCATATTGTGGCCTTTATGGTGGTAGCTAATTCCCATGGTGAGGAATTAGTGAGTAGATCATTGTGGATTGTTGTTGATGTTTGCATGCTAGGTGATTAGCGTGCATAGCATAGCCCTTGGGGTGGTAGCTAATTCCCATGGTGAGGAATTAGTGAGTGAGTCACTAGGTCTCAAATGAGTGGGACTAGTGAGCTTGGTAGCCGTATCTGGGTTTGATCGGTGAGGTTGAACTATATGTTCACGAATAGTCGGTACCGCATGCATGGAGTCTCATTGCATAATGTATGTATGGCGTATAATATGAATGGATGTATTCCAATATTATACGTGTGTTTTGTGGTTGTGTTGAGTATGAGTATGAGTATGAGTACGAATATGAGTTGATGTTGCCGTTGCTGAATGTGTGTTATGATTAGGGTGATGAAATGTGTTGATTTACTTAACATTACATGATATTTTATAATACTTATTATATCGATTGAGGAACTCACCCTTACAACTATTTTTCAGGTAACGAGCAGTGATTGAGTAGAAGCTAGTGCTTGGAGTCTAGTGTAGTTTCTTTAGTGGGTCATGCTCTGGTAGATGTAACATCGGGATGGGATGTTTTAATTGTTTATTGTGGTTGTTGAACCAATTTGCATGTAATGTGTTACATGTTTTGAATGATCGATTTGATCTCTATCCGCTGCGTATTGTGCAATGCTTTATGTTTTGAATTAATAAAGAGAGCATGACAGTTATTTTGGTGAATGGTGTGAAGTGATTGTGTGACACCCTTAATTGCATATCTACTCTGATATATATGTGTTGTTTTAATTAAATTTTTGGGGTATTTTAGAAGGGTGTTACAACTTCAACCAAGGAATCCACCGCAAATTACTGAGCCACTTCCATGGTGATATAAGCCTGAACTCCGTTGTGCCTTTCATCAAGGAGCTCCTGGCCATGATATTGAGAACTGTTACCCGTTGAAGTGTGAGGTACAGAAGCTTGTGAAGAGTGGGATGGTGTTCTTTGAGGACCGTGCGCCGAATGTGAAAGCCAATCCGTTGCTCACTCATGGTAACTCCTCTGTCAACATGGTAGATGGTTGTCTTGGAGAATATAAGGTTTATGATGTTCTACATATCAGACAGACTTTGGTTTCAATTCATAGAGATATTTGTTTGGCCAGTGAGTGTAAGCATGACCATGATGGTTGTGTGGTATGTAGTGTGTGTTGGATAAATAAATCCAGCGTCACCCTTAGGGATTCGAATGGGCTTAACATCCCAACCCATGGCGCTTAAAGGGAGCTTACAAACTTCGCTTTAGGTGCAGCCCCTGAAAAAGCTCATACTATAAGGAAATAAAGTTGCACCCTCACTAACAGCAATTGCTTTTAGCTCAGTGGTAAGCGCTTGATCCTATAAGTGGTATCAGAGCTTGGTCATGGGTTCGAATCCCCCCGGCTGACACTGGGGGGGAGATTGTTGGATAAATAAATCCAGCATCACCCTTAGGGATTCGAATGGGCTTAACATCCCAACCCATGGCGCTTAAAGGGAGCTTACAAACTTCGCTTTAGGTGCAGCCCCTGAAAAAGCTCATACTATAAGGAAATAAAGTTGCACCCTCACTAACAGCAATTGCTTTTAGCTCAGTGGTAAGCGCTTGATCCTATAGAAGAGACTAAAATTAGTAAGAAGGTTAATATGCCTGCGGTGAATCCAATTAGTTCTCCAATATGTCAGTCTGGTGAATCCAGTAAGCTAAACACTAATGATGAAGATGAAATGTTAAGGTTAATCAAGAGAAGTGAGTTTAATGTGGTGGAGCAGCTACTCCAAACTCCGTCAAAGATTTCAGTTTTGTCTCTGTTAATGAATTCTGAAGCACACAGAGAAGCATTGCAAAGAGTGTTGGAGCAAGCATATGTTGAGCACGATGTTACTGTGTATCAGTTTGACCACATTGTGGCTAACGTTACTTCTTGCAACAATCAGAGTTTTTGTGATGAAGAACTTCCCGAGCAAGGCAAAAATCACAATTTGGCACTACACATATCAATGAATTTCAAGGAGGATGCATTGTCAAATGTGCTAGTTGATATTGGTTCTTCTCTGAATGTACTCCCAAAATCAACTCTGTCCAGATTATCCTATCAAGGCGCCCCGATGAGGTATAGTGGTGTAATCGTCAAAGCATTTGATGGTTCTTGCAAAACTGTCATTGGAGAAGTGGACCTTCTAGTGAAGATAGGTTCGAGTGATTTTCAGATTACTTTTCAAGTAATGGATATCCACCCGACCTATAACTGCTTGTTGGGAAGGCCATGGATTCGTGAGGACGGAGCTGTAACATTTACTCTACACCAGAAATTGAAATTTGTGAAGAACGACAAGCTTGTCGTTGTTGGTGGATAGAAAGCGCTTTTGGTGAGCCATTTTTCATCCTTTACATATGTTGAAGCTGAGGAGGAGGTTGGAACTCCGTTCCAAGCCTTGTCTATTGCTGAGGTGAAGAAAACTGGGGCACCCATGTCTTCTTTCAAAGTTGCTCAGAAAGCTATTGAGGCAAGCTGTACAGATCAGTGGGGCCGAATGGTAGAAGTTGCAGAGAACAAGAACAGGGCCAAATTGGGATTTCAGCAAGGGCCGTTTAATGTTAAAGCTGAAGAAGTGCAACCGAGTTTCCATAGCGGAGGGTTCATCCATGTAATGAACAACACTCAACTGCTGTGATCAAGGGTGTCGCATTACGCGAAAAACCGGCGGGAAACGAAAACAACAGAGCCGCCACCGTGCGTTATTTATCCCAAAAGAGGGAAAGGAAACGCTCAGAGTAAACCTGGAAAAGACATGGTCTCGCGACCAAAGAGAATGGGATCGGGAGTCGGTTATGCGAAGGGAAGGTATTAGCACCCCTACACATCCGTCGTACTCGACGGGATCCACGCACAATAGGAAGGAAAATGGTTGCTAAAACACTGCTCACAAACAAACAAACACTGGCTGAAAGAGACCCAAGAAAACAAACAAGACGGACTCGGCAGGATATCGCATCCTGGGCCTACTTAGTCTATCAAGCATAGACATCCGAGTCAAAGTAGTTCGGACTGGGGAAAAACACATGCTCGCTAGGATGTCGCATCCTATGCATACGTATCTTCTCGAACTAAGAAGAATCAGAGCATCCGTAGCTCGACTCACACACGCCAAACAAAACCACACAAACACGGGCAAACATGGAACCCGAATGCCAATCGCTGGACTTATATCAGCTTCCAAACCAAACACACCCACACTGGAACCCGAATGCCAATCGCTGGACTTATATCAGCTTCCAAGCACACAACAAGAGGATACAGAATGCCAATCGCTGGGCTTACATCCATCTCCTGACACACACAAAGACAAAACAAACGGGCGCCCGGAGAGATCTGCTCATCTCCTGCCTACGTACCTCATCTGGTATGAGGATCAGGGCGACGTAGTTCCCCTTCGCAGGGACAAAGGACTAGCCTAACCAGATAACAGAGGGAGACACAACTAGGGAGACTAACTCGAGCCTAGATGTTATCATGCAAAATCATCCCTAAGTCAAGGTTTCTAGCTAACTTGCACAGGGAGCAAGCTATCCTAATCAGCACAGGCAAAGCAAAACAATCACACAAATAGCACACACTATATACACACAAAGTGGGCTCACACAAGGGTTAGGCTGCAAGAGCAAGCCAACTGTATCAGGGTGATGTTAGCTCTTAACCCTAACATTGAGAGTTAGGGTGAAGCTGATGAAAGGTGAGTGAAGATGAGACTTCACAGCTCTTATCCCTGGCCTGGGAGAGCTTCAGACAATGAAGTGTGGGTTCAGAAAGTGGGAACCCTTCTACACTTATGACACTGACTCAACTGTACAACTGTACAAGGATCTTGGGTTAATATCCACAATGCATCAACACAGTGGTGTGAGCAGAGGGACGACTCAACAGAATAGCAGGAGATGGATTGCACATCTCTTGTGTCTGCCAATTGCCTTATCAAAGGTCTTTTCCTGCTTGGGGACAAAAATAAACAATCACAAGCATTGCCTCTTAAAGAGGACTTCAGACAGGTGCCTGGCCAAGTAACAGGCCAGGTCTTCCAGACTACATGGAGAAGAGATCATTATACCTCAATGCTCAAGCTAGAAAGCAAAGCAAAAGCAAGTTCTCAAGGGAACTATAGCAACTAAGGTACCTGAAATCAATCCAGCATAATCAGTACTCAGCTCAAACAAAAGGCAAACAGATAATTACAAGTCCACAGCACAAACAAATAACAAGCATCAATGCACAAAGGTGCAAGCCACAAGGCCTAAGTACAAGTCTCAATGCCTACAAAACAAACTCAATGTTAGTCATAAACAAGCAATAAACCAACTCCAATTGAGTGCACATCATCAAGCATAAGCAATTGTGCTCTTTGACCTGAAACAAAGCTCAAATGTGAGGCACTAACCACTAGGACATGGCCTAGGGTCAAAATGAGAGCAATAAACCAAAACAGAACATGAAACTTATCAAAAATCAAGATCAATCAAATAAGAATCAAATCCAAGTGGTCTCACATTCATTTCATCAACCAATATCATTTCATGAGGCAAAGAGTACAAAGCATGCAATTTGAAGTTCATAGGACCAAACAGAAAGATCCAATTCAAATCAACTCACAAACATTTCAATAAATCCCCAAAAAATTCATGGTCAAACAGCATTCATAACCTGATATACACACCAAATTTAAAGTTATTTGGACTAAGGGAAGCAAGTCAATTAAATTCATAAAGGCAAGGCATGTTCAAGCAAGCTCATACAAGGCACCAAATCATGTATCCACTTCAAGTAAGCATAAAACAGAATTGGCCTAAGATAAATGAACCAAATCAAAGCCATGGTAAACTTCAAGATGTCTATAATACACATGCCAAATTTCAAGTCCATCCAATAAACCACAAGAATTTCACAAAACATATGAGATCATGACTCACAAGAAGTCAACAATTGGTCAAACAGGAGAGAAAATCTCAATCAAATTGGAAATGCACCCAAAAAATCCACGAAAATTCAAATTCAAACTTAACATCCAGAAGATTCAACATGCAAAAATTCAGGTCATTTTGAGTTCATATGGCATGGTAAAGAAATTCAAGAAGTTGGACAAGAAATGGTGTGACACAAATTGTCACACCTCCAAAGATCAGAGCATATCTCACAATCCAGGAATTCAAAAATCACAAACCATATACCAAAATGACCAGGAATGAGTCTAGAACACACATGTAAAATTTCAAGAATTTTGGATCAACCATCATGATTTCACAAATGAAATGGCAAGCTATATGCAAGAAATGACATGTTAGAACAAACCCTAGGCAATTATTTTTCCCAACCGTGCACAAATTTATTAAAAATCATCAAAAAATAGAAGACATCACAAGGATCATGGCATAAAAAACCTCATGTGAAATGGATTATTATTGAGAGAGTTATGATTTTTTGAATGTGGAAGAAAAATAAAAAAATGTGAAACAAGGAGCATGAACATGATTAACATAGCATGGAGAAAATACAAAGGCACATGGATCTTGTGTGGAGCGGGGAATCGATCCCCTGGACAATTCAAAAAATGGCGCCACTTAAGTGAAACGCCGCGTTTCACTTAAGTGCGTGGCACAGTGCGATTGGCTCATGGCGTACAAACACGAGTCTCATGCAAAAGCAAGGCAAAACGGATCAAGCGCTTCCTGGAAATCAAAACCCTACGCGTTCATCACACATTCAACCTGTTCATCATGCTCAAGATTCAAACTCCATAGAAATGCATGAAAATTACATGGATCGAATCATCATTCAACACACATCAATAATCTAGCAATGATTTCACTTAATTCTAACCACATGAAAAGAACCGATCCAAATAAATTTCATCCATCAATGTTCAAATCAACATATCTTCTTCAATTCTTAATGAAATTTCATGATCTAAGTTGCAGTGTCATCTACATGCTAAGATCTACAAAAGCCACATGAGAATTGCAAGAAATGGAGCATTCGAGTTCTAACCTCTTTGATGAAGCAGCTCTTGATTTGCGTGTTTCAAGGCTCCAATTATGAAAACAGATGATCTATGATGATGCAGAAGATGAATGAAGGCAAGAATTCAGCTCAACAATGCTCGATCTTCCTGAAAACTCCAACTGCCATGTGAATATGCAATGCTTCAACAGTCAAGATTCAGCATGAATTGGCCACGATTTGCTTCAACAGATCCTCAATAATATCTGCAGATGATGATTAGCACAAGAACAAGCAAAAAGAATGATGAAACTTGATGAAAGAAAGTTGAAAAAGTTTGAGAGGATTTGAGAGAAATTGAAATGAAAATGAGTTTGGATCTGAGATTGTGATTTGTTGATGCAGAATTCTGTTATGATTAGCTTTAAATACCACCTGTTAATCCAGCTTGTTAAACATGATTAGCAAAAATGGAAATGGATTAGTGAATTGAACATGTTATGCAATTTTGCCAAAATGCCCTTATGATCATGTGCCAATGGAACAGTGCCAAAATCCCTTGCAGCAAGTTGCAATTTCTTTTTCAAGGACAATGCAATTGGTTTGGAGTGAAAATTGTGCATAGTTTTCAAAATCACCTTTTCCCTCCAAAAATTCAAATTGATTCACTTGAAAAATGGACTTTTTGTATGATGATTTTTGATGAAATGTGATGAAGGATTATGATAGCTCATGTCAAATGGAGATTGCTCCAAAAAACCTCACTCAATTTGGCCAAATGGTGTGCAAGTTATCCCTTGTTGAAGTTCAAAAATTCTTGACAATGATTTGATCATAACTTGCCAACCACACATGAGAAATGGATGTTCTTGGACTTTTTGGAAAGGTGAGAGCAAGATATTCAACTTCCATGTTGGAAAAAATTCCATTTGAAGCTTGTATGATGATGTAAATTTGAGGAGAAGACCTTTCCATTTTTGGCAGTTTGAAATTACAGGTCACTTACTATTTTTGGAAACTTTTCCTCTGACCTCAAATTCTTCAATGTTGATCTTTGCCATGTAAAATGAGACTTGTATGGACATGAATGAGGCCTTTCAAACCATCTCCCACCTTCAAATCCATGAATTCAGGCACAGTTGACCACAGTTGACTTTCTAGGGTTTCAGATGAAATTCAGCTTGACTGTTGAGCTTTGATCATCCAATCCTTGGCCAAACCACTTCAAAATGATCCCTAGATCATATGAACTTGTTAAACCAACCATAGGGCTTTACTTCAATAGGAATTGCACATGCTTGCTTGTTTGACTGATCCTCCTGATCATCTTGACCTAATCTTGTCTGATGAATTGCACTTGGGCAAAGGACAATGCAATGCAATGCAGTGGACTATGTTATGTTAATGACCTAATATGAAATGAATGTACAAAATGGGAGGTGCAAATTTGAGGTGCTACAAAGGGTGATGAGATGAAGACTGCGCCAACTTTGTGACACATGGCAAGACTTGTAACAATTGGGTTGCTGTTGATGTTCCCGTTATTGTCCATCACTTTAAGTAATTTGTTATTTCATTGTTTTAAGAAAAATCCTTCTCCTATGCCTAAGGGAGAAGTGAACATTGTTAGGCATTTCAATTATCATCAATAAAATGCAATTCTATTCATCCATATCTATGATGTTTCATTTTTACTCTTCGCTTTTCTGAAAATGGTAATCACAAAAAAAACATAAATAAGTAAGTAATAATTGTCCATCTGCATAATATTTGGTCACAATTCAATTCTCTATAGTCAAAATATCAAATCATTATGCAGGTTGGTTCCCAAACCCATTGAATACAATGATCTTACTCCCTCTCCAAATTTTGAATTTCCTGTGTTTGAGGATGAGGAAGAGACTGATGAAGAAGTATCATATGAATTATATCGTCTACTTGAGCATGAAGAATAAACTATTCAGCCGTTCGAAAAGCAGATTGAGCTAGTCAACTTAGGTTCCGAAGATGATGTAAAGGAAGTCAAGATTAGGTCTCAACTGCGTCCAGAGGTTAAGAAGGGGTTGATTGATCTTCTCCAAGAATATTTAGATGTGTTTGTCTGGTCCTATCAAGACATGCCTAGTTTGGATTCTGAGATTGTGGAACATAGATTGTCGTTGAAGCCATAATGCCCGCCAGTCAAGCAGAAGTTAAGGAGGACTCATCCTGATATGGCGGTAAAGATCAAAAAGAAAGTGCAAAAACAAATTGATGCTGGTTTTCTTGTTACCGCTGAATATCCGTAATGGGTGGCCAATATTGTGCCTGTTCCGAAGAAGGATGGAAAAGTCCACATGTGCATCGATTATAGAGATTTGATCAAAGCTAGTCCGAAAGATGATTTCCCTCTATCACACATTGATATGTTGGTAGACAATATAGCTAAATTCAAAGTCTTTTCATTTATGGACGGATTTTCCATATATAATCAGAATAAGATGGCACCCAAAGATATGGAGAAGACCACATTCATTACGCCCTGGGGAACATTTTGTTATAGAGTGATGCCTTTCGGTTTAAAGAATGCTGGTGCAACATACCAGAGAGCTATGACCACTCTTTTTCATGATATGATGCATAAAGAGATTGAGGTTTATGTTGATGATATGATTGCTAAATCAAGTGATGAAGAAGAGCATGTTGAGCATTTGTTGAAGTTATTCCAGCGCTTGAGGAAGTACAAGCTCCGCTTGAATCCCAATAAATGTACTTTTGGTGTTCGTTTTGGTAAGTTGTTGGGATTTATTGTTAGTGAGAAGGGTATTTAAGTTGATCCTGCCAAGGTCAAAGCAATACAAGAGATGCCTGCGCCCAAAACTGAGGACCAAGTTAGAGGTTTTCTCGGCCGCTTGAACTATATCTCAAGATTCATATTGCATATGACTGCCATGTGCGCACCTACATTCAAGTTTCTTCGGAAAGATCAGTCTTGTGATTGGACCGAAGATTTCTAGAAAGCTTTTGACAGTATTAAAGAGTATTTGCTTGAGCCTCCGATTCTGTCTCCACCTGTTGAAGGAAGACTATTGATAATGTATTTGACTATGATTTAGGAAAGTATGGGTTGTGTTCTTGGTCAACAAGATGAAACTGGAAAGAAAGAATATGCAATTTACTACCTCAGTAAGAAATTCACCGACTGTGAGACTCGGTATTCTATGCTAGAAAAGACTTGTTGCGCATTGGTTTGGGTTGCTAAGCGGCTGCGTCAGTATATGTTAAATCATACTACTTGGTTGATATCTAAAATGGATCCGATCAAGTATATTTTTGAGAAGCCTGCTTTAACTGGGAGGATTGCTGTAACACCCCGATAATAATATGATGATTATTTAAATTAAGTTAATAATATATTTATTAATTTAATTAGATAATGGAATTATTATTATTATTATTTTTGGAATTTTTGAATTATTATTATCATTGGAATAATAATATAAATTGGAAAATATATATAAGTTGGAAATAAGGAAAAGAGCCCATTTGGTAAAAAAAAAAGTTTTACGTGAAACAGAGAAGCGGCTGAAAAGTGGAAAGTGGAGAAAGGGCAAAGAGGAAGATCAAGGGCAAAGGTTGGAGAAGAGAAAAGCTTGGAGCTCAAAGATTTTCCGGATTAATCAGGTAAGGGGGGTTTATCGTTGTTTAATGGGTATTATGGGTTAGCATGTAATGGGTAGTGATAAACCTTTGAATTGACCCTAATTGGGATTGTTGAATGCTGAAAAATTGTGATGAATAAACTGTGTTAAAACTGAAATTGAATCGGTAATTGGATGGGTAGTGTTTTCCCGAACGTATAGCTTTTTACGGAATTGGAATCGGAGGTCCGGAAGTCCTCCAACGGCGGAAAATGCGGAGAATTCTGCATTCTGCCTTGTGTTAGCGCAGGAACAGCTTTCTGTCTTGCGTTAACCGGTTAACCCAGGGTGTTAACCGGTTAACACTGTGTTGTATGGTGTAAAATTGCTGTTTTGTCTGCGTTAACCGGTTAACCCAGGGTGTTAACCGGTTAACACTGTTGTGATTGCTGAGATATTGCTGTTTGTGCTGCGTTAACCGGTTAACCCAGGGCGTTAACCGGTTAACACTGTTGCGTTTTGCCAGAAAGTGTGTTCTGTGTTGCGTTAACCGGTTAACCCAGGGCGTTAACCGGTTAACACTGTTAAAAAGTGGAAAAAATGGATATTTTAAATGTTATGTGTATATGTGATGGTTGGCCTATATCGGTGTGTGATATAGTAGGGATTATTCCCGCTGTTTTGAGCAGTAAGGGTATTAGTAGAGTGTGCTAATACTGTGATTAATCATTTGACATGATATGATGTTTTGATACATGTGTTGATGATGTATGATGATATGCATAATATTGTGAATGTATATGTTATGCATGTGTTTGTGAATGGACTGTTTTATGGCTTAGAGTGTGAGCATATGTCCATTGTGGATTATTGTTGATGATGTTGCATTGCTAGGTGAATTAGCATGCATATTGTGGCCTTTATGGTGGTAGCTAATTCCCATGGTGAGGAATTAGTGATGTTAGTCATTTTGGACTGTTGTTGATGTTTGCATGCTAGGTGAATTAGCGTGCATAGCATGGCCCTTGGGGTGGTAGCTAATTCCCATGGTGAGGAATTAGTGATGTGAGTCACTAGGTCTCAAATGAGTGGGACTAGTGAGCTTGGTAGCCGTACCTGGATTTGGTCGATGAAGTTGAACTATATGTTCACGAATAGTCGGTACCGCATGCATGGAGTCTCATTGCATAATTTATGTATGGCGTATAATATGAATGGATGTATTCCAATATTATACGTGTGTTGTGTTGCTACTGAGTATGAATATGAGTTGTATTGGTGTGGAGTATGATGTTTGAGTTGATGTGCCGTTACTGAATGTGTGATGTGATTAGGGTGATTAATGTGTTAAATTACTTAACATGACATGATATATTATAATGCTTATTATATCGATTGAGGAACTCACCCTTACAACTATTTTTCAGGTAACGAGCAGTGATTGAGTAGAAGCTAGTGCTTGGAGTCTAGTGTAGTCTCCTAAGTGGGTCGTGCTCTGATAGATGTAACATCGGGAGGGGATATTTTAATTGTGTTGTTGATGATTGTTGAACCAGTTTACATGTAGTATGTTACATGTTTTGAATGATCGATTTGATCTCTATCCGCTGCGTATTATGCAACTGTTTTATTTGATAAATAAATGAGCATGACAAGCTACTTTGATGAATAGGGTGAAATATTGTGTGACACCCTTAATTGCATATTTACTTTGATAGATACATATTTGTTGTTTTAATTAAATAATTGGGGTATTTTAGAAGGGTGTTACAATTGCCTGTTGGCAGATGTTGTTATCTGAGTATGATATCGAATACCGATCTCAAAAAGCTATCAAAGGTAGTGTCTTGGCTGACCATTTGGCTTACCAACCAATTGAAGACTATCAGTCAGTGCAATATGATTTTCCTGAATAAGAGATCTTGTATCTAAAAATGAAAGATTGTGATGAACCATTGCTTAAAAAAGGGCCTGAACCTGGTTCCTGTTGGGGCATGGTATTTGATGGAGCTGTTAATCAGTATGGTAATGGCATTGGGGCAGTGTTTATTACTCCTCAAGGAACTCATTTTCCATTTACAGCTAGATTGACTTTCAAATGTACAAACAACATGGGTGAGTATGAAGCTTGCATTATGGGGCTTGAAGAGGTCATTGATCTTAGAATCAAGTATCTTGACGTCTACGGAGATTCAACTTTGGTTGTGAATCAAATCAAAGATGAATGGGGTTGTTGAAGCTGTGAATAAGAACATCAAGAAGATCATTCAGAAGATGGTTATGACCTACAAGGATTGGCATGAGATGCTCCCATTTGATTTGCACGGGTATCGTACATCCATCCACACTTCAACAAGGGCAACCCCTTTCTCACTTGTTTATGGTATGGAAGTTGTGCTCCTAGTAGAGGTTGAGATCTCATCATTGTGTGTCTTGATGGAAGTCAAGTTGACAGAAGCTGAATGGTGTCAGACCAGATATGATCAACTGAATTTGATTGAAGAGAAGAGGTTGACTGTCATGTGTCATGGTCAATTACATCAGCAGCGAATGAAGAAGGCATTTGATAAGAAGGTCAAGCCTCGTGTGTTTAGAGAAGGTGACCTTGTGCTCAAGAAGATTCTATCTTTCAAAGCTGATGCTAGGGGAAAATGGACTCCTAATTATGAAGGCCCATATGTTGTTAAGAGAGCTATGATTCTTACAACTATGGACGGTGAGGAGTTCACGCGTCCTGTGAATGCCGATGCAGTCAAGAAATACTTCGCCTAAAAAAATAAAAGAACAACTTGCTAAGTTGAAAACCTGAAAGGGAGGCTTAGACAAAAATGAGCATCTCGGTAGATTGAAAACTCGAAAGGGCGATCCAGGAAAAAATTAGAGACATAAAACAGAAAATTTATCTCGATAAGTTGAGTACCCCCCCCCCCCCCCCTTGGGAAATTTATGCAAAAATTAGGGATTATGGCAAGTAATTGCATTTGGTTGATCTCCAGTCTTGAGCAAGTCAGTCAACTCGGATTCACCATTTTCAACCAAAGCCAAGAGCATAGTGGATGTTGAAGTTGGTAGAAGGGTTAGTGAGCATTGTATTCAATGTATCCTTTTTCCATGTAAATTAACATTTTTCAACTTTTGTAAGGATCTATGGAGTCTTGTCATTTACAGGCTACCATTCTATTAAATAAAGTTGAGCTTTTTATCCAATTGTTTCTACTCTTATTTATTTTTCAGCTAAATAGAATTGAAATTTTATGATGATAATTTGGAAATATTTCAATCAATAAAAATAAAAACCATTTTTATTAAAATAATAAAAGTAAATACTTCTAAAAAGCAATCGACTTCATTCAAGAAATATTAACAGCAACATGAGAACAGGTAGGTCTTAAAAATGCGGAACATTGTTGGTCTTCCCCAAGCAGTTGGTTTCATCACTTTTTCCTCCCCAACAATAATTCAGTTTCTCCAGCTAAGTTTTGTGATCGCCTCCCCAGCTAAGCGGTAGGCGCGTAATATCAATGGTTTACATGATTCAACACAAGTTTTTTATTCCCATCAGGTTTCCAGCAAAGTTCACTCCTGAACCCCGCCAACACTGATTCTTGAGCAATATTTCTGGTCCTCTACAAGGTTGTCTCCCATGTGGCATGATGTTGACCTAAAGTTCCCCGCAGAATTGATGATTTAGATCCTCAATAAATCTTTTCTATCTCCCCAATCAGGGTTGAGTGGTTTGTGATGGATGGTTTATGTTCATCCCTAACTTTTTCTCCAATTGATGCCTCCATCCTGTCGAGATTAGTCGAGTGTTATAGTGATGATTCAGATCAGTGACATATGTATCCTTTGTGATTGTTTTATCAGCATAATCATCAGTCATATATACATATACATATACATTCCTACATCAGATGTTTCATTACGCATTATTATTGCATTTGATTCCTTATTTTTCCGATCCTCTACTATGGTGATATCCTTTCCCCACACAGATTTGGTGCGTCTGTACTCCCTCAATTGTAGAGTGTCAGCCCCTTTAAGCAGAAATAATTTAACCTTTCATATTCCCCGCTGAGTTATTTCCTCATGGATGATTATTATTTCAGCTTCCTCCCTAGTTGATTATCTGGATGGAACCACTCCCCTTGAGATATATCCCCATTGATTAGAGTCATTTGTTTGACCGTTTCTTTCTAGCTCTTACCTAAATAGATGTGTTTGGTCCCTCAAAAGTTTGTTACCTAGTAACTTGTAATATTCTTCTCGATTTGCGAGTACCTTACTCTTATCCAATACCCGGTAACAGTAATCTATTTCCTCTTGTTTTTCTCCAGCAGGTTCGTTTTACGTTTCCCCAGGTAGTTAATCCTTGATATGTTCATTCTAACCAATGACAAGTATTCTCTTTTCGGTATTCTATCCAGTAACTGATAGATATAATTCCTATTTTCTCCCTAGCAGTATATCCTTAATATGTTCATCTTAACCGATGACATATATTCTTCCCTTTGATTTTATCCTTGGTATGTTCACTTTAACCAATGACGGATATCCTCTCTCTTCAGTCTTCTGCCCAGTAACCGGTAGTTATAAATCCTATTTGGCTTTTCCCCAACAGGCTATTCTTACCCAGTAATCGGTAATGAATACATCTCTTATTTCCCTCAGCAAGTCATCCTTGATATGTTTTCCCTAACCGGTAACAGATGCCTCTCTATCAGATTATGTTATCTCCTTACCCAATAATCGGTAATAGGTAATATGATTCTATTACTCCTGTGTTGAAGTTCATTCTTCCCCAGTTGAGTTTGAGTGCGTATTTCCTTAGTGAAGTCGCCAATCCTCTGTTTGGTTGGAGTATTTCAGTTTTGTTCTGATTTACCCGCTTCCCCTGTATATTTTCCCTTTATTCCCGGCTGATACTTTCCATTGATTTATTTTCATGGAATTACCCTCGTCTCCCTAGTAGTTTTTAAGTCGTAGCATGGCCTACGTACAACTTTCTATCCTCCAGAGTCTCTGTTTCCCCAGTGAGTTTCCCTTATGGAATGCATTATGCTCCTGCGGACTTTTAGTGTCTCCGGATTCTTTTCCTTTGTGGCAATATTTTCCCCACGGAGATTCCTTTTAACATTTATATCATATGCATCATGAGGTCTCTTAGGGACCAAAATTTGTTTATATATGTTTTTATTTAAGTCCATTCTACTTAGTCGATACGAAGATTTTAACCTTCATGTCCTCGGTTAGGATGTCCTTAAATATGGGCATCTGTAAGACCCCAATTTTGACCCTAAGATCCCTCATGTCATCTCATCAGATGCATTAGTATTAAGATCACACCTTGGCATCCTCCTTACCCTTCATTAATTGGGTTTGCATTGGGAGAGATCACCAAGCACATTTTTGATTGTATCATACGTTTCTTTCATTATTTACTAACCAAAATACCAAAAATATGTCAATGTATAGTTTGTTGCTTTTGTAGGTAGCCGGCATGCTCACCTATGCTTTATCAAGCTCATATATAGGGTTTAAGACCCTCAATGTAAGGAGTGCAATCAAGAATTGGTTCACATTGGCTCTAAGCATCATATATGGATCCCCATGATCTTAACATATCATTTTGATCAAGAAATCATCAAGAGTTTGGAGTTTGTTTGCCTTGGAAACCCTAATTCATCTGGGTATCTTGTGTGACTTCTTCAATAAGTTTCTTCAACATTTGATCAAATATTTCAAGGGATACTTCATATTTCATCATATTACACATATATGATCCTCCATGAGTCCCAAAAGTCAAGAGAACATCAAGCTAGCAAGTTGGTTCATGGTGGTTGACTAGAGAAAGTCAACTAGTCAAAACTAGGGTTCCCTAGATCCTATCTCCTACAATGTTTGTCATATGAAAATGATTCCAAGAGCAAAGCTACTAAAAATTACACTCCAAACAACTTTCATGTTTAAGTTAAGATCTACGTTTGCTTAGAAAGTCATTATTTATGGTGAAAGATTATAGGTCATTTTGTCTGAACCCTAGTTTGGAGGTCAACTTCCCAAGACCATAACTTGCTCAATTTTTATGATATGAAAGCCATTCAAATTACATGATGAAATTCAAGATGTATAATTCAACTTTGATGTTCGGAGGAAGTTTAAATTCAACTTATAAATGCATGTGCCAAGAGGAAACATTATAGGTCTTTTTGGGCCATTACCATTGAACAAGTGATTTTCCTCAACTTCTAAAATGCATAACTCTTTCATGCCAAATCCAAATAAGGTCAAATTTGTGATTAAATTGAAGAGGTTTTAAAGAACTACAACTTTTATGAGGGAACGTTTCTCATTTGAAGTCCATAGAAAAAGTTATTCAAGGTGGAAGAAGTGAACATTTGACTTGGGACTTAGAAAATATTTAAATATGTTTCATTTCCCAAACTTCCACCTCAAAATTCATCATGATCCAAGCTTCAAATCAAAAAGTGTCCAACATGAAAGTTGTTCCCATTTATCCAACCTTTCCAAAAAGTCCAAGATCACCTTATTTGGCCAAAGAAAGAAGGACTTGTGCATGGGTGCAATATGCGGAACCATTTGGATGATTCTCACTTCCATATTTCATACACGATTTCATGGCGACATGACTTGATTTCTGCATGATCCTCACTCATTTTTGGACCTGAAGACATCACTTGATGGGCTTATCACACGCCCATGCAAGCATGCAAGAGAATTACTCAATTTTTGCCATTTTTGGAACTTTGTGGAAATGAATCTCCTTGGCTATAAATACAACCCTCATTGCTCAGAATTAGGGACCTCATGCCCAAGCTTTGAACCTGCAATCTAAACCCTCTCCATTAAAGGATAATCTTGAAGGTTTTCTTGGGAAAATCGAGTTTCAAATCTCCATCTGTTTTGAGATTGAAACTCCAAGAGTCCATACCTTTTCTTGATCATAATCACTTCCAACAAGCTTCTGAAGCAATGCCAAGCACAATTGGAATCAAGATCGAGCAAGTCTAAAGCTCCATTGAAGGTGAATTTTCAGAAACTTCATCTCTTCGATTCTCCCTCAATTCTTCACCATTCTTTGTGATTTTTGGTTGTCTGAAGTCCTATCAATGTAGGCAAGAAGATTGAGTTATTTTGAGGTCAAATCGAAGCAACTCAGTTCATGATCCTCAAAATTCAAATCCCTGTATCTTTTTATATACTTGGAATTGGAGAAAATTGAGGCCAAATTTGTGCTCCGGAGCACTTTTCCTTCAATTAGTGTATTCATTTTTCATTTTCCATGGAGTTGGGCCTGAACCAGACCGGTGGTGATCACCGGAGTCAGGGTTCCGGTGGTGCGCTAGATCAATCCAGGCCATCTGATCTGGTTCTCATGTTCTAATCTCACGCGTCCAAAGTGATTACCATGCGTGTGCACGCATTGACTATAGTGTTTGGTGGAAGCGCGCGCTTGGCCATCAGATCTGCCACCTCAATGAATGAGGGAGATCTGATGGCCCTTGTTTTTTTTTTGTTTTTTTTTCTTCTGATTTTTCATTTATCCATTTATTTTGATTAATTCGTATTAATTTCATTTTTAATCCAAAAAATATGGACTTTCACCAAAAATCTTTAAATATTTTCCTCTGTCATTTTCTAAGTTAAAATTATTTTTTGGATTAATTTTGATATTTTTCATGAATTAATTATTTTTGTGCATATTTTTAATTGTTAAAAAATACTTCTGACTTTTCAAAAATTATGAATTTTTTTGTCTAAGATCCTTTGACCTTGTTTGACCTAGGATAAATCTCTTGCCAAAATTATTTGGTGTTTTAAAGAGATTTTAGGTTTTGACCAAACTAAATTTAATTTAAATGCATTTTTTAATTTGATTTTTAATTGATTAATTGTGTAGAAATTATGTTGAGCCATTTTTATTGACTTGTGAAATTCGACTATGTGTTTGGGCCTTGGTCAAGGTTGACTTGACTTTTGTTGAGTTAAAATCATTGGATTTAGGGGATTGATGAAATGTACATTTCATCTCCCAAAATGAATGAATGATTTTAATTTGATAAAATTCCTCCCATGACCAATTTGTGTTTCTCTTATCTCCCATCCCTCTTCATCTTCAATCCCATTCTCTCCCATCCTTTCCATTGACCAATGAAGTCTCAATATCCTAAGGCTAATTATTTCATCAATAACTTTGTGTTAGATGAACCAATACAAGTATGGATGAGATATGTCCATCCTTTGATCTTTTTCTTTTTTGTGTGTGGTATGTTTTAGGAGTATGGTTCATTATACCATATCTCTAACATGCATTAACACCAAAATTTCTATTGCCCGACCTCAGATAGTTGTGACTTCTACATAAGTCCAATTACGATTGCTTAACATATAGCTAAATTTTGACCCTAAAGGCATAGCATTCTAGTAAGTGAGATTGTAAGTCTCCCCCATTTCATGGTATTATGTGGAAACTTGGCCTTTTTTCTTTCCTTTGGAAGATGTCTTGGTTCAAGTATCCATGCTTGTGAATATAGGGTTGAGTGTTCTCCAAAAAATGACTTAATCAATTGAAAAGAAAAACATCACTAACATCTAATCAACTAACATTTGACTAACTTTTATTATTATTGCTTTTTATTTTCAAATCATTTACTTTGTGCAATTTAAATGCAAGCCATTAACCATTTCATTGGTCATTTACATATCATTTAACTTGTTTATATTCATGTCATTTTCACTTTGCTCACTTGATCCATACATTGTGATTGTATATATTTGTTTATGTATTTTGTTTGTGTTTGTGGTCTTAGGACCTTAAAATACTTAATAAACAACAAAAACCCTATAATATGTTTGTGTGGACTATTGGATTTGACCTGAGCTTTTGGACTTAGAATTAGGCAACATTCCATATGCAAAAGGACTTGGCCAATGCCAACTTTTCTGAGACCAAGTTATTATGATTTGAGCTTTCATATGATGCAAGTATTGGGATCCACATGGATTCATTTGCTACATGGTCTTGATGCAACTGTTACTTTGAACTTGTGTCTAATGCCTTATTTTGAGCTAATCAAGGAGTATGTCATTTGATACATGAGGAGACAAAGAAGACTGTTAGCTGTGAAGTTGCTTGCTTGGATGTGGCCATATTTATCTGATGCCTTTCTCTTCATATTGCTATTTTCTTGTTGGTATTACTTGATTCAAAGTCCAAAGGGTAAGTGGGTTTTCTATATGACATTCTTGCCTGTTGGATTGCATCCCATTGGTCAGATCTTTTCAACACTTAACTTTTAATTTTATGCTTAGGATTAGTCTCTTCATTTCCTCCCACTTCTTAAATTTCAAAATCACTCCTCCTTTTCAAAACCTTTATTTGCTTGTATTTTAAAACTTAGACTATATTACAAATTAGAAACTTTGGCCTTATGCCATTGCATTTTTAAACTCTTGTCTTAATCAAAATTGTAAATGAACTTAACCATATTGACTTAAAATTTCAAAAGACAAAAAGAACTAACACTCATTCAAACTCTTTTAGACTCCTTTATGCCCCCTTTAAACTTAATTTTTGATTAAAATCAATCCACTCATTTTGAAATTGATACCACGAACTACGAGGTTTTGGTCCCTCATTTTTATGTTGGTACGTAGGCACAAGTCTGAAGGTCTTGTCAAACACAAAATATAATTAATGAATTCTTTTCTCATATCCACACTCTATTTATTGCATACATCTTTTATGCCAAAAACACATACACACATAAACAAGGGCTCCCTAGGAGTACCTAGGACACTTTGGGTGCTAACACCTTCCCTCTATGTAACCAACCCCCTTACCTGTAATCTCTGGAACTTTATTAGTTTTGATTTGAAAACTTCTTATCTTTAGGTTTTGTTCGTACTTTTCCCTTTTCCTTTGGAAACAATAAAAGTGCGGTGGCGACTCTGGTTTTATTGACGTCAAGTTTATCCATAACTTAATCGTCATAAATTTACCGCTACAATATGCTATGGCAAAGAAGATGTTGAGAGCATGTTACTATTAGCTGAAAATGGAATCTGACTGTTGCAAGTTTGTGAAGAAATGCCATAAGTGTCAAATTTATGCGGATAAGATTCATGTTCCTCCAACGCTTCTGAATGCCATTTCTTCTCCATGGCCCTTCTCCATGTGGGGAATTGATATGATTGACATGATTGAGCCTAAAGATTTGAACGAACATCATTTCATTCTAGTGGCTATTGATTACTTCACAAAGTGGTTTGAAGCAACGTCGTATGCAAATGTGACCAAGAAAGTTGTTGTAAGGTTTATCAAGAATCAAATTATATGTCGATATGGTGTGCCAAGCAAGATCATTACTGATAATGGATCAAACTTGAATAACAATATGATGGAAGCTCTTTGCAAAGACTTCAAAATAGCACATTATAATTCTTCTCCCTACAGACCCAAGATGAATGGTTTGTTGAAGCTGCGAACAAGAACATTAAGAAGATTATCCAGAAGATGGTTGTGACGTACCAAGATTGGCATGAGTTGCTCTTGTTTGCTTTGCATGAGTACCGTACATCCATCCGCGCTTCAATAAGGGAAACCCCTTTCTCGCTTGGTTATGGCATGGAAGTTGTGCTCCCCGTAGAGGTTGAGATCCCATTATTGCGTGTATTGATGGAAGCCAAGTTGACTGAAGATAAATGGTGTTAAACCAGGTTTGGTCAACTTAATTTGATTGAAGAGAAGAGATTGAATTCCATGTGTCGTGGTCCATTATATTAGCAGAGAATGAAGAAAGTTTTTGATAAGAAGGTCAAGCCTCGTGTGTTTCGAGAAGGTGACCTCGTGTTCAAGAAGATTTTATCTTTCAAACCTGATTCTAGAGGCAAATGGACTCCTAATTATGAAGGCCCATATGTTGTTAAGAGAGCCTTCTCAGGAGGTGCATTGATTCTTACAACTATGGATGGTGAAAAGTTCACTCTCCTGTAAATGCGGATGCAGTCAAGAAATTCTTCACCTAAAAAGAAAAGAACAACTCGCTAAGTTAAAAACCCGAAAAGGGCGGCTTAGGAAAAAATGAGCGTCTCGGTGGATTGAAAACCCGAAAGGGCGACCTAGACAAAAGTTAGAGACATAAAACATAAAAATCATCCTGGTAGATTGAGTACCCCACCTTGGGGAAATCTAGGCAAAAACTAGGGATTATGGCAAGTAGCTGCATCCAGCTAGTTCTGATCGTTGAAGCAGTTTTGAACAGTCATTTGGTTCTGATTCATCATTCTCAGCCGAAGACAAGAGAACCGTGGATTTGAAAGTTGGTAGGGAGAGTAGTGGTCATATTCAATGTAGCCATTTTCCATGTAAATGACCCTTTTCAAACTTAGTAAAAGATCCATGGAGTCTCGCCATTTGCGGACTACCGTTCTATTGTCCTTTCCCAGCTGAGGTTTTCTTGATTTTCATCCTCAAGTTTGCATTTGTGATTGAACCCTGGATCTCTGTGGAACCTTTATTTGGTTCTCAGATCCCCAGCACACCTTTATTTGGTTGTTGCATAGCCATGGAAGTTTTTCCCCTGCGTGAGTCTGCCGATCCGGTTAATATTTGGTACCTTAGAATTAGTGTATTTCTCAATCTCCAAGAAGAGTCTTATGACTGTTGTTGTTAATTTACGTCCTCGTGTGACACATTGATTTGTCCCGATAGGGTTCTTATTTCCCAGTGAAGTCCCCCACAGAGTTTGATTATTGGAATCCCCAGTAAGTTGTCTGGTTCCCCACTCAGAGATTTTGTCTCTTGCTGTGACATGGATCCCCAACGGAGTTTCCTCTCCTGATGATGAAATATCTCCTCATTTCAAACATTGTTTGATTTTAAGTAGTATTTGATGTAGTTGTTCCCTATAGGGTTGTCTCCCATTTGATATGGTATTGACCTAAAATTCCTCGTAGTGTTGACTCGTTGCTTTGAAGTGTATATATCCCTTAGCTTGAGATGTGGATCCTCAACAATTGATTGATGTCCTCAGTGTAACACCCCGATTTAATTTCCATATTTACTTATTAGGTGTTTATTTTAATTAATCATTATTTGGTGTGGTAATTAATTAAATATGTGTTCTGGTGATTATTTGAATTATTTGAATATATGTGTTATTTGAATAATTGAATTTTATGAGTAGAAATAGCAATTGTCTAGTAATGGGCCTAATTAATTAGAATGGATGGATAAGTGGGTTAAGCCCATTATGAGTTAAAAAGATAGTAAGGGTTTTAGAGATTAGAGTTAGTTTTGTAAAACAAGAGAAGAAGAGAGAATAGAAGAGAAGAGAAGAGAAAGAGGAGAAGAGGAAACTAGAAGAAGAAGGACCTAGAGATTTCATCTATACTAAGGTAACGGTGAGATTTCAAGTAGTTATGGGTAAATATAATGTATGTAATGTATGTAGGTTAGATATCATGAACTTAGGATTTGGGAAATTTCATTTTTGAGAAACCCTAACATGTGTTTATGTTTTAATCCATGAAGTTGATGTTTATGTTATTCTATGATATTTCTATATTGAATTCCATGAATGGGTATGTGTATAGAACATGATTTGATGTATAATTGCATGTTTGAGTTTCACTTGAAAATGGTTGATTTGGGATTTTGGTGAAAATTAGTGGAGCTTAGAATCTTGTGTCTATGATCCTAATAGTTGCTATATGCTATATATATATATATATATATATATATATATATATATATATATATATATATATATATATATATATATATATATATATATATATATATATATATATATATATATATATATATATATTTATTTCATGAAAAAGGATGGATTAATGTGGTTTTATGATGAAAATTCATGCTGGACAACAACATTTTTGCAACAACAAATTTTCAGGTTTTTGACAGCATTTTCGCAACAGCAAATTTCTGGTTTTTGACAGCATTTTCGCAACAGCAAATTTTCTGGTTTTTGATAGCATTTTCGCAACAACAAATTTTCTAGTTTTTGACAGCATTTTCGCAACAACAAATTTTCTGGTTTGTGACAACATTTGGAAAAACTTGTAAATACAATAACTTTTGAACCGTAACTCCGTTTGAGGTGCCGTTTGGACCGTTACGAAGCTAAGAATATTACCTATTTGAGAGAAGCTCGGCAAGCTGGAAATGATAACAGATGGGATCCACATGCATATCGCACCGAGTCACATATTGAGTTGCACGTGTAAGTGTGAATTGTTATTTGTGTGATTATGTGATACGATTGTGTGGATATGATTTTGGTAGATATGCATATACGTGGATTTTAGGTGATCCATTTGATATGAAATGTTGATGTGTTGTTGATGTAGTATGTGTGCATATTTGTGATATATGTGATGAAATAGTGACTTGTATTCATTATGGAATCATGTGAAAGTTGTATACGTATTTGATGATGATTTGTAAATGATGATGGATGATAATATGTACATGAAATCGATATGTTGTGAAATATGACTTTTGTACATCGTTTAGTATTTATAAATGAATACTTGTGGATTGTTGAGCCATGTCGTATGATGGTAAACATGTGATTCTTTAATAAGATGATATGATGCATGTTTGTATGAAGCGTGACGAATTCTAATAATATATGTATGTTTGTTATACATTTCATATTATTATATTTTTCTATAATGATTTGAATTCTCACCCTTCTGTTGGAATGATGTGCTATCGCGAAATCGCTCAGGTACCAAAGATAGTGGTGCTACGCACAAGGATTAGATTCGGAGGCTAGTTCTTGTTGTGTTTTGACTAGGTAGTCTATAGTGCTCTGGTCATGTAACACTTGGGTTTATGGGATTATTTATATTTGTTTTGATGTTGAGAGATATTGTTATGCTCTCTTTTATCTTATTATTTGGATATGTTGGTTTTGATGTTGAGTGGCCTTAAAGCCCAAAACAATATTTTGTGGTAGATGATTTATGGGAATTATCACTATTTACCATTTATGAAGAGAGATGTTATTCTGCTGTGTAAGTTTGCATGTTGGCTATTTGGTTTTGATTTATAATCCATGTTACCTGTATGTGACCTTCGCATGTTGTCCAATTAGATGATGTTGAGGTTAGAGATAATTTGACCGTGGAGACATTACCTATGCGGATAGAAGATAGAGAGGTGAAACAACTCCGTGGTAAAGAGATCGCTTTGGTGAAAGTCGTTTGGGGAGGACCGGCTGGTGGAAATGTGACGTGGGAGCTTGAGAGTCAGATGAGCGATTCATATCCCGAGTTGTTTGCTTAAGGTAATTTTTTAGGATGAAAATATTTCAAGTGGGGGAGAGTTGTAAAACCCCGATTTAATATCCATATTTATTTATTAGGTGTTTATATTAATTAATCATTATTTGGTGTGATAATTAATTAAATATGTGTTCTGGTGATTATTTGAATTATTTGAATATATGTGTTATTTGAATAATTGAATTTTATGAGTAGAAATAACAATTGTCTAGTAATGAGCCTAATTAATTAGAATGGGTGGATAAGTGGGTTAAGCCCATTATGAGTTAAAAAGATAAGTGGTTTTTGACAGCATTTTCACAATAGCAAATTTTCTGATTCTTGACAGCATTTTCGCAACAACAATTTTTATGGTTTTTGACAGCATTTTCGCAACAACACATTTTCTGGTTTTTGACAGCATTTTCGTAACAGCAAAATTTTTGGTTTTTGACAGAATTTTAAAAGACTTGTAAATTTAATAACTTTTGAACTGTAACTCCGTTTGAGGTGCCGTTTGTACCGTTACGAAGCTAAGAATATTATCTATAACGTGATATTCATTTTGATAACAGTAGATTAATATTTTATCAAAAGAATCCTAATATGGATGTATGTTGTATGTGTGGTGAATGTGAATGACATGTTCTCTATTGTTTCGCATGTATTGGATGGTTTTAGATGGATTTTGTGAAGAAACATATTACTTGAAATTATGTATGTGATGATGTGAATTGGTGAATTTGATGAATAACATGAATTGGCTTGTTTGCTTTATGTTAATGTTGTGATGAGATGATGAATGCTATTTGATGTATTGTTTGGAATTGAAGTCATGTTAGGTGTATGTTGTGCAAATGTTGGATGTGGTATGCTTATATATGATTAAGGGGTTACGATCGTCTTAATTGCACGAGTCTTGTTGTTATTGCACACTTACACTAGCATGAGTCTATGAAAGAGGCAATGTTGGGTAATCTCGCATAGATTATTTGCTTGTCCCAAACCTAACATCGAATGGGGTTTGAAAGCTTAAGGCTGAATCGTGCTTTAGAGGTTGTTATCTAGTCTATTTGAGAGACGCCCGGCAAGCCAAAAATGATAACGGATGGGATCCACATGCATATCGCATTGAGTCACACATTGAGTTGCACGTGTCAGTGTGAATTGTTGTTTGTGTGATTATGTGATATGATTGTATGGATATGATTTTTGTAGATATGCATATACGTGGATTTTAGGTGATCCATTTGATATGAATTGTTGATGTGTTATTGATGTGATATGTATGCATATTTGTGATATATGTGATGAAATGGTGACTTATCTACATCATTGAATCATGTGAAAGTTGTATACATATTTGATGATGATTTGTAAATGATTATGGATGATAATATGTACATGAAATCGATATGTTGTGAAATATGACTTTTGTACATCGTTTAGTATTTATAAATGAATACTTGTGGATTGTTGAGCCATGTCGTATGATGGTAAACATGTGATTCTTTAATAAGATGATATGATGCATGTTTGTATGAAGCGTGACGAATTCTAATAATATATGTATGTTTGTTAGATATTTCATATTATTATGTTTTTCTATAATGATTTGAATTCTCACCCTTCTGTGGGAATGATGGTCTATCGCGACATCGCTCAGGTACCAGAGATAGTGGTGCTTCGCACAAGGATTAGATTCGGAGGCAAGTTATTGTTGTGTTTTGACTAGGTAGTCTATAGTGCTCTGGTCATGTAACACTTGGGTTTATGGGATTATTTGTATTTGTTTTGATGTTGAGAGATATTGTTGTGCTCTCTTTTATCTCGTTGTTTGGATATGTTGGTTTTGATGTTGAGTGGCCTTATAGCCCCAAACGATATTTTGTGGTAGATGATTTATTGGAATCATCATTATTTATCATTTATGAAGAGAGATGTTATTCCGCTGTGTGAGTTTGCATGTTGGTTATTTGGTTTTGATTTATAATCCGTGTTACTTGTGTGTGACCATGGCATGTGTTGTTTTTGGCAGAAGTAAATGTGATGCCTTTATGTATGTATGCTTTAATTTACTCTGATTATGCAATTATATGATGTATTTGAGTAGTAGTAGTTAAGGGGGTGTTACACTCAATAGTGCTTTCGTTCCCCAACGGAGTTTCCAAGCTGTATTTTTCTTCTCTCCCAGAGAGTTGAGTTTTAAGCAAGATCTTTGTCAATCTTGGCTGATACCCTAGCAGTGACTCCTCCTTTCCCTATAGTTGAGTTTTGAGTTGGATCTGTTTTGATCTCTATGATTGCTATTGATATATATATATATATATATATATATATATATATATATATATATATATATATATATATATATATATATATATATATATATATATTCTTCGTTTCCTCTGTGCGCCGAGTCTTCAATAGTTTTTGGTCGGATTCATGTTCTCCATGTCTTTCCCCATCCAGAGTTGAGCATATAATTTTGATTGTGATCTCCCCAGTCTTCCTTGAGCACTTGGTTGTGTGCAATCCCTAGGGAATTAAATATATTTGAGTTAGGATTTATATCCTCGGTGATTTATTTTCATCCCTAGGAGGATTTTTAGTTGGTGTTGCTATCTTATTGAGATTAGCCGAGTATCTAGTTGTGATGGTTGGATCTTCCTATTGGTATCCTTTGTGCTCGTTTGTCAGCATAATCATATACATATTCATGCATACACATGCATAAAATGTAGCATCAGATATTTTATTGTGCATTTTATGCCATTAACCTATTTTTTTTTGATCCCATGCTTTGGTGATATCATTTCCCTATGCAGATTGGGTGTGTCTTTCCTCTTTCAATATAGAGTGTCAGCCCCTTAAGAATAAAGAGTTTATCCTTTCTCCTTCCCCTCTAAGTTATTTCCTCGTGGATGATTATTATTTTTGTCTCCTCCCTAGTGCATTATTTGGATGGAACCGCTCTCCTTGAGTTAAGTCCTCATTGGGTTGAGTCTTGTTTGACCGTTTCTTTCTAGTTCTTACCTAAATATATCTTTTAGTCCCCTAAGAGTTTATTACCCAGTAACCGATAATATCCTTCTTGATGTTAAGTACTTTACTTGTGATTTACCTAGTAACCAGTAAAAGGTAATTTACTTCATCTTTTTCTAGCGGATTCGTTTTTTCCGTTTCCCCAGGCAGTCTATCCTTGATATGTTCACCTTAACCGGTGACGGATATTCTTCCTTCTGAGTTTATCCATGATATGTTCATCTTAACTGGTGACAAATACTCTCTCTTTGGTTTTCTACCCAGTAAATTGGTAGTTGTAAATCCTATTTTTTCCCAGCAGTCTATCCTTGATATGTTCACCTTAATCGGTGACAGATATTCTTCCTTCTGAGTTTATCCTTGATATGCTCATCTTAATCGATGACAGATAGTCTCTCTTTGGTCTTCTACCCAGTAAATTGGTAGTTGTAAATCATATTGTTTCATTTTTCCCTAGTAGGCTATTCTTACCCAGTAACCGGTAGTGAATATTCCTCTTTTTTTCCCTCAGTGAGTCATCCTTGATATGTTTACCTTAACCGGTAATGGATGTCCCTCTATCGGAGTATACTATCTTCCTACCCAGTAACAGGTAGTAGATAATAAATCTCTTTTACTTTTGTGTTGAAGCTTCTTCTTCCCCAATTGAGTTTGGATTCATATTTCTTTGTGAAATTGAATTTCCTTTTTGGTGTTTAGGAATTTCAGCTTTATTCTGATTTTACGCATTTCCCCAGTGGGTGTTTCTTGTTGTATTGGTGTTATCCCGATACATGCAGATTCTTTTTCCCTCAGTCCGAGTCTTTCCATTGATTTATTTTCATGGAAATCCCCTCGTGTCTCTAGCAGTTTTTAAGACGTAGCCTGACCTATACATAGATTTTTATCCCCCAGATCTTTGTCCCCTCAGTGAGTTTTCCTTATGGGATGAATTATGCTCCTGTGGATTTTCAGTCTCTCCCAGATTCTTTTCCTTTGTGGCAATATATTCCCCACAAAGATTATTTTTGCATTCATATCATATGCATCATGAGGTCTCTTACAGACCAAAATTTGTTTCTTGGTGTTGTTATTTAAGTCCATTATACCGAGTTGAAACAAAGATTTTAACCTTCACATCCTCGACTAGAATAACCTTAAATAGGGGCAGCTGTAAGACCCCAATTTTGACTCATAAGATCCCTCATGCCATCTCATTATTTGCATTGGCTTTGGGATCACACCTTGGCATCCTCCTCACCCCTCATTCATTGGGTTTGCATAGAAAGAGATCACTAAGCATTTGCAATTGTATCATACTTTGTTTTTCTTTGTTTACTAATCAAAACACCAAAAATATGTCTAGTGTAGTGTTATTTCTTTTGTAGGTAGTGTGTGGATCCACTTATGCCTCATCAAGCTCACATCTAGGGATTGAGACCCTCAGTGTAAGAGATCAATCAAAGAAAGGTTCACATTGGTTCTAAGCATCATATATGGATCCCCATCTTCTTTATTTGTCATTTTGATCAAGAATTCATCAAGAGATTGAAGCTTGTTTGTCATGGAAGCCCTAATTCATCTAGGTATCTTGTGTGCCTTATTCAATAAGTTTCTTCAACATTTGGTCAAAGATATTATGTTATACTTCATTGAACTTCATCATAAGCATATGTGATCCTCCATGAGCCCCAAAGAGCAAAGTAACTTCAAGTTTGCAAGTTGGTTCAAGGAGGTTGACCAGAAAAGTCAACAGGTCAAATCTAGGGTTCCCTAGACTCTATCTCCTACAAATTTTGTCATATGAAAATTATTCCAAGAGAAAATTTACTCTTTATGACATTACAAACAAATTTCATGTTGGCATCATTTTTTTATGCCCTAGATAGAAATTTATTGTTTATGGTGAAAGATTATAGGTCATTTTGTTTGTGCCCTAGATAGAAGGTCAACTTCCAAGAACCATAAATTTCTCATTTTTTATGATACAAAGATCATCCAAGTTTCATGATCAATTTCAATATGTATTATCCAACTTTTATTCTTTGAGAAAGATCAAATTCCACTTGTAAGGGCATGTACTAAGAGGAAACATTATAGGTCATTTTGGGTCATCACCATTGAACAAGCAATTTCCCTCAACTTCTAAAATACATAACTCCATCATGCAAGTTCCAAATGGTATCAAATTTATGACCAAATTTAATAGCATTGAAATAGATACAACTTTAAAGAAGGAACCAAAGTCATTTGAAGCTCATAGCAAACATTATTTAAGGTGGAAAAAGGGGTCATTTGACTTTTAACTTAGAAAATTTTCAAGTATGTTTGATTCCTCCAACTTCCACACCAAAATTAATCATGATCCAAGCTCCAAATTAAAAAAGTTCCAACATAAAAGTTGTTACCATTCATGATAGATTTCCAAAGAGTCCAAGATCATTGCATTTTGATCAAAATTGATGGACTTACGTATGGTTATTTTGAATGGCCCTATTTGGAAAATTTTGAACTCAATTTTCAACCAACACTACATGGCTTCATGAAGTGATCTCAACATCAATTGTACACGAATTTGGACCTGTTGCAATCATCATTTGGGCCTAAATGCATGCCCATGCACCCGTGCACACAAGTTGCTAAATTTGGCCAAATTTTCATATGGTGCAAAACTGAATTCAATAGCTTATAAATACATGTCCATTGCCTCAGAATTGGACGACCCTTGCCCAAGCTTTGATTTACAAATCCCCTAACCCCCATTGAAAGAATACCTTTAAGGTTTCACTTGAAAACAAGTTTTAGTTCTCCTTCTATTTTTGAACTAAAACTCCAAGGATTCAAAGCCATTTTTGTTCTAATCATCTCCTGCAAGCAAGAGGAAGCAAGGCTAGTTGAATTTGCATCAAGATCTAGCTCAGAATTCATCACCCGAAGGTGAAATTTCTCAAACTTACAGTCTTCGATTCCCTCTCATTTCTCCATAATTTTGCTTGATTTGTGGTTGGGTGAAATCCTACCAATGTAGGCAACAAGATTGAGTTGTATTGAGGTCAAATCGAAGCAATTCAGTTTACATACCTCATTTTCAAATTCCACGTATCTTTCTATATAGTGAGAATTGGAAGAAATGGAGGCCAGATTCGTGTTCCCCTTGATTTTCTCTTCAAAACCATGTATGGATCTTTCATTTTTGTGAAGCTTTTGGTTGGACCAGTCTGGTGAGGGTCACTAGAGAAGATGATCGGGGCTAGGGTTATAGTGGTGCGTTGGAATGATCCAGGTCACCTGATCTGGTCCTCAGCTTCTAATCTCAACCCTTATTTCTGATTACCAAGTTTGTGCATGCATGGATTGTGGAGCACCATGGACATGATGCACGTGGCCATCATATCTTCCACCTCAATTAATGAGGGAGATCTAATGGCCCTCCTTTTTTCGGATTATTTGATTTTCTATTTTAATTTCTAAAATAACCTTTTCTTATTAAATTCATATTAATTTCAATTTTAATCCAAAAAATATGGGACTTTCACCAAATTTTTTTAAATAATTTCCTCTTCCATATTTTGAATTAAAATCATTCTTTTGGATTGGATTTGATATTTTTTGTGAATTTAATAGTTTTTGACTTATTTTTAATTAACTTTAAATACTTATGACTTTCCAAAAATTCTCACAAATTTTATCTAAGGTCCTTTGACCTTGTTTGACCTATGGTAAATCCCTTGGCCATTTATTTGGTAATTTGAAGGGATTTGGGGTCCTCTTTTAAAATGCATTTTTATTCATTTAAAAATTGATTTTAATTTGGTTAATTGTTTGTATATTATTTTGAGCTATTTGATTGATCTTGTGATGTTTCATCTTCTGTTTTGCCTTGATTATGGTTGATTTGAATTTCCATTTGATCAATACTATTGGATTTAGGGGGTTGATGAAGTGTAAACTTCATCTCTCTAGATGAATGGATAGTATTGATCAGATGAAATTCCTCCCTTGATCAATTTGGGTTTCCATTTCCATTTCTCTTCATCTTCATCTCCTTATTCCCCTATACATCATTGACCAATGACTTCTCAAATATTCAAATGCTAGTTGATTCATCAATGACCCTGTGTCAGATGAATCAACACGAGCTTGATTGAGATTGGTTCATCCCATTTTATTTTTGTGTGTGGTATGCTTTAGGAGTTTGGTTCTTTCTACCATGTCTCTAGCATACATTAACACCAATATTTTTTTTGCCCGACCTCAGATAGTTGTGACTTCTATATAAGTCCAATTACGATTACTTAACATAGAGATAAATCTGTCCCAAGGTTATAACATTTTTGTAAGTGAGATTGTAAGTCGCCCATCCCTGATGGTATTGTGTGAAGATTTAACCTTTTTTCCATTTGTGAGAGCTAGTGGCCTACTTGTTGATTTATCCAAGTTGGAGCCCTTCTCATAGATGATGTATTGGTTCATATATTCATGCTTGTGAGTGGTTGGTTGAGTGTTCTCCAAAGAATGACATAGATAATTGTCTTCTTCCACTAACATTTCACTAACATTCCTTTGTGTTGACTTTAATTTTCATGTCATTTACTTTAATGCAATTTAAAATTATGCGCTCTATTATTCATTGCCATTTACATTTCATGCAACTTGTTTATGTTTTAGTCATTTTCACTTTGCTCACTTGAGCCATATTTTGTGCTTATTGTGTGCTTGTGATTTTGTTCTGTTTGTGGTCTTAGGACCTTATAATACCGAATAATAACAAGAACCCTAAAAATATATTGGTGTATTGTTGGACCTCTGCCCTTGACTTGATTTGAGCTTTTGGCCTTAGAATAGGAAACATCCCTATGCTTTGAAGGACTTCGCTAATGCCATTATTTGAGACTGAGTTATCTTAGCTAATGTCATTCATCTGATACAATCCTTAAGAACTCCATTGGTTTATCGCTATTTTTGTCTCTGTGCTTAGGTTGTGATTTTGATCTTATTGTTTATATCTGATGATTGCTTTTATGAGTTTGCCACAAGGAATATTTCATCTGATACATTTGAAGACACTGAAGACTGCTTGCTTTTGGAGTGCTTGCTTGGATTTTGGATATCTTTATTCGATGCCTTTAATCTTCATATTGATTGCCTGGATGGTTATACATGTAGCTTGCTCAATAGTCCAAAGGAAATAGGTTTCTATCTGACATTCTTGTCTCGAGGATTGCATCCCATTGGTTAGATCATTTCAACTCTAAAATTTTAAATTATGTCTAGGAGAGTCTCTTCATCTCCCCCCACTTCTTTAATTTTAAAATCTCTCCCACATTTTAAAACCTTCTTTGTTTGTGTTTTCAACTTACATTTGTTTTAATGAGTAGAAACTTTAGCCTTATGCCATTAATTTTCAAAACATTTTTTCTTAATCAAACTTGTAAATGAACTTAATCATGTTGACCTTATTTTCAAAAAGACTAAAAAATAATTAATAACCTCATTTAATCCTTTTGTCCATTTTTGTGCCTTTTGCTTTTAAACTTTTCAAAAGAGAGCATTTAGATTTGAGTTATCTTTGATTGAGGTATAATTCTCCCATTCCATGATATATTGATTAAAAGTCTTTCCATTTATTAGGGGTTAATGGTATACTTGTTGATTGAATAAAAGTTGGAGCCCTCCTTCTTAAATGTTGTAAAGCACTCATTATCGGTGGATGTTTGGTTGAGTATTATCCCATTGATAACAAAAGATCTTTAAGTTTTTGTTAAAACCAATCCACTAATCTTTGATATTTTTAACACAAACTACGAGGTTTCGATCCCTCATTTTATGTTGGTACGTAGGCATAAGACCGAAGGTCTTGTCAAACACAAAAATATAATAAATGAATTATTTTTCTCATCCCCCCATTCTATTTTTTTAGCAAACATCTTTTTCAACTAAAACACTTACACACAAAAAAGGGCTCCCTAGGAGTACCTAGGACACTTTTGGTGCTAATACTTTCCCTCTGTGTAACCAATCTCCTTACATGTAATCTCTGACATTTTATTAGTTTTGATTTGAAAACTTCTTAACTTTGGGTTTTATTTATACTTTTTCCCTTTTCCTTTGGAAACAATAAAAGCGCGGTGGCGACTCTGGTTTTATTGACGTTGAGTCAACTAATAGCTTAATGGTCATGAATTTACCTCTACAATAATGAGGTTTTAATACCTACTACAAAGTTTTCCTCTACCTTAAGTATGAGAATCATCAGCTCTATTCACTTGCCTTTTGCAAGTTTCCCCCTTTCTTTTTCCTAGGAAGTCCCATTTCCTTTTGCATATGAAATATTTCCACCCGCTTACCTTTTGTAAGTTACCTCTTTCCTTTTGCTAGTCTCCTCACTACCTTTTTCATGAGAGAAGTTACTTTTATCAAAACTTTGCATGTGAAGCAAAAATGAGAGATTGAACGAATGTCCTATTCTCTTATCATTTGCACCAGATGCAGGTTTGACGAGTCCCGAGTGGTAGCCATATTTCGAAAACTTCATCCATGTTATTGTGGCTGAGGGATATAATGATGTTTTCTTCCCTACCACAAAGTTCCCTTTACCTTTGGTATGAGGATAATCAAGTCATCTTTACACCTGCCTTTTGCAGGTACCCCCTAAGCCTCCCTAGCCATTGCTAGGGATTGGCACTTTCAACCTTAAAACTTTCCCAATCATCGTTAGGGATTGACATTTTCAAAATAAAAAATTTCCCAACCGTTGTTAGGGACCATCATCTTTAGATTTCAAGTATTCCAGCCTTTGTTAGGAATCGTCACTGAACTAAAACTTTCCCAACCATTGCTAGGGACCACCATCTTTAGATTTCAGGTATTCCAACCATGGTTAGGAATCACCACTGAACTAAAACTTTCCCAACCATTGTTAGGGATTGAGATATTTAGATTTCAGGTATTCCAACCGTTGTTAGGAATCATGACTGAACTAAAACTTTCTCAGTCGTTGTTAGGGATTGACATCTCCATATTTTAGGTATTCTAGCCGTTGTTAGGAATCATCGCTGAACTAAAACCTTCCCAACCGTTGTTAAGGATTGACATCTTTAGATTTCAGGTACTCCAACCATTGTTAAGAATCATCACTGAACTAAAACCTTCCCAACCGTTGTTAGGGATTGACATCTTTAGATTTCAGATACTCCAGTCGTTGCTAGGAATCATCACTGAACTAAAACTTTCCCAGTTGTTGTTAGGGACTATCATCTTTAGATTTCAGGTATTTCAGCCATTGCTAAGAATTGTCACTAAACTAACACCTTCCTAACCGTTGCTAGGGATCATCTTTAGAAGTCAGGTATTTCAGCCGTTGTTAGGAATCATCACTGAACCTGAAAAATTTCTCCATTTGTTGCTAGGGATTATCGTCTTTAGAAGTCAGGTATTTCATCTGTTTCTAGGAATCGTCATTGAACCTAAAAAATTTCCCTAACCATTGTTAGGGATCATCATCTTTAGAAATAAGGTATTTCATCCGTTTCTAGGAATCGTTAATAAACCTAAAAAAAGCTTCCCTAGTCGTTGCTTGGGATCATCATCTTTAGAATTCAAGTATTTCAGTCGTTGCTAGGAATCATCATTGAACTTTAACTTCCCCAGCCGTTTCTAGGGGTTGTCACCATAATTCTGATCTTCCCAGCCGTTGCTAGGGATTATCACCACATGTTGCATAAGAAACTTATCCCCAGTAAAGTCATTTTTCCTTCTCTTTGACCTTTTGTCATAGAATTTTTTTTTCCATTTGAATATTTACTTATGTTTCACATCATAACATGTATTGCATATCATGACACAACCATCATACAGCTGACCCACGTTCTCCCCATAAAACACCATATTCAATCCCCCCATCAGACGACTTCATATTAAAGTTATTTTCCATCCCATAAACACTTCCACACACATATCCATCTCATATCACCCTCACCCCTAGTAGGGAAAATTTCTGGATATTTTTTGTATTTAATGCTCTCCTACCTCGAATGTGTGAAAATCATTGTTATCCATACATTCAGGTCCAAGAAGATTAAATAGGGATATTTGTCATACCCCAAGTTTACCCTACCTCTTAAACAACTTCCATGACCCTAATGCATTAGCATACATTCATCATATCATTTTCATTTACACAACAAGAAAGCATAAACTCATGGCATGGTGTTTATATATGAGAATCATCAAGATCTCTTGATCATGTTAGGGTGGGCCCAATCAACCCTATATCCTAATTGCTATCTTCAAGCATTTTTTGACCATATGGGACTACACAAGTCACTCCACTCACCTCTAAGACACTATCTGGTTGGCGAGCCTTGATTGGAAGATTTGCTTGGTCATTTGGTCACCAATGGACCTCAAACTTAGTCCCTTGATCTTTTGTGGCTTGTACAAGTCATCATTTTACTTTGTGCTTTCGCATTGTCCTTGAGGAACCCTAATATCCAAACATTTATTATGCATCAACCTTGTGAAACTACTCCAAGATACTTCATGCACTCAAACCCTAGTTTGTTTGACCATGGCCTTTGAGGAAACTTTTGATCAGAGAAACCCTAATGGTACCCCTTTGCTTATATGATTTGCATTTTTGCTTGATAAACTCATCCTTCATTGATCACTTCATCCTCCATTGGTCTATTAACATTCAATTCAAGCTCATTCCATTCATCATTCACCCAAGGAACCCAAGAGATCAGTTGTGGCAAATGTTCGACTTTGGTCAACAATTGACTTTTTGGTCAACCTTGACTAAAGTAAATACACCTTTCCAAAACCCTAGTTTTCGTAACTTCAATCCTTATTGATAAAATATCCATCCACCTCATTCATTCATGGCATTTCAAGTGAAAGTTTTTGGTTTGAACCTTTAAATCATCAACTTAAAATCATTGGTTTCATCCATATGTATGGCCCATAATCATCCCATAAAGCATAAAGGCTTTGTTTCTATCAAGGTTTTCTCATTTGGGTTTCAAACAATCATCTTGGTGGCTTGGAATTAAAAAAAACATCAAAAATGCAAATTAGGGCATGTTGGTTGGTCAAGTTATGGCAAGTTTGGCCTACCATTTGGTCTAAACCACATAACTTTTTCATCTTTTAACTTTTTTAGGATCTACTTCGAGTCAAATCTCCTAAATGACTCCCTCTTAAACTTTATTAAAAGGTGCAATACCTAATTTAATGCATAAGGACCTCAAAATATGGATTGGCCAAGCTGGTCAAGTTGCCTAGTCAGGCCTAAAAATCATGTCATGACCACCACTTTGAACCATTTCCATTTTTACATTACAACACCTTTTGACATGATTCTTTTTGTATTATGTTTAGGGTATGGCAAGGTTAATTTGTCCTAATTTTTATTCAAAATGCACAAGCCAATTTTAATTGGCCCAAGTGCAAAGTTCAGGTTCAATCATGCTTCATGTAGTAGGTAAGTTTAGTTAAAACATGTCAATCCATGTCTCAAGTCACTAATCCATGTTGTTTCACTTCATTTTGAACAAAGGCGTGTGATGGTAACACTTTTTGACACCAAGTTTGAGTATGGAGGAAGCAACTATGACCCAAGTTTGAGTGGAATCCATGTTTGATTCCACTAAAAACTTTGAGTTGCAGAGGTTTGATTTCTAGATTTTCCAAGGTTGAAGATGAACATGTTTGTTGCTTCGCCTGTTTGTGTTTTGTTTAAATTCAAAAATTTATGTTGGTATGTTTTCATTAGCTGGTTTGTGTGACTTGGATCCTTGATGTGTATGTGTCTCCAATCAACGCGTGTTTTATGTTCCATAGGATCAGATCGCTCCATTATGTATATTTTTTTAAGTGACCAGATCCTGTGCTTGTGGATGGTCCATGTGTTATTTTTGATTGGTTTATATTATTTATTTTTATCAAGTACATTTATTAACACCAATAACACTTGGCTCAATGGAAAGGGGGTTGACCCATGACCCCAAGGTTAGGGGTTCAACCCCTAGCGCCCCCATTGTTCTTTTTCCTTATTTTCCCTTTTATTTCTTATTTTCATTTTAGTTTTCTTTATTTTATTTTCACCCTTTTTTCCATTTTAATTTATTTTCCCTCATATTTATTCTAGCGAAATATTTTGTAAATACCTTCCATCAAATATGTTTTTATCTATCCATTAATGATTTTATTTTTATCATTTTATTTAGACATTTTTGCCCTGGTGATTAATCAGTGGTTGATGATATTCTATTTGTCATGGTAATTGGTCCTAGGGTTGACTTAATCTTCCACACTTCAAACATGTTAATGAATGATCAATGGATCATTCATGACACACTGAGGTGTTGATAGATTGCCCCCATTTAATCATGTTTGAACCATTTGATGCATAGATGAGACTTTCACTTGTATAAGCCTTACTTGTTGAATCTATTTGGTTGTATTGTATCCATTGACACCTAACCATTAACACATGGACTTGAATGTTTAACTTGTACATTGTTTGATCTTTTAAAGTTATAATTATTTGGGTGATACAATCTTCCACTCTTCAAATCATTGATAGATGGACTTGAGGTTGTATAACCTTCTTTAATTTAAATCTATTGTTATGTGATCATGGATCATCTTCAATACTTTGCATCAATGATAGATTATCCCTCGATGCGACATATTTTGAGTCCTTTGACTTGTGGATAGATAATCCCTAGGTAGTTACCTTATGGAAATTGATTACTAACCACTAACTTTCATTGTTAACCATTGATCTTGTTGACCTAATTTATCATCTTGTGATTTATTTTCTTGTCAACTTATTTTATTGTCATTTATTATCAAGCACCCATAATCATACTTATCATCATTTTACATATCTCACACATCTTTATCATTTGTCATTTACTTAATGTCTTTGCATAATCAAAAAGAACAAAAACATGATAAAATCAAAAAGACAAAAAAATTTATTCATCTGTAACCTGTTGTTGGACGTAGATGATTTCAATAGGACCTTTGCATTGGACCTTGCCCTAATTCTTGACCCATTGCACTAACTTGGATTTTCATCTATAACTTGTAATCTTTTACTATAAGAATGGCATACATGGCATTACCCTAGAGAGACATGCTCTTAATACCATTATCAA
This sequence comes from Lathyrus oleraceus, assembly GCF_024323335.1. NCBI lineage: Eukaryota > Viridiplantae > Streptophyta > Magnoliopsida > Fabales > Fabaceae > Lathyrus > Lathyrus oleraceus. The sequence continues at coordinate 445,057,337 of NC_066583.1, forward strand.
CTTGTTATCATAAGTCACTTTTCACACACAATGCTTTCTCTTGGGATACCTTGCAAAGAGACCCTTTATTTATTGCATTTGTTTTCTTGTAAATATCCATGTATATCACCATTTCAAAATCAATGAGCAATAAACCCTTGATCCAACATCAAGTGGAATTTTCTCAATCAAACTAAAAAACACTATAAAATAACATTAGAATTGTGCGCCACGAGCCTTAAGTGGTGGGGAATGAATAAGAATGAAGTTTTCCTACCCTTACTCTGAGTATTTTGGACACAAGACGCTTGTCTTGTTTGTTTTAAATATTCACCTCAACCCATAGCCTTTAGTTAAATTATAATAAAAAACATCTCTTTTCAAAAACCATAAAAACAAACATCAACTCATCAAACCTCATTTTTGCGCCTAAAGGCATCACACCGAAAACCCTTTTTCAAGGTAAAATCAACCAACGCACAAACATTTTCTATTCCGAACTATGAAGCTCTGATTCTTCATCCCCTGATGAATGATACATAGGCACAAGGGCCCTAATCCTTGGCGAGAACAATAATAAAAACCCCAATCTCATTTTTTCCTAATAATAAGATAAACTTAAAGATAAATACCCATGCACATGGATAACATAAATGGTTCCCATGTAGTACCACGGACGTGATGCGTGCTAATACCTTCCCCTTACGTAATCGACTTCTGAACCCATATTTGGTTGCGAGACCAATTCTTATCCTTATTTCTTTTTTCTTTTAGAAGGTTTTTACCGACTATTTTCCCTTTCATCATATAGGAATAAATAAAATCTGGTGGCTACTCTGTGTCATTTCTTTGACAGCTCAGTCAGCCAGCTTTTTCATGGTAGCGACAGTGCGAGAACACATTTAGTCTATTATGATTGAGATTGTGTAAGAGTATGTTTTGTGTTGATTATCCTACCTTGCAGTATATGCCTGTTATTATTGAATTTTATTTCTCACCCCTTATATTTGAATGTTTTCTTTACACGGATATTGTGTAGATACCCAGGAGTAGCATTGCTGAAGTAAGTAGAAGATAACTCTTGGAGTTACTTCTTTAGTTTATCGCTTTGACTAGTGGTGCCTCGCTCTGATCATGTAACATCAGGTTGGGGATAACAACTTAAATTGAATCTTATGTTATTTTATGTTTGAATTCAATATTATTTATGTTGTTGATATTTCTAAGTTGTTTTGAGTTGAATGTTACAAACTCCTTTTGCTTATGTTATGAAGTTAATCTTTATGAGACTAAATATTGTGAGTTGCAATATTGTTGTTAATTACTTTATTAATGATTCTTCTCTGATGACACCTTAAACATTTTGGTGAGTATGCGATGATAGGTTTGGAGTGCCTCATTATATGAGTACATAATACATATCAGATAAGTTGGATGTCGTGTAAACATCCCAAGTACAAACCAGATGAGTTGGATGTCATGTAAACATCTCAAGTACAAATGTGTGTATTAAGCTATCATGTTGTAACCCGTGTTATGGAGCAGGTTATGTGTTTTTTGTGTGTGACACCCTGAGTGGTTGTATTGTGATTAATCAAATTCCATGATAATTTTATGTGCGAGGTTTAGGGTGTTACATTATTAGTATCAGAGCAGGTTGGACCGTCTGACCAAATTTTTATATGATATTAGTTCCCTATTAGTCGATGAGTGTGTGTGCACTATTGGTGCATTATTTCTTCTAATGTTTGTTTGATGGTATGCATAATGGATAGGAAAAATGGTCACACGATTGATGAATCTTTGCTCAGGCGATGGCTCAGAATGCACAGAAAAATCATAATGGGGGAGCAGGATGAGCTCCTAATGACTTTTGTGCTTTGGGAAAATTTCAGAGGAACAACCCACAAACTTTTAAGGGTAGCAATAATCCAGAAGGTGCACATGCATGGCTTAGAGAAACTGAGAAGATCTTCCGTGTGATGGCTTGCATTGAGGTTCATAAGGTTCAATTTGGAGCTCATATGATGTCAGAGGAAGCTGATGATTTGTGGGATAACACGGATCAAAGATTGGAGGCTACTAGTATATAGATAACTTGGGTTGTGTTCAGAAATGAATTCTTGGAGAAATATTTCCCCAAGGACGTGTATGGTAAGAAGGAGTTAGAGTTCCCCGAGATGAAGCAAGGGAACATGACTATGGCAGAGTATGTTGCCAAGTTTGAGGTGCATGTGAAGTTTTGTCCTTATTACAACAATGTTGATGCTGAGACTTCCAAATGTCTCAAGTTTGAAAATGGGTTGAAACCAGATATCAAACAAGGTATTGGATACCAACAGATTCGTAAGTATGTTGAATTGGTGAATAAGAGCAGAATTTACGATGAGGATAACAGAGCCCGATCTGCTCATTATAAGAGTCTTAGTGAGAAGAAAGGGAAGTGATAATTTCGAGGAAAACCTTATGTAACTCTTGTTGAAAAGGGGAAACAAAAAAATTTAGGTGAGAAGAGACCAAGTGGGGGAGGTGCTCCTGCTCTTATCAAATTCCACATGTGTGGTGTCATGGGACATCATGCTAATGAATGCTAGAGTTCTGATACAAAGTGCTTCAAATATGGAAAGACGGGTCATAAAGTTGTTGATTGTAAGAGTAATGGGATAACTTGTTATAACTATCGAGAGTAGGGACATATCAGTACCAATTGTCAAAAACCAAAGAAGGTCCAGTCTAGAGGGAAAGTCTTTGCATTGTCTGGTTCAGAGACTACTAGTGAAGACAGATTAATTCGAGGTACATGTTTTTATTAATAGTATACCTTTGATTGATATTATTGACACAGGTGTGACACATTCTTTATTTATGAGGATTGCGCTAAGAGGTTGAACCTCATGTTGTCTTCTATGAATGGGAGTATGGTCGTCAGCACTCAGGCTCTAGGTCCGATAATGACGTCGTGGGTTTGCTTGAATTGTATGTTGACTATCTTTGGAAAGAATTTTGGGATGGACTTAGTTTGTTTACCGTTAAGAAAAATTGACTTTATCCTTGGTATGAATTGGTTGAAGTTCAACAATGTCCATATTAACTATTTCGACAAGATAGTTTCATTTCTAGAGTTCGTGGAGAAAGATTTGTCTGTGTCTGTGAAGTAGATATATGAGTCTGTGAAAGATGGGGCGATGATATTTATGTTGTTAGCTTTGTTGCAGACTAAGAGAAAAAGAGTAATTAGTGAATTACATGTTGTTTGTGAATTCCCAAAACTATTTCCTGAAGACATCAATGATTTGCCTCCAGAGCGTGAGTTAGAGTTCACAATTGACTTAGTACCAGGTACGAGTCTGGTGTCAATTTCTCCATACCGGATGTCTACTATAGATTTGAGCAAATTGAAAAAGTAAATAGAGGATTTACTAGAGAAGAAGTTCATTCGGCCTAGTGTTTCACTTTGGGGTGTGCCAGTGTTATTATTGAAGAATAAGGACGGTAGTATGCGTTTGTGTGTTCATTATCGACAACTAAATAAAGTCACTATCAAGAACAAGTATTAGCTTCCGAGAATTGACGATTTAATGGATTAGTTAGTGGATGCTTGAGTCTTTAGTAAGATTGATTTGAGGTCAGGGTATCATCAGATTGGTGTGAATGTTGAAGATATTTTTAGACTACATTCAGAATGAGGTACAACCATTATGAGTATTTGGTAATGTCGTTTGGTGCATCTAATGCTCCTGGTGTGTTCATGGAGTATATCAATAAGGTCTTTCATCCGTATTTGGATAAGTTTTTGGTATTATTTATCAATGATATTTTGATTTATTCAAAGACTGATGAAGAGCATGCCAAACATCTGAGAGTTATGTTGAAGTTGTTGCAAGAGAAGCAATTATATGTTATGTTGTCTAAGAGCGAGTTTTGGTTAAGAGAAGTGATTTTCCTCGGTGATGTAATTTGTAGTGGAGGTATTATTGTTGATCCTTCAAAGGTCGAGGATGTGTTGCAGTAAGAGATACCGAAGTCTGTCACTAAAATTTGAAGTTTTGTTGGATTAGTTGTTTATTATTGAAAGTTCTTCGAAGGCTTTTCTAAGGTGGCGTTGCCATTAACTCAGCTAAGTAGGAAGGGTTAAATGTATGTGTGAGATGTGAAGTCTGAAGATAGTTTCCAAGATCTTAAGAAGAGGTTGACGTCGGCTCCAATGTTGATTCTGCCTAGTCCAATCGAATCTTTTATCGTGTATTGTGATGCTTCCAAGATGGGTCGGGGTGGTGTGCTAATGCAGAATGGACAAGTTATGGCTTATGCGTCGAGACAACTTAGATTTCATGAAAAGAATTATCCTACTCATGAATTAGAGTTGGTTTTCGTTGTGTTCGCACTTGAGATTTGGAGACATTATTTGTTTGGCTCTAGATTTGAAGTGTTTAATGATCATAAGAGTTTGAAGTACATGTTCGATCAAAATGCATTGAATATGAGACAAAAGAGATGTCTTGAGTTGTTAAAAGACTATGATTTTGGTTTAAATTACCATCCGGGTAAAGCCAATGTTGTAGTTGATGCATTGAGAGAGAAGATGTTGCATATGTCGACCTTGATGGCTAGAGAGTTTGAGTTGATTGAGGAATTTAGAGATTTGAGTTTATTTTGTGAAGTCACACAGTAGAGTGTGAAGCTAGGTATGTTAAAGCTCACTAATAGTGTTTTTGAAGAGATTAAAGAAGGTCAGAGGGCTTATTTGAGATTGGTGGATCGATTGGCTTTAATTAATCAAGGTCAGGGTGGTGAATTCAGAATCAACGAAAATGGTGTGATTAGATTCAGAGATAAAGTTTGTGTTCCTGATGTGCCTGAGCTTGAGGAGAGTATTTTTGAGGAAGGAAACCAAAGTGGTCTGAGTATTCATCCCGATGCTACGAATATGTATCAAGACTTGAAGAGATCTTTTGGTGGTCTGGGATGAAAAAGGAGGTTACTGAATTTGTGTAGGCGTGTTTGACTTGCTAGAAGTCAAAAGTTGAGCATTAGAAGTCGTCAGGTTTGATGCAGCTATTTTGTATTCCTAAGTGGAAATGGGACATCATTTTGATGGACCTTGTGTCTGGATTGCCAAGGATAATGAAGGATTGTGATACTATTTGGATTATTGTGGATAGACTGACTAATTCGGCTCATTTCATTGTGATTCGACTTAACCATATATTGGAGAAGCTATCAGAGTTGTATATTGAGAAGATTGTCAGTTTGCATGGAATTCCATTTAGTATTGTATCTGATAGAGATCTAAGGTTTACATCGAGATTCAGGTAGAGTTTGCATAAGGCTTTAGGTACGAAGTTACGTTTAAATTTTGCTTATCATCCACATACATATGGTCAGATAGAGAGGACTATCCAATCCTTAAAAGACTTGTTGAGAGCTTGTGTGCTAGAACAAAGAGGTACTTGGGATAACTTTTTACCGTTGATTGAGTTTACCTACAACAGTAGTTTCCATTCGATTATTTGAATGACTCCATTTGAGGCGTTATAGGGTAGGAGGTATATGACACCTCTATGTTGGTATGAGTCGGGAGAGAGTGTTGTGATTGGACCTGAGATTGTCCAACAGACGACAGAGAAGATCAAAGTGATTCAAGAGAAGATGAGAGCTTCTCAGAGTCGCCAAAAGAGTTATCATAATAAGCAAAGAAAAATGTTTGAGTTCCGAGAGAGAGATCATACGTGTTTGAGATTTCGACAAATAGTTGAAGTTCTTTGGAAGTGTTACGTTTTGGAGAATAAATAAAAATGGTTGTGTCGAAGCTATTTGTTGAATTCCTTTCTTGGGTGAACAAATCTTTATTGTCGAAGCCTGAGACTTAGAAGATTTTTGGATCTCCACAAAGCTCTCTTCGACGTAGGCATTTTTACAGAGTCGAAGCTTCAAGCGGGAAAGATTTGAAATTTAAACGAAGCAGTTTCGTCAAGCCAACACGTGGAAACATCTGAGACATGCAATGTTTGAAAATGTCGAACGTGGCAGTCATCTGTGTATAGGCCGTTAGGGTCGAATTGTTATAAATAGGGGTCTTAGTTTTAGATTTTAGTGTGTTCAAACAGATATCCAGAAATTCACAAAAAATACCCAAAGTACCAGAGCGAGAGAAAAGAGTTTTATGCTAAAAATGTATGTATGAAGAACACCATAATTTCGTTCATGTTATCTATTTCATGCAAGTCATTTAAATTAAAATTACTCAATGTCTTTTCTTCTGTCGAATTGCCCTTATTTTCAGTATTTTATCATCATTTTTACCTTTGCATTTACATTTCGCCATGTTTCCATTTCCAGTACTTTCTCAAAATTTAAAACATTTACTTCAAGTCACTTATCTTCACCTTTTCCAAGCACTTTCGTTATTTTTAAGAACCCTTTCCTACAAAGTTATCGTCATTTACTCTTTATTCATAAAGTCATAAATTTCGTTTAGAATTGTTGTCAAAATACTTTTCGCTGTTCATAAACCCGAAACAAAACTTAACCATGAGTCAAATCACCGTAATAATAATTCTTGAGACACATGTCCTAGGATCAATCTAGTTGATCCTGTAAGTTACAAAAAATCTATAATATTGGAAGACTAACGGTTGTTTATCAGAAATCACTAGTAAACAAATTCGCACGCCCAGTGGGACAGTGTCAAAAGAATTGTTAATTACAATAGTTTGCTTTACTTTTACAATAAAAAAATGCTGTTATTCTTTTGGTTTAATAATTAGTGTTGTATGATCCTTAGAAGTGGTAGGATAGCCAACAATTCGCAACCTATCACCAACAGAAAAAACGAAAAAAAGATGGTTAATACAACCAGTCAAGGGGAACAATTCCCTCCCCAGGGAACAGGCACAATCAGAGCAAATTCGATTGATGTATCCACTGAGATCCCTAGTGCACAGGCCATACCAACATTTGGATCCATGGCGTTGCATAACTCGACAACAATGCCTACTATGTCAGGCGTAGTAGACACTCCTGCAATTTCAACCCCTAGGCCACCAGGATTCGAGAACTTTAGGCCTTTGAGAGAATACCCATATGGAATGCCATCTACTTCCATGGCGGGACTTCAAAACAATTCTTCCATGTATACTCAACCACATAGTACGGTTATTTCACCAATTCAAAATTCTGGCTCTGGCATGAACCATGTAGGTCGAAATACCCAATCACAAGGAGTCCCCACCCTATTACCTACCCTTACAACGAATAACCAGGCAGCCTTTAGACAACAAATGGATGCCAGTAACCATGATATGGTAGGAGTTCTGGCCAGAGAAATGAATACCATTTTTTCTCCCCTGATACAAAATGTGAATAGGACTAACACTAACAATGCCCAAACATACCAACAACTGTCAGCGCAGATGGGACGCATAGCAGATTTCCTAGGCGCCCCACAGTCTTCTGTTCGACGCAGGCCAAACCAGGTTATAATCCAGGGAGAAGAACCAACTATAGATCAGGTTCGACCACCAAGGCAAGCGCCTGACGAAAGGGTCATGGGGGAAAGATTGGAACAACAGCCAATTCGACGAGAAGTCCCTGAAGAACAATCTAGGAGAGTGATAATGGTTAATAGAGACCAGGATGTAGACGAAGTAATTTATAGGGTCAGGCGAGAAAACATGATGGAAAATGACTTAACTAGTATGATAGAGAGAATCATGGCCCAGAATGGTCTGAATACAGGACTTCGACGGCCAAATTATTCCTCTCCTTTATCAGAATATATCCTACAAACAGAATTACCAAGGGGTTGTAAAATCCCAAAGTTCACCAAATTCTCAGGGGACACTAGTGAATCCACTATAGAGCACATAGCCAGATACATGACTGAGGCAGGGGATTTGGCGAACTGTGAGAACCTAAGGATGAAATATTTCCCCAGTTCTTTAACAAAGAATGCCTTCACGTCGTTTACAACTTTGCCACAAAATTCCATAGATGCTTGGCCTCAGTTGGAAAGATTGTTTCATGAACAATTCTACATGGGCCAAACTAAGATAAGTCTTAAGGAATTAGCCAACATCAAAAGAAAATTCACCGAACCTATAGATGATTATCTGAATAGGTTCCGTTTGTTGAAACCTAAATGCTTTACAATAGTGCCTGAACACGAGTTGGTCGAAATGGCCGCTGGAGGTTTAGACTATTCCATCAGGAAAAAGTTAGATACCCAGCATCTAAGAGATATGGCCCGATTAGCAGACAGGGTTCGACAGGTCGAACGCTTAAAATCTGAAAAGGCCAGAGCGAATAAGAATTATAAGAAAGAGAGGGTTGCTTATGCCGAATTCAAAGACGGAGAGTCTGAAATCTCAGATGACCCTTATGGTCTTGAGGAATTCGAAGTGGATTTGGCTGAATTAAAAGAAGCACCACCTTATGCTTGCAAATTACTTACACCTTCGAATGGCAGGAACCCTATCGAAACTGAAAAGAATGATAGGTTTCCTAAAAAGACTTACACATTTGATATTACCAAATGTGACGAGATCTTCGATCTATTAGTAAAAGATGGCCAAATGATAGTGCCTCCTAATACCAAAATTCCTCCATTAGAACAACGAAAGAAAAGAGGCTTCTGTAAATATCACAATTTTTTAGGCCATAAAACCTCACAATGCTTTCTTTTCAGGGACCTTATTCAGAATGGAATTAGGGATGGCCTCCTTAAGTTCGTTGACAAAGGAAAAAACCAGATGAAGGTTGACGCTGATCCCGTCAACATTGCTGATACAAATTATGCTGAACATGTCAAAATCAACACGATTGACATAGGGGAAGTGGAGGCTGTAAAGGCAATAGGAACTGAAGGCCATGCGTTAGATGGAAAGCAGGCTACTGATGGCCTAAATCACGATGTTCCCTTTGAAATCTCTATCAAAGGCAAACATGGTGCTAACGTCGAACCAAGGGCCACTGAAGGTCTCAAGGGGAAAGCAACTGAGGCTACTGAGGGCCTAAGGAAGAAATTCGAGGAAATTTCAATCACTTATGGCGCTAGTCTAAGTGTCAACATGGTGGATCTGAAACAACCCCCCCCCCCCCCAGAAATGGAGGAAGTGAAGAAATGTCTGAAGATGGAGCAAAAGGGGATGCAGTTTGGCTATCCCAAAGCCAAAAAAAGCCTACATGGATACCTTTGGAGATGTCACAAAAGAAATTCTGACATGTTGTTGTGCCCAAGATGCAGCATCAGGATATGTCGAAGGGTGGCTGAGGATTATGAAAGATGGCAACGAACAAAGACTGAGAGAAACTGGAGGAGGGAAAGCCAATTACAGAAGGTGTATCCCACACCAGGAGAAAGCCTTCTTGGTTTTATTGTGCATTGCTACAAGTACGAAACAGAATGCTTGATGTTTCCCAGGTGTGGGGCAGTGTACAATGGAGAATTAGCTGAAGCGTTCGAAAGAATCCCATCTAACCAAGGTTGGGACGGACATGGAGGTAACCCAAATATGTATATCTTCGACAAGAGGGGAGCACCTAGGAGGCTAGACAGCCCTCACCCAAGGGCGAAAAGAGTTATGTTTAAACTGCCAGCAGAAGTCCCTGAGGACAAATGGACTCAGGCGGGGTCGAAGAAAGGAAAGTGGAGAAGTTTTGAGGATGGAGGAAGAACCTCTTGGGCTTATAAAAAACAGTTCTAGGCATCCAAGAGAGAGGTTATCAGACTAGAAAACTATAAAGTAAAGAATCCTATGTCAAGATCCCAGTGGAGAAGACATCAGAGGTTGAGGAAGGCTGAAAGAGAGATGAACCCAAAAGAGACTGGAGAATCCAGCAGCGTCAAGGTTCCCCCAAATGTCACGCATTCGACCAAACCACCTGTAGGAAGGAAGTTGTTTCCAAATGAAAACAAAAGTCAGAAAGTTCAGAAAGAACAATTAAGAGAGGAGGAAATGCTCACTTACGACTTCAAGTCCGACAGAGTGTCTTCTGTTTATATGAATTGCAATGTAGTCTCAGTCTTGCCATACGAATATAACCAGGAGACGGAGGTTGAAGATAATGAGGAAGCGGATGCTGTGGAGATGGCGAAGCATAAGCTAGTGTGTTACTATGTTCTCAACAGCGGCGCTGTCGAAGAGAAGAACGCTCTTTTTGAAAGGCCTCATCAAGGGATGCAGAGCCACCTCAAGCCCCTATACATTAGGGCCAAAGTTGGGCATGCGGGGGTGAATAAAGTTTTGGTAGATGGAGGAGCAACAGTCAATTTGATGCCCCAATTCATGTTGAAGAAGATAGGTATGTTCGACACTGATGTCAAACCTCACAATATGGTATTGTCAAATTATGAGGGTAAGATAGGACAGACTCTGGGTGTCATAGAAGTGGATCTGACTGTTGGATCAATCACAAGACCAACAATGTTCATGGTAATACCCGCGAAGGCAAATTACAACTTACTACTAGGAAGAGAATGGATACATGGAATAGGGGCAGTTCCTTCAACCATGCATCAGAGGATATCCATCTGGAGAGAAGATGGTGTGGTAGAAAATATTGAAGCTGACCAAAGTTACTTCATGGCATAACTAAACCATGTAGACAAGAAGAACTTCGACAGGAACTTGGCTCACATAGGACCATGCCACCCAACTGAAGAAGGCTACGCCCCAAATAAAAATGCTTTGTACTTCTTGACTCTTTATCCAAATGGCTTTCAGTGGGATATGGAGATTATGGGAGACCCAGAAGAAGGGGAATCATATGAAATACGGCCGACAGGTTGGGATGAAGACCTGTATTATGACTGAATCTTATTTTTTCAAAAAGATTTCGGCCTACATGGATGAGAACAAAAGGCAAGCGGATCTCGAAGCCGAGATAACAAACATGGCTGACAAAGCCACATATGGTGAAATCTATAATACAGGACCTGGGGGGTACTCTAAACCAAAACCCCCTGACGAACAGGTACCTGTGGAACTAACAGAACAGAGGTTAGATGCCATCTATGACGAAGAACCTCTGGGATTCGAAAAAGATCCAGTAACGTCAAGTGCGAAGATGTTAGCGCAAGATCCTCTTGAAGAAATTGATCTCGAAAATGGGAGTACAAAAAGGATCACCTAAATCAGCACTAAACTGGACCCCAAGTTGAAAGTAAAAGTAATTGAATTGCTAAGAGAAAACAAAGATTGCTTTGCTTGGGACTACGACGAGATGCCTGGTTTGAAGATGGACTTGGTCGAATTAAAGCTGTCTATCAAGGATGGCAAGAAGCCCATCAAGCAGACTCCAAGGAGATTCGCCCAGAGATCCTCTCAAAGATAAAAAAAGAGGTCGAAAGACTTCTTCGATGCAATTTCATTAGGACCACAAGGTATGTCGATTGGATTGCAAATATAGTTCCTGTTATCAAGAAAAATGGATCTTTGCGAGTGTGTATAGATTTTCGTGATCTAAATGCAGCAACTCCTAAAGATGAGTATCCAATGCCTGTGGCAGAGATGCTGGTTGACTCAGCTACATGCTATGAATATCTCAGCATGCTTGATGGATATTCTGGCTATAACCAGATTTTCATTGCAGAAGAGGATGTTTCTAAAACAGCATTTCGATGTCCAGGGGCAATAGGCACTTATGAGTGGATAGTTATGCCCTTTGGTCTAAAAAACGTTGGGGCAACATACCAACGAGCAATGAATTCTATATTCCATGATTATATAGAGACATTTATGCAAGTGTACATAGATGATATTGTGGTAAAATCTACGTCAGATGAAGATCATCTAACCCATCTTAGCCAATCATTCGAAAGAATGAGAAAACATGGCTTAAAAATGAATCCTCTTAAGTGTGCATTCTTTGTGCAGGCTGGAGATTTTCTGGGCTTTGTGGTCCATAAAAAAGGGATAGAAATCAATTAGAATAAGACGAAGGCTATTATGGAGACCAAAGCACCATCAACCAAGAAAGAATTGCAATCATTATTAGGAAAGATAAACTTCCTAAGAAGATTCATCTCAAACCTAAGTGGTCGAACTCAAGCCTTCTCTCCCCTCCTACGCCTGAAACAAGGGAAGTTCGAATGGAATGACGAACATCAAAAGGAATTCGACAAGATCAAACATTATCTGACGAATCCTCTTATCTTGGCACCACCATATGGAAAGAAGCCTATGAGACTGTATATATCAGCTTCCGACACTACCATAGGTAGCATGTTGGCACAAGAGAATGAAGATGGCATCGAAAGGGCCATTTATTATCTTAGTAGGGTTTTAAATGATGCAGAAACTAGATACACTTTAATAGAAAAGCTGTGTCTTTGTTTGCATTTCTCTTGTACTAAACTCAAGTATTATATAAAACCTATTGATTTATATGTCTCCTCACATTTTGATGTTATCAAGTATATGTTATCTAAGCCAATAATGCACAGTCGAATTGGCAAATGGGCTTTAGCACTCACTGAATACTCTTTAACCTTTATGCCCTTAAGGGAAATGAAGGGACAAATAGTATCAGACTTTATTATAGACCATGTAGTGGTCGAAAATCCTCAACTTCAAGTTGAGTTGAAACCTTGGAGATTATTCTTCGACGGTTCCACTCATAAGGATGGAAGTGGGGTTGGGATCATGTTAATTTCTCCTGACAGAATTCCAACAAAACTTAAATATAGAATTGAAGGTCCCCTTTGTTCTAACAACGAAGTAGAATATGAAGCCCTTATTGCAGAACTTGAGGCTTTGTTGGAATTGGGGGCAACTAGGGTCGAAATTGAAGGAGACTCAGAATTAGTAATCAAGCAACTGACGAAGGAGTACAAATGTATAAAAGAAAATTTGATTATGTACTTCGTCATTGCAAATAGGTTACTCAAAAAATTCGAATATATTGACATAAAACATGTCCCTAGAATAAAAAGCCAAGAAGCTAATGACTTAGCACAAATAGCTTCAGGGTATAGAATTTCAAAAGGGAAGCTAGAAGAACTTGTCGAAGTAAGAGGAAAGGCAATGGCTTCCAGATTGTCTCCAACAGATTTGGAAAGCACTCAGTTAGGATATGCTAACAAAGAGGAGTTTTTTCGTACTGGACATGGATACCTTAATAGATACAGATTGGAGGAATCCAATTATTAATTATCTTAAAGACCCTTCGACAGATACAGAAATAAAAACCAAGTACGGGGCTTTATCTTATGTTTTGATGGGGAATGAATTATTCAAGAAAACCCCTTAAGGGATCCTGTTGAAATGTTTAGGAGAAAATGAAGCTTACTTGGCATTATCTAGTGTACCTAGTGGAGCCTATGGAGCACACCAGGAAAGCCATAAGATGAAATGATTGCTTTTCAGAAATGGAATGTATTGGCCCACCATGTTAAAGGATTGTATAGAGTTTGCTAAGGGTTGCCAAGAATGTCAAATACATGCAGGAATTCAGCATGCTCCTGCAAGTGAGCTTTATACAATTATTAAGCCTTGGCCTTTCAGAGGGTGGGCATTAGATCTAATTGGGGAAATTCGACCCAATTCATCCAAAGGTCAAAGGTACATACTTGTAGGAATTGACTATTTCACTAAATGGGTCGAAGGAGTACCTTTAGTAAATGTGGATCAAGAAACTGTTATCGAATTCATCCAAAGGCAAATACTATATAGATTTGGAATCCCAGAAAGTATAACAACATATCAAGGATCAATTTTTACAGGTCGAAAGATGAAAGAGTTTGCAAAGGAAATGGGTTTCAAATTATTAACATCCACACCCTATTATGCTCAAGCCAATTGTAGCAGGGTATTCGTTACCATTAGAGATATTGACTAAATCCAAGGTAAACCATACAAGTCGAGTCGCCACCGCACTTCTCTTTATCCAAAGGAATGGTTAGAAAGCGAACAAAAACCTAAAAGTTTTATCGAATCAAAAACTAGTAAAAATGTCAGAGATCGGGGTAAGGGGGTTGGTTATGCAATGGGAAGGTTTTAAGCACCCAAAACATCCTAGGTACTCCTAGGGAGCCCTTTTCACACTTGTTGTAAGGTTGGTATTTTGTGAAAATTTGTTTGTGCAAACATGATTGAAGAGATGAGAAGAGAATATACAAGTTATTTACATTTTGTGTTTGGATGGATAAACCCATTGCCTACGTACCATCTTGAAAAAAGATTAGGATGAAAACCTCGTAGTTCGGGGTAAAAATCTCAAAATGAGTTGGTGAATTGATTGGTCCAAAAGCCTTAAGGTCTTTTGTTATCCAAGGGAGAAAACTCAACCTAAAAACACAAATCCACCATGTGAGCATAGCTTCAACATGCTAGTGAGGGGTTAACCCTATAATAAGCATGGAAGACTCATTGTCCATCACTAAGGATATAGGTGAGTATTACATCTACCTCAAGGATAACTCAAACCTAATAGCTAAAGGTTATGAAAAAGTTTTGATTAAGAGAGTGGCCATTGAAACCACAAAAAAAAGTATTTGAATGAGTGGTATTTACCAATGAAAAGTATTTACAAAGTATGGTCAAAATTGACTTAGGATTCAATTCAAAATAAGTGTTATGAAAAAAAGTTTGAAAATCAAAATGCCCCTATTCAATCAACTGAGAACCCAAACGGATGAGAGCAACGACTGTCAGACCTTCAGGGTAAACAGGGATTGAATACCAAAGAACCGTAGAAATTTGCACTCTGCGGGGATCCAAGAAAGGAACGTTCACCCATGGCAACTTCCACTGGGATCTGATATTTATTACTGGAGATTTTGATTTTTCTTTTTTCAAAGGTACAACCATCTCCAGACATCGAAAGGTGATGAATGGGAATAGAAATCACAACCAGACGTCAGCGGACGACCAGGAAAAACTCGACGTTTATCGAAACCAACGAAGAGGTAACCAGACATCAATGAATGACATCTAGATGTCAACGGACAACTAGGAAAAACTCGACGTTTATCGAAACCAACGGAGAGGTGAACAGACATCAACGGATGACCTATAGTAAACTCGACCAGACGTCAACGGACGAACGGGAGAAGCTCGACGTTTATCGACACCAACGGAGAGAGGTGACCAGACATTAATGAATGACTGGGAAAGAAAGAAATACATCTAGATGTCAACGGACAACTAGGAAAAACTCGACGTTTATCGAAACCAACGGAGAGGTAAACCAGACATTAATGAATGACCTGTGGGGATGGAATACATCTAGATGTCAACGGACAACTAGGAAAAACTCGACGTTTATCGAAACCAACGGAGAGGTGACCAGACATCGACGGATGAATGGGAAAGACTCGACCAGACGTCAACAGACGAACGGGAGAAGCTCGACGTTTATCAACACCAACGGAGAAGGAGAAGCTCGACGTTTATCGACACCAACGAAGAAGGAGAAGCTCGATAGGGGGAGATACAACTAGACGTCAACGGACGAATAGGAAAAACTCAACGTTTATCGAAACCAACGGAGAGGTGACTCTCTGGGGAGAGAAAATATAACTCAAACAAACGTCAACGGACGACTGGGAAAAACTCATCGTTTACCGACACCAACGGAGAGGTGAACAGACATCCATGGACGATCTGTGGGGAATACGCAACTATACGTCGACGGACGAATAGGAAAAACTCAACGTTTGTCGACACCAACGGAGAGGTGAATCCTTGGGGAAGAATAATGGTATTACGAACATCGAAAGATGATGTTTACCGACATCCAAAGAAGACCAGACATTAACGAATGACTGGAGGCGAGACTCGATGTTTACCGACACCGAAAGAATGGTGTTTACTGACACTAAAGAAAGAACACACATGGGTGCTGACACGTCACTTACTGGTATCCCAGGATGACATCTACATATGTCGAGGACAAGGCTGACCACTTGTTGGGGATCTCACTAGGGAGTCAAACTTCCCTTTCACGCGCGGGTGAGGAAATAAACCTCCTTGGGGAATTACCAATCCTGAATGCTGTCAGGAGCAACTGTAGCAAACGTGCCGTACAGGTGTTGAACAAAGATCCGCCTCTGTCGGGGATAGTCTGATTAGGTTAACACATGAATGCATATGTTTGAATTTTTCTATGGCGCAATGCTCCATATTGAATGGAAATGCTACGCGCTTTGAGGATGCAATGATTACTATATGCAAAATGCAAAATGATGAACTCTTGCTGGGGAGCCAAAACTGATCAGGTACTCCAACTCTATGGGGAGACTCTGCCTGAGGAATACTCTGCAGGGAGAGCACCGACTTCTCACTCATGCTGGAGAAATAAAACTGCTCCTGGGGACAGGATCCCAATCCACTCGGGGACTCTGCTTGGGGAACAAACAATGCGACTTTGCTGAGGAATAAACAAGGCGACTTCACTGTGGAGAGTTGCCAATCCACAAGTAGGATAAACTCTGCTAGATATATCCTTCACCGAACCTGATCCACCCGGGGAAACCTGCTGAGGAAAACTACCAACACAAACCTCTGCTCGGGATATCTGCTAGGGCAAAACTTCACAACCCTGACGGGGACAGGCATCCACTACTCTGCTGAGGAAATGCATAACTCTGGTGGGGAAAGTAACATACCAAACCACGCTGGAGATAGACATCCATAATCCTCTGGGGATAAGCGCTCACGACCGCGCTGGGGAAAAACAACCCTCAGGCTTGCTGAGGAGACACTGATCTCGAATCTGCTAGGGAGATGACACTCTCACACCCATTGGGGACATACAGCCTATTGGACACGGACCGCCCGTCGACTCGTCGAACACTGGTGTTCACCATCCCACCACAGTGTTGACTTTCCACTTTTGAGAACTCCAAGACTCATCTGGACTTTTCTGATTCATCACCTTGTATTCCCGACTCCTCCGTACTCCACGGAGATCGAACTCCTGGGATTCATACAACTTTCCAGTCCTCAGACTTTGAAGAGTCTTCTTGATTACCCTCTGGGATCGTCGTCCTTCTTTCGTCGTCCTTTCACCGTTCTTTTATCCCTTGCCCCTGATCGGACTCTGCGAGGATCTCTTGTCAAAGTATTCCACATCACAACTTGCAAGTGAGTGAACATAGCTAACAGCACCTGCAAAAGAGATCGTTAGATAAAAGTGTGCCCCAGGCGTGCCAACATTTCAACACCTAGGTCACTCAAACTTCCGAATAAGATTTCCAGATTCCAATCTTATAAGCATGCATCGGAAGGGACCTCTATGTTTCAAAATGCAAGTATTCTTATCAAAAATAACGGATGTTTTCGCAATCAAAGCGGTAATGAAGACAAAAACAAAATTATTTGACTGAACCTGCATTTTATTGACTAAAGAAAAAAGAAGGTGGCTCAAAACCGAGCAACACACAGGAAGCAATCCCTGAAAAGAGGTGATTGCGCACAAAAGGAAAAATCTATCCTAATGGCAATGTGAAACCGTGATCTCATCGGGTTCCAACCCGGTTACACCCCATATGTCCTCAAGACTTTCCACATTTTCTGCCTTCAAAACAAGACGCTTCCGATCGATCTCTGTCGGGGATTATCCAAATTATATCCGAAGCACAAACGACCATGCTAGACGCAGTTGTTCGTTTCATTCCCTCTTTTGCCTGGACCGCCCTTCCGGGTTTTCGATCCACCGGGATACCCTTTTTTACCCAAGCCGCCCTTGTGGGGTTTTCGACTTGCCGGGTGTACAGTTTTTTCTTTCTTTGTCCCTAACTTTTGCCCGAACCTTTTTTCTTTTTTTCTTTTGGTTCGCCAGGATGCCCATTTTTTGCCTGGACTATTTTCGTCATCCGTGGTCGTCGGTAACAAGGCTCTGTCAGAGAAAACCCTTTTGACCACGAATGGACATTCATAGCCGTATATCCACTTGCCCCACGATCATCTTGAGGAGGAAGGGATCCTTTTCAATACCAGCTCTCCCACGTGGTACGCACGAGGTCGCACTTTTCGGTCAACAACACGCTTCATTCACTGGGTACAACTGCCCCATGACAAATAACTGCCAGCCTCTATTCCTCAGTTAGGCTCAACGTGTCATACCGAGTCCTTATCCACTCAGCCTTCTCTAATTTCTCATCCATCAGGACTCTCCACAACGGGATCTAGGCTTCAGTAGGTAGTACCACTTCTATCCCATACACGAGCGAGCGCGGCGTTGCCCCAGTAGACGTACGCACCGAAGATCGATACCCAGGGTACAAGCTCCGTACTCAGCCACCATTGTTGGTGCATTTAAATGTTATCCGGGCAACAAAAGGAATGTGGGATCTTTTCGGCGTAACCAACACGGCACTAACTCATCCACATTAACCTCCCCCATCAGACATCAGAATCCGTTCGGATTCAGGGTCAGGCCCCTCCTCCGGGATCGGTTCCTCACAATCTTTCGATTTGAGCACCTCGAGATGTCCTCATCAGGGAACTCAAACTTCCTTGGTTGATAATCCTTAATGGGCTGCTGGGCGAGATAATCAGACAATACACGCCCCTTGATTGCCTTCTGAGAGGTGCACTGAATATTGTGTTTGGTCAGAATCGTTTGCCCTTTCGCCACCCGTCCGGTCAATGCTGACTTCTCAAACGTATACTTGATTGGATCCATCTTGGAAATCCACAAAGTGGTATGAACCAACATATACTGTCTCAGTCGGCGAGCAGCCTATGCCAAAGTACCGCAAGTTTTCTCGAGCAGTGAATGTATTGTTTCACAGTCGATAAACTCTTTGCTAAGGTAAATTGCATGCTCTTTTCGACCAGACTCGTCATGCTGACACAATACGCACCTCATAGACCCCTCGAGGGCTGTCAAGTACCAGATTAACAGAATCAGAGGTTCCTGCAACTTATTCTTTTTTCAATGCCCCTTGGCAATCATTATCCACCTGACCGTTCGCTCTCTTTTTTTCGGTTCAGGCACTCCTTGTATCACTTTTTCCTTTTCTTTTCTTTTCTTTCTTTTTTTCTTTCTTTTTTTTTTAGCAGGATCGGCCTCGATTCCTCTTATCCGCTCACAATAAACCTCAGCAGTTTACCGGACAGCACTCCACAAGTGCACTGATTCAGACTCAACCTTAGTCTGAGTTGTCTCGATCCGGTCAAACAACTTGCCCCGGATCCACCAGATACCCCTCTTCTGCTTGAGACTTTGCTATCATGTCATTAACATAGCATTTGATTCCACGATGAATCATATCATGAAACAAAGTCACTCTGATACGTGGCACCGGCGTTCTGTTTCTCTAGAGGACAGTCTTCTCTCCATGGTAGCTTGCGTATAACCACATTGGTACCCGACCTGGCATATCCTGACACGACCAGGCGAGGGTATCCACATGCTCTTTCAACAGTGCTACCATTATGCTCTTTATATTAGCCCCTGAAGCGGCCCCAGCTTTCACTTCCTTTCTGACCTCGGCGGTGCCCGGAATATCAATCTTGAATCGCTCCTCGTGCGGTTGAATCACCTTCTCCTCTGGTTTCAACAACCTGGCTAATTCCAGCAGATCACAATCTTCTTCGCCTTATTCTTCGGCATGATAGATCGGATTGTCGAAGCCATACAGAGGTGTAACCGAATTGTTATCAATGAGATCAGGAGGATAGTCACTTTTTAGGTCGGAACAAGACAGATCAAAAGAAGAAATGAAAATAAACATTGCAATTTTTATTATTTTTTTAAACTGCAAAAATAAATGAAAAATAGGGAACACCGCTTTTAATCACAAAAACATCCATTTATTACTGATGCAAAATGTTGCACAATGAAACACATGAGATGGCCCTTACAATGGACCATTACGTTTCGGGCAAAACGTATGGCTTTCATGCAAACAAAAATTAAAAAACAGAAATACTATTCTTCAGGATGAGCGACAGTGGCGATCTTTGAGGCCTTCTAGTTCCCTGGTACGCACGACTTTATCCACGACTCAAGCTCGCGGTCACTGTCGATCTCTTCACCCACTGTACAGGCGTGACCAGGATCCAGCATTCCTGCACTGACGAAGGTGTACGGTGGACGACGTCCTCTGTTTTGTCTAGACGACTCTTGATCTGGCTGATAGCCGACCCCAAACATATCCGCTTTCACCACGATATCAATGATCTTCCCCCAGCCTAGGGCTTCTCCGTTCTTCACCACTTCCATGGCCTGCTTGTAAGAAGAAATGGACAGCTTCTTCTCTTTCTCAGCAAGGATGGCGTTCTCTACCTTGATGGTTTCAACTGCCTGACTCGGTGTTTCACATTTTTCACCGTCCATTTCTACCTCCATCGTCCTCTGAATCTCTTCCCCCATCACTGCACACCCATTGGTAGCGGTAGCCGCACCACCATTGTCAACACTAGGGAAAGCTCCATCCTGCATCAGATGTTTTGAGACCACAGACACTGAAGTTTTTAACTGATTCCCCTCAGTCACCTTTATTCCTCCCTTGTCCTTTGACATCACCTTCACTTTTACAAGACCATGCCTTGGTACGGGGTTAACATCCTCATTCATTATCTGTGCCAAGCTGATGGCCTTGGAATCCACCATGTCCTGGACGACATGTTTAAAAGCTCTACAACCCTCAATGTTGTGTCCGGGTGTCTCAGAATGGAACTCGCACCTGGCATTCTCATCATAGTTTGCAGGCCTCCGATGCGGTTCTACAGGAATCAATATCCTTGGCCGGACTAAACCAAGATCCCTCAACCTTTTGAACAGAAGGGTATAAGTCACGGGTGGCTTATCAAACTGACGATCCGTCTTCCCCTTCTTCGCTTGGCTCTTAGCTTTCGGCGCCTTCTGTGGAGGTGGCGGTTGTTGCTGTTGTACAGGTGGATTACCAACAGGAGTGATTACAGTGGCAGCATAAGGGTGGTAACGATCCTGACCGCGTTCTTTTTTAGCTTGCAACCCACTTGGCTCCACCTCCTTCTTGAGCTGACCACTGCCAGAGGGTTTCTTTACTACAGTGCCAGAGGATTTGTTTACTTCGGATGACGGAGCCTCTCCCTGAACTTTCTCCTTGATCATCCAACCTTCAATCCTTTCCAATCTCTCCGCCATTGCTTTCTGTCCCAAGGCAAGCCCTTGCACAACACTGAACAACTCCCTCATCATCTCTTTCAATTCGAGAATGTCGGCATTGGGCGGATCCATTAGCCTGAGATATCTGAACGGAAGAGCCATGCGCACTGGTTAGACACTGACACCTACAAAACAGCAAACAGGTTAATATGACTCACACATGCAATGTCTATCCGTATGAGGCATGTCCTTTGATTCTAGCTTCATTGAGACGGATGATATTTTAACAATAACATTCTGACATCCGGATGTCTCTCGACCAGAATCCCAATCAAAAATTGACCCTGAGTACGGATAGACATGGGTTAAATGCAGATGAATGCGAAATGGGCATGATGCAAATGCATGAATGCAGGTCACTGTGCCATCTTCCGAGTCATCTGAAGACCCATTAAATCTCTGAACCAGTCACAGTCATCTGAGGGACTAAGTCACCATAAATCCAACTTGAGGAGTTCCGAAATAAACGGAACCGGAGGTTACATCACTATCATCACAGGAACATCCACTGAACGGACGACAACCCGATCCTCTGAACCAGTACTCTCAAATTCAACCCAGGGATCCGAAATAAACGGAACCCGCTGATAGATATCACGAACAGAATTCCGGCGTGACAGAAGTAAGTACCCATAAGTTCATCTGAACCAAAGTCACCATCTGTACCTGCAAATGATTCATTCCCTCCCCACTTGCGGGTGTCATCTAGGCCAGGGTAAGGTCGAGAGAAACGCAACATAAATAACCCTTTCATAGAATATCATCATATACACACCCGAAGTATGTAACGATAATATCCCATCAGAGTCTGAACTGCTCGTGATATCAATGTTCCGCTAAGTGGCGCAATACCACCCGCTTCCCATGAATCACTCTATTCCTAGGTGTCCTAGATTTCACTCATAGCCTGGGTATTGGGCCTTTTACCTCATGTAACTCCCACCCCAACAGAGAGACAAACACAGCATAGCCAGCACAGATGAATACGAATGAATGCAAACATAAATGCAAATAATAAATGCAAACAATAAATAAATGAATGCAATAAATGAAACAGCAAAAGCAACCAAACCCTAACCTAGAGAGCGCTAGGAGAGACTCGCTTAGGGAAGATGGACCAGCAAGAGGTCAACTTCTCTTGTCCCCAGCAGAGTCGCCAGCTGTCGCATTACGTGAAAAACCGACGGGAAAACAAAACAACAGAGCCTCCACCGTGCGTTATTTATCCCAAAAGAGGGAAAGGAAACGCTCGAAGTAAACCTGGAAAAGACATGGTCTCGCGACCAGAGAGAGATAGGATTGGGAGTCGGTTATGCGAAGGGAAGGTATTAGCACCCCTACGCATCCGTCGTACTCGACGGGATCCACGCACAAAAGGAAGGATAAAGGTTGCTAAACACTGCTCAAACATCACACACTGGCTGGAAAGAGACACAGGAACGACAAAAGAAACTAACTCAGCAGGATATTGCATCCTGGGCCTACGTAGTCTGTCAAGCACAGACGTCAGAGTCGACGTAGTTCGGGACTAGGGGAAAACGTGCTCGCTAGGATGTCGCATCCTATGCATACGTATCTTCTCTAACCAGAGAAGAATCAGAGCACTCGTAGCTCGGCTCACGCACGCCAAACAAAACCATACAGGAAACCGACTGCCAATCGCTGGACTTATGTCAGAATCCACACAAACAGGCAAACATGGAAACCGAATGCCAATCGCTGGACTTACATCAGACTCCGAACCAACAAACACACACTGGAAACCAACTGCCAATCGCTGGACTTACGTCAGACTCCAACACAGAAACTGGAAACCGAATGCCAATCACTGGACTTACATCGGACTCCAACCAGAAAAGGAGAAACAACTCACACAAACAAAACAAAAGAGCGCCCGGAGAGATCAGCTCATCTCCTGCCTACGTACCTCATCTGGTATGAGGATCAGGGCGACGTAGTTCCCCTACGCAGGGACAAAGGACTAGCCTAACCAGATACAAAGGGAGACACAAACTACTAGGGAGACTACGACTCGAGCCTAGAAGTTATCATGCATACGATCCCTATGTTAAGGTTGCTATCTAACTTGCACAGGGAGCAAGCTATCCTAAACAGCACAGGAAAAGCAAACATTCACACAAATAGCACACACTATACAGACAAAGTGGGCTCACACAAGGTTAGGCTTTAGTCAAGGGGTCATGTCAACCTCGACAAACAAGCCACTGTAACAGGGTGATGTTAGCTCTTAACCCTAACATTGAGAGTTAGGGTGAAACAGATGAAATTGGAAGTGAAGATAAGACTCCACAGCTCTTATCCTTGGCCTGGGAGAGCTTCAGACAAATGAAAGTGGGAGTTCAGAAAGTTGGAACTCTTCTCCACATATGACTGACACAACAAAGATCTTGGGTCAGTATCCACAATGCATCAACACAAGGTGTGTGAGCAAAGTGGATGACACACAGAATAGCAGGAGATGGATTGCACATCTCTTTTATCTGCCAATTGCCTTATCAAAGGACTTTTCCTGCTTGGCACAAAAATAAACAAACACAAGCATTGCCTCTTAAGGAGGGCTTCAGACAGGTGCCTGCCCAAGTAACAGGACAGGTCTTCCAGACTACATGAAGTCATAGAAATTATACCTCAATGCTTAAGCAACCAAGCAAAGCAAAAGCAAGTTCAAAATGAACTTAAGCAACTAATGTACCTGAAAACAATCCAACTCAATCAGTACACAAGTCAAATGAACTAAACAGATAACCAATAGTCAACAGTCAACAGTCAAACAGACAAGCAATGCAACAAGGTGCAAGGCATAAGCTCAACTCAAATGAGCTAAAAGCCACCTACAAAACAAGTCAAGATTAGTCAACATCAACCAAATAATCCAACTCAAGCAAATGAATCAATCCCCTTATGGCCATGTGCTTTTTAACCTGAAAACTAAAGCTCAAACATAAGCACAAACCACTAGGACAAGGCCTAGGGTCAAAGATGGAGAAATAATCCAAAACAGAACATGAAAATTGACATGAATCAACTTCAAACCAATAAGAACACAATCTAAAAGGTCTCATGTCAATAGCATGAACCAAATTCAATTCACAACTCAATCATGGCAAGGCATGCAAGTTGAAAGCACATTGAAGCAACAGAATGAACAAATGCACATCAATTCAAAAATGATTCAATTAATTTCAAGAAAAATCATGGCTAAACAGAACACACAACATTATAAACACACAAAAAATTAGAGCAATTGAACATGATTAAGCATGGTAATCAAATTCCATAAGGCAAGGTAAGCACAAACAAGCTCAAATAGAACACCAAATGCTACATCAACTTAGCACAAGCCTAAAACAGAATTGGCAAATGGTAAAGACCTCAAACCAAATCCACAACAAACTTCAACATGTCTAGAAACAATGTGCAAAATTTCACATCCATAGGATAAACAACAATCATTTCACAAATCATTGAAGTTCAAGACTATTCAAAAGTGCACAAATGACAATCCAGAAAGAAAAATCTCAAACAAATCAGAAATGAATCCAAAAATTCCACAAACAATCATGATCAATCACAACATCCAGAGGAAGCATCATACAAAAAATCACATCATTTGGAGTTTATTTGGCATGGCAAAGAAATTCATCAAATTGGACAAGCAAAGGTGTGACACACATTGTCACACCTACATTAACATGAGCATATCTCAGCAACCACAAATGAAAAAAATGCAAACTCAACACCAAAATGTCCATCGAGATGTCTAGTTTAAGCATGCAAAGTTTCATAATCATTGGATTAAAACTCATCATTTCACAAAGCATATGGCAAGCAAGGTCAATAAAACATACATGTTAACAATCCCTAGGCCAAACAATTTTACAACCGTGCACAACTTCTGGAAAAATGCTCATAAAATACTAGACACAATAAGGAGCAAGATGCAAAAACCCACACATGATTTGGATCAATATTTATTGAGTTATGAATTTTAAAAGTGAAAAAAAAATTAAAAAATCATGAATGAAGCATAGCATGAATGGATGAAGAAAAGGAAATAATATGAAAATGCAATTTGGAAAAGATCATGAGCCAGGAATCGAAGGGAGTATGATTTTGAATTAGGCGCGCTTAAACACATGAAACGCTGCGTTTCATTAACGCAGGTGGCAGTCAACATGACGTGGCCAAAGTCAAACACACGGTAACCAACCAAAATGCCATGCAATCAGCGAGACTGACCAATACATGTTCAGTATTTCCAATAACACATGCAACCAAACGAAATTAGGTTTTGGAGGATCAAACAGGCTTTTCTGGAAATTTTTCACCAACCTTCATCGTGTTCTTGATGCATCATGAACAAATGTCTCAGAAATTAAAAACAAACACATCAATGCATTCATCTTTCAACGTACAATACTAATCCAAGCCTGGTTTGTGCTAATTCAACATATATTAAGCAAAACGAACGCATACATTTTCATACATCAAACTTAGATCTAACATAACTAACTCATTTCTGCATGGAAACCAGTGATTCGAAGCTCAATTTACTCAGTGATGCATGATCTACAACAACCACATAACCATTTCATGAATTATAGAAATCGAATTCTGACCTTGTTGAAGATGCAGAAGTGGAATTGGTGATTTCAGGCTTTGTAATGCACAAACAGATGCTCCTCAATGCTTATATGGATGAATGGATGAAGAATGAAAGCTCAATCGTGCTTGATCCTTGCTGAATTTGCAACTGCCATGGATGGATGCAAGCTTTGAAACAGCTTCCAATTGCTCGAAATCCTTTAGATCTTGCTTCAATCTTGCTCTACAATGCTTCTAGGTGATGAATCAATCAAGGAACATGCAATGTTTTTGAAGAAAATTGATGAAAAGTTGAGAGAACAATGTGAAGAAAATTTTCAGATCTGGAAATTGTGATGATGTTAATGCACTTTTCTATTATGCTTTTCCTTATATATGAGCTCCTAATCATGTTTGTTAATCATGCTTAACCAATTGCTAATGGATTAGTGAAAAGAGAGTGTAAATGCAAATTGGCCAATGCACCTCATGTATGCAAAACCAATGGAACAGTGCACGAATTCTGTTTTAATTCACTTGAAAATGTCATTTTGAAGCTAATGCAAGTGTTGCCATGTGAAAACAATGAGCCAAATTCAAATTATAACTTTCCCTCCAAAATTCAAATGCAAAGCCAAATATTTTTGTGATGGGAATGCATGGCATATGATGCATGTTTTGGATAGTGCATGTCAAGACATGAATGTTGCAAAAAGAACCACTTCATTTGGCCTTATGGTTAAAAAGTTATGCATGTTTGAAGTTCAAATTCATTTGGCCATGATTGATCCATATCTTTTCAACCACACATGAGAAATTCATGATCTTGGACTTTTTGGAAATGGGAGAACAAGATCTTCAACTTTCATGTTGGACAAAATTTCATTTGAAGCTTTCTTGATGATGTAATCTTGAGGAGAAAACCTTTCCATTTTTGGCAATTTCAAATTACAGGTCACTTACTATTTTTGGAAACTTTTCATCTGACCTCAAATACTTCATTGTTGATGTTTGAAATGTCAAATGAGACTTGTATGGACATGAATGAGGCCTCTCTAACCATCTCCCACCTTCAAATCCATGATTGAACTGACAGTTGACTTTGGTTGACTTTCTAGGGTTTCAGATGAATTGCATCTTGACTGATGAGCTTTGAACATCCAACCTTTGGCCAAACCACTTCAAAATGATCCTTGGGTCACATGAACCCAATACATCAACCCTAGGGCTTTGATTCCATGGCAAATGCACTTGCTTGCTGGCACAACTGAATCTCCTGACCAGTCTTGACTGATGAACTGATGAACTATGCAATGGACAATGCAAATGTTAATGACCTAGACATGAAAATGTATATACAAAATGGTGGGTGCAAATTTGAGGTGCTACACAAAAAGCATAAGGCTTAGGTTTCTAACGTTTGAAAAGAAGTGTTAAATGTTTGCACAAAAGTTTTGGCTTGGGTTAGAGTGGAGGGAAGAAGAAGAATGGCTAAAGTCCTAATCATACAAGAGATGAGGGATAAGAAACAAGACCACAAATGGAGTTCCTCTCTTGAGATCATATTGATGATCCAAGTAGCTCCCATCCATTGGAATATGCAAGCAAAATAAGTGTAAGCTCAAGCAATCAACATAATCAAACAAGCTTTTAGAAGATCCCCAATGTCTCTTGTATCTTTCACTTTGGGTGAACATGGCAATGGTTCTTCAATTTGAGCTCACATAGCATCCCCTAGCACAAAAGCACACACATCAAAGAATTCTATGAAGTAAATCAAGAATGGACAAGAGTGAGTTTAGAGATTTGGTCCTTCTAATCCATCTTCAACATTTAAGGTCCTTTTATTCCAATTTTGAATAGGGAATGTCCTAGAAACTAAGCCCATTTGTCCATTTTTTTGCTTTTGGTCCACAACAATCAAAACAAAACACAAGCACAATAATATATACACAATTATGTGCTCAAGTGGGCAAAAGGCAAATTGCATTAACATAAACATGTGCTCAAGTGAGCAAAGAGCAAAACAAATGAATAATATGTACAAGAATAGTAAATTGCATAAATGTAAAGAGCAAGAATTGAATGTTAATGGTTAATGGTTAGTGTTAATAGTTAGTGTGCCATAAGGCAATTTAGCGCTATGTTAAGCAATCGTAATTGGACTTATGTAGAAGTCACAACTATCTGAGGCCGGTCAATAATAATGTAGGCAACAACACAAGTTAGAGGTCTTGATTAGTGAATCAAACTCCAACAACTTGCCATGCCAAAACGAAGATGAGAAATGATCTTGTATTGATTTAGGTTCTTTGCATGATTTAGGAAGCGACCTATCCTTAATGCAAAGTCATTCACTTGATCCATGATCAAGATGAATTAGATTTGAATCAAGGAAGATTAAACCTCCATGTATCAATGCTAACCACCAATCCTTAACTCATTGATCAAAAAAGAAAAAGAGAAAAGAAGAAGAAGATGAAGAATTAAAGTGCATTAATGGAAATGGTATGTACTAATCAACAAACACTGACCAAAGATAGAGAAGATCGAGGTCAAACAATAGAAAACAGAAGCAAAATGAAAATTAGAAGTCAAGAAACAAATCAAATATTTTTGGCATTTTTTAATATTAAAATAAAACTTGAATTAAAATAATAAAGAAAGGTCAAACTTCAAACTCACTTCAAATCAACATTGAAAAGTCCAAGTGAATTATCCCAAGTTCAACAAGGTCAAACAAAGTTTGACAAAAAATTTCAGCATTTTTAGAAGTCAGAAATTATTTTAAACCAATTAAAAAATGCATAAAAATAACCTAGTTGAATTAAAATCTCAAATAAATCTCAAATCAATTAATAAATTGATGAGAATATTTTTCATAGATCTATCATCATTCAAAGAGGTTAGAAAAATATTTTTGTATTTTTTGGATATTAAAAACTATTTTAAATGAATTTAAAATAACCAGAAAAGAGAAAATTACTAAAAAATATCAAATGATGAAATAAAAAATATTAAAAATCATTTTTAGAAAGTAGAAATTAAAAGGAGAAGAATGAAATTGGTCCCATAATTTTTGGACCAATAATAAGAGAGATATGAATTTTTAAAGTGAAATGGAATTAAAATAATAAAATGAAAATGAAATCAGAAAATAGAAAAAGAGAAAAAGCGTGGACCGTCTGATGGTGATTCATTAATTGACGTGGATCATCACGTGGCCAAGAAGCGCAAGCTCACCATACACGCGAGTCAAACGCGTCACAATGAGCCATTAAATGAGTCATAACATTGGACGCATGGGATTGCATCTGGGAAAGGCAATGGACGGATCTGATTGAATCTGGAGACCAGACGGTGGCCAGCGCCACCGTCTTCTCCGGCCAAACTTTGGCCACATCAAAAATTGCAGAAATTAAAATGGCAACCAAAATGCACGATCCAGGCATCAATCGAGAGTTGGGGTGATGTATATCACCCCTATACCACTCAATTCCATTCTAGATCTCTATATTGAGAGAAATCAGAAGTGGAAATTTTGTGGTGTTCATATGAACTTCATGATTTTCAAAAATTAAAAGCATAACAATGTTGCCTCTATGCAGAGGACTTCAGATCACACAACAACAATGAAAATAGAGCACTATACAAGCTGATTCGAAGCAATTAACAGTTGAAGTAAACCTTTCAATTGCAAGGCTTTGAGTCACAATCTTTGGATGCTCTTGCTTACAGTAGACACTATGGATCAAGGAGAGAAGGTTTAGGAACTTTGAGATCTGAAGATTGATCAATGAAATCAAAATTCAGATCTGAAAAATTTGAAGAAAAATGGATTAGTTCCTTTAGTGATGGCTAGGATTTCAGTTCAGCAGCAATTGGGGCACCTTAAGGTTGCTAAAATGAGAGGCAATGGCATTGTATTTATAGAAGAAAGCAAGGCTGAATGCATGAACATTTCATTGCATGGATGGAAAGGGCCTCCATGCATGGGCCTGTACAGGTGCATGGAGGGCCCAATTCCACTTGGATTTGCAAGCTTATGCCAAAGGGAATGAGATTGGACGTGCAGAATGAGTGTGCTGAGCTCATGCAATGTAAATTTAATAGATTTTCAAAAATGCATCAACATGTTTATGCTTTCGAAAATGCCATGTCCATACTTGAAATGCAACCTTATGAGTAATGGTTGGAAAGCATATTGCATAAGTAACAAATGTTATGTTTATCAAAACTCCATTTGGGCCTTGGAAATTGATGAAAATTGGACATGAAGTGTAGGGCGCAAAACATGCATATGTGAGATTTTCAAAGTTGGCCAAAGTTCAAGCTCTTCTATCTCAATGATGCAAGCTTCAAATGACAAGATCTTCAACATAAAAGTTGTAGATCTTTTCAAGACAATCAATTTGGACTCACATTTTGCATCATTTTGAATTTTTATGAAGAAGTTATGGGCTCTTGAAGTTGGACTTTTTCACATTTCAATGCATTTGGTCCAATGTGACCTATAATGTTTTGCATTATCACATGTATTTCTGTTGCGATTTTGAAATTTTTCTCAACATAACATTTGAAGTAGACATCCTAAGATTTCCAGTGCATTTGGTCTCACTTAAAAATCATGAAAAGTGAAGGAGTTATGAACTTGGGAAGTTGACCTAAAATTAGGGTTTCAGTCAAAATGACCTATAATGTCTTGGAATGGATGATGACCTTCGAAGCTTAAAATAAATTTTTGATAAACATGAAAGTTGTTAATATAGTCCTTAAGAACAGTTTTTGTCTTGGGGTCATCTCCATTTGACAAACACATAATAAGTTAGGTCTCAGTGCATTTCAAAATAGTCAGATGAATTGACTGATCAACTTCTCAAGTCCAAACGTCATATCTTGATGAATTGATGATTGAGGATAGTCAAATAAGTTCAAATCTGCATGAAATGATGAATTAAAGAACTTCCCTTGATTGTATTTGACCATGGGTTGAGGTTGCTTCATGAGCAAGGCATAGTTGATGAACAGATGGATTAGGGTTTCCTTGGGAAACAAACCTCAAACCCTTTGATTTGCTTTGATAAAAATGATGAATTGAGATACTTTGGAGGCATATTTGATGGATGAGAGCTTTGGGAACCATTTCCATGCTTGCTTTCATCTTCTCTTGTCCATATCAATGCACATAGGGTCTCCTAGAAGCTTTAGACCTTGTGACTGCTCAAGCTACAAACAAGAGATGTTAGTGACATATTTTTGTGCTTTTGGTTAGTGAATAAAAAATGAGAAAAGCAATGATATACAATTCAAGCATGCTTGGTGATCTCAAACCAACTCACAAGAGATCCCAACCCAAGGAGTAAGGAGCCAAGATGCTTATGATCCTTGAGGCAATGTAAGATGCAATGCTATGATGCCATGAGGGATCTTAGGGCCAAAATTAGGGTCTTACACCAATGGGCAAGTCAAAGCAGCCAGTAAAGTAATAATTGGTTTAATAAAAAAGCATGTAGGGAAGAAGCCAAAAAATTGGCACAAAACTTTAGACCAAGCGCTTTGGGCTCGTCGAACCTCCCCTAAAGAAGCTACTAACACTACACCTTTCCAGCTTACATTTGGACATGATGCAGTATTACCTGTCGAAATCTACTTGCAATCAGTGAGAATCCAAAGACAAGGAGAACATCCGTCTGAGTTATACTGGGAAATGATGATAAATGAGCTGGTGGATTTGGACGAAGAAAGGTTGTATGCGTTAGAAGTATTAAGAAGATAGAAGGAGAGGGTAGCAAGGGCATACAATAAGAGGGTCAAAGGTAAAACCTTCACTACAAATGATTTAGTTTGGAAAGTTATATTACCTATGGATCGAAAGAATAAAGCATTAGGAAAATGGTCTCCACATTGGGAAGGACCTTTTCGAATTTTAAAAGCCTTTTCAAACAATGCATACGAAATAGAAGAATTAACAGATGATCGAAGAATCCTAAAAGTAAATGGGAAATACTTAAAGAAGTATAAACCATTTATGCATGAAGTTAAAATCATAACAACATAGTACGCAAAGAACTATCATGGCCAAAATGGTGAAGATATTTAAACTCCAAAGATTTGCCAAAATGGCTTTCGTCTTAATCAAGTTACAAATAAACAAGAGTCGAATAGAACAAATACAAGAGGAAATCAAAAAGGAATAGTGGCCCTCATCCGATCATATTTTTTCTTCGCCAAGCCAATCTTGTACTGAACAGCCGCTTGAACCCCTCTGAGGCGTGCAATATCTCCATTCATAGCAGTAGCCTTTTCGACGTGATCTACGCTCTGCTTCGCCAGATCATCAGCTTCAGTATTATCCAAGCCTTGGATAGAAGCCTGCTTCGCCTTAGTATCGAAAATCTTCTTCTGCAATTCTGCAATATGAGATTCCCAGAGACGTATCAAAGTAGTGTAAGTGTCGAATTCTGCTTGGGCTGATTTTCTGGAAGCGGCTAACTCCTCAGAAGCTTGTGAAGTTCGAAGGGAATTGTTAAACTCAGTGGCTTGAGCTTTTTCAGTTGATAGAAGCTTAGCTTTGGCATCCACCTCCCTATGATATTCAACACAAACTTGGTCAATGAGGTTCTGAATGTCGATAAGGGCTTCACATATATCAGTGGGGAGGGCAGTGATGTTAGTCTTGCTTATCAGCTTCTTTCTGCCAAAGCTCACTCTCACATTATTCCTTAATTCTTCAAAGAGATCTACATCAAAAACTTCCTTCTTCACCTGCTGAAGGAGTTCGTCATGTGATGCTTCGTTTGCACTAGCACCAAAATGAGTCGAAGCTCCAGAAATGCTTTGCTCTTAAGAAGATTCTCTTTGATCCATCATTAACCTTACATACTTTAGGGGATCATTTTGTTTTAAAGCTTTTTTATCCTCGTTAGTAAGAAATATAGGTGAAGTCTGGATGATAGATGGTCGAATTTTAATTGGATTTGGGACCGTGTCGACGTTGGCGTCACCAGTTCCAGTTTGATTTCCTTCAGGATCAGCTTCTCCCACATTCATGTCTTCATCTTCCTGAAAATACCCATCAATCTCATCAGAATCCTGATCATCCTCATCAGTATCATCTGAAGGGAACGCAACTCTTGCAGGAGAATTACTGGGAATATCCTCAGAGTCTTCTTTATCTGCCGAGTCCTTCTCGTCAACGTGCTTCGAATCTCTTTTACAATCTTCACCAGGAGAAGAGGTTTCTTGTTTGTTCTGGGTGTTATCTACTTCGAGATTTTGGGCTCCAGTCGAAGATCCTTTGTTTTGGACAGCACCGCTGATTGTCGGAGGAGGAGATGGATTCATGCCGCTCGAAAGATCACTCTGATTAGCGATAGAAATGAGGGGAGTGGTGGGTTTGTCCTGAAAATAAAGTGTTAGAATAAAATATGAGTTGGTTGAAAGATAAAACACTCAAGGTCGAAGTCTACCTGTTGAGCCTCAGGGTCAGAAGCATTGCTCCCAATGTGCTCCAGCGCTGCGCCACCAGAGGGCTGGGATGGAGTTTCCTTTGGAAGAGGAGGGAGAATGTTGGTTTCGACACCTTGTTGTTTATTTGTTTGGGAAGGGGCAAATTGTTGCCTTATTTTTCTTTTGCTTTTTCTTAAGTGGAGTTGGAGGAGTATCTTCTTCATCGTCTTCGACAAGAATTACATTAGCAGTGGAGACTTTTCTTTTCTTGGGCGTCAAAGGAGGCTTGCCACTACCCTGAAAAAGAAAATTATAAATAGTTAGAAAAATACGAAAGAGATAAAGAAGTTATTTGATGTAATACCTTTGAACTCTTTTTCGTTTTTTCTGGAGCATCACCAGAAGGCACTCCCTGGCTTGAAGAGGTAGTTGGCTTAGAAGCAGTATTCGAACTAGCCTTCGCTACATGCTTCTCTTTCTTCGCCACCTTTCTTTCGACAGCTAAAGAAGGATGTGAGTTAGTCGAAACATGCAAATGTTTAAAAGATTGGCAAAAAGATGAAAGGGAGTTGTAAAACCAAGAAATCCAAACATTCCACACCTTCACATGTCGGAGAAGTAATTCTCACTGCAGCTAAGTCGAAGTGAAGAAAGCCTTTGAAACTGTATAAGGTATGTTTGGTTGCAACTACTCTTTTAGCAGGTTTTTGTTGGTCATTTTTTAGTATATTAAAAATGTTCCCACATGTGAACCAGTTTGGGTAAGGGGGAAAAATGACAAAGCAAAATCTACACTGGGTAAATTTGGAAATTTGGGTGGTTCGCACTCAAAGGCCAAACCATATTTCAATTCAGGTTTTACAGCTTTGAGAGATTTTCTTTTGGCAATTTGCTTTTCAAAATTTTGTTTTAAAATTGGCGCTGCGTAACAAACGGTTCCAACAAGGTTCGTTGGGTCATAGACAGTTTCAAAGTACTTTTGGAATGCTTGGATTTCTTCAGTGTGAGTAAGCTTACCCTTGTGGACATTTTCCTGCAAAGATGAAAAGGCCTTCGTTAGACGTTCTTTGATTTCAGCAGTAGAAAACATATTCTTGGAATAAAAATCTGTCCACCAAGTGGCAAAACCCTTGGTGGAGTAGAACAACGGTAGGTAGGCTATTAATTGGAATTCAGCAAAGTTTGCATGGAATTCTTTGTGGATTGCAATGTCTCGAGCGCTCCATTCAGTCCCTGCACAGCAGATCTCGCGCTTTCGTTTGAATAAAGAAACAGGAATAAGTTGACACAACCCAAATTATCGAGAGACAAAATTAGGTTGATAAGCCAACAGACACACATGGCTCTTTACTGGCAGGATCCTAGAAACAAGCAGCCTTGGGAAGAGAAAGGCACGCCATATATCTTCGACCACTGTGTTGGCGTTCTTCACAGCATCTTTGAGCGAAGTAGTGAACCAGGAAGGACCATGGGTTCGACTGGAAAAAGGAGCCATCGAAGGAAAGAAATGGTGGCGCTTCGAGAACATCAAGGTGTATTTGGTGAGGGAAGTTTGTAAGTTGTTAACATCATCAGCTGGAGTCAGTTGAAGGAGTCTGGTGCCCTCAATGCTTCGATTTATTATTTTTGGGGCCCTTTCATCAACGTTTCCTTGTGTTGGCAAAAAGGATTCGAAAGTAGCATTGAGCCACAATTGAAGAAGCCAATAAGGCCCAGATAGCATTAAGTTGGTACCAGCTTCATACTCCTTTAACTTACCACTAGCCGATCCTAAACTTTCATACAAACTAGCCAATAAGAGGTCACTTAAACACACTCTTCTACCAACATGTAATTGGTTAGCGATTGTTAAAAATCTCTTTGAAACTTGCAGAGATTTACAGTAAAAGAAGAACTTGGACAACCATAGACCTAAGAATGTTATATGTTCTATGTCAGAAACTTCTTCCCCATCAGCGTGATACAGATTAATATAAGTACTAAACGAAGCGTTCTTGATGTTGAAGTCAATCAAGTTTTCGCAGTCTTGGTAGGGGTCGAAGGTTTCTCCTGTCGGAGGAAGTCTAGAAATGGCAGCTACGTCAAAAAGCCTGGGAGTCATCATTCCACAAGAGAGATGAAAGGTGTTATATGTGCTATCCCAGAAATATAGGCTGGATAATAATAAAGGCTGGCAGTAACTAAACCCCAGTTTCGACATCTGAATCAGGTAAAAAATACCCAATTCTTTCCAAAATGAAGCTTTCTTCTTCTCAACTTTCGTTAACCAAGCTAGATAGGATTTGTCTAGAGTTGGACAAGACCGGAAGGGTCTGAAACTATCAGTGATAAAATCCAGTTGAAAAGCCTTTCTTTGGACTGGATCCTCATTATTTTTGGAGGAAACGGTTTTGTTGACTATGGGTTTGGTATTATGATAACAAGTAAAGAACTTTGCACATTTCTCTAAATGTTCTTCAGAGACTAATTGACCTAAAAACCCTAAAACATTTCCAGAAAGTAAGGAAGGAACCATTACCTGAGAAGCAAAAATTGCTTTCTGTTCTTTCATAAGTTTTGGAACAGTGATATACTCCCGATCCCCAACAGTTATGGTTGTGCTAGTTGGAATGTTCTGAGAAGCGGAACTTTTTGAGGATCCAGTACCTTTGATGTTCTTTGATTGCTTTTGCTGTTTATCAGAAGTCATTGTTATGGGTTTTTTGGAGATTTTGAATGATTAGGGTTTTAGGGAAGAAGAAACGTTTTCATAGAAGTTTTAGAAGAAGAACTTAGGTTGAAAATGAAAATTTTCGTAAAAAGAAAGAAAGAAATGACAAGTGAGCTTTTATAGTATTGACCTACGAAGCTGATTGGTTACACTTTGCCAGGGTAGTGGGCCACGTGGTGGTTTTTCTGACAAAAGGGTACAGGGATTACTGTTCATTTTCTTGGAAGTTGAAATTCATGATGACAAATAACTGTGCACACGTTTTGATGAGATGTTTTGAAAAAGTTAATCATGATTAACTGACAAATTTGGACTTTTAGGTCTATGAAAGGTCTCTGATCGAAATCTGGTGATTACAAAAAATGCCCATTTCTACATTGATTCGAAA
Source organism: Lathyrus oleraceus (assembly GCF_024323335.1). Classification (NCBI taxonomy): domain Eukaryota; kingdom Viridiplantae; phylum Streptophyta; class Magnoliopsida; order Fabales; family Fabaceae; genus Lathyrus; species Lathyrus oleraceus. The sequence goes on from NC_066583.1 coordinate 445,093,570, forward strand.
TAGACATTTATTGGGGGCAATTTTTTAACTGGAGATTTCGACAAATAGTTGAAGTTCTTTGGAAGTGTTACATTTTGGAGAATAAATAAAAATAGTTGTGTCGAAGCTATTTGTTGAATTCCTTTCTTGGGTGAACAAATATTTATTGTCGAAGCCTGAGACTTAGAAGATTTTTGGATCTCCACAAAGCTCTCTTCGACGTAGGTGTTTTTACAGAGTCAAAGCTTCAAGCGGGAAAGATTTGAAATTTAAACGAAGCAGTTTCGTCAGGCCAACACGTTGAAACATCTGAGACATGCAACGTTTGAAAATGTCGAACGTGGCAGTCATCTGTGTAGAGGCTGTTAGGGTCGAATTGTTATAAATAGGGGTCTTAGTTTTAGATTTCAGTGTGTTCAAACAGATATACAGAAATTCACAAAAAATACTCAAAGTACCAGAGCGAGAGAAAAAAGTTTTATGCTGAAAATGTATGTATGAAGAACACCATAATTTTGTTCATGTTATCTATTTCATGCAAGTCATTTAAATTAAAATTACTCACTGTCTTTTCTTCTGTCGAATTGCCCTTATATTCAGTATTTTATCATCATTTTTACCTTTGCATTTACATTTCGCCAAGTTTCCATTTCCAGTACTTTCTCAAAATTTAAAACATTTACTTCAAGTCACCTATCTTCACCTTTTCCAAGTACTTTCATTATTTTTAAGAACCCTTTCCTACAAAGTTATCGTCATTTACTCTTTATTCATAAAGTCATAAATTTCATTTAGAATTGTTGTCAAAACACTTTTCGCTGTTTATAAACCCGAAACAAAACTTAACCATGAGTCAAATCACCGTAATAATAATTCTTGAGACACATGTCCTAGGATCAATCTAGTCGATCCTGTAAGTTACCAAAAATCTATAATATTGGAAGACTAGCGGTTGTTTATCAGAAATCACTGGTAAACAGGTAGGAGGTATATGACACCTCTATGTTGGTATGAGTCGGGAGAGAGTGTTGTGATTGGACCTGAGATTGTCCAACAGACGACAGAGAAGATCAAAGTGATTCAAGAGAAGATGAGAGCTTCTCAGAGTCACCAAAAGAGTTATCATAATAAGCAGAGAAAAATGTTTGAGTTCCGAGAGAGAGATCATACGTGTTTGAGGGTTACTCTGGTAACAGGTGTCGGTCGAGATTTGAAGTCTCGAAAGCTCACTTCGTGTTTCATCGGTTCATACCAGATTATGCAGAAGATAGAAGAAGTGGCCTATCAGGTTATTTTGCCACCGTCGCTTGCTAATCTTCATGATGTGTTTCACGTGTCTCAATTGAGGAGATACATTTGAGATTTATCTCATGTGATCCAGGTGAATGATGTACATGTGAGGGATAACCTGACTGTTGAGGCATCGCCCATGCGAATAGAGGATCGGGAAGTGAGACAGTTGTGCGATAAAGAGATTACCTTGGTGAAGGTAGCTTGGGTAGGATCAGTTGGTGAAAACGTAACTTGGGAACTTGAGAGCCAGACGAGGGATTCATATCTGAATCTATTCACTTGAGTTAATTTTCGAGGGTGAAAATTCTTTAAGTGGAGGAGAGTTTTAACACTCCAATTTTAGTGATTTATTTTATTTAAATTATTTTAATTTAATTATAATTTTGTGTATTTATTTAATTACTATATGTGGATGGTTAAATAAATGTGGGTTAGAAGAATGGTGTGTGACCTTGTAGTAGGGTGTGGAGAGTAATTAGAGAAAGAGGGAATAATTAGAGTTATTTTATTAATTAAAATAATGATTTTATTTTTATTATTTTAAAAAAGTAGATAAGAAAGAAATAGATATTGTAGAGATATTGAGGGTAAATTGGGGATTAAAGAGAAGAGTAAGGGCATATTGATAATAGCCAAAGAGGGTCCAAATTTTTAGAGTAAAAAGATAATAATGAGAGTTTTACACCATGTAGAAAAAATGTGAAAATAAGTAAGAGGAGAGAGAAGGCTAAGGCATATAAGAAGACCAATTAGATAAATTTGGAAGAAATTGTAAGAAAAATCTAAGATAAGGAGGGAGAATAATTTTTAATCAAAAGAGCTTATGCATAAACTTTGATAGAATCACATTTGATAGACATACTGAGATATACGTAGGCATCATGTTTGATAGAAGAGGGTTGATATTATACTTAGTGATATATAGTGTAACCTTAAATCATCATTTATATGCATGATTCTTACAAATATATAAGTGCCTTAATTTGATAGAATCACGTTTGATAGACATACTGAGATATACATAGGCATCATGTTTGATAGAAGAGGGTTGATATTACACTTACCGATATACAGTGTAGCCTCAAATCATCATTTATATACATGATTCTTACAAATATATAAGTGCCTCAATTTGATAGAATCACGTTTGATAGACATACCGAGTTATACATAGGCATCATGTTTGATAGAATCATGTTTCAAATATAAGCAACAATTTATATACTGTAGCTATATGAACCGTAGCTTTTCACATAGCTTTTTGTTATGTATATACAAATCGTAACTTTGCGTTTCAATTTACTAATATATATAATATTTCAATTTAGATAATAATAATAATATTAAAAATAATAATAATAATAATAATAATTTAATATTATTAGTATAATATTTTTTTGGAATTTTGAGTTAGAGATAAACAATTGTGTTATTTGACTAATATTTTTTTGGAATTTTGAGTTAGAGATAAACAATTGTGTTATTTGACTAACTTAAGTTATTTTCAATTTTGTTAGAGTTGTCGATCGAGATCATATGTGTTATCTTTATTCACAAGAATTGTTAATAGAGCATATTTGAACAGTTTAGAGTTGTTTAGAGCTCCTTGATAACTTTGTTGAGTTATAATTATGTATTGTTATAATTTTTTACGAGTTAAAAGTATAGAATACATTATTAAAAATACTCTGTTGAGATGTTTTGAACTCATAAAAATGTTATTTTCGTTTCTTTTAAGTTTTTGAAACAATTGATTATCGTTGGGTAATGTTAAGGGCTGTTTGACATTATTTAAATGATTAAAAATAATTGTAACTGCTTTTTTTATAAGTATGTTGTTGTGTATTGTTGAATTAAATGTGAGTTACATATATGTAAATTAATAATTTTATTGAGTTGAATTATTATGTGTGTTGGAGTTGTGTTGATATGCTGAATATTGTATGAGTTGGTGTGGTAATCTAGGAGAGAGGATTACATGAGTTTGTCAATGCATGTATGTTAGGATCAGAAGAGGAGTCTTAATGCATTGAATTTTTTAAACATGACTCATGTTGAGTTGTGTCAAGAGGCGGGTTGTTAGTTCATAGAGGGGACTAGTGGTTTGTCCCAAGTTCAGAGAGGGGGCTTAGAGCTCAGAGAGGAGACCTGATTCCTTAGTGAACCATTGTTGAGTTGGTACCACATGCATATTGTTGCATGAAATTGCATTTTGAGTATGAGTTGCATAATGAGATAAATGCATATGATATTGATGTTGTGTGTAATTGATGTGTGATTGATATATGAATGAGGTGTGATTGTCGAGTTGGTGCGAGAGAACATATTAAGTTTGTTGTAATTGATATCATGTAAGAGTATGTTTTGTGTTGATTATCCTACCTTGCATTATATGTCTGTTATTATTGAATGTGATTTCTCATCCCTTATGTTTGAATATTGTCTTTACGTGGGCATCTTGTAGATACTCAGGAGTAGCATTATTGAAGTAAGTAGAAGATAGCTATGGGAGTTACTTCTTTAATTTATTGCTTTGACTAGTGGTGTCTTGCTTTGATCATGTAACATCAGGTTGGGGATAACCGCTTGAATTGATTCTTATGTCGTTTTATGTTTGGATTCAAGACTATTTATGTTGTTGAGATTTCTAAGTTGTTTTTAGTTGAATTTTACAAACTTCTTTTGCTTACGTTATGAAGTTAATGTTTATGAGACTAAATGTTGTGAGTTGCAATATTGTTGTTAATTGCTTTATTAATGATTCCACTTCAATGACACCTTAAACATTTGGGTGAGTATGCAATGATAGGTTTTGAATGCCTTATTATATGATTATGTAATACAAATCTGATGAGTTGGACGTCGTGTAAACATCCCAAGTACAAATCATATGAGTTGGATGTTGTGTAATTATCGTAAGTACAAATGTGCGTGTTAAGTTATTCTATTGCAACCCATGTTACGGAGCAAGTTATGTGTTTGTTTGTGTGACACCTTGAGTGGTTGTAATATGATTAATCAAATTCCATGATAATTTTATATGGAGAGTTTAGGATGTTACACCTTAAAAAGCCTTTACGGTGCTCCACTTCACAGAAACATCATCCAGAAGTCGCGTCAAAGAGGACCCATACCGCCACCCCTCTAGCTACTAGCCACTCCAGAGGCCGTATCACACGTTTACCCATGATCGGGTTTTTATCTGGAGGAGGAAATGGGAGCCGACCTTTGATCGGGAACGACCCCAGTGACGTCTAATTAACTTCAAGGGAAGACCACGTAAGTTCGCAAAGATCCAGAGTCGTGCACTCAGGATTATAGGAATACACCTTAAACCAATAAAAAAAACATTTAATTCCGAAAAATACAGTATATACACATATATGTTTCCATTACATTGTACTCTACATGCAATACACACAAAAAAGGACGGTTGAGCTACTTCTGCTAAGAAACGATCTTTCCATCTTTGACCACTTGATCAAGCTGATTTTCTCCCTAGAGATAGTCAAAGGATGGTGGAAATTCTCCACTTATTGCAAAGCATTCTAAAATGAATACGAAACTTCCTCAAGGGTAGCGCTCGTACAATCAACCAATTACTTAGTCAACAAAGCGTTATGAAGGCACTGAGACTCTAACTCCGTCTAAGCAAATGACAAACTGCCCCAAATAAAAGTCAGGGACTGGTTTTTCTTTGCAACTTTCTTCACCATATGAGTCACCTGGTCAGATAAAGAACTAGCAAGATTAAGGGGAAGCAAGTCATTCTCCACCCCAGTAAGAGAGGTATAAGTTTTCTCTACTTCCTGGAGGTATTTATCTTGTTGAAACATCATATTATGAATTCTCTCATCCAACTGTTGTTTCTTAGAACAGTCTGATAGGAATAAATAGCTTCCCAGTTGCCACCTCTTCCAAGAGCCAAAAAGGTAGAATCATGCCTGGTATACCGAGCTAAAGCAGTCAGGTCTTCTTCCAAAGCAGGCCTAAACATGTTAGCCAAGTAAAAGTAGTCCTTTCTTGTAGCATAGGATCAGAGACCTCCGGAGGAGCAAGAGCTAGACCACGTCAATAAAGGATGGGCATTCAGACCTTGGATACTCGGTAAATTAACCCGGGTCTCCAAGACAGCGTTACTCCAGGTCGGTTGTATTTCTCGCCTTATAAGTTGGAGTTGTATTTCACACATAATTATTGGTTAAGAGAATACATCATGGAATGGACAATTGAAAGAAAAATATCCCAAACTTTCTAGAACTTACCAAATATGACTCTTCGCTCTGTAAGACCCCAATTTTGATCCCTAAGATCCATCATGCCATCTCATAGCTTTGCATTGGCATTGTGATCACATCTTGATATCCTCCTCACCTATCATTCATTGGGTTTACATTGGGAGAGATCACCAAGCATATTTTATTGTATCATACTTTATTTTCTTTGTTTACTAACCAAAAATCCAAAAAATATGTCTAGTGTAGCTTTGTTTCTTTTGTAGGTAGTGTGTGTATCCACCTGTGCCTCATCAAGTTCACAACTAGGGTTTGAGACCCTAAATGTAAGGGATCAAGTTAGAAAAGGTTCACATTGGTTATAAGCATCATATGGATCCCCATGTTCTTTATTTGTCATTTTGATCAAGAATTCATCAAGAGTTTGAAGCTTGTTTGTCAAGGAAGCCCTGATTCATCTAGGTATCTTGTGTGCCTTCCTCAATAAATTTCTTCAACATTTGGTCAAAGATATCATGAGATACTTAATTTTTAATCATCATAAGCATATATTATTATCCATGACCCCAAAGAGCAAAGTAACTTCAAGTTTGCAAGTTGGTTCAAGGAGGTTGACCAGAAAAGTCAACTGATCAAATCTAGGGTTCCCTAGACCCTATCGCTTACAATTTTTGTCATACGAAAATGATTCCAAGAGGAAAATTACTCTTTATGACATTACAAACAACTTTCATGTTGGAATCAAGATCTAATTTTTCTTTGAAAGTCATTTTTTATGGTGAAAGATTATAAGTCATTTTGCCTGTGCCCTAGATAGAAGGTCAACCTCCAAGAATCATAACTTGTTCAATTTTTATGATATGAAGAGTATCCAAGCTTCATGATCAATTTCAAGATTCCGTCTTCAACTTTTCTTATTTGAGAAAGGTAAAATTCTATTTTCAAGGGCATGTTCCATGAGTAAACTTTATAGGTCCATTTTGGTCCTCATCATTGAACAAGCAATTTTCCTCAACTTCAAAAATCCATAACTACATTATGCAAGCTCCAAATGGTGTCAAATGTGTGACCAAATTGAATAGAATTTAAAGGGATACAACTTTGAAGAAGTAACCAAATTCATTTGAAGCTCATAGCAAAAGTTATTCAAGGTGGAAAAAGGGGTCATTTGAGTTTTAACTTTGAAAATTTTCAAGTATGTTTGATTCCTCCAAGCTTCAAAGTTTTTTTTCATTCCATTCATCTCCTACAAGCAAGAGGAAGAAGAACCAAGTGGAATTGCATCAATATCAACCTTCAAAGCTGCTACCCGAAGGTGAATTTGCTCAAACTTTAAATCTTCGATTCTCTCTCATTTCTTAAGTTTTGGCTTGATTTGTGGTTGCCTAAAGTCCAACCAATGTAGGCATTCATACTGAGTTGCTTTGAGGTTGAATCGAAGCAATTCAATTTGCATACCTCAATTTTCAACTCCACATTTCTCATTATAGAGTGAGAGTTGGTAAATTTGGAGGTCATATTTGGAATCCTCGTGATTTTCTCTTCAAATTGATGTATGATCCATAAATTTTGGTGACATTTTTGTCTGGACTAGTCCAATGAGGTGGCCGGAGAAGATGATCGGAGCTAGGGCTCGATGGTGCGTTGGCGTTGTCCAAACCATCTGATCATGTGACCACGTTCTAATCTGGTCCATCCGTTTTGATAACCCTTGCTACATGCGTGTTGACTGCAATGCATGGTGGATGTTATGCGTGTGGCCATTAGATCTGCCACCTCAAATAATGACGGAGATCTAATGGCCCTTGTTTTTCTGATTTAGTTTAATTTTCCAAATTATTTTTTAAATACCATTTTCTTACAAAATTCGTTATAATTTCAATTTTAATCCAAAAAATATGAGACTACCACCAAAATTTCACAAATAATTTCCCCTTCCCATTCCTAAATTAAAATTAATTTTTGGATTGAGTTTGATACTTTTAGTGAAGTTGTGATTTTTGACTTGTTTTAGTTGATCTTTAAATTTTTATGACTTTCAAAAAATGCCAAAAAAATTAGTCAATGGTCCTTTGACCTTGTTTGACCTATGATAAACCCCTTGGTCATTTCTTTGGTGATTTGAAGGGATTTTAGATTTTTGACCTTTTAAAAAGTATTTTCTTCATTTTAAAAATTGATTTAAATTGTTTTAATTGCTTTAATATTTTGTTGAGCTATTTTATTGACTTTGTGTTGATCCAACTTCTGTTTGGCCTTGGTCTTGGTTGAATTGGACCTTGACTTCGTTAATACCATTGGATTTAGGGGGTTGATGAAGTTTGAACTTCATCCCTCAAGAAGAATGAATGATATTGATCAAGTGACAATTTGGGGTCCCTTCCACTTCATCTCTTCATCTTCATCTTACTTATTTCCCAATCCATTCATGGCTAATGATTTCTCATAGATCGAAATGCTAGTTGATTTAGCAATGAGCTTGTGTCAAATGAATCAACATGAGCTTGATTGAGATAGGTTCATCCCCTCTTTTTTTTTTGTGGTATGCTTTAGGAGTGTGGTCTTTATACCTTGTCTCTAGCATGCATTAACACCAATATTATTTTTGCCCAGCCTCAGATAGTTGTGACTTCTACATAAGTCCAACTATGATTTCTTAACATAGTTCTAAATTTTTCACAAAAGGCATTAGCATTCTTGTAAGTGATATTGTAAGTCTCCTATTCCTCATGGTATTGTGTGAAGATTTTGCCTCTTATCCATTTGTGAGAGCTAGTGGCATACTTGTTGAGTTATCCAAGTTAGAGCCCTTCTCATGAATGATGTCTGGGTTCATATCTTCATGCTTGTTAGTGGATGGTTGAGTGTTCTCCAAAAAAAGACTTAAAAACAATCTTTTCTCTTTCCACTAACATTCACCAACATCTCTTTATTGTTGTTTTTATTTTAATGTCATTTACTTTAATACAATTTAAATTTATGCACTTTATCATTCATTGTCATTTACATTTATGCAATTTGTTTATGTTTCAGTCATTTTCACTTTGCTCACTTGATCCATATTTTGTGCTTGTATCATATTTGTGCTTGTGATTTTGCTTTGTTTGTGGTCTTATGACCTTAAAACACTTAATAAAAAAAACTAAACTCCTACAAATACATTGGTGGACTGTTGAACCTTTGTCTGTGACTTGATATAGACTTATGGACTTAGAGTAGGCAATATCCTCGAGCTATGGAAGAACTTGACCAATGCCATTAATTTGAGACTGAGATACCTTGGTCAATGTCATTCATCTGATATAAGCCTTAAGTAACTCCCTTTGTTTTATCTGATACATTCTTTCTTTGTGCCTAAGTTGTTATTTTGATCTTATTATTACTATCTAATGGTTTATCTTTGAGTATGTTTCAAGGGATATTTCATATGATACATTTAAAGGACATTGAAGACTGATTTCTTGGATGTTTGGTTATCTTTATTTGATACCATTGATCTTCTTATTAATTGCTTGGATGATTATAGTTGTGTTGCTTGTTTAACAGTCCAAAGGAAATGAGTTTTTATCTGCCACTTTTGTCTTGTGGATGCTTCCCATTGGTTATATATTTTCAACTATAAACTTTTAAATCTTGTCTAGGATAGTCCCTTCATCTCCTCCTCCTTCTTTAATTTCAAAATCTCTCCCTCATTTTCAAAACTTTCTTTTCTTGTTGTTTTCAACTTAGACTTGTTTTAATGAGTAGAAACCTTGGCCTTATGCCATTTATTTTCAAAATATTTTCTTAATCAAACTTGTAAATTAAATTAATCATATTGAATTTATTTTCAAAACAACCCAAAAAGAACTAACAACCTCATCTAATCATTTTGGCCAGTTTGTGCCTTTTCTTTTAAACCTTTACAAAAGGAAGCGTTTAGATTTGAGTTATCTTTGGTTGAGATATAATTCTCCCATTCCATGATATATTGATTGTAAGACTTTCCATTTATTAGGAATTAGTGGCATACTTGTTGATTGAATCCAAGTTGGAGCCCTCCCTCTTAAATGTTGTAAAGCCCTCATTATCGGCAGATGTTTGGTTGAGTATTCTCTCATTGATAACAAAAGATCTTTAAGCTTTTGTTAAAATCAATCCACCCATCTTTAAATTTTTTACCACGAACTATGAGGTTTTGATCCCTCATTTCTATGTTGGTACGTAGGCATAAGACCGAAGGTCTTGTCAAACATAAAAATGTAAATAATGAATTCTTTTCTCATCCCCTAATTCTGTTTTTAACAAACATCTTTTCAAGTAAAACACTTGCACACAAAAAGGGCTCCCTAGGAGTACCTATGGTACTTTGGGTTCTAATACCTTCCCTCTGTATAACCAACCCCCTTACTTGTAATCTCTGACATTTTATTAGTTTTGATTTGGAAACTTCTTATCTTTGGTTTTTTTCTGTACTTTTCTCTTTTCCTTTGGAAACAATAAAATTGCGGTGGTGAATCTGATTTTATTGACGTTGAGTTAACCAATAGCTCAATGGTCATGAATTTACCGCCACAGAAAGAAAATGGTGACTCTGCTGGGGAGTAGTCCCTAGTGGGTTTAAGCTACTTTTTGTGTGTATTATATTTGTTGATTATTGATGTTTGTTTGTTTGTATATATTATATGTGTGATACTTTCTGTCTGTTGTGCTTAGTGATCTTTGTGTGGTGAGATAAGTTCTAACCCAACCTTGAGTGCAATCTAAGATAAAAGGGTGGTATAGTCATGTTGGATTTGAAGGAGTTATTCCTGAAAGAGTTGACATGAGATCCCCCACTCAGTGGAGACCCCTTTGGAGTTACTGATGTCACACGAGTAAGTCGTGGATATGAATTACTTTCTCTGATCTGGGAGACCGAGAAGCTGAGGATCGTAGAAAATTTAACCTAACTTAGCCTATTTAGGACGTAGTGCGGATACTGTTCAAGTGTATACTTGATAAAAGTTGTTACACGATACTACACTCAGACGAGTTTCGCTTGAGAATACTATAGGTTGATGAGTTAGTCATCCAAACCTATAGTGTCCGATAGATGGGATCATTACTCTGGGAACTTTTTAGAACATGATCTACAGGTTTTTATCCTTAGTACACTCCTTTGGGATGGTTCTTAACCCGACTCCATGCTCATCACTCGCAACAAACCCTTTGTTTCTTGGTTGATCCGATCAATCTCATCAATATCAATGGAACTTGGGTGTTGATAGGGTGAAAACTCTAATCCATAAAAATGGATGATTGATCTTGATGATGACTTGATCCATCCCTTGACCTTTGTTTTTGTTTTCCTTGTGTGTGATCCCTTGTGTGTAATTGTTCCATTCTCACGTCATATCATTCATCCTAGAAAATAAATTTCAAGGAACTAAGGTCGTATTTGCAAATATTTTCAGACCATGGATTATGGATGAAGGAATACTAAGAAGTACAGTTTCAGATGTCCAGATTTAGAAGAGTTAAGAAATCTAGCATCCTTTGTAGTTGATCCCTTGTATTTCAAAGGACGTCATGGGAAGATTTTATCTATGTTGTCTGTGGAAGTGGTTGAAGGACTCTTGAGTGTATTGGTCCAATTTTATGATCCCCTCTTTCGGTGATTCACTTTTCCTGATTACCATCTTATGCCTATGTTAGAGGAGTATGTCTATCTCTTGGGTATACCCGTATCTGACAAGGTGCCTTTCAGTGGATTGGAGGAGATTCTGAAATCTCAAGTCATAGTTGATGCTCTTCATTTGAAGAAGTTTGACATTGACGCAAATATGACAAAGAAAGGAAGGATCCAAGGTCTTACTTCTGAGTTTCTGATTGGGAGAGCTACCACTTTTTCTCAAGCTGGTAGTATGGACACTTTCGAGGCCATCTTTGTCTTGCTTATCTATAGTCTAACATTGTTCCCTAACATTGACAACTTTGTCGATGTTAATGCCATTAGAATCTTCTTGATTGGGAATCATGTTCCGACTTTGTTGGGCAACACTTACTTCTCTTTACATCTAAGTAACTCTAAGGGTAGTGGAACCATTGTGTGTTGCATTCCTCTTCTGTATAAGTGGTTTATTTCGCACTTGCTGCATACACCAGTCTTCTTGGAGAACAAGCAATGTCTACGGTTGTCTCAAAGGCTTATGTCTCTCACTAATGATGATATTACTTGGTATGATTCTGTATTTGATGGCTTGGAGATTATTGATAGTTGTGGTGAATTCTCTAATGTGCCTCTCATTGGTACACAAGGAGGAATCAACTACAACCTGCTTTGACTCGTCGTCAACTTGGGTTCCTCTTGAAGGATAAACCTAATAACGTTAAGTTAGAAGGTCTATTCTATCAAAAGGGTAAAGATCCCTAAAATTTGAAGAGTAAGATGGTGCGTTCTTAGTATAATGTTCATAGAAAAGGAAGAATCGAGTTTGGACCATGCAATTGTGTAGCTTTGGAAGCTTACACTAGTTGGGTGAAGAAGAGAGCTTTGGAGCTTAAGATTTCGTACGCCTGCGAAAGACCTATGTCTATGGTTCTGGTTGAGCCATCAACTCTCCCTAACCAAGATGTAGAGGAGTTGAAATATGCACTAGCTAAAATGAAGCAAGAGAAGGACCTTTGGGAAGAACGGTTCCATGCTTTGAATCAAAAGCAAGTGGAGTTGCAACTTGAGTTGAAGGACAATGATGCACTCATTGAGATTCTTGAAGAGCATGCCGTAAAGAGAGAGAGAGAGAGAGAGAGAGAGAGTGAGTGTGTGTGTGAGAGAGAGAGAGAGAGAGAGAGAGCTAGAGGATTTATTTTCCTCTAGTATTCCTCAGCCTTCTGGTGCTTGGAAAAAAATCGTCGATCAGCTCGTCATCGAGAAAGCTCACATGAAGACCACATATGAATCAGAGATCAGACACATTCAAAGTAAGTACACGCCCTTGGCTAGTTCATGTGATGCAATTTCTAGGGATCCTTAGGATGCTGCTAGTTTTCTTTTCTCTTGTATTTGTATTTTGGTTTCTGAAAGTGTACTCAGTGTAATCCTTCCAAATTTTCTGAATGAAAAATAGATTTTATGATCAATTCCAATTGTTATTATTGAAATATTTGCAAGTAAGGCTTTGTGTTTTCCTTGAAAATTAAAATAAAAAACATTGCATTCATGCATCATCTGTATAGCAAGTTTCTTGACTTCTAGCCCTTCGGTCAGATGTCTCATTGTTCTTCTTCTTTGTATCGGACAAGCTGACGCATCAATATGATACTCACGCTAATTGTTAGCGAAGAATGGAACAGATGGAACAAGAGAACCGAGAACTCAAGTAAGAGGTTGTTAGGATCACCGCTCTTATGGAGTCTCTTATTGCTGCTCAGAGTTAAGCGGCTCCAACTCCTACAACTCCTTAATAAAGGACAGTCATCTCAGAGGTCGTCTCAACGCCAGTATATGTGCTTCTTGCCAGCCAGCCTGCACAAACTATGCATGCCGAATTCCTGTGGTCAATGCCTCCGAGTTATGTGCCTGAAGGTTATGCTCCTAATGTTTCTCCTATGTTGGCATCTCCTTCGATCATGTCGACACCTCCTCCTGTGGTGCACGTTATGCTACGTGTTGAAGAAACCATTTATCATTCTGAGCCGTCTGAGGGCCCTAATATGTACGAGAAAATGGATGAAATGAAAGAAAAATTTCAAGAGCTGAAAAAGGAATTGAAGATCCTGAGGGGTAAATATTTGTTTGGGGAAAGTGTTGTTGAACTTTGCTTAGTGCCCAACATGAAAATCCCTGTTAAATTCAAGGTCCCTGACTTTGAAAAGTATAAGGGACATACTTGTCTTTTGAGCCATCTTGTGATGTACGCCCGTAAGATGTCGACCTAGACAAATAATGATCAATTGTTCATCCATTATTTTCAAGACAGTTTGACCGGTGCCGCTCTTAGGTGGTACATGGGTTTAGACAGTGGCAACGTTCATACTTTTAATGACTTAGGCGAGCTCTTTGTCAAGCAGTACAAGTACAACATAGATATGGATCCCGATCGTGACAAGTTACGGTCCATGTCTCAGAAAGATAAGGAGTCATTCAAAGAGTATGCGCAGAAGTGTAGAGAGCTTGCTGCTCAGATTAGTCCTCCATTGGAAGAGAAGGAAATGACAAAGATCTTTCTGAAGAATCTGAGTTCATTCTATTAAGAGCGAATGATTTCTAGAGCTCCCAATGACTTTAAAGGAAGGTGTCTGAGAGGGCCGTTTGTCTAAAGAAGAAACATCTACTAGCAAGAAGTATGGAGGTGGTTTCTCAAAGAAGAATGAGGGAGAAACCAATTCAGTATCTGTGGGAAGGCAAAGGAGGCCTCATGTAAGTAAGAATTCCAGATCTCAACAGCATCATCATCAAGTATCCTCAATTATTCCAGTATTTACAAACAATTCTACAATTCAATCAACACCAGTGCAACAACAACAGCAATAACAACATACTCACAACAGTCACAATAATTACAACAACAATCAGCATAACAATTATGAAAGGAAGAATGTCACTTTTGATCCTATTCTGATGACCTACGCCGAACTGTATCCTTCTCTTGTCGTCAAGAATTTGATCCAGCCGAAGAATCCTCCGCATACACCTGAGCCTTTGCCATGGTGGTACAAGCCCGATCAACATTCTGCTTTTCAAAAAGGGGCACCCGACCATGACATCAAGAATTGTTATCCATTAAAGTATGAAGTCCATAAATTATTCAAAAGTGGGATGGTGTCCTTTGAGGACCGCGCACCAAACGTCAAAGTTAGTCCATTGCCCGCTCATGGCAATCCTTTTGTGAATATGGTTAATAGTTGTCTTGGTAAATACAAAGTTTTTGATTTTCTACGTATCCAAAGGTCTTTGGTGGAGATACATAGAACTTTGTGTCTGATTAGTGATTGTGAACATGACCACGATGGTTGTGTTATTTACAGTGTTAATTCTTGTGGATGTATGATTATTAAGAGGGACATTTAGAAGATGATGGATGAAGGTGTGATTCAGATCAATCAAGCCAGAGATTTGGGTGATGATGTGAATGTAATTGGGTTAGTATTCAAGACTCCTGAGCGAGTAGTAATCTAGTTTGACAACAACAAAAGAATTGAAAAATCAGTATCGCCATTGGCAATACAGTTAGCGGGCCCCATCCTGTATGCATTCGATAAAGTTGTGCCTTAAAAATATAATTCTACTATGATTAAATATGGTGTAAGACCCAAATTTTGACCCTAATATCCCTCATGTTATCTCATCATATGCATTGGCTTTGGGATCACACCTTGTCATCCTCATTACCTCTTATTCATTGGGTTTGCATTAGGAGAGATCACCAAGCACATTTGATTGTATTATACTTTATTTTTCTCTGTTTACTAACCAAAATACCAAAAATATGTCCATGTATAACTTTGTTTCTTTTGTAGGTAGTGTGGAATCCACAAATGCCTCATCAAGCTCATATCTACGGTTTTAGAACCTAAATGCAAGGAGATCAATCAAGAGATGGTTCACATTGGTTCTAGACATCATACATGGGTCCCCATGTTCTTAATTTATCATTTTTTATCAATAATTCATCAAGGGTTTGAAACTTATTTTCCTTGGAAGCCCTAATTCATCTATGTATCTTGTGCGACTTCCTCAACAAGTTTATTCAAAATTTGATCAAGTTATTTTCAAGGGATACTTCATATTACATCATTTTATACATATATGATCCTCCATGAGTCCAAGAGATCAAGATAACTTCAAGTTTGCAAGTTGGTTCATGGTGGTTGACCAGAGAAAGTCAACTAATCAAAACTGGGGTTCCCTAGACCCTATCTCCTACAATTTTCATCATATGAAAATGATTCCAAGATAAACTTTACTCCTTATGACATTACAAACAACTTTCATGTTGAAGTCAAGATCTAGTTTTGCTTGGAAAGTCATTTTTTATGGTTAAAGATTATAGGTCATTTTGCTTGAACCCTAGTTAGAAGGTCAACTTCTAAGGACCATAACTTGCTAAATTATTATGATATGAAATCCATTTAAGTTCCATGAGCAAATTCAATATGTATTTTTCAACTTTTATGTTTGGAAGAAGTACAAATTCAACTTTAAAATGCATGTTCCAAGAGGAAACATTATAGGCCATTTTGGGCCATTACCATTGGACAAGTGATTTTCCTCAACTTCTAAAATACATAACGCCTTCATGCCAAATCCAAATGAGGTCAAATTTATGACCAAATTTAAGAGGTTTGAAAGAGATACAACTTTGATGAAGGAACTATTTCCATTTGAAGTCCATAGCAAAAGTTATTCAAGGTGGAAGAAGTGAACATTTGACTTAGTACTTAGAAAAATTTCAAATATGTTCGATTTTCCAAACTTCCACCTCAATATTCATCATGACCCAAGCTTCAAATGGAAAAGTGTCCAACATGAAAGTTGTTCGCCTTGATATCACCTTTCAAAAAGTCCAAGATCACTCCATTTTGATCAAATTTGAGGGACTTTCGCATGGCCTATTATTAGGTTTGTTTTGGCAAGATTTGGATTCAAATGATCATTCTTCTTTGCATGCTTCCATTTGATGGTCTCAGTACACTTTATGCACGAATTGGAGATGGATTGCATCATTCTTTAGGCCAAAACCATTGCCCATGCATCCATGTAACTTGGTTTCCAATTTTTGCAAAATTTCAAGTGGTGTAAAGATCAATTCCCTTGCCTATTTAAACAAGCTCATGGCCTTAGAAATCACATCAACACCTTGCCCAAGCTTTTCCAAGAGAACTCAGACCCTCACACCAAAATTTCAAGTGGTGTAAAGATCAATTCCCTTGCCTATTTGTCATATGAAAATGATTCCAAGAGAAACGTTACTCATAATGATATTCCAAACAACTTTCATGTTGAGTTCAAGAGCTAGTTTTGTTTGGAAAGTCATTTTTTATGGTGAAAGATTATAGGTCATTTTGTGTGAACCCTAGTTAGGAGGTCAACTTACAAGGACCATAACTTGCTCAATTTTTATGAGATTAAGGCCATACAAGTTTCATGATCAATTCCAATATTTCCCCTCCAACTTTTATTCTTTGAGAAACTTCAAATTCAACTTGCAAGGGCATGTACCAAGAGGAAACATTATAGGCCATTTTGGGCCATTATCATTAAACAAGCAAGTTTTCTCAACTTCTAAAATACATAACTCCTTCATGCCAAATCCAAATGAGGTCAAATTTGTGACAAATTGAATATGTTTGAAAGAGCTACAACTTTGATGAAAGGACATTTTCCGTTTGAATCCCATAACAAAAGTTATTCAAGGTTGAAGAAGTGAACATTTGACTTGGTACTTAGAAAAATTTCAAATATGTTTGATTTTCCAAACATCCACCTCAAAATTCATCATGATCCAAGCTTAAAATGGAAGATTGTTCAACATGAAAGTTGTTCCCCTTGATCTCACCTTTCCAAAAAGTCCAAAATCACTTCATTTGGCCAAGGATTGAATGACTTGCGCGTGGATTTTTTTCAAGGTTCCATTTGGATGAATCTCTAGATCACTTTTCGACTCCAATTGCATGACTTCATGACACACTTTCAGCATCACTCATGATCAACTTTGGACCTTTTGACATCATTTCATGGGCCTATAACACGCCCATGCATCCATGCAAGTGAGAATTGCTATTTTTGGCATTTTGATGGAAGTGTGTGGAAATTAATTTCCTAGCCTATAAATACATTGTCTCATGCTCAGAATTAGGGACACCTTGCTTAAGCTTTGATTCTGCAACCCTACCCTTCGACATTAGAGCTTAAACTTGAAGGTTTTCAATTGAAAATCGAATTTCAATTTCACTTCTGTTTTGAAGTTGAAATTCGAAGAATCCAAGTCATTATTTGATCCAACTCTCTTCCTGCAAGCTTCTGAAGTCAAGCCATGGCCAATTGGAAGCAAGATCAAGCAAGATTCAAGCTCCTCGAAGGTGATTTTTTAGAAACTTTGTCTCTTCGATTCTCTCTCAATTCTTCACCGTTCTCTTTGATTTTTGGTCGGATGAAGTCCTACCAATGTAGGCAACAAGAGTAAGTTGCTTTGAGGTCAAACTGAAGCAACTCAATTCATGATCCTCAAAATTCAAATCCCTGCATCTTTTAATATACTTGGAATTGGAGAAAATTGAGGCCAAATTCGAGCTCCTGAGTATTTTCTCTTTGAAATAGTGTCCTTGTTTTTCATTTTTCATTAAGTTGAAGGTGGACCAGTCCGGTGAGCTCCACCGGAGAAGATGACCCGAAAGGGTGGCTTAGGCAAAAATGAGTGTTTCGGTGGATTGAAAACCAGAAAGGGCGATCCAGGAAAAAGTTAGAGACATAAAACAGAAAAATCATCCCGGTAGATTGAGTACCCCACCTTGGGGCAATCTAGGCAAAAATTAGGGATTATGGCAAGTAACTACATCCGGCTAGGCCTGATTGTTGAAGCAACATTATCAGTCATTTGGTTTCGATTCATCATTCTCAACCAAAGACAAAAGCATAATGGATTTCAAAGTTTGTAGGGAAACTTGTGGTCATTGTATTCAATGTAGCCCTTTTCCATGTAAATTACCATTTTCACACTTTGTAAAGATCCATGGAGTCCTGCCTTTTGCGGACTACCATTATATTAAATAAAGTTGAGCCTTTATCAAATTATTTTCTATTCTTATTTGTTTCTGTTTAATAAAACTTCATTTTTATGATGATAATTTTTGAAATAAATAAATCAATGAATAACTATTTTTCTGAAAGAATAAGACATTTAATTTAAGAACATTGAATTTGAAAAGGAATGTCAACAGCAATCTGAGAAAGGTAAGTCTTGACGTGTGAAGCATTATTTACTTCCCCAAGCAGTGTTTGGAGGTGTTTGCTCCCCAACTGTTCGTTATACGTCCCCAACAGAGCTGATGTGTTGTTCTCTTTGTAGTTCATCATCTTTCCCCAGTTAAGGCCTTCATGATTTTCATCCTAATTTTGCATTGTATTGTGATTGAACCTTGGATCTCCGGTAGAACCTTTATTTGGTTCTTGGATCCCCAACACCTTTATTTGGTGATTGCATAGCCATGGCATGGTTTCTCCCTTTGTGAGTTCCTACAGGTCTAGTTGATATTCTTGGTACCATGGAATTGGTTTATTTCTCAATCTCCAAGAAGAGTCTTGTCACTGTTGTTTTTCCTTTTAAGGAATATGTTGTTGTTTGAATCCTTGTGTGGCGTTTGATTTGACCATGATGATTTTTATTCCCTAGTGAAGCCCCTACAGAGTTGATATTTGATTGATGGAATCCCCATAAAGTTGTCTGGTTCCCCACTCAAAGTTTTTCCTCTTGTTGTGATGTGGATTCCTCGCGGAGTTTCCTCTTCTGATGAAAGATCTCCCCGTTCAGGCATTGTTTGATTCTGAGCAACGTTGATGTAGTCGTCCCCTATAAGGTTATCTCCAATTTGATATGGTGTTGACTTGCGGCTATGAAGTATATATATATATATATATATATATATATATATATATATATATATATATATATCCTTCAGCTTGAAGATGTGGATCCTCAGCAGATCTCTCTTATCCTCAGTAGTGCTTTCGTTCCCCAACAGAGTTGCCAAGCTATATTTTGTCCTCTCACAAAGAGTTTGAGATTTAAGCAAGATCTTTGTCAACCATTGCTTATACTCTAGCAGTTATTCCTCCTCTCCCGAGAGTTGAGTATGGAAGTTGGATATGTTCTGATCCCCATGGTTTCTACTGATATGTATATATTCTTCATTTCCTCTGAGCGCCGAGTCTTCAACAGTTTTTGGTCGGATGAATGTCCTCCATGCCTTTCCCCAACCAGAGTTGAGCATTTGATTTGGATTGTTATATCCCCAATCTTCCTTGAGTACATGGTTATGTGCTATTCCCAGGGAATGGAATACTTGAAGATAGGATTTATATCCTCGACGATTTATTTTCATCCCTAGGAGTTTCTCCAGTTGGTTTTCCCATCTTGTTGAGATTAGCCGAGTATCTAGTTATGATGATTGGATCTTCATGTTTGTATCCTTTGTGCTCGTTCGTCAGCATAATCAGATACATACTCATGCATATACATGCATAAGCATAACATCAGATATTCCATGTTTGGTCTTCTACCCAGTAACAGGTAGTTGTAAATCCTTTTTTACCACCAAGTCTATCCTTTATATGTTTACCTTAATCGGTAACGGATACTCTTCGCGGCAAGTCTATCCTTGATATGTTTACCTTAATCGGTAACAGATATTCTTCCTTCGGTCTTCTACCCAGTAACCGGTAGTTGTAATTCCTATTTATTTCTGGTAGTCTATCCTTGATATGCTTACCTTAACCGGTAATGGATATTCTTCCTTTGGTCTTCTACGTATTCGGTAGATGTAAATCCTATTTCTTTGTGAGTGTATCCTTGATATGTTTACCTTAACCGGTAATCGATACTCTTTGTGGCAAGTCTATCCTTGATATGTTTACCTTAACCAGTAACGAATATTCTTTCCTTTGGTCTTCTTCCCAATAACTGGTAGATATAAATATTATGTTTTTTGTGTGGTCGATCACCTTTATTAAGATTCCTTAACCGGTAGTTGGTGATTCTCCCTGACAGTCTATCCTTGATATGTTTACCTTAACCGATAACGGGTGTCCCTCTGACCGAGTGTATTATCTTCCTACCCAGTAATAGGTGGTAGATAATATATCTATTTTACTCCCGTGTTGAAGTTTTTCTTCATCAGTTGAGTCTGGATTCATATTTCTTTGTGAAATTGAATTTCCTTATTTGGGTATTTTAGATTCATTCTGATTTACGCCTTTCCCTAGTGGGTGTTTCTTGTTGTGTTGGTTGTATTCCAATACATGCGGATTCTTTTTCCCCAGTCCGAGTCTTTTCATTGATTTATTTTCATGGAAATCCCCTCGTGTCTCCAATAGTTTTTAAGTTGTAGCCTGGCCTACGCATAACATTTTATCCCCAGAGTCTTTGTCCCCTTAGTGAGTTTTCCTTACGGAATGCATTGTGTAAGACGCTAATTTTGACCTTAAGATCCGTCATGCCATCTCATAGCATTGCATTGGCATTGGGATCACATCTTGGTATCATCCTCACCCATCACTCATTGGGTTTGCATTGGGATAGATAACCAAGCATTTGTGATTGTATCATATTTTATTTTCTTTGTTTTACTAACCAAAATCCCAAAAATATGTCTAGTGTAGCTTTGTTTATTTTGTAGGTAGTATGTATATCCACCTATGCCTCATCAAGCTCACAACTAGGGTTTGAGACCCTCAATACAAGTGATCAATTTAGCAAAGGTACAAATTGGTTCAAAGAATCATATATGGATCCCCGTGTTCTTTATTTATCATTTTGATCAAGAATTCATCAAGAGTTTGAAGCTTGTTTGTCAAGGAAGCCCTAATTCATCTGGGTATCTTATGTGCCTTCCTCAACAAGTTTCTTCAACATTTGGTCAAAGATATCATGGTATACTTCATTTAACTTCATCACAAGCATATATGATCCTCCATTAGCCCCAAACACTAAGATAACTTCAAGTTTATAAATTGGTTCAAGGAGGTTGACCAGAAAAGTCAACTAGTCAAATCTAGGGTTCCCTAGACTCTATCTCCTACAATTTTTGTCATACGAAAATGATTCCTAGAGAAATTTTATTCTTTATGACATTCCAAACAACTTTCATGTTGGCATCAAGAGCTAATTTTTCTTGGAAAGTCATTTTGATGGTGAAAGATTATAGGTCATTTTGTTTGTGCCCTAGATGGAAGGTCAATTTCCAAGAACCATAACTTGCTCAATTTTTATGATATGAAGATGATCTAAGGTGCATGATCAATCTCAAGATGTCTTATTCAACTTTTCTTCTTTGATAAAGATCAAATTCAACTTTCAAGGGAATTTTCCATGAGGAAACATTATAGGTCCATTTTGGTCCTCATCATTGAACAAGCATTTTCCCTCAACTTCTAAAATCCATAACTCCATCATGCAAGCTCCAAATGGTGTCAAATTTGTAACCAAATTGAATATGATTGAATTAGATACAACTTTGAAGAAGGAACCAAAGTTATTTGAAGCTCATAGCAAAAGTTATTCATGATGGAAAAAGGGGTCATTTGACTTTTACCATAGAAAAGTTTCAAGTATGTTTGATTCCTCCAACTTCAAGGTCAGAATTCATCATGATCCAAGTTTGAAATGGAAAAAGTACCAACATAAAAGTTGTTCCTAATTATGATATATTTACAAAGAGTCCAAGATCATTCCATTTGGATCAAAATTGAGTGACATGAGCATGGTTTCTTTCCATGGCCCAATTTGACAACTTTTGAACTCAAATGTTACACACCTTTGCATGGCTTCATGTTTTGCTCTCAGCATCATTTGTGCATGAATTTAGACTAATTACAATGATCATTTGGGCCTAAACACATGCTTATGCGTCCATGTAGATGAAATACTATGTTTGGATTCAAATTTGAAATGTGTAGAAATCATATTGCATTGCCTATAAATTAAACTCTATAGCCTCAGAATTGAGGAGAGCCCTTTCCCAAGTTATGCCAAGCAATCTCAGAACCCCGTTGCATATAATACCTTGAGGATTTCATTGAAATCGAGCTTCTAGTTCAACTTCTATTTCTGAACTAGAACTCCAAGGATTCACATCCATTTTGATTCTAATCATCTTCTGCAAGCAAGAGGAAGCAAGGTCAAGTGGAATTGCATCAAGATCGAGCCTCATCATTGCAACCCGAAGGTGAACTTTCACAAACTTCTCTTCTTTGATTCTCACTCATTTCTTAATATTTTTGCTTGAATTGTCATTGGATGAAGTCCTACAAGTGTAGGCATTGATATTGAGTTACTTTGAGGTTGAATTGAAGCAACTCAGTTTTGGAACCTCAAATTTCAACTCCACATTTCTTATTATAGAGTGAGAGTTGAATGATTTGGAGGTCATATTTGGAATCCTCTTGATTTTCTCTTCAATTTGATGTATGAACCATAAATTTTGGTGACACTTTTGTTGGATCAATCTGTTGAGTGTGGCCGGAGAAGATGACCAGAGCTAGGGCTCCGGTGGTGTGATGGCACAGTCCAAACCATCTGATCTATTGCCCACTTTCTAATCACATCCCTCCATTCTGATTACCAATGCTACATGCGTGTTGACTATAGACTAAGGTCGATAGCGCGTGCTGGCCATCAGATCAGCCACCTCAATTAATGAGGGAGCTCTGATGACCCTTATTTTTTCTGATTAATTCTATTTTCCATTTAATATTTTAAATAGAATTTTCTCATTTAATTCACTATAATTTCAATTTTAATCCAAAAATTATGGGACTTTCACCAAAATTTCACAAATAATTTCGTTATCCATTTTGTAAATTAAAATTAATTTTTGGATTGAGTTTGATATTTTTAGTGAATTTTGTGGATTTTGACTTATTTTTAATTAATGTTAAATGCTTATGACTTTCAAAAAATGCCAAAAAAAATAGTCAATAGCCCTTTGACCTTGTTTGACCTAGGATAAATACCTTGGCCATTTCTTTGGTGATTTGAAGGGATTTGAGGTTTTTGACCTTTTAAAATGTATTTTTCTTCATTTAAAATTTGGAATTAAATAGTTTAATTTCTTTAATATTTTGTTGATCTTTTCTTTTGACTTTGTGTTGACTCAACTTCTGTTTAGCCTTGATCTTGGTAGAATTGGACATTAATTTGATCAATATCATTGGATTTAGGGGGTTGATGATGTTTGAGCTTCATCCCTCAAAATGAATGGATGGTATTGATCAAATAAAGTTCATGCCTTAATCAATTTGGGATATTTTTCACTTAATATCTTCATCTTCAACTCTCTTATTTCCCAATCCATTCATGGCCAGTGATTGCTCATTAGATTAAAATGCTAGTTGATTCATTAATGACCTTGTGTCAGATGAATCAACATGAGCTTGATTGAGATAGGTCTATCCCCCATTATTTTTTTGTGTGGTATGCTTTAGGAGCTTGGTCTATAGCATGCATTAACACTAATATTATTATTGCCCGACCTCCGATAGTTGTGACTTCTACCTAAGTCCAATTACGATTGCTTAACATAGCATTAAATTTTTCCCAAAGGCATAGCATTTTTATAAGTGAGATTATAAGTCTCCCATTCCTCATGGTATTGTGTGAAGATTTTGCCTATTTCCTATTTATGAGAGCTAGTGACATACTTGTTAATTTATCCAAGTTGTAGCCCTTCTTATGAATGATGTCTCGGTTCATATTATCATGCTTGTGAGTGGATGCTTGAGTTTTCTCCAAAAAATGACTTTAAAAACAATCTTGTCTTCTTCCACTAACATTCACTAATATCTCTTTATTATTGACTTTTTTTAATTCCATTTACTTTAATGCAATTTAAATTCTTGCACTTTATCATTCATTGTCATTTACATTCATGCAATTTTTTTATGTTTCAGTCATTCTCACTTTGCTCACTTGAGCCATATTTTGTGTTTGTGATTTTTTTTGTCATCTTAGGAACTTAAAATACTTCATAAAAATAAAAACCCTAAAAAATACGTTGGTGGACTGTTGGACCTCTGTTTGTGACTTGATCTGAATCCTACGGACTTAGAGTAGGAAACATCCCTATGCTTTGGAAGAGACTTGGCCAATGCCATTAATTTAAGACTGGCCTATCTTGGCTAATGCCATTAATCTGATACAAGCTAGAGAAACACCTTTGGTTTATCTGTTGCACCCTTTTCTATGCTTAAGTTATTATTTTGATCTTATTGATATTATCTAATGGTTTCTCTTTGAGTATGTTTCAAGGGGTATTTCATCTGATACATTTAAAGGACATTGAAGATTTCTGGCTTTGGAGTGCTTGCTTGGATGTTTGGTTATGTTTATTTGATACAATTGGTCTTCTTATTAATTGCTTGGATGATTATGCTTTGTTGCTTGCTTGACAATCCAAAGGAAATGGGTTTCTATCTGACAATTTTGTCTTGTGGATGCTTCCCATTGGTTAGATATATTCAACTCTAAACTTTTAAATCCTGTCTAGGATAGTCCCTTCATCTCCTCATCCTTGTTTAATTTCAAAAACTTCTTTGCTTGTGTTTTCAACTTAGACTTGTTTTAATGAGTAGAAACCTTGACCTTATGCTATTGACTTTCAAAATATTTTCTTAATCAAACTTGTAAATGGACTTAATCATATTGAGTTTATTTTCAAAAAGACAAAAAAAAACTAATAACCTCATCAAAACATTTTGGCCACTTTGTGTCTTTTCTTTTAAACTTTTCAAAAGAGAGCATTTACATTTGAGTTATCTTTGGTTGAGATATAACTCTCCCATTCCATGATATATTGATTGTAAGACTTTCCATTTATTAAGGGTTAGTGGCATACTTGTTGCTTGAATCCAAGTTGGAGCCCTCCCTCTTAAATGTTGAAAAGCCCTCATTATCGGTGGATGTTTGGTTGAGTATTTTCCCGTTGATAACAAAAGATCTTTAATCTTTTGTTAAAATCAATCCACCTATCTTTGAAATTTTTACCATGAACTACGAGGTTTTGATCCCTCATTTTTATGTTGGTACATAGGCATAAGACCGAAAGTCTTATCAAACACAAAATGTAAATAAATTAATTCTTTTCTCATCCCCTCATTCTACTTTTTAGAATAATCTTTTTCAACCAAAACACTTGCACACAAAAAGGGCTCTCTAGGAGTACCTAGGACACTTTGGGTGCTAATACCTTCCCTCTGTGTAACCAACCCCCTTACCTGTAAACTCTGACATTTAATTAGTTTTGATTTGAAAACTTCTTATCTTTGGGTATTGTTTGTGCTTTTCACTTTTCCTTTGGAAATAATAAAAGCGCGTTGGCAACTCTGGTTTTATTGACGTTGAGCTAACCAATAGCTCAATGGTCATGAATTTACAGCTACATAAAGAAAGTGGCGACTCTGCTAGAGAGTAGTCCTCAGTGGGTTTAGCCTAATTTTTGTGTGTATTATATTTATTGATTATTGATGTTTGTTTGTTTGTATATATTGTATGTTTGATACTTTCTGTCTGTTATGCTTGATGATCTCTATGTGGTAAGATAAGTTCTAACCCAAACTTTAGTGCAATCTAAGATTTGAGGGTGGTATAGTCATGTTGGCTTTGAAGGAGTTATTCCTGAAAGAGTTGACGTGAGATCCCCCATTCAGTGGAGACCCCTTTGGAGTTGCTGAGGTCACACGAGTAAGTCGTGGATAAGCATTACTTTCTCTGATCTGGGAGTCTGACAATCAGTCATTTGCATTTCTCCTCATGACCATTTCACGTTTAAACTCTTCACTTCATATTGAAAGATCTTTTATTCATTCATGTTACAATCATTTCATTCATGAATGATTAAAATAATTTTCCACATGTCTTCGGTTCACGTTCATGTTCTACATTCTGATGTTCGATTTTTTCATATTACATGGGGAAATCACTATTCACCCATATTTGAGAACTCACATATTCATTCATGTTACAATCATTTCATTCATATCCTAGATTGTCATCACACGAGTACATGGAAATTCTAAAATACAAAGAAATATTTTTCTTTCATTCGCATCACATATACATGTTTGGAATTGTTACAATAGATGTGGAAGTTGATACATTCACCAATGCATCTACAAGCAACTTGGAACAATGTTTCCCATAGAAAAAAAAGAAAACTTCCACGGAGATATGCTAAAGAATTCATGAGCCGTACTAGAAGTCACTTATTTTTTTAGGTCTTTTGGCTGGAAGCAATTCTTATTAGTCATGGAACAAAAGGAGCCAACAATTCTTCGTGCATACACTTCCTTGTGTTTAACCAAGTCAAGGACATTGAAGAAAAGTGAAATATTGGAGTCACTAAAGAATTCAGGACTGCCTGCAAATGAAGACAATGCTGTTGCGATGATGTGATTTCTAGATGCACATACCTCACTTGTGAGATTTTGGAAATGCTTTCCCTGTAGTTTACTTGGGGAGCTCCAACATTAGCTTCCACCTTATATTCTCTTTTAAGGCGATCAACAATGATTTCCAGATGCAATTCTCCCATTCCTTCAATGACTGTCTGATTTATCTCTTCATCACGGGAAAAGTGGAAAAAAGGGTCTTCCTGTGCAAGCTTGACTAAACCAGCTGCCATCTTGCCAATATCAGCTTTAGTCTTGGGTTCAATAGCAATCTTAATCACAGGATCAGGGAAGTCCATCTGCTCAAGCATGACCAGACTCTCAGGGCCACACAACGTTTCACCTGTTATAGTGTCTTTTAAACCAGCAAGAGCAACAATATCTCCTGTTAAAGCTACTCCAACATCTTCTCTACTGTTAGTAGCAATTTCTCAGAAACCTACAACTGTTATAAAGGCATTGCAAATTATTATGAAGCTTACAATTCGAATGTGCATCAGGGCATACATTTCTTGAGATCATACTTACCGTTGCTGAACATTACAGTGTAATTGTACCTTCAGTATTGAACAAGCATCACATTGGCGGGATTTCTCAAACACCTTCCGTAGGCCTTGATCTTCATAAGATTGCCTCCCGAGAAGACAGTTTCACCAAAGATGAAATAGTTTCAGCATACACTGGTCCTGTTTCAACATGTTACTGGTACGGCGACCAACACGGTAAGACATTATCTTCCTAATGGAAATCCTGCATCTCCATTGAATTTTGTCCACACTATTGGCTCCCCTACACAGTCATCGATGGAGCCGTTATCTGGTGCAACTCTATCTCCTGTAAAATCATCTGATATTTCCTCGAGTGGATTACAGTTTAAACTAAGAGGCAGCCCGTCTGTTAGAAATAATGATATCAGTAACAATAGCCTTCGCCAGCTATGTTGCAAAATCATTTTAACTAGTCTGGAATTCAGTTTAAAACCTGTGACATATGCCGAAATCTTCAACCATATGCTGAATTGGCTGGTGAATTGGGACCAGAGACAACATGGAGTTGATGAATCTGATATTATTAAGTCAATGAGACTGACAATAGCTCGAACCTACAGTTGGTATCTGTTAATTGCTCTGATTTTGCTGATAAGCCTAAGAAGCAAGTTCTCAAAGCAGTAGAAAAGGTCTTGGCAGGATCGATAAGGAGAGAAATGGCACTCGAGGAGTTTTGCTCAAAGCATACTACTGAGATAATGCAGCTTAATCGCTTGATGAACAATGCAGAAATGAGGAAGAGAAGTGCAGTGATACATCCCCACCGTCTTCGTCCATGATAAGTGTAACACCCTTCTAAAATACCCCAATAATTAATTAAAACAACAAAATATGAATAAGAGTAGATATGCAATTTCAGGGTGTCACACTTGACACTTCACACCATTCACCAAAATAACTTGTCATGCTCATTTATTAATCAAAATAAAACATTGCACAATTCGCAGCGGATAGAAATCTAACAACATGCAAACCATGTAACACATTACATGTAAAATTGTTCAACAACCAAAAATGAAAACAAAGTAAAACATCCCGTCCCGATGTTACATATACCAGAGCATGACCCACTAAGGAACTACACTAGACTCCAAGCACTAGCTTCTACTCAATCACTGCTCGTTACCTGAAACATAGTTGTAAGGGTGAGTTCCTCAATCGATATAATAAGCATTATAAAATATCATGTAATGCTAAGTAAATTAACACATTCATCACCCTAATCATATCACACATTCAGCAACGGCAACATCAACTCATAATCATACTCAACACAAACACAAAACACACGTATAATATTGGAATACATCCATTCATATTATACGCCATACAATACATTATGAAATGAGACTCCATGCATGCGGTACCGACTATTCGTGAACACATAGTTCAACCTCACCGATCAAACCCAGATACGGCTACCAAGCTCACTAGTCCCACTCATTTGAGACCTAGTGACTCACTCACTAATTCCTCACCATGGGAATTAGCTACCACCATAAAGGCTATGCTATGCACGCTAAATCACCTAGCATGCAAACATCAACAACAATCCACAATGGACATATGCTCACACTCTAAGCCATAAACAGTCCATCCACAATTGCATACATAATAGATATATTCACAGCATTATGCATACCATCATACATCATCAGCATATTTATCACAGAATCATATCATGTCATGCCAAATAATAAATCACAGTATTAGCACACTCTACTAATACCTATACTGTTCAAAACAACGGGAAATGATCCCTACTATATCATACATCAGCTAAATTACATCACTCAGCTGAAACGACCAAAACTGCACAACAACAGCTCAGAAAAATCAAACTTCTGCCCATACACGTATGCCTCATGCCCATACGCGTATGGCACATTTCCTAGCCAAGCCCATACGCGTATGGCCTGTCTCTTACGCGTATGCTACGCGTACCACTTCTCCCATACGCGTACCAACAGAGACAAAACTACGTTAGAACATCATCTTCTTCATTCATACGCGTATGGCCTCACCCCATACGCGTACCACTCACAGGCTACGCGTAAGTACACGCGTATGGTGCGTATCAGCACCAGTCTCCTCCCCTCCAGGCCATCTCATACGCGTATGGCCTAGTGTCATACGCGTATGACCAGAAACCAAAATTCCAGATCTGCTATGGGTTTTTCTCTGCTACGAGATTTCTCAAATCCAACCTCCCACAGTCCAATTTTTACACAGCATTCGTTCATATTATCTAACACAGATCATACCCATTCAATTTCACAATTTCTAACCTTATTACATCTAATTCCTACGAATTTTCTTCAATTATAAACCCATATCTCATTCATCCATAAGTTCACAATTTGCAGCATTCATCATCCTAATTAGAGTCAATTCAATGGCTTATTACTACCCATTACATGTTAACCCATAATGCCCATTAAACGACGATAAACCCCCCTTACCTGAGTTAATCCGGCAAATCCTTTAACTTCAAGCTTTTCCCTTCTTCAACCCTTTTTCTCTTGCTCTTCCTTTTTGCCCTTTTTCCACTTTTTAGTCGCTTCTCTGTTTTCACGTGTAAAAACCTTTTTACTAAATGGGACTCTTTACTGATTCCAAAAATCGTTCCAATTCCAACTTTATTATTCCAATAATAATAATCCAATAATATTCCAATTATTTAATTAAATTAATAAATATACTAATAATAATATATATGAATGGTTTATCTTTTATTTTGAAAAATAATACCCTCTCATTCATATTATCATCATAATATACTATTAAACTTAAATTAAATAATTATCATATTTTATCGGGGTTTTACAACTCTCCCCCACTAAAAGAGTTTTCGTCCTCGAAAACATACCTCAAGCGAATAACTCTGGATAAGACTCCTTCATCTGACTCTCAAGTTCCCAAGTCACATTGCCACCTGCTGGTCCTCCCCAAGCTACCTTTACCAAAGCAATCTCTTTACCCCGCAACTGCTTCAACTCTCGATCCTCGATCCTCATAGGTGATGTTTCAACAGTCAGGTTATCTCTCACCTGTACATCATCTACTTGGACCACATGCGACGGATCAGGAATGTACCTCCTCAACTGAGACACATGAAAAACCTCATGCAAATTCGCAAGTGACGGCGGTAAAGCGATACGATAGGCTACCTCCCCTATCCTCTCCAAAATCTGATAAGGACCAATAAATCGAGGTGTCAACTTCTTCGACTTCAAAGCTCGACCAACCCCAGTTATCGGAGTAACACGAAGAAACACATGATCTCCCTCTTGAAACTCAAGTGACTTCCTCCTCTTGTCGTGATAACTCTTCTGACGACTCTGAGCAATCCTCATCTTCTCCTGAATCATCTTAATCTTTTCCGTAGTTTGTTGAACAATCTCCGGTCCAACCACAACACTCTCACCGGACTCATACCAACATAAAGGTGTCCGACATCTCCTACCATACAAAGCTTCAAACGGTGCCATACCAATGCTCGAATGAAAACTATTGTTGTAGGTAAACTCAATCAAAGGTAAATAACAATCCCAAGCACCTCCCTTTTCCAAAACACAAGCCCTCAAAAGATCCTCCAGTGACTGAATCGTCCTCTCAGTCTGACCATCAGTCTGCGGATGATATGCAGAACTCAATCTCAGCTTAGTTCCCAAAGCCCTCTGCAAACCTTCCCAGAACTTCGATGTAAATCTAGGATCTCTGTCCGAAACAATACTCGACGGAATACCATGCAAACTTACAATTTTCTCAATATACAACTCATCTAATCTCTCTAACGGATAATCCATTCTGATCGGAATGAAATGAGCCGATTTTGTCAATCTGTCAACAATCACCCAAATAGCTTCAAAATTCTTAATTGTCCTCGGTAAACCAGAAACAAAATCCATACTGATACTATCCCACTTCCACTCTGGAATAGCCAACGGTTGCATTAGCCCAGACGGCTTCTGATGCTCAATCTTTGACTTCTGACAAGTCAAACAAGAATAAACAAAACTCGCAATTTCTCTTTTCATTCCCGGCCACCAAAATAACTTTTTTAAATCATGATACATCTTCGTAGCCCCAGGATGAATACTCAGGCCACTACGATGTCCTTCCTCAAGAATACTCTTCTTAAGTTCGGTAACATCCGGAATACACACCCGATTACCAAATTTCAAAACACCATTCTCATCAACTCTGAATTCACCACCTTGACCTTGATTCACTAGAGTCAACTTATCAACCAAAAGCACATCGGATTTCTGACCCTCTCTAATCTCATCCAGAATACCACTCGTTAACTTCAACATTCCCAATTTAACACTATTGTGAGTACTCTCACACACCAAACTCAAGTCTCTAAACTGCTCAATTAAATCCAATTCCTTAACCATTAACATAGACATATGCAATGATTTCCGACTCAATGCATCAGCCACTACGTTTGCTTTACCCGGATGGTAATTCAAACCAAAGTCATAATCCTTCAGAAACTCTAACCATCTCCTCTGTCTCATATTCAGCTCTTTCTGATCAAACAAATACTTTAAACTTTTATGGTCACTGAAAACCTCAAATCTTGACCCGTACAAGTAATGCCTCCATAACTTCAGAACAAATACCACAGCTGCCAACTCTAAATCGTGTGTCGGATAGTTCCTCTCATGAACCTTCAGTTGTCTCGAAGCATAAGCTACAACCTGCTTATTCTGCATCAAAACACCACCCAAACCCAACAATGAAGCATCACAGTAAACCTCAAATGGTTTCGACGGACTTGGTAATATCAGAATAGGAGCAGTAGTTAACCTTCTCTTTAACTCTTGGAAACCTTCTTCACATTTTGAGTCCCAAACAAACGCTTGCCCCTTTCTAGTCAACATCGTCAATGATCGCTCGACTGGGTGAGTCGAGAATGGGATACAAACTGCAAGTGCACAGTTCTATCGCGTAGTTTTAAAAGATATCGATCCCACAGGGACTTATGAATCGATATACCGTTATCTAAGGTTACTACGTAAATCTAAGGTGAAAATGTTTGATTGTTTGGGGAAAAACTAAGAGCTAAACTAATATCTAGATTAAATATTAATAAAACGGATATCGGTATGTAGTTCGTCAAAACTAGGGAATCAAGTCTTTGTCGGTTTCTTGGTTTTAAAATGAATCGTTTCGGTTAACTTTATTGGTTAAAGGTTCTATCTCAAACTCTCGCTCTGTTGAATAAACCATGATTTTATATTAATGTTGCTGTCACTTATAATTAAGTCAAAAACCATATTTTGAAAACAATAAAGTTGCAGAAACTCTTTTTAAGAAAATACTGACCGTTTTAAACACCCTTATCTCAAACTCTCGCTCTGTTGACTTAGGTTATATAATTAAATCCAAATGCTTAACTCTCGTCCTCACATTCAATCTTTAAAAATACTTTTTGGAAAAGGTCAGAATTTAATTAACTCTAAAACTTGCTCTCGCCCTGATCTAGAATTAATGCCTAACTTACACTGTCTAGTTAAAATCTCAAACTCTCGCTCTATTGATTTTAACTTCTTTATGTCTTTTACTTTTGTAAAAAATCTTGTTATTAAACCTGTAAGTTGAGACCGTAAAAAGATTGATTTTGATTTTAAGTTTAGGTAGACCGACTCAGTCTCGATCCCTTATTCTGCTTACTTTACATACCGATACCTAGGCAAATTAGCCAGACATGCTAAATAAATAAGAATTTATATCATGCATAAACAGACTCATTCCAGGCAGGCAATATGAATAAACAATAGAATAAAACATTAAAAATTAAATAACAATTAAAGAACCTGAATGCGTAATACAATGGTCTTGAACACTCCACCACAAGCCGGTAGGATTTGTTCTTGGATTCTTCAATTAGACAGTAAATTAAATCAAGGAAATAAAACTGGAATATAACGTAAGGTTAAATCCGGTATAAAGTTGCACAATAGTTTCCGGTGTAGAAACTATTATGCGAAAAATATCTAAAAGCTAAAACTGGAAAGGTAAATTTGCAAGGGAAAAAGAATGTAAAGCTTGCAAAAGAAATAAATAAAATAAACAATGCTAAGTTGCTGGAAAGGAAGAAAAATAAGCAAAGGCGTGAAAAGAAAATTTGGCAGAGCTTCGGCAAACTGAGCGTGCAAAAACTGAGACTCTTTTAGGTTTGTGAGATGGCTATTTATAATAGCCTTGGTAACTGCCTTCCGTTTCCCACGAGTCTTCAGCATGGCTAAATACACGGCGTGGGCATAGGACACGAACTCTCTCAACGTTCTTCTTCAATTCTTCTGAGAGCGTGACTTGCGCCAAAAAGCTAGTGGAATGGTGTGACGCTCGTCACACCATGTGTGACGCTCGTCACAGGGATGCTTCTAGTGTGACGCTCGTCACAACCCTTGTGACGCCCGTCACAGGCACAACGTGCGCTTTCTTTTGGGCTGGGCTTGGTCTTTGATATTTGTTTCCTTTTTACTCCTTTCTACACCTCCTTTTCTTCCCTTTTTCACTTTTGCTTCAAAATGGGTACCTGATGTAAATAGAAAAGAAATACTGCATAATATCTGATAAAATGGGATAAATTAAAGTAAATGATAATATAATCTAATTGAATTAAGTCTTCAAATGTGATATAATTTCATGTTATCAAACTCCCCCATACTTAAATCTTTGCTTGTCCTCAAGCAAAATTCAGTATAGAACTTGTTAAAAGTTTTAGCCAGATGAAATTTCAAAGCACACATCAATTCGTACTAGGTTGCAAATGGATTTTTGTTTAGGAGGACTCGAGTTTAATCTTGACATCAACAACTACCGTTACAACTTAGATAACCCTACTTTATGCCAATCAGTTCAAGTACCCTATGATAGCTATCCTGGTTCCTTTAGTCTTATTTCACCCGCTTTCATTCTAGCGAAATCACATTAAGCCCTTTATCTTTTCGCGCACATAGTGGAGTAACCGGTTAGTGATTATGATCCGCTTTTAGCTAGAAGTTCTGGTACATAAGTCGGATAACTTCATCATTCAGCCCATTGCAAATTGCGGGGGATCGAACCGTAGTCCGCCCTACCAAGTTCAGCACCAGATACCTGCTGAACCAACTCATAATGGATCTTTCGTATTGTGCTTTTGCATGATCTGCAACCTTTAGATTAAATGATCTGGTAAGGATCACCTAATTTACTTAGTGCATTTCTTGATATATTTATATATCTTAGGTTACTTTGGGGATCATTCACTTATATTCATCGGCCCTCCATGTAGTTTGCTATTAAGATGGTGCTGACTTCTGTATAAACTACTTGGGGTTGCCATAGAACTAAAAGTTCAAGGAATCGGTATAATAGGTACTTATCCTGCTTTAACATATTGAGGTTCTCAGAGCGTTGTTATGGTAATGATTTTGTTTTGATTTCACTCAAATTTTATAAAGTAAGCAACCTTTATACTTATTGGGTGTGTTAAAAATTATTTTGTTATGGCTCAAGAAAATTGAGGGGAATAGATAATAGAAAATTTTTCACACTTAGGAACTTAACTTAAAATAATTTTTTTTTTTTTTTTTTTTATAGGGAAAAAAAGGGAAATAACGATGAAAGGGAGAGTACATACTTGAAAAATGCGAATGGAAAGAATATTGTTTCCCCCCCATACTTAAACTAAACATTGTCCTCAATGTTTTAAGGGAAAGAAATACAAAATGGAAATGAAAAGAAAAAGGAAATATAACTAAGGCTGCCTACCGCCTCTGGTTCTTGGACCTGGTGATCTTTGACGTATGTCTAAGTTGTCGAACCTGCTGAACAATTCAGTAAACCGCTGGTCGGTTATGGCATTCCGAGCGTCCTGTTGCTGTTGCATTTGACGCATCATCTGCATCATCTCTGCATTCTGTGCCTGCATGCCATCAATAGCATCCATAATGTCGTCGTTGGTCGCAGGCCTTCTTCGTCGACGACGTTGGGAGGATGGGCCGGCTGCATTACGGGAAGGGTTGAGCGGGACTGATTGTTGTGTTGGCGGATGGTCACCTTGTTCCATTTCTTCAAACTCATCAGTTTGCTGGTTTGTTTGTGAAGGCTCGGTGGTTTCAGGAGCGCTAAGATCGTAGAGGTGGCGGTCGGGGTTTGTGACATCAGTTAGGGTGGTATTGGGTAGCACAACACTCGGGACTGCTTGGTTGTTCACCATAAGATAATAGCCTCCGCCTACTCTGTTTTTAATCAGGCGGCTAGAACGGCAATAGCTGATATCCATAGACAGGGGAGGTAGGGATTCTAAAGTTTGGAGTTTATCCCCTAGGTTCAGGCCAAGTGCTATGGAGGTTATTAATCCACCAATTATAAAGGGTTGCCGGCCTCTAGCACATAAGGTGCGGATATGATGAAAGAGAAAGGAGGCGGCGTTTACCTGGGCTTGCGGTTCGAAGACGCACTGGAGGAAAAATAACTCCTTTGAGTTGACCTTGCTGTTGTTTGGTCTACCAAAAACTGTGTTTTGCAAGATACGGAGAAAATAACGGATGGTGGGGTTATGGATGTGGGAGAGAAGGAGTTCTTCCCAGTTGTAGGTCTCTATACCGGAAATTTTCTTAAAAAGGTCAAAAACGCCAACTGTGTTCCAGTTTAGGTCGGGAGGGATTCTGGGGTAGACTTGGCCTTCTGTGGTAAATTGTAGCATGGTACTCAATTGGTTTTGGGTTAGAGAGTACTCGGTGTTAAACATGCGGAAGGTTGCGGTACCGGTCAGAAATTCACCCTCACCGGCGGGAGTGGTGTAGTCGTAAGAACTTAGGAATTCTAAGGTTAGGGAAGGGTAGGTGGGTTGGTTATGAGTGCAAAGGAAGGTTAAATCGGCTTTACGGAGCATCCACTCGATACCTTGGAGTAAGCCTAATTGTTGTAAACAAGTTAAATCGGGGTACCTGGTGGAAGCGACGCCTCGCTGCTGGAAGCGCTCGAATTGCTCTTGCTGATAGTTGTCATCTCCGGATCGGAAGATGATATTTCCGAAATTTTGATTTCCCGCCATTGTGATGAATTTTTTGAAGGGATGATTTGGAAAGAAAAAGAAATGTATTTGATATGAGAGAATTGTTTTGTGGTGAATGAAGGAAGTTTTGGTAGGTATTTATAAGAGAAGGATTGGGAGGTAGAAAGAAAAAGTGGTTGAAGAGTAATTAAGTGTGGTAAACGAAAAAATGAATGGGGAAGGTAAAAATTAAAGTGTAACGTTCGTCTCCAACGGCTCCCTAACGTTCACATGTCTGAGGGGCGTTACGCTCGTCACAAGGCTGTGACGTTCGTAACAGGCGTTTTGCGTGCCGTTCGTCATGGAGTGTGTGACGCTCGTCACACAGTCCTTTTTGGCAAGGCTTCAGTAGCGCTTCACAGAATTACTTTGGTAGCGTATTTTAATGTTTCATTTTGCTTATGATCATTTTTAGTCTGCAGTTTTAATGTATTGTGCACGCTTACTTGCTTTGTATAATAATAATAGGTAACAACAGTAGAGCATAATAGCCATTGCATAATAAAATTAACTAAACAGCTTCAATAAAAATGATCATAATGTATTACAGGGAAGGAAAATAATGAAATGAAATAGAAATAAACATGAATTCAAATAACATTAATGAAAAATCTAGCCTAAAACTAAATAACTTAGAAAGAAAAATAACTAAATTCCATCTATCTTCGGATCTCTGGCCGGAGGAGCAAAAGAGTTAACATGATGCCGTAACATACGTAACTGACTTGCCGTGCTGCTCATGTATTCTAGGATTTCAAGTCTCAAGCTGTGGAAATCTTCCCTGAGGGCGTCTTGTTCTGACATCAAGGCTTCAATGACGGTTTTAATATCTGTTCCTGGCATATGATGTCGGAGATCAGGCATGGCTGATTCTTCGGTCAGGGCAGGCTGAGGGGGAGGATCAATATCATAGTAGCCGGAAGGTGTCTGAGGGTCAGGTTCAGCAAGAGAGGTATGGTCAACATAGTGCTCATAGTCATCACAAATCTCATAGTCCTGGATGGATTCAGTGGATCCAGCAGGAGTTGGGGTTTCATTCAGATTATAGAGCCAGTTCCTTTGATTGTGAACACTAGTTCTAGGATCGGGCATGGTGAATAGGCAGAGAACCTGGTTATCAATAATAAGCTCGAACTCATCAGACCCTATGTTTGCTATAAACATAGTGTTGAAGAGGAAAGGTATACTCATAGTAGTAATGCCACAAAAAGGGCTAAGGTCAAGCATAGGCTGACGTAATCCAATAGCATTACCTATCATAGTGATCAAACCGCCTATTCTAATGGGTGCTCGCTCATCCTGGATAAGGTGGTCCAAATTAGCTAACATAAAAGTAGCACCGTTTACTGGACGGTTCTGGGAAGCACAAAATATGATGAAGAGTTCATCACGTGAAACTGAAGTACTATTTGGCTTCTTCCCAAATAAATTGTGGGTCAGGATCTTATGGAAATAGCGAAAAGCCGGGTTATGTATGTTTCCAGAGAGAAACTCATGTTCCTCGGGCTCATCATTTCCAGTCAGCTTACCCCAAAAGTGTTCAAGCTCTCTATATTCAAAAAGTTCTTCTTGGCTTACAGTGAATGTATCAAAGGAGGTAGGAAAACCCAAAAGGTTGGTGAAGTCTCTAATATTAAATTGGTACTCCATATTGAACATTCTGAACTGGATAAAACCTCTGCTAATTCCTTTTCCATGGCTAGGTAGATAGATTAATGAACTAAGGAATTCTAGTGTGAGTCTCCGGTAGGTGGTGAAATGTCTCAGGATAGGGGAGGTCTCCCATCCTATCTGATTCAGCAAAAACAGGACACTCTGTCTCAGTCCAAGGGCAGTCATAGCCCAATCATCAGCATATAAACTAGGTAGCATCTCTCTAGCGGCTAGTTCTTCAAACTTTCGTTTCTGAGCCATTCCTCTGAACTTGATACCCATACGATCAGAATGTCCCATCTGGTTAGTGTTAGCTAGAGAAAAGAAACATGAGCTTAAGTCAGGATTTGGCCAAATGCCGAAAGAAGAAAAGAATTATTATTATTATATATATATATATTTTTTTTTTCTTTTTGAATAAATCAATAATGAATACTAAATAGAAATTAAAAGAAATAATTAAGAGAAAAATAGGGAATTGATAATAATAATAGAATAATAAAATAACAAATTAATTTGTGGGTTGTCTCCCACTAAGCGCTTTGTTTAAATGTCGCAAGCTCGACAAAAAAACTGTTAAATATAGTCTATGAGTCCTGGGGGCGTTTCGTCTAAGTGTAGAATCTGCGAATCCTCGTTGGTTTCCGCATAGTGATAATGTTTCAGACGTTGCCAGTTTACGGTGAACGGTTCTGTAGATTGTCCTTTTATTTCTACCGCTCCACTGGGAAAGATTTTAGTGATATGAAAAGGTCCTGACCATCTGGATCGTAGTTTTCCCGGGAATAACTTTAGTCTAGAGTTAAATAAAAGTACTGCGTCGCCTTGCTTGAAGATTTTCCTTGATATACGCTTGTCATGCCATTGTTTTGTTCTTTCTTTATAGATTTTGGCATTTTCATAGGCGTCTCTTCTGAGTTCCTCTAATTCGTTTATGTCAAGGATTCTCTTTTCACCGGCGGCTTTATAATTCAAATTTAAATTTCTAATAGCCCAATAGGCTTTATGTTCTAATTCTACCGGGAGGTGACAGGATTTTCCATAAATGAGCTTAAATGGGGTCGTCCCTATGGGAGTTTTATAAGCAGTTCGGTATGCCCATAAAGCTTCTGGTAATTTCAATGACCAATCTTTCCTTGAAGTGGCGACCGTTTTTTCTAGTATCTGCTTGATTTCTCTGTTAGATACTTCCACTTGTCCACTGGTTTGAGGGTGGTAAGGTGTTGCTATCCTATATCTCACTCCATATTTAAGTAGTAGTTTTTCGAGTACCTTGGATATAAAGTGTGATCCACCATCACTGACTACTATTCTTGGGATGCCAAATCTCGGAAATATTATATTTTTAAAGAGTCTAGTTACTACTCGGGTGTCATTTGTTGGAGAAGCTATAGCTTCGATCCATTTTGATACGTAGTCAACTGCCACGAGTATGTATTTGTTACTGAAAGAGGATGGGAAAGGTCCCATGAAGTCTATCCCCCACACGTCAAAAATCTCTACTTCCAAAATACCTTTTTGTGGCATCTCGTCACGTCTAGATATGTTTCCCGTGCGTTGACATCTGTCACACTCCTTAATAGCCGCATGTACGTCCTTCCATATAGTTGGCCAATAAAAGCCAGCTTGTAGGATTTTAGAGCAGGTCTTGGATGTACTTGTGTGTCCGCCATAAGGCGCAGAGTGACAGTGTTGGATTATATTTTCTACCTCTTCTTCGGGTATACATCGACGGAAAATACCATCGGGGCCTCTTTTGAAAAGTAAGGGATCATCCCAGTAATAGTGTTTTATGTCGTGGAAGAATCGTTTCTTCTGCTGGTAAGATAAAGTAGGTGGAACTATTCCGGCAGCTAAATAATTGACTAGATCAGCGTACCATGGTATGACAGATATAGCTAAGGTGGTTTCTACTTGCATGTCGGAGTTGTTCTCTTCCAAAGTAGCTATGAGTTTATCATACGAGAAATCATCATTAATGGATGTTCTTTCTGGTTCAAGGTTCTCAAGTCTAGAGAGATGGTCTGCTACTACGTTTTCAGTTCCTTTCTTGTCCTTGATTTCTAAGTCGAATTCTTGCAGTAACAAGATCCATCTTAGGAGTCTAGGTTTAGCATCTTTTTTTGTTAAAAGGTACCTGATAGCAGCGTGATCAGTGTAAACTATTATTTTGGCTCCTACCAGGTAAGAACGAAATTTATCTAGCGCAAATACCACTGCTAGGAGTTCTTTCTCGGTTGTGGCATAATTCATCTGTGCTTCATCCAGGGTTCTGCTAGCGTAATATATAACGTGAAGCTTTTTATCCTTTCTTTGTCCTAAAACAGCACCTACAGCATAATCACTGGCATCGCACATTATTTCGAATGGTTCATTCCAGTCTGGTGTCTGCATAATGGGTGCGGAGATCAATGCTTGTTTAAGAGTTTGAAATGCTTTTAAACAGTTATCGTCGAATATGAATTCAGCATCTTTCATCAACAGTCCGGTTAAGGGTTTAGTTATCTTAGAGAAGTCTTTGATGAATCGTCGGTAAAAACCGGCATGTCCTAAAAAGCTTCGTACTTCTCTCACAGTTCTTGGGGGTTGAAGATTTTCGATTACCTCTATTTTGGCTTTGTCTACTTCAATTCCTCTGTTCGAGATGATGTGTCCTAAAACAATGCCTTCTTGTACCATAAAGTGGCACTTTTCCCAATTAAGTACTAAGTTTACTTTTACACATCGTTCCAGAACTCTTTCCAGGTTTTCAAGGCATTCTTCGAAACTCTGTCCGTATACAGAAAAGTCATCCATAAATACTTCCATGATGTTTTCGAGAAAGTCGGCGAATATTGCCATCATGCATCTTTGAAAAGTTGCAGGGGCATTACACAGACCAAACGGCATTCGTCTATACGCGAAGGTACCAAAAGGGCATGTGAATGTTGTCCTTTCTTGGTCATCAGGGTGAATTGGTATTTGAAAGAAGCCTGAATAACCGTCTAAATAACAGAAATGTGAATGTTTAGCTAATCGTTCTAACATCTGGTCAATGAATGGTAAAGGGAAATGATCTTTTCGGGTTGCTTTGTTTAGTTTCCTATAATCAATGCACATTCTCCATCCCGATTCGATTCGTTTAGTTATAGTTTCTCCTTTTTCGTTTTCAATAACGGTTATGCCTCCTTTCTTTGGTACAACGTGTACAGGACTAACCCATTTGCTATCAGATATAGGATATATAATACCTGCTTCTAATAACTTGGTTATTTCTTTCTTTACTACCTCACTTAGGATCGGATTTAGTCTTCTCTGGTGTTCCCTAGAGGTTTTACAGTTTTCTTCTAACATGATGCGGTGCATACAAATAGAAGGGCTTATTCCTTTAAGATCGGTGATGTGGTATCCTAGTGCGGTTGGATATTTTCTTAAGATATGTAGGAGTTTTTCTGTTTCGAGTCTTCCTAGATCTGCATTAACTATCACAGGTCGTTCAAGTTCTAAGTCTAGGAATTCATATCTCAGATTTTTGGGAAGTGTTTTCAAATCAGGGGTTGGTTTGTTAAGACACTGCGTAGGATCCGGTGTTATTGCTAGGCATTGTTTAGATTTGTCCTCTAAAAGATAGTCTGATGATTTGTCTTCTCCAGACTCTGCTTCTTTTATGCATTCATCGATGATATCCATGAAGTAACATGTATCTTCTATTGCAGGTGCTTTCAAGAATTGGGAAAGAATGAATTCAATTTTCTCTTCACCTACTTCGAAGGTGAGTCGTCCTCGTTTTACGTCTATGATTGCACCGGCAGTTGCTAAGAATGGTCTTCCTAGTATAATAGGTGTCGTATCATCTTCTCTAATGTCCATAATTGTGAAGTCAGTGGGAATGTAAAACTGACCTATGCGTACGGGAACGTTTTCAAGGATTCCTACAGGATATTTGATGGAACGATCTGCTAATTGCACAGACATTTTGGTCGGTCTTAATTCTCCCATTTCCAGTTTCTTACATATGGATAAAGGCATAACGCTAATTCCGGCTCCTAAATCGCATAAGGCTTTGTCGATGACAAATTTTCCTATGTGACAGGGTATAGAGAAACTACCCGGATCCTTGAGTTTAGGGGGCATGTTTTGGATTATAGCGCTACATTCGGCAGGGAGTGTAACGGTTTCGCTATCCTCAAGTTTCCTCTTATTAGAAAGAATTTCTTTTAAGAATTTAGCATATGAGGGCATCTGCGTGATAGCTTCGGTAAACGGAATTGTAACGTTTAATTGTTTAAGGAGATCAACAAATTTTCTAAATTGGCCTACATCTTTGGTTTTAACAAGCCTTTGAGGGTAAGGTATAGGTGGTTTGTAAGGTGGTGGAGGTACATAAGGTTCCTTCTTTTCTAGGGTTTCCTTATTACTCTCTTCCTTTTCCTTAGGTTCACTTTCCTCAGTAGATTTCTTAGGGTTTTGGTTTTCTATCCTTGGGTCAGACGGTCCTTCCACTTCCGTTCCACTTCTCAATATAATTGCATGAGCTTGGCTTCTCGGATTGGGTTGGGGCTGTCCAGGGAATGTACCAGTTGGTGCAGCAGTAGGTGCTTGTTGTTGAGCTACTTGAGATATTTGCGTTTCCAGCATTTTGTTATGGGTAGCCAGGGCATCTACTTTGCTTGCTAGTTGTTTAAGCTGTTCGCCAGTGTGTATGTTCTGGTTTAAGAAATCTTTATTGGTTTGTTGTTGGGAAGCTATAGAGTTTTCCATCATGATTTCCAAGTTGGATTTTCTAGGGGTATTATTGTTAGGATTCGGTTTCTGATATCCTGGAGATATAGATGGGGCTTGATTTGGAGACTATCCAGGTGCGTATAAAGCATTATTACTCTTATATGAGAAGTTTGGATGGTTCTTCCAATTTGGGTTATAGGTATTCGAATAGGGGCTTCCTTGAGCATAGTTTACTTGCTCTGCTTGGATTCCAGTCAAGAGTTGACATTCCGCAGGAGTGTGGCCTTGGATTCCACAGACCTCGCAATTCTGAGTTATAGCAACCACGGCGGCTGGAGGTGATACGTTTAAACTTTCAATTTTCTGGACCAAAGCATCCACTTTTGCATTGACGTGATCAAGGTTACTTATCTCGTACATGCCAGTTTTCGGTTGAGGTTTTTCCACATTCGTTCGTTCGGTTCCCCATTGATAGTGGTTTTGGGCCATGCTCTCGATAAGCTGGTAAGCATCAGCGTAAGGTTTGTTCATTAGTGCACCACCTGCAGCGGCGTCTATTGTTAACCTTGTATTGTATAAGAGACCATTATAAAATGTGTGAATTACTAACCAGTCTTCCAAACCATGGTGTGGGCAAAGTCTCATCATGTCTTTGTATCTTTCCCATGCTTCGAAAAGAGACTCGTTGTCTTTCTGTTTAAATCCGTTTATCTGGGCTCTTAACATAGCTGTTTTGCTTGGTGGAAAATATCGGGCAAGAAAAACTTTCTTCAACTCG
This sequence comes from Lathyrus oleraceus, assembly GCF_024323335.1. NCBI lineage: Eukaryota > Viridiplantae > Streptophyta > Magnoliopsida > Fabales > Fabaceae > Lathyrus > Lathyrus oleraceus. The sequence continues at coordinate 445,136,939 of NC_066583.1, forward strand.
TTCCATGTGGTGACTGAGTTGGAAGGGAGAGATTGAAGCCATCTTCTAGCGCTATCTCTTAATGAGAAAGGAAAAAGACGAAGTCGAATTGCCTCTGAAGTGACACCATTAGCTTTAACAGTATCAGCGTATTGAACAAATACGGATAAATGAAGGTTTGGATCTTCGGTAAGATTTCCAGAGAATTGGTTCTGTTGCACAGCCTGCAACAACGAAGGTTTAAGTTCAAAGTTGTTTGCTTCGATTGCGGGCGGAGCAATACTTGAATGCGGTTCATCTTGCGATGGAGCGGCGTAATCTCTAAGAGCACGAGCTGGTTCTGCCATCTCGGTTAAAGAAGGAAAAATGTTTTTGAAATCTGGAAGGTTTATAGGAGGGAGATTGTTTTCAGCACGATATTCCCGAATTCGTCGTAAGACTCGGAGATATAGTTCGATATCGTTGATTCGTAAATAGAGCGGTTCGCCTTGAGAGCGAGTGCGTGGCATACAAATCAACGAAAGAAAGAAAATAGAAGAAAAAGAAACCTTAGTCTCTACAGCGTAACGGAAGAGTTACGATATCGATTGAATAAAAGTCCCCGGCAACGGCGCCAAAAACTTGATCGCTCGACTGGGTGAGTCGAGAATGGGATACAAACTGCAAGTGCACAGTTCTATCGCGTAGTTTTAAAAGATATCGATCCCACAGGGACTTATGAATCGATATACCGTTATCTAAGGTTACTACGTAAATCTAAGGTGAAAATGTTTGATTGTTTGGGGAAAAACTAAGAGCTAAACTAATATCTAGATTAAATATTAATAAAACGGATATCGGTATGTAGTTCGTCAAAACTAGGGAATCAAGTCTTTGTCGGTTTCTTGGTTTTAAAATGAATCGTTTCGGTTAACTTTATTGGTTAAAGGTTCTATCTCAAACTCTCGCTCTGTTGAATAAACCATGATTTTATATTAATGTTGCTGTCACTTATAATTAAGTCAAAAACCATATTTTGAAAACAATAAAGTTTCAGAAACTCTTTTTAAGAAAATACTGACTGTTTTAAACACCCTTATCTCAAACTCTCGCTCTGTTGACTTAGGTCATATAATTAAATCCAAATGCTTAACTCTCGTCCTCACATTCAATCTTTAAAAATACTTTTTGGAAAAGGTCAGAATTTAATTAACTCTAAAACTTGCTCTCGCCCTGATCTAGAATTAATGCCTAACTTACACTGTCCAGTTAAAATCTCAAACTCTCGCTCTATTGATTTTAACTTCTTTATGTCTTTTACTTTTGTAAAAAATCTTGTTATTAAACCTGTAAGTTGAGACCGTAAAAAGATTGATTTTGATTTTAAGTTTAGGTAGACCGACTCAGTCTCGATCCCTTATTCTGCTTACTTTACATACCGATACCTAGGCAAATTAGCCAGACATGCTAAATAAATAAGAATTTATATCATGCATAAACAGACTCATTCCAGGCAGGCAATATGAATAAACAATAGAATAAAACATTAAAAATTAAATAACAATTAAAGAACCTGAATGCGTAATACAATGGTCTTGAACACTCCACCACAAGCCGGTAGGATTTGTTCTTGGATTCTTCAATTAGACAGTAAATTAAATCAAGGAAATAAAACTGGAATATAACGTAAGGTTAAATCCGGTATAAAGTTGCACAATAGTTTCCGGTGTAGAAACTATTATGCGAAAAATATCTAAAAGCTAAAACTGGAAAGGTAAATTTGCAAGGGAAAAAGAATGTAAAGCTTGCAAAAGAAATAAATAAAATAAACAATGCTAAGTTGCTGGAAAGGAAGAAAAATAAGCAAAGGCGTGAAAAGAAAATTTGGCAGAGCTTCGGCAAACTGAGCGTGCAAAAACTGAGACTCTTTTAGGTTTGTGAGATGGCTATTTATAATAGCCTTGGTAACTGCCTTCCGTTTCCCACGAGTCTTCAGCATGGCTAAATACACGGCGTGGGCATAGGACACGAACTCTCTCAACGTTCTTCTTCAATTCTTCTGAGAGCGTGACTTGCGCCAAAAAGCTAGTGGAATGGTGTGACGCTCGTCACACCATGTGTGACGCTCGTCACAGGGATGCTTCTAGTGTGACGCTCGTCACAACCCTTGTGACGCCCGTCACAGGCACAACGTGCGCTTTCTTTTGGGCTGGGCTTGGTCTTTGATATTTGTTTCCTTTTTACTCCTTTCTACACCTCCTTTTCTTCCCTTTTTCACTTTTGCTTCGAAATGGGTACCTGATGTAAATAGAAAAGAAATACTGCATAATATCTGATAAAATGGGATAAATTAAAGTAAATGATAATATAATCTAATTGAATTAAGTCTTCAAATGTGATATAATTTCATGTTATCAGTCAACGGTAACGCCAACTTAGAAAATCCCTCAATGAATTTTCTATAATAACCTGCAAGTCCAAGAAAACTCCTTATCTCAGAAACTGACTTCGGAGCTTCCCACTTAGATACCGCTTCTATCTTAGAAGGATCAACAGCAACACCACCTCTTGAAACCACATGACCAAGAAAACTAACCTCTTCTAACCAAAATTCACACTTGGACAGTTTAGCAAATAACTTCTTTTCTCGTAGAACTCCTAAAACCACTCTCAAATGTTCAGCATGCTCTTCTTCAGATTTCGAATACACCAAAATATCGTCAATAAACACCACAACAAACTTGTCTAGGTACGGATGGAAAATCCTATTCATATACTCCATAAATACCCCAGGCGCATTAGTCACACCAAAAGGCATTACAGAATACTCATAATGTCCATACCTTGTTCTGAAAGCAGTCTTCTGAATATCCTCAGTTTTCACACGTATCTGATGATACCCCGATCTCAAATCTATTTTGCTGAACACACTCGCACCAACCAACTGATCCATCAAATCATCAATCCTCGGCAAAGGATACCGATTCTTGATCGTCACTTTATTCAGTTGCCTGTAGTCCACACACAACCTCATAGTACCTTCTTTCTTCTTAACCAATAACACTGGTGTGCCCCACGGTGACACACTCGGACGAATAAATTTCTTATCCAACAGATCTTCCAGCTGACTCTTCAATTCAGTTAACTCAACAGCAGAAATACGGTACGGAGCCATCGATATCGGCCTAGTACCAGGTACCAAATCAATCGAGAACTCAACTTCACGCTCTGGCGGTAATTCATTCACTTCTTCAGAAAACACATCAGGAAAATCACACACCACAGCTAGATCGCAAATCACCAGTTTATCTTTAGCCTCCAAAGTCGCTAACAGCATAAACAACTCTGCCCCATATGCTACTGCCTCATTCACCTGCCTTGCTGATAGAAACAAACTCTTTCCTTCCTCAATCTCAGGAAAGATCACAGTCTTATCAAAACAGTTGATATAAACTCGGTTAAACACCAACCAGTTCATACCCAGGATAACATCAATCTGCACTAGTGGAAGACACACGAGGTCCATCCCAAAGTCTCTACCAAAAATACCCAAAGGACAATTTAAACAAACTGAAGTAGTAGTCACTGAACCCTTCGCAGGAGTATCAATCACCATACTCCCATGCATCTCAGATATCTCTAATTTAAGTTTCACAGCACAATCCAAAGATATAAAGGATTGAGTCGCACCTGTGTCAATAATAGCTACAAGAGGAAAGCCATTAATATAACACGTACCTCGGATCAAACGATCATCTTTAGAAGTCTCAAAACCCGATAAAGCAAAGACCTTGCCTCCCGACTGGTTCTCTTTCTTCGGCTTAGGACACTGTGGACTGATATGACCCACCTCTCCACAGTTGAAACAAGTCATAGTCTTCAACCGGCACTCTGCAGCCAAGTGACCACCTTTGCCACACTTGAAACACTTCTTCTCAGTACTGGTACACTCATGGATACGATGTCCAGCCTGACCACATCTGTAACACTTAGCAGGGGCACTGGAGTATCCCCCACTAGGTCTCTTCATCCCACTCTGTCTCTGGAAACCTTTGCCAGCTGCATACGATTTCCCACGATCATTCTGATTCTTGCCTTTCCTATCAACCCTCTGCTGATAGCTCTCCGCTCTGGCCTTGGTATCCTGTTCAAAAATCCTGCAACAGTTAACCAAGTCAGAAAACACTCTAATCCGCTGATACCCAATAGCCTGCTTGATCTCGGGACGTAACCCGTTCTCAAACTTCACACATTTTGAAAATTCCCCAGTAGCCTCATTATAGGGAGTGTAATACTTCGACAGCTCTGTGAACTTAGCAGCATACTCAGTAACAGACCGGTTGCCCTGCTTCAATTCTAAGAACTCTATCTCTTTCTTTCCTCTGACATCCTCTGGAAAGTACTTCCTCAGGAATCTCTCTCTGAACACCGCCCAAGTGATCTCAGCACTCCCATCAGCTTCCAACTCAGTGCGGGCAGCAACCCACCAATCATCTGCTTCCTCTGACAGCATATACGTACCGAACCTGACCTTCTGGTTATCGGCACACTCAGTCACTCGGAAGATCCTCTCGATCTCCTTCAACCACTTCTGAGCACCATCTGGATCGTATGCTCCCTTGAACATTGGAGGATTGTTCTTCTGGAACTCACTCAATTGACGAGCAGCTCCCAATCCCACAACATTCAGATTCCCTCCAAGTACTTTAGCTAGCATACCCAGAGCCTCAGCAATCGCAGCATCGTCTCTACCTCTTCCAGCCATTTCTATTCTGAGTTAATCCAACAAGCTAAAACAATAAGTACTGATAGGGTTACACAACACCTATCACATACAGGGAAACAGACTAATTACGACTCGACTCGACCGACTATGCTTTGATACCACTAATGTAACACCCTTCTAAAATACCCCAATAATTAATTAAAACAACAAAATATGAATCAGAGTAGATATGCAATTTCAGGGTGTCACACTTGACACTTCACACCATTCACCAAAATAACTTGTCATGCTCATTTATTAATCAAAATAAAACATTGCACAATTCGCAGCGGATAGAAATCTAACAACATGCAAACCATGTAACACATTACATGTAAAATTGTTCAACAACCAAAAATGAAAACAAAGTAAAACATCCCGTCCCGATGTTACATATACCAGAGCATGACCCACTAAGGAACTACACTAGACTCCAAGCACTAGCTTCTACTCAATCACTGCTCGTTACCTGAAACATAGTTGTAAGGGTGAGTTCCTCAATCGATATAATAAGCATTATAAAATATCATGTAATGCTAAGTAAATTAACACATTCATCACCCTAATCATATCACACATTCAGCAACGGCAACATCAACTCATAATCATACTCAACACAAACACAAAACACACGTATAATATTGGAATACATCCATTCATATTATACGCCATACAATACATTATGAAATGAGACTCCATGCATGCGGTACCGACTATTCGTGAACACATAGTTCAACCTCACCGATCAAACCCAGATACGGCTACCAAGCTCACTAGTCCCACTCATTTGAGACCTAGTGACTCACTCACTAATTCCTCACCATGGGAATTAGCTACCACCATAAAGGCTATGCTATGCACGCTAAATCACCTAGCATGCAAACATCAACAACAATCCACAATGGACATATGCTCCCACTCTAAGCCATAAACAGTCCATCCACAATTGCATACATAATAGATATATTCACAGCATTATGCATACCATCATACATCATCAACATATTTATCACAGAATCATATCATGTCATGCCAAATAATAAATCATAGTATTAACACACTCTACTAATACCTATACTGTTCAAAACAACGGGAAATGATCCCTACTATATCATACATCAGCTAAATTACATCACTCAGCTGAAACGACCAAAACTGCACAACAACAGCTCAGAAAAATCAAACTTCTGCCCATACACGTATGCCTCATGCCCATACGCGTATGGCACATTTCCTAGCCAAGCCCATACGCGTATGGCCTGTCTCTTACGCGTATGCTACGCGTACCACTTCTCCCATACGCGTACCAACAGAGATAAAACTACGTTAGAACATTATCTTCTTCATTCATACGCGTATGGCCTCACCCCATACGCGTACCACTCACAGGCTACGCGTAAGTACACGCGTATGGCGCGTATCAGCACCAGTCTCCTCCCCTCCAGGCCATCTCATACGCGTATGGCCTAGTGTCATACGCGTATGACCAGAAACCAAAATTCCAGATCTGCTATGGGTTTTTCTCTGCTACGAGATTTCTCAAATCCAACCTCCCACAGTCCAATTTTTACACAGCATTCGTTCATATTATCTAACACAGATCATACCCATTCAATTTCACAATTTCTAACCTTATTACATCTAATTCCTACGAATTTTCTTCAATTATAAACCCATATCTCATTCATCCATAAGTTCATAATTTGCAGCATTCATCATCCTAATTAGAGTCAATTCAATGGCTTATTACTACCCATTACATGTTAACCCATAATGCCCATTAAACGACGATAAACCCCCCTTACCTGAGTTAATCCGGCAAATCCTTTAACTTCAAGCTTTTCCCTTCTTCAACCCTTTTTCTCTTGCTCTTCCTTTTTGCCCTTTTTCCACTTTTTAGTCGCTTCTCTGTTTTCACGTGTAAAAACCTTTTTACTAAATGGGACTCTTTACTGATTCCAAAAATCGTTCCAATTCCAACTTTATTATTCCAATAATAATAATCCAATAATATTCCACTTATTTAATTAAATTAACAAATATACTAATAATAATATATATGAATGGTTTATCTTTTATTTTGAAAAATAATACCCTCTCATTCATATTATCATCATAATATACTATTAAACCTAAATTAAATAATTATCATATTTTATCAGGGTGTTACAATAAGCTTTGAGTTGTCCGATGGTCATCCCTATGCCCCCCATGTTCCCGCAGCATTGGATGACGATCAGTATGTGGAATATCAACTTGAAGACCTTGCAGGTTTTCCATCTAGTGTAGAGAAGGAGAAAAGAATGTTAATGGAAGCCGTAATTGATTCATGGAAGGACCACCGAAATACTTTCTTTGAGCGAATCCAACACAACGGTGTATTCCTCATCTTTTGGATTCACATTCATCAATTTCGTTTCGTCACTCTGCAGCAACTCTTCGTGGATTCACGTCGTTCTTCACTCAGTCTTTGTTCGCCGATGCTCATATCGATTTGGTTCACTCTATTCTTAACAACTGCTATCAATAACGCAACGGCATCGACACAAAACCGAAACTATTTGTAGATTGAAACAGGAAAAATGAAGACTTACTGGTTTTACCGTGGCGTTAACAATAGGCTTGATGAATGTTGTTGGTTAAGAATCATATGAAGTTCTAGTTCGGTTCTTTTTATCCTTCGGCTGGAAATTCGGTGAGTGGTTAGAAAATGGTTCTGAAGCTTCGAAATTTCTAGGAAGATATCCTATTGGATCGTGGAAAATTTTCCTAGATCAAAAACTTTTCTTGCCACATAGTTGTAGTTGAAACATTGATCTGGAGCAGCATATACAGCTACGTTAACTGCGACTTAAATGGTGATTACTCTGTAGAAATTTATAATTTCTCCAAAGCTATGTTTTTTCTGGTTGTGGGTTTGGTGCCATTTCAGAGGTATTTTCGGTTGCTTCATTGGAAACTGGTTCATCTTCTGATTGTGGCACAGGTTCCCAGGATCTTGCTCATTTCTATTTAGATATTCTTAAAGTTTTTCTGCAAGAATTGGTCAATGGTTCCCATGAGAGCCAGAAGCTGTATCATATATTGTCCTCTTTAAGCAAGCTAGAAGGTGACTTAAAAGTCTTTCAATGTGTTAGACATGTAATTTGGGGGGAAATGGTCCAGTTCTCTGACAATTTACAGTTGCCAAGTTCCATTAGAGTTTATGTGCTAGAGCTTATGCAGTTTATCTCAGGAAAGAATATTAAAGGTTTCTCTACAGAAATACAAGCCAATGTCCAACCATGGGAAGAATGGGATGAACTGCTTTATGCTAGTAGAAAGAGTGAGGCTGGTGTTGACAAGCAGTCACGAGATCACAAAGAAACATCTAGTAGGTTTACAAATACTTTGGTTGCCCTTAAATCATCTCAACTTCTGACATCAATCTCTCCTAGCATAGAAATTACCCCTGATGATCTATTGAATGTAGACACGGCGGTTTCTTGCTTTTTGAGGTTGTGTGGAGAAGCTATTGAAAATCTCCACTTTGATGCATTGGTTTCTATTTTGGAAGAGTGGGAGGGACTTTTCACCATGGGGAAAGACCGAGAAATCTCAACCGAAGCTTCTAATGTTTTTGCTAGTGTTTTTGCTCCTAGTAAAGCATCTTGAGCTCAGTTTCAAATGTCTTCTGTTGAAGTCCATGATGCTAGTGCCAGTAATTCAAATGACATGGGAAACAACTCTATTAAAGTTGTGGTTACAAAAGCAACAAAGAATGTTGCTGCTGTTTCTGCGCTTGTTGTTGGTGCAATTATATATGGTGTTACCAGCCTGGAAAGACTGGTTACCATTCTTAGGTTAAAGGAGGGGCTAGATGTGATACAATTTATAAGAACCTCAAGATCCAATCAAATGGAAATGCCCGTTCTGTTGGGGCTTTTAAGGCAGATAATTCAATTGAAGTTCACGTCCACTGGTTTAGATTGCTTGTTGGGAACTGTAGAGCCCTCTGCGAAGGATTAGTGGTGGACCTCTTGGGTGAACCTTCTATTTCAGCTCTTTCAAGGATGTAACATATGCTTCCTCTAAGTTGGATTTTCCCGCCCGCGTATTCAATATTTACATTTGTTAGATGGCGGTCGTTCATTCTGAGTGCTAATGTCACAGTTCATGAAGACGTGAATCAACTTTATCAGTCTTTAACAATAGCCATAGCTGATGCTATAAAACATTCGCCTTTTCGTGATGTATGTTTTCGAGACTGTCAAGGGCTTTATGATCTTATGGCTGCTGATGAAAGTGATGCTGAATTTGCAGCCCTGCTAGAGTTGAATAGCTCTGATATGCATTTAAAATCCATGGCTTTTGTTCCTCTTCGTTCTAGGCTTTTTCTGAATGCCATGATTGATTGTAAGATGCCACCATCTATTTTTACAAAGGATGATATTAACCGTGTTTTTGGACCCGGTGAATCTAAGATTAAGTTTGCAGATGGTGATTCTAAGCTTCAGGATAAGATCGTGCATATTTTGGATACCTTGCAGCCTGCCAAATTTCATTGGCAGTGGATAAATCTCAAGCTGTTATAGAAAGTGCGCGAGCAAATGAAATTTTAAAGCAGGCCGCTTTCTTGATACCATTTACAAGCAGGGGTAAAATTTCCACTTCTCAACTAGCTGCTGCTAGGCAAATACATGGATCTCATATTGTATTTACTAGAAACCGGTTCAGAATAAGATGTGATCATATTTTGGAAGACGCTTATAATCAAATGAGTCAGATGCCAGAAGATGATCTCCGAGGACTGATTCGTGTGACTTTTGTCAATGAGTTCAGAGTTGAAGAAGCTGGAATAGATGGAGGTGGAATATTCAAAGATTTCATGGAAAACATCACACGGGCTTCCTTTCATGTGCAGTATGGATTATTTAAGGGAACAACGGATCATCTGCTTTTATCCGAATCTTGGATCTGGAACGATACATGAGCAACATCTCCAATTTTTCCACTTTCTTGGGTACAACGTCTACACTGAATGATACTATCTGCAAGTTCTGCACAAGGCATGCGACCGGTAAATCCCGCAGCATGTAACCATATGTTACATTTGATGTGAGCTTCAGAGCAAGCTGTCTTGCATTAAATATTCGTTGAAGGACTTGTTCTGAAGAAGACAACTAATGAACCGACACGAAAGGTTTCTGGATTTGATCGAGAGTTGTTGGAGACTTTGCAGAATCACTTAGACTCCATGCAACTGCCAGACTCTATCCGGTGGCGTATCCAAGCGGCAATTCCTGTGCTCCCTTCAACTCAGTGGCGATTAATGAGCCTATCTCAGCACAACAGAGTTTGCAATGCGTGAAGAATTGTCACTTAAAGCGGCTATTCTAGTCGAGAAGTTTGCACCAGATCTTTCATGTTTGTTACAAACAACGAAGACCTATAGCCTTATACTACAGGGAGCTCTACAATTCGATTCCTGGAAATGTGGAGTACAGAGCAAAATATTTGATTCACAGTAAAAATCCAATGCCGCAACATTTTGCTTCCGACTGAATCGCACCCAAAGTCATGTGAAAACCATGCCAAAGCATCACCCAATTTCCAAGCAGGACTGCTGCAACACACAACACACCAAAATCAGTCCAATTCCAAAAAAGAGAAAACACATATTCAAGTGAGTTACTGTGGTGATTTGTTTCTTACCAACAGTGAAGTTTTGGAAATGAAAGAGAACTGAGAAGGGGACCACAAATTGAATATGGACAAAATTCAAAACCTCTCCCAGTACAGACACTTCCCATTACTCTGAGGAAAGACAGCAACACAGCAGAGAGAGGAGGAGTCATATATAAAAAGCAATCACTATTCACGAAAAACCCTAAGTTTGATAGCCGCCACTGTTCACCCACAAGGAAGGGAGAATTCTGAAAAACATAAAGCACCGTTACTGTTCACTAAGAGAAAGAGGAGTCGACGGCAAGGAGAAAAGAAAGCCATAGTTTTTCTTGGTGGTGAAGAGCGGACAAGAAGATCAAAACCGGTTCAGGCGAAACGCTTACTCACATTCGTCGGTCGAGCTCGCCACAGCCGGTTAGCTTCCTTTCCGAGCTTTATTTCTATTGTTTTGATTCTGCTTTGCATCCTTCAGAAGAAACCATGGTTGTTTTCTGATTCGGTTTCATCGAAGCCTCCATGTTTGATTTAACAATACCGTCACCATGTTTGTTTGTGATGTTATATTGTTGTTAAAATTGATGTTTCAAAATGGAAAGAAAAATATCGTTGGATGGATGAAGATGAAAATGTTTATAAGAACCTGTTACTGTTTTTAACTTTGTGCTTTACTTAAGAGTTTGGTTCATTTTTATGTTATATATTGGCGTTTGAGACCATATGACAAGGATGCCTATCCGGCAGAGTTGGTAAAGGGGATGCTTTGGCAAACTCTTGGTCCCGGGGTCAATACCCGTGTGAGCCATATTTGATTTTTGCAGCACTTTTAATTTCTATTTCACATTTCTTTTTAATCCCCTCATTACTCCTAATGTTTATTACCCCTTTTATTTATTTTAATTGTTAAATATCGATTTTAATTTATGGATTCAACCATTTCCATGTTGTTTATCCATGATTTATTTTTATCGATATATTGATAGTATTTCGCCGCGTTTCGATTAATCGCATATGACATTTCGATTATTGTCAACATGCGCAAACCGGTTTTGAGCACATTATTTAGGTTTTGTGTGTCCCTCAATTTCCATCCGTGCAAATCCCGATTTTACCTTTTTTCAATTTAATTTTTAAGTTTGTTGTAAATATAACTTGTTGTGTTATTTTTTTCACATGGCTTACTCTTGGGCCTTCTTACAATGAGACAGTTCGCTTGCACTTACACTCATAAATTGCATTATTTGTTGTTTGGGCCCGATTTAATTATTCCAGTATTTTGAATCCCCGTTTGACAAAATGTACCCCACTCCCCCGATGTGTAATAATTTTACTGTTTTATTTCTTTATTTGTTTGACTGTTTAGTTAGCTACTAACACAAGAATAAAATCAACCATTTCCAAAAGATCAAAAATAAGACTCGATCCAACGTCGAGTATTTTCTCAATAAACAAATCAATTTATTTATTTTTCCCATTCTACATCATTTCTTTCAAAAACTTCATCAAATGCTTGATCCAACGTCAAGCCATTTCTCATAATCAAAAACTCAAAAAATATTAATTCATATTCAAGACCTTTTCAATAAAGATGGAAATGGAACGTGGTGTATACCGCGCACTCCTGAGACTAGGATTCAAGACGGATGTCTCGCTCATCCTAGTTCTCTCCATCATCCAAATTTATCCACTTTGTTTTCTCTCAAACCTTCATTCAAATCTTTCTTAATCGCTCATCAAATGCTTGATCTGATGTCAAGTCGTTTTTACAATAAAACTCAAAATACTTAAGTCCTATCTAAACACTTTTTTTCAATAAAGGTGGAAATGGAACATGGTGTATACCGTGCACTCCTGAGGTTAAGATTCGAGGCGGATGCCTCGCCTATCTTAGCTCTCGCCATCATTTAAAATTGTCAATGCGGTTTCTTCAAACCCTTTCTCAATCAAATTCAAAATACTTAGTCTTTATTAAACATTTTTGCAAATAAGATGGAAATGGAACGTGGTGGATACCACGCACTCCTGAGACTAGGATTCGAGATGGATATCTCGCTCATCCAAGTTCTCGCCATTATTCAAAACACATCAAACCAATCAATTTCTTTTCTCGCCGCCGTGCGATTGACCCTTCAAACCTTTTCTTAAACGAAAGGTACTTTGTTTCAAAACATCGCAAGGCAATGTTTTTCCACCTGTTTTGGGTAGTCCAACAATGTTTTCGTCGATTTGACACAAAGTAGCTTTCGCTAAAATCGACCAACAAACAAACATTTTTCTACCCAGAACTACGTAAGCCTTGACTTCTCTATTGAGATACGTAGGAGCAGGATTTGTAAATCTTGTCAGGCCCACTAATAAAAAAACTTAGGTTTAGTCCTTCGTCAAAAATCCAAAAACATTTATCCTCTCTTCTATTCTTTCTTTCCCACCTAATAACTTGAAAAGCCTAACATTTCAAACTAACAATAACGCGCACAACTGACCTAATGGTTCCCGTTGAGTACAACGGACGTGAGGGGTGCTAATACCTTCCCCTTGCGTAATCGACTCCCGAACCCTGATTTGGTTGCGACGACCAATATCATTGTCGTTTTTTTTTCTGGGGTTTTATCAATATTTCCCCTTTCCTTTTTAGGAATAAATAAAGTTCGGTGGCGACTCTGTTCAGTCCATCATTGCGAGCGTGCGATCGCGCATCGCTTAAGGTCGTGTCACTCATTTTTCATATGAGGTACGACAAGTGTCTTGGTCCAGTTTTATGATCCTCACTTTCGGTGCTTCACTTTTCTTGATTATCATCTCATGCCTATGTTAGAGGAGTATGCATACCTCTCGGGTATACCCGTATCTGACAAGATTCCTTTCAGTGGATTAGAGGAGATTCTGAAATCCCAAGTCATAGCTAATGCTCTTCATTTGAAGAAATCATAGGTTGATGCTAATATGACAAAAAAAGAGGGATCCAAGGTCTTACTTATAAGCTTTTGATTGGAAAAGCTACTGCTTTTGCTCAAGTATGTAGTATGGACGCTTTCAAAGCAGTCTTTGTCTTGTTTATCTATGGTTTAGCATTGTTCCCTAACATTGAAAACTTTGTGGATGTTAATTGTAAGACCCCAATTTTGACCCTAAGTTCCCTCATGCAATTTCATCATAAACATTAGCATTGGGATCATATCTTGGCATCCTCCTTACCCCTCCTTCATTGGGTTTGTTTTAGGAGAGATCACCAAGCATCTTGTGATTATATCATACTTTTATATTATCATTTTACTAACCAAAATACCAAAAATATGTCTTTGCGTCTATCTAACTCTTTTGTAGGTAGGGCATGATCTCATTGATTCATCAAGTTCACATCTAGGGTTTGAGACCCTCATGAACAAAGAGCACAACCAAGAATTGATTAAAGAGTGGTTATGAACATCATATATGAGTCCTATTGATCTCTACTTGTTTTATTGATCAAGTTTTCTTCAAGAGTTTGAGGGTGATTTGCCTTGGAAACCCTAGTTTGACTGGGTATCTTGAGTAACTACTCCAACAAGCTATCTCACCAATTGATCAAATTTCTACAGGGAAACTTAAAATTTCACCATCTTATGCATGTATGATCTACCATGATCAAAGAAAGTCAATAGAATTGGAAATTAGCAAGTGGCTTGGTGGTGGTTGGCAGATGAATTCATCTAATCAAAATTGGGTCTCCCTAGACCCTATCTCCAACACTTTTCACCATATGAAAATGATTCCAAGAGAAAACTTACTCTAAATAACATTATAAACAACTTTCATGTTGAGACCTAGAGCTAGGTTTGCTTGGAAAATCATTTTCTATGTTGAAACATTATAGGTCATTTTGTCTAAACCCTAATTTGAAAGTCAACTTCCCAAGGCCATAACTTGCTAAATTTTTATGAGATTAAAGATTTCCAAGTGGAACAATCAAATTCAATGTGTCTACTTCAACTCTTATGTTTGGAGTCGGAGCTAATTCAATTTTTTTGAGCATGTGATATGAGGTTACATTATAGGTCACTTTTGACCTATACCATTGATCAAGTGATTTTTCCAAACTTCAAAAATGCATATCTCTATCATTTCAAATCCAAATGACATGAAATTGGTGACCATTTTGAAGGTATTCGAGAGAGCTACAACTTTTATGAAGACACTTTTCTCATTTGAAGCTCCCATAAAAAGTTAAGCAAGGTGGAATATTTAGACATATGGCTTGACACTTAGAAAAATTTTGATGTGTCAAAATTTTCAAAATTTCCACCTCAAATTTCTCCAAGTTTCAAGCTCCAAATGAAAAAGTGTTGAACACAAAAGTTGTTCCTATTAATCTCACATTTCCAAAGAGCTTAAATTCATTCATTTTGGATGAGAAATGCATAGGCTGCGCATGGCTTAAACAGACTAATATCATTTGGCATGGATCAATCTTCTTACATCAATGTACATGTGCCTTGCAATCCAAGCCTACTTCAACACATCTGATCTTCAATTATGGACTTCAAGCCATCATTTCATAGGCTTATGCACGCCCATGCAGCATTACATCACATTTTCCAAATTTGGAAAGTAAAAGTGAGTGTGCAAATATCACATGATTCAGCTATAAATAGAGCTTCAATTGCTCAGAAATTGACACACAATTTCACCAGCTTTGATCCCCCATTACAAACCTTCAATTCTCAAAGGATAAGCCTGATAAATTCTTTTGAATTTGAGCTTGAATCTCCACTATTTTGGAATTCAATTCTCCAGGAATCCATTGCTTCTAAACCATTCAATCGTCTTCCTGCAAGCAAGTAGAGTGAGTCCAAGAATAAGCAAGATCAAGATCCATCGAATCCAGACCTACATTGAAGATAATTTTCAAAAAAATTGAACTCTTCGATTCTCTCAAACTCTTGCTCGATTCTATTGATTCTTTGGTTGTCTGAAGTCCTACCAATGTAGGCAAGAAGATTGAGTTGCTTTAATGTCAAATCGAAGCAACTCAGTTCATGTACCTCAAATTTCAATTCCACATATCTCTTAATATATTTGGAATTGGAGTGAATGAAGGTCAGATTCAAGCTCAGTGCCATTTTTTCTTTAAGAAAATGTCCTTGTGTTTTATTATGGTGATGGTTCATGGTGGACCAGTCTGTTGAGGTCCACCGGAGAAGATGACCGGAGCTCTGGCTCCGGCTATGAGTTGGCAAGGCTTGAACCACAGGATCCATATGTTACGTTTTAATCTAGATCATTGGTTTTAGATACCAATTGTGCCACGTGATTGACTCAAGTCTTTGTGGAACGCACGTTTTGGATCATCAGATCTGCCACCTCAATTAATGAGGGAGATCTGATGGTCCACATATTTTTGATTTTTTGATTTTTTATTTTATTTGCATTTTCTTCATTAATTCATATTAAATTCAATATTGATTCAAAAAATATGAGACTTTCACCAAAAAGCTTCAAATATTTTTCTCTTTCATTTTATGAATTAAAATCATTTTTTGGATCCTTATTAATATTTTTCATGAATTAATTAATTTTGCATTTGTTTTTAATTGCTTAAAAATATTTTTAAATGTCCAAAAATTATGAAATTTTTTCTCCAAGGTCCTTTGACCTTGTTTGACCTATGATAAATCTCATGGCCATTTCTTTGGTGTTTTAATGAGATTTTAGGAATTGGACAAAACATATTTGAATTAAATGCACTATTTTATTATTTTCAATTGAATAAATTCCCATTTAATTTTGTTGACCATTTGTATTGACTTGTATAAACTTGCTTATTATTGTTGGGCCTTGGTCAAGGTTGATTTGAATTTGTCAAGTTAATATCATTGGATTTAGGGGATTGATGGAATGTACAGTCCATCTCCCAAAATGGATGAATGATATTAATTTAATAAAAGTCCTCCTTTGACCAATTTGTGATCTCATTCATCCCCTTCCCACTTCATCTTATTCCTCTTCTTAATTCATTCATTCCATTTGGCCTATGGCATCTCAAAGTCCTAATGCTAGTTGATTGAAAAATTGACATGAGTATGGATGAAATTAGGCCACACCTTTTGCATATTCTTTTTTGTGTGTGGTATGTTTCATGAGCATAGTTCATTATACTATGTCTCTAACATGCATTAACACCAAAATTCTATTTCCCGACCAAAAATAGTTGTCACTTCTACATAAGTCCAATTATGATTGCTTAACATAGCACTAAATTTTTGACACAAGGCATAAGCATTCTAGTTAGTGAGATTGTAAGTCTCCCCTCTTTTATGGTATTGTATGGAAACTTGGCCTTCTTTCCTTCCTTTGGAAGATGTTTTTTTTCAAGGATCCATGCTCGTGATAAGTGGGTTGAGTGTTCTCCAAAGAATGTCTTGGAAAAGCAAAAGCAAAAGCAAAACAAACTAACTACTAACCAACTAACCATTAACTTTTAATTTCAAGCTTTTACTTTAATGCAATTTACTTTTTGCATTTTATTTCATTTGCCATTCTTCATATCTTTTAATTGTTTATGTTAATGCAATTTTGAATTTGTCCATTTGGACCATATTGTGTGATATATTTTGTTTGTATATACTTTGCTTGTTTGTGTGGTCTTTGACCATTAATTTACATAATAATAACAAAAACCCTAAAAAACTTTTGAGTGGACTGTTAGTTTGATCTTAGACAAATGGACTTAGAATCTAGGCAACCTTTCAAAGCTAAAGGACTTGGCCAATTCTAACTTGTTGAAGAACCAAGTGCTTGCAATTTGAAATTCATCTGATACATCTTTAAATATCTCTCTAAGATTCATCTGCAACATGATCATTATGGAGCTGTTACTTTGAACCTGTGACTTGTGGAATTCATCTGTTACATGGGTTATTTTGAAGAAGATCATGGAATGGATAAGTTTGGATGAGGCCATCTTTATTTGA
Organism: Lathyrus oleraceus; assembly: GCF_024323335.1. Lineage (NCBI taxonomy): Eukaryota > Viridiplantae > Streptophyta > Magnoliopsida > Fabales > Fabaceae > Lathyrus > Lathyrus oleraceus. Next base: position 445,154,276 of record NC_066583.1, read on the forward strand.
TGCCTTGCTCTTCAAGTTAATATAATTGTGCATTTGTGTGTTGCTTGATTCTAAAAGTCCAAGGAAATTCTGGGTTTCTATTGACATTTTTGTCTATTGGATTGCTACCCACATGGTCATATTTTTCAGCTCTAAACTTTTAAATTTTGTGCATAGGGTAGTCTCTTCATCTTCTCCCCATTTCTTTAATTTCAAAATCTCTCCCTCCATTTTCCAAATCTTCTTTGTGTGAACTATTTTTGTTCTAAACTTTGACCACTTTTTTGCAAAAAAGATAGAAAATTTGGCCTTATGCTATTGCATTTTCAAACTTATTTTCTTAAATCAAACTTGTAAATAAACTCATTTTAGGCCTTTGTGCCTTTCAAACTTAAATTTTGTTAAAATCAATGCATCCATTTTGAAATTTGTATCACGAACTACGAGGTTTTGATCCTTCATTTTTATGTTGGTATGTAAGCACAAGTCCGAAGGTCTTGTCAGACACAAAAAATATAATTAACGAATTCTTTTCTCATCCCCCCATTCTATTTGTTTGTAAACATCACTTTGTACAAAAATACATATGCACACAAAAAGGGCTCCCTATGAGTACCTAGGACACTTTGGGTGCTAACACCTTCCCTCTGTGTAACCAAACCCCTTACCTGTGTGTAAGACCCCAATTTTGACCCTAAGATCCCTCATGCAATTTCATCATAAGCATTAGCATTGGGATCATGTCTTGGCATCCTCCTTACCCCTCTTTCATTGGGTTTATTTTGGAAGAGATCACCAAGCACTTTGTGATTATATCATACTTGTATATTATCATTTTACTAACCAAAATACCAAAAATATGTCTTTGCATCTATCTAACTCTTTTGTAGGTAGGGCATGACCTCATTGATTCATTGATCACATCTAGGGTTTAAGACCCTCATGAACAAAGAGCACAACTAAGAATTCATTCAAGAATGGTTATAAGCATCATATATGAGCCCCAATGATCTCTACATGTCATATTGATCAAGTTTACTTCAAGAGTTTGAGGGTGATTTGCCTTGGAAACCCTAGTTTGACCGGGTATCTTGAGTAACTTCTCCAACAAGCTATCTCACCAATTGATCAAATTTCTCAAGGGACACTTCAAGTATCATCATCTTATGCATATATGATCTATCATGAGCCAAGAAAGTCAAGAGAATTGGAAATTAGCAAGTTGGTTGATGGTGGTTGGCCATATGAACTCATCTGATCAAAATTGGGTCTCCCTAGACCCTATCGCCTAGGTTGCGCATAGGCTGCGCATGGCTTAAAAGGCTGATATCATTTGGAATGGATCCAACTTCAAGCATCAATGTTCAGTTGCCTTGCAATCCAATCAATCTTCAAAGAATTTGATCATTCACTTTGGACCTTCAGTTATCATTTCATGGTCCTATGCGCGCCCATGCACCATTCCATCATCATTTCCCAATTTTAGAAAGTGAAGAGAGTGTGCAAATATCACATCGATTCATATATAAATTGAGGCCCTTATGCTCAGAATTATACACACCATTGCGCCAACTTTGATCCCCCTCTTCAAACCCTTCACTCTCATAGGATAAATCTGATAAATTCATTCGAATTTGAGCTTGAATCTCCACTTTTTTGGTGATGGTTCATGATGACCAGTCCGGCGAAGCTCACCGGAGAAGATGATCGGAGCTCTGGCTCCGGCGATGATGTGTCTTGCATCTGAACCATATGATCCTTATGCCAAGTTCTAATCTTGAGCGTTAATGCTGATTACCCTTTATGCCACGCGGTTGACTCAAGTGTATGTGGAGCGCGCGTTTTAGATCATCAGATCTGCCACCTCAATTAATGAGGGAGATCTGATGGTCCACGTATTTTTGAATTTCTGATATTTTGTTTTAATTGCATTTTCTTCAATAATTCATATTAAATTCAATATTGGTCCAAAAAATATGGGACTTTCACCAAAAAATTTCAAAATATTTGTCTCTTTCATATTCTGAATTAAAATTATTTTTTGGATCATTATTAATATTTTTCATGAATTAATTGATTTTGAATTTGTTTTCAATTGCTTAAAAATATTTTTAAGTGTCCAAAAATTATGAAATTTTTTCTCCAAGGTCCTTTGACCTTGTTTGACCTATGATAAATCTCATGGCTATTTCTTTGGTATTTTGATGAGATTTTAGGATTTAGATAAAACATATTTGTATTTAATACATTATTTTATTACTTTTAATTGAATAAATGCCATTTTAATTGTGTTGACCATTTGTATTGACTTAATTGAGTTTGATTGTTTGTTGTTGGGCCTTGGTCAAGGTTGATTTGACTTTGTCAAATTAATATCATTGGATTTAGGGTATTGATGGAATGTACATTCCATCTCCCAAAATGAATGAATGATATTAATTTGGTAAAAGTCCTCCTTTGAACAATTTGTGATCTCATTCATCCCTTTTCCTCTTCATCTAATTCCCCTTCTTCATTCATTCATTTCCATTTGGCCTATGACATCTCAAAGTCCTAATGCTAGTTGATTGAAAAATTGACATGAGTATGGATGAGATTAGGCCAGCCCTTTTGCATATTTTTTGTGTGTGGTATGTCTCATGAGCATAGTTCATAATACTATGTCTCCAACATGCATTAACACCAATAGTTTATTGCCCGGCCTCAAATAGTTGTGACTTCTACCTAAGTCTAATTACGATTGCTTAACATAGCGCTAAATTTGTGACACAAAAGGCATAAGCTTTCTAGTTAGTGAGATTGTAAGTCTCCCCTCTTCCATGGTGTTGTGTGGAAACTTGGCCTTCTTTCCTTCCTTTAGAAGATGTGTTGGTTCAAGGATCCATGCTTGTGGTAAGTGGGTTGAGTGTTCTCCAAAGAATGTCTTGAAATGAAAAGCAAAACAAAATTAACCTCTAACTTACTAACTATTGACTTTTAATTTCAGTTTTTATCTTAATGCAATTTACTTTTAGCACTTTATTTCATTTGCCATTGTACATATCATTCTAATTATTTATGTTACTGCAGTTTTCACTTTGTCCATTTGGACCATATTTTGTGATATATTTTACTTGTATATAATTTGTTTGTTTGTTTGGTCTATGACCATGAATGTACATAATAATCATAAAAATCCTATAAAAACTTCTGAGTGGACTGTTGGTTTGATCTTGAGCAAAGGACTTAGAATCTAGGCAACCTTCCTAAGCTAAAGGACTTGGCAAATGCCAATTTGTGAAGAACCAAGTACTTACAATTTGAACTTCATCTGATACATTTTTGAAGATCTCTCTAAGATTCATCTGCAACATGATCATTATGAAGCTGTTATTTTGAACCTGTGACTTGTGGAGTTCATCTATTACATGGGCTATTTGTGTAGAAGATCATGGAGTGGATAAGCTTGGATTAGGCTATCTTTATTTGATGCCTTGCTCTTCAAGATAATATAATTATGCATTTTTGTATTGCTTGATTCTAAAAGTCAAAGGGAATTCTGGGTTTCTGGGTTTCCCATTTGGTCAGATACTTTCAACCTTAAACTTTTAAATTTTGTGCATAGGGTAATCTTTTCATCTTCTCCCCATTTCTTTAATTCCAAAATCTCTCCCTCCATTTTCAAAAACTCTCTTTGTGTGAAATATTTTTGTTCTAAACTTTGACCACTTTTGCAAAAAAATAATAAAAACTTTGGCCTTATGCCATTGCCTTTTCAAACTTATTTTCTTAAATCAAACTTATGAATAAACTTAACTATACTTGACTTAAAACTTGCAAAAAGCCAAAAAGAACTAACCCATTCAAATCATTTCAGGCCTTTGTGCCTTTCAAACTTAAATTTTGTTAAAATCAACACACTCCTTTTGAAATTTGTAGCACGAACTACGAGGTTTTGATCCCTCATTTTTATGTTGGTACATAGGCACAAGACCGAAGGTCTTGTCAAACACAAAAATATAATTAATGAATTCTTTTCTCACCCCCCCCCCCCCCATTCTATTTGCTTGTAAAAATCACTTTGTACAAAATACATATGCATATAAAAAGGGCTCCCTAGGAGTACCTAGGACACTTTGGGTGCTAACACCTTCCCTCTGTGTAACCAACCCCTTTACCTGTGATCTCTGATTTTTTTATTTGTTTTTTATTTGAAAACTTCTTACTTATTGGGTTTTGTTCGTACTTTTCCCTTTTCCCTTGAAAATAATAAAAGCACAGTGGCGACTCTTGTTAATTGATCTTTAGCTTGTCAATAGCTTGATGATCATGAATTTCCTGATACACTGTGATCTCTGATTTTTATTAGTTTTTTAGTTGAAAACTTCTTACTTTTTGGGTTTTGTTCGTACTTTTTCCATTTTTCCTTGGAAACAATAAAAGTGCGGTGGCGACTCTTGTTAATTGATCTCTAGCTTGTCAATAGCTTGATGATCATGAATTTCCCGCTATAGAAATTAAGTGGCGACTCTGCTGGGGATATAATTCAGTAGGTTTAGCCTACTTTTTGTGTGAATATATTTGTATATATGTGATGTTTGTATATATGTATGTGTGATATTATCTGCTTGTTGTGCTTGGTGGTCGCTGAGTGGTGAGATAAGTTCTAACCCGAACTTGAGTGCAATTAAGATAGGAGGATGGTATAGTCATGTTCGACTTGTGTGGAGTAGTCCTTAACAAGTTGGCATGATATCCATCTGCTTAATGGAGACTCCTTTGGATTTGGAAATGTCACACAAGTATTTGTGGTTAGGCATTACTATTTTTAATTGGGTCTGAGAAGTTGGGGACCTTAGAACATTTAACCCATCTTGGCCTATTTAGGACGTAGTGTGGAAACTGTTCAAGTGTAGAGTTGATAACAGTTGTTACGCAATACTACACTCAGACGAGTTTCTCTTGAGAATATTATGGGTCGATGAGTCAGTCATCTTAACCTGTAATATTCGATAGATGGAATTAAGACTCTGGGAACTTTTTAGAACATGATCTACAAGTTTTATCCTTAGTTCACTCCTTCGGGATGATTCTTACCCAGACTCCATGCTCGTGACTTGCAACAAACCCTTGATTCTTGGTTGATCCAATCAAGTCTTGTCAATATCAATGGAACTTGGGTGTTGATAAGGTGTAAACCATAATCCACCAAAATGGATGATTGATCTTGACAAATACTTGATTCATCCCTTGACCTTTGTTTTCCTTGTGTGTGATCCCTTATTTGTGATTGTTGCATTCATGCATTCATGCGCATCATAACATTCATCACACGAAATTTCAAGGAACTAAGGTGTCATTTGCAAATATTTTCAGACCATGGATTATGGACGAAGGAACACTAAGAAGTACAGTTTCAGATGTCCCGACTTGAAATAGTTAAGGAAGCTAGCATATTTTGTATTAGATCCCTTGGACTTAGAACAACGTCATGGGAAGCTTCTATTCGTCTTGTCTGCTGATGTAGTTGAAGGACTTTTGAGTGTATTGGTGCAGTTCTATGATCCTCTCTACCATTGTTTCACTTTCCCAGATTTTCAGCTTGTGCCTACCTTGGAGGAGTATTCTCATGTTTTGGGGATACCTGTTTCTAGTAGAGTGCCTTTTAGTGGATTGGAGGAGATTCCCCGATCTAGTATCATTGCTGAAGCTCTTCACTTGAAGAAGTCTGAGATAGAGGCTCATTGGGGGAAGAAAGGAAGGTTATTTGGATTGTCATCTGATTTCCTCATCAAGGAAGCTACTACTTTTGCTCAAGCTGGTAGTGTGGAGCTTTTGAAGCTATCTTTGTGTTGCTCATCTATGGATTAACTTTGTTTTCTAACATTGACGATTTTTTTGATGTTAACGCCATTAGACTTTTCTTGATTGGGAATCATGTGCCTACTTTGTTGGGTGATATGTATTTCTCTTTGCATCTAAGGAATTCTAAAGGTGGTGGGACGATTATCTGTTGCATTCCCCTTTTGTACAAGTGGTTTATTTCACACTTTCCTCAGACGCCTGCTTTTGTGGAGAACAAACAATATCTAAGGTGGTCTCAGAGACTTATGTCTCTCACCAATGATGATATAGTTTGGTATGATCCGTCCTTAAGCAGTTTGGAGATTATTGATAGTTGTGGTGAATTCTCTAATGTGCCTCTCATTGGTACACAAGGAGGAATTAACTACAACCCTTCTTTGGCTCGTCGTCAACTTGGGTTCCCCTTGAGAGACAAACCTAATAACACTTTGTTAGAAGGTCTTTTCTATCAAGAGGGAAAAGATCCCCAACATTTGAAGCAGAAGATTGTGCATGCTTGGCATAATGTGCATAGGAAAGGAAGATCCGAGCTCGGTCCGCGCAATTGTGTAGCTTTAGAAGCTTACACTCTTTGGGTAAAGAAGAGAGCCATGGAGTTGAAGATGCCTTATTGTAAGACCCCAATTTTGGGCCCTAAGATCCCTCATGGCCCATATCATATCATACCATGGCCTCAAGGATCATTGCATGCCCTAGCTTCCCTCCTAGTGGGTAGGTTGCCTTGTGAGTTGGTTCTTGATCACCAAGCATGTTTTGCATTTGTATATCTTTGCTTTTCATATGTTTACTAACCAAAAAGTACAAAAATATTGTCATCTAACCATGTTACTTGCAGCTGAAGCAATCATCAGTCAAACAGTCAAATCAACCATTAAACAGTGGATGGTGGCCATTCTTGAAGAATTTGGGCACCATGATCAATCATCAAGAGTTCTTATATGTTGTGACATCATTTGGAATCAAGATATCAAGTGATTAGGGTTTGGAATTCATCAGAACATGGTTCAGTCAAGCAAAACCCTAGAAAAGTCAACTGAAGTCAACCTTGGTCAACTGTCCATTTAATCAGTGATTTGATGATGGGATTTGGTCTGAGAGGTCTCATTCATGTCCACATAGGCCTCATATATCATGTCAAGCATCCACAGTGAAGAAAATAAAGTCAGACAAGAATTTTCCAGAAATAGAAAGTTGACCTGTAATTGGAATTTGCCAAAAATGGAAACTTCTTGATCCTAAACTTACATCATGATACAAGCTTCAAATGAATTTTTGCCCAACCTGAAAGTTGAAGATCTTGTTCTCCCATTTTCAAAAAGTCCAAGAACACTCAATTCCCATGTATGGTTGGCAAGTTATGATCAATTCAATCTCAAAAATTCTTGAACTTCAAAAGGCCATATCTCTCAAACCATTTGGCCAAATTTGGTGGGGTTTTTTCCTACAAGTCACATTTGATCCCCTCTTTCCAAAAATGTCATCATCATGCACCAAAACTTCACCAATCAAAATGGCCTTTTTGGACTTGCATGAATTAATTTCAAGTGTGGTGTAAAAATGAACTTTTGAATTAACCCTTTTCAATCCATTTTGCCAATTGGGAATGTTCTGAAATGTCATTTGAAACATGTTACAAGGCCCATTTTCGCAGCCAGCTCATGCACATGCACCATTTGAGTGGAATTGGCCAATTAGCAAAACACCTCCATTTGCAAAGTTCTGTTTACCACTTTGATTAATTGTGCTTAGCTCCACTAAACAGCAAATATATAGCTCGTTTTCTGTCAACCAAAAACCCTAGCAGCCACAATTAGAAACAGAAAAACCCTTTGTTCTCTCACTTTCTCATTTTGCTCATGGAAAACTTTTTCTGAAAATAGCCAAAGAGCACGAGTTTGTATGGTATGCTTCATCATTCATCATCATTTTGGAGTTGTTGCAAGCCCTAAATCTCCACTGAAAGCAAGTTTTCCAGCACTGCTACATCAATATCCTTCCATGGCAGAGTTGGTTTCGAGCAAAAACAAACATCATTGAGCCAAAATCCTTCAAGCATTCATCATTTGGAAACTTTGTGAGCACCTGTTTCGAGCCAACAAAGCCAAACAACCATTACATCTCAGTTGTTCCTCAAATCAAGTGAGTTTTCGACCTCTTTGTTTTTCCAAACCATGCTATGCCTTATGTAGAGTTTACCTTGCTGGTCATTATGAGCTTTGAGTTGATGAAAATGGTCAAGTATTTAGCAAGTTATGTTGTTTTAAAGTCTCATATGTGAATGATGTTTTGCTTAGTTCTTCCATTGCTAGCTCGATTTCATGATTTTTGATGTTAGGATGTTGATAAGGTTTGTTTAATGTTTCGATTGCTATGCTTGATTTCATGTTCTGGGCAAATTGATTTTCACGATTGAATGGAGAGGATGAAGTACTGTAGCAAACCCTAACATTTTCCAGATTTTCTTCTCAAATGTGTTTGGCTGTTGTTGTATCGTGTTTTGCATGAAATTCTACTGTGCTATTGCCATGAGCGAATTGTAGCGTGCCACGTCTGGAAGCGCAACGCTGCGTTTCATTAACTTGTCTCAATAATTACTAAACTGCCATTCCCGTGCCATGTGACCTATTAACTCATGTTATGTTTCAATGTTTATTTCAATTTGATACATCATTTTGTAAAATTCATAACATCATCATTTTAAATCCAAAATTCATGGGAATTTTTGCATTGTATTCATCTGGATCTCTACTTTTTTATCATGATTTTTCCAGAATTTTTGGATGAGTGGATTTTTTATTATGCTAGGGTTTGTGACATGTATCCATTTTTTGTACACTTTGCCAAAACATTCGTGAAATGATGATGCATTATCCAATGGCCTGAAATTTTTTGTGCTTAAACTAGACACATTCATGGTGATTTTGGTATAGAGTTTGTGAATTTATCTTATCTGGTTTGTGAGTTATGAATTTTTGAATTAGGGTGTGACAATTTGTGTCACACCATTGATATGCAACTTCATGATTTTTGATACCATGCTTCTTGACCTCAAATTGATGTGAATTTTTGCATGAATGAACTCTTGTATGTCTAGTTTACATGTGATTTTGTGTGGAATTATTTGTGGCATTTCCTAATTGTTTGAGATTTTCTACCCTGTTTGACCAAAATGTTGACTTGTGTGATATATGTTGCCATTTCATTTGTGAAATTCTCATACTTTATTGGATGAACATGAAATTTTACATGTGATTAGTAGACATCCTAATCTTTGCCATGGTTTTGATCCCATTCATTTATCATACATTATCACTGATTTATGATTTTTTGAAGTTGATACATGTTTGGTTGACTTCTTTGAGCATGCTTAAACTTGCCTTGCCTTTCTGATTTTCATTGACCATCTTCCCATGATCCAATTGAGTTGAAATTTGATATGCATGTCATGTTATGGATTATGTTTGATCATGATTTATTTGATAATTTTTGGAATTGATTATGATTGGTTTTGAGTTAAGTCTTGCTATTGACTTCTATGAGCTTTCATATGCCATGCTTTGACTTCTTTTGCTTATGAAATCATGATGATGAATGATATGCATGTGGGGCCAATTGAGTTTGCTTCTTGATTGTTTAAACTTGATTTTGATTGGATATCACTTGCTGTTTTGACTTTCTCATTCTCTTTTGACCCTAGGCTTGTCCTAGTGGTCCTGTTGCTTATGTTTGAGTTCATGTTTTCAGGTTAAGCAACAATGCTCCAAAGAGATCATACAAATTTGATTAAGCTTGATTGTTTATCATGATCTAACCTCTTTGTTTTGTAGGTTGCTTGGCTCATATGCCTTGAGTCTTGTGAATTGCACATTTGTCTGTTTGTTTTGACTGTTGATTCCTACCTCCTTTTGCTTTAACTTTTGAATTGTGTACTGATTCTGTTTGACTATTTCAGGTACCTTTAGTTGCTTAGTTCTTAAGAACTTGCTTTGCTTTGCTTTATAGCAATTTGCATTGAGGTATAATCCCTTTTCTTCATGTAGTCTGGAAGACCTGGCCTGTTACTTGGCCAGGCAACTGTCTGAAGTCCTCCTTAAGAGGCAATGCTTGTGTGTGTTTACATTTGTCCCAAGCAGGAAAAGTCCTTCAAGTAAGGCAATTGGTAGATCAAAGAGATAAGCAACCTATCTCCTACTATTCTGTGAGTCTTCTCCTTGCTCCCATTACATGGTTGTAGCATTGAGATCCAAACCCAAGATCTATCGAGTCAATATTCTGTGGAGAGAGTTCCTACTTTCTGAACTCCCACACCTTCTGATATTCAAATGCTCTCCCTAACCAGGGATAAGAGAAATGAGGCACACCCCTCATATCCTTTCATCTGCTTCACCTTAGCCCCTCAATGGCAAGGTTAAGAGCACTATTAACCCTATTCCAGTTGGCTTCAATGCCTAACCATTTGTGTGAGCCTAATTGTTTGGTTATAGTGTGTGCTGAATGCTTTCATTGACTGATTGTTTTGCTTCATATGCACATGTTTGCTTGTATGCTCTATGCATTTATCATCATTAATTGCTCATTAATGCATAATCATCTCATTTGTCTTTATGACTTATCCTTGTTGTTTACCCATTGAGGACAATTGTAAGACCATCCATTGGCCATTGCTCCTAGGATATGGAAGTGAGTATAAGACCATCACATTGGCCACTCATCATCTCTTTGCTTGATGCATTTGTCTGATTGTATGTGAGGATGCAATTGTAAGTCCCTGTAAGTTGGCATTTGCTTTTCTGTGATCATATGTTGCATTGTTTGATTGTATGTGAGGATGCAATTATAAGTCCCTGTAAGTTGGCATTTGCTTTCCTGTGATCATATGTTGCTTTTGTTTGATTGTATGAGAGGATGCAATTGTAAGTCCCTATAAGTTGGCATTTGCTTTCCTATGATCATATGTTGCATTGTTTGGTTGTATGTGAGGATGCAATTGTAAGTCCCTGCAAGTTGGCATTTGTATTCCTAGGACCATACTGTGGAGGTTAGAGTAAGCCCAGATAGATTGGCATCTGACATCCATATTTTGCTTTTCTTTGTTTATGTGAGGATGCAATTATAAGTCCCTGTAAGTTGGCATTTGCTTTCCTATGATCATATGTTGGAGATTAGTATAAGTCCATTGAGTGGCCTCTGATATCCATTTCCGTTTTAGGAGATTGGTGTAAATCCATCTATTGGCATCCGGTATCCGCTTTTGTTGACTTTCTTATTTGTTTGTTTGTTATTATCCATTGCCCATTCCAAAGGACACACTTGAATCATCTCCTATATGATTTCAAGAGGTGAACTTTCTAAGAAGTTTTACAATCCATCTTCATCCATTCATCCTCATTATGTCCTAAACCTTTTCACACTTTGATTTCAAACTTGGCATTGATATTGTGCAAACATCTTCATGTTTTCAAACTAAAAAACCTGGACCCCAAGTCCTTGACTTTTTTCAAACCCCATTTCATAATACTTCTTTGAATTAATCTTAATCATACTTTGACTTCATTTTCATAATCACAATCAATTAACTTCACCCATTCAATTGTTTTGGCTTTGTCCATTGTTAATCTTTTCATACATTAGCCTTAGGTTTGATTTATCCTAGTTGGTTGATGTCAATCTCACCTATTTGTCCTTAGTTGATTGAATTGTAAGTCTTCCTTGCTTATTATAGGGTTAACCCCTCACTAGCAAGTTGAAGTTGTTCTCACATGGTGGACTTGTTGTTTGTATAAGGTTGAGTTTTCTCCCGTGGATAACGTAAGACCTTAGGGCTTGTGTTTAAAATTGAATCCACCCACTTTTGGAAATCTTTTAGCCGAACTACGGCGTTTTGATCCTTACCTTTGATGGAAGGTACGTAGGCAACGGGTTCATCCGTTCGAACACAAAAACAATAAAAATTGTATATTCTTTTCTCATCATCCCAATCATGTTTGCACAATACTTATGTCATAACAAATAACAATTTTATACAACAAGTGTGAAAAGGGCTCCCTAGGAGTACCTAGGACGTAGTGGGTGCCTAACACCTTCCCATTGCGTAATTTACCCCTTACCCAGACTCTCTGATCTTTTTATTAGTTTTCTACATGTAAAACTTCTTAGGCTTTTGTTCGCTTTTTAGCCAGTCCTTTGGATAAATAAAAGTGCGGTGGCGACTCGAAATTTCATTGTATGCTTTGCTTATGGTTTAATCGATAAATCATATAGCGACGAATACACCGCTACACTTATCCTTGTGAAAGACCTATGTCTTTGGTTGTGGTTGAGCCATTAACTCTCCCTAACCAAGACGTAGAGGAGTTGGAAGACGCGCTCGTCAAGATGAAGCAAGAGAAGGATATGTGGGAAAAGCGTTTTCATGCTTTGAGCAAGAAGCATGAGGAGTTGCAGTTGGAGTCTAAGGACAAAGATGCACTGATTGAGCTACTTGAAGACCTAGTGACGAAGAGACAGAGAGAGCCAAAGGTTTCATCTTCTAGCATGCCTCAGCCTTCTGTTGCTTAGAAGAAGATTGTTGACCAACTTGTCCTCGAGAAGACTCAGATGAAGGATTCTTTTGAGACCGAGATCCGTCGCATTCGAAGGAAGTACGCGCCTTCAGCCATATCTTCTGACATTGTTATTAGGGATCCTTAGGATGACTAGTCTCCTTTTCTCTTGTATCTTTTTATTTTTGGTTTCTGAAATTGTACTCAGTGTAATCCTTCCAATTTATATAAATAAAAAGAAATTTTTGGTTATATCAAATTATTGCCATTTAAATATATATATTTGCAAATGATACAGTAAGTTCCTTGAAAATAAAAATAATCAAGCATTGCATTTCATGCATCATTTGCATAAGCAGGTTTTTGCCAGGTGTCTGATTGGTGTTTCTTCTGTGCTTTAGCCAAAGCTGACTCACCGGTACAATACCAAAGCCAATCATCTTAGAATTATGGAGCACTTAGAGCAAGAAAACATAGAGTTGAAAGAAGAGATCGCCCGAATGACTGCCATGATGGAGTCAGTTCTTGCTGCTCAAAGCCAAGCTTCTCCAACGCATACAACTCCTCCCGCGAGGACAATTACTTCATAAGTGATTACCTCTACCGTGCCTGCTGCTACCGCCCACTTCGCGCCAAGCCTGCCTGCCAGATTCCCGTGGGGAATGCCGCCCAACTTTGTGCCCGAGGGCTTTGGGCCTGCCTTTGCTTCCATGTCGGCATCTAGCCTGGTCATGTCCGTGCCACCTCCAGTTGTGCACACTTTGCCTCGCGTAGAGGATACCATCTATCATTCTGAGCCATCTAAGGGTCCGGTTGTTTATGAAAAGATGGACGAAATGAAGGATCAATTTCTTAAGTTGCGCAAGGAATTGAAGACGCTGAGAGATAAAGATCTGTTTGGGAAGAGTGTTGTTGAATTGTGCTTGGTACCCAATGTGAAAATCCCAATGAAATTCAAAGTGCCTAACTTTGAAAAATACAATGGAAACTCTTGCCCGCTCATTCATCTTGTGATGTATGCCCGCAAGATGTCAACTCAAACAGATAATGACCAATTGCTGATTCACTACTGCCAGTATAGCCTGATTGGTGCTGCACTCCGTTGGTATATGGGGTTGGATAGTGCAAGCATCCTCACTTTCAATGACCTAGGATAGGCTTTTGTAAAGCAGTATAAATACAATGTGGATATGGCGCCGGATAGAGACCAGTTGAGGTCTATGTCTCAAAAAGATAAGGAGACATTCAAAAAGTATGCGCAGAGATGAAGGGAGTTGGCTGCCCAGATCACTCCTCCTTTGGAGGAGAAAGAGATGACAAAGATCTTCTTGAAAACCCTGAGTTCATTTTACTATGAACGCATGATCGCTAGTGCCCCCAGTGATTTTACTGAACTGGTAAACATGGGGATGAGACTTGAAGAAGGTGTCCGTGAAGGACGTTTGTCAAAAGATGAGGCGTCAACGAGTAAGAACTATGGTAGTAGTTTCAGCAAGAGGAAGGACAGTGAAACCAATGCAATTTCCAATGGGAGGCAGAGGAGGCCTCAAGCAAGAAGGAATCCACCACCCCGTCAGCATCATCATCATCAAGTCTCTTCCGTTATTCCGGTATTTTCTAATCAGCAGGCAACACCAATTCAACAACAACAACAACATCAACGTCAACAACAACAACCACAACAAAGGACGAACACCTACAACAACAACAATATCAACAACCAGCATCAGTGGAATTTTAAGAGGAAGAAGGTCTCTTTCGACCCGATTCCTATGTCGTATGTAGAGCTGTATCCATCCTTGGTCCTCAAAAACTTAATTCAACCGAGGAACCCGCCACAAATCCCAGAACCACTTCCCTGGTGGTATAAACCTGAGCTTCGTTGTGCTTTTCATCAAGGAGCACCTGGGCATGACATTGAAAACTGTTATCTGTTGAAGTATGAGGTTCAAAAGCTCATGAAGAGTGGTATGGTGTCCTTTGAGGACCGCGCGCCGAATGTGAAAGCAAACCCTTTGCCCGCTCTTGGGAACTCTTCAGTGAATATGGTGGACGGTTGTTCTGGTGAGTACAAAGTTTTTGATGTGCGTTTTATCCGTGGAGGCTTGGTGCAGATACACAAGAACATCTGTATGGTGAGTTACTGTGAACATGACCATGATGGTTGTGTTGTTTGTAGCGTGAACCCAAGAGGATGTGTTGTGGTGAAAAGGGACATCCAACGTCTGATGGATGAAGGCATGATCCAGATTTGTCAATCCCGTCATGTAGATGACGATGTCAATGTCATAGTGCCCGTTTTCAAAAAACAAGAGCGGTTGGTAATTCAGTGTGATAGCAGCCGTAGCAAGAATGTTAGTCAAAGATCAGTATCGCCGTTGGTAATACGGTTAGCGGGCCCAGTCCCGTATGCATCTGATAAGGCTGTACCGTACCAGTATAATGCTACAATGTTGAAGAATGGTCAAGAGGTTCCGTTACCTACGACTAGTTCAGTGGTGAGCATTGCTGATGTTCCGGAGGTGACCCGCAGTGGTCGAGTGTTTGGGCCGGTGGTCCCAGAGGAAACAATTGTTGGTAAGAAGGTGGAGATACCTAATGTAGATCCACGTGGTTGTTCAAAAGATAAGTTTGTTGAATCCAACAACTTGAAAGCCAATGATGATGATGAGGTACTCCGACTGATCAAAAGGAGTGAATTCAATGTGGTTGAGCAGTTGCTCCAGACTCCCTCAAAGATTTCTGTGATGAAGAACTCCCTGAGGAGGGAAGAAATCATAATCTGGCTTTCCATATTTCAATGAAATGTAAGGAAGATGCTTTGTCAAATGTGCTAGTTGACACCGGTTCGTCACTCAATGTGCTTCCGAAGTTAACATTGTCAAAGTTATCTTACCAAGGAGCTCCCATGAGGTATAGTGGGGTAATTGTCAAAGCCTTCGATGGCTCGCGCAAAACGGTTATTGGTGAAGTGGATCTTCCAGTCAAGATAGGTCCGAGTGATTTTCAGATTACTTATCAAGTAATGGATATCCACCCGACCTACAGTTGCTTATTGGGAAGGCCATGGATTCACGAGGCAGGGGCTGTTACCTCCACTCTGCAGCAGAAGCTCAAATTTGTCAAGAATGGCAAGCTAGTGATTATGGGAGGAGAGAAGGCGCTGTTGGTTAGCCATTTGTCATCTTTCTCGTATGTGGAATCTTAGGATGAGGTTGGAACTCCATTCCAAGCCTTATCTATTGCTGCTGGGAAGAGAGTTGGGGCACCTATGTCCTCTTTGAAAGATACTCAGAAGGTTGTTGAAGAAGGTCCTGTTGATCAGTGGGGGCGCATGGTAGAAGTCTCCGACAATATAGGCAAAACTGGTTTAGGGTTCTAGAAGGGCTCATCAGCTGTTAGATCTGAGGATATGCAACTTAGCTTCCGTAGCGGAGGGTTCATTCATGGTAATGAATAACACTTAGCTGTTGTGCTAGAGGATAGCAAAGAGGAAGACTGCACCAACTTTGTAACGCATGGAAAGATATGCAATAATTGGATTGCCGTTGATATTCCTGTTATTTTGCATCGATCTAAGTAATTGCTTTTATATTTTAAAATCCTTCTCCTACGCCTAAGGGAGAAGTTAACATTGTTTGGGCATTTTAAATTGATCACCAATCAAATTAATTCTATTCATCCACATCTTTGATGTTTATTTTTACTTTTTACTTTATTCTGAAAATGGTAATCACCAAAAAACATAAATAAATAATATAATTGTCCATCTGCATAATATTTGGTCACAAATTCACTTATCTAAAATCAAAATATCAAATAATTATGCAGGTTGGTTCCTAACCCCATTGAATACAATGATCCTTCTCCTTCTCCAAATTTTGAGTTTCCTATGTTTGAAGCGGAGGAGGAAGGTGATGTAGAAGTGAGTGATGAATTGTCTCATCTTCTTGAGCGAGATGAGAAGATTATTCAGTTGTTTGAAGAGTAGATTGAGTTAGTCAACTTGGGTTCCCAAGATGATGTAAAGGAAGTCAAGATTGGGTCTCGATTGTGTCCAGATGCTAAGAAGGGGTTGATTGATCTTCTTTGAGAATATTTAGATGTGTTTGCTTAGTCCTATCAAGACATGCCTGGGTTGGATTATGAGATTGTGGAGCATAGATTGCCATTGAAGCCAGAATGCCCGACAGTCAAGTAGAAGTTGAGAAGAATGCATCCTGACATGGCTGTGAAGATCAAAGAGGAAGTTCAGAAGCAGATTGATGTCGGTTTCCTTGTGACCGCTGAGTATCCGCAATGGGTGGCCAACATTGTGCATGTATCGAAGAAAGATGGAAAAGTCCGCATGTGTATAGATTATAGAGATTTGAATAAAGCCAGTCCGAAAGATGATTTCCCTCTACCACATATTGATATGTTGGTAGACAATACTGCTAAATCCAAAGTCTTTTTGTTTATGGATGGATTTTCCGGATATAATCAGATCAAAATGGCACCCGAAGATATGGAGAAGACCACATTCATTACACCCTAGGGAACATTTTGTTATAGAGTGATGGCTTTCGGTCTAAAGAATGCTGGTGCAAATTACTTGAGAGCAATGACTACTCTTTTCCATGATATGATGCATAAAGAGATTGAAGTTTATGTTGATGACATGATTGCTAAATCAATTAATGAAGATGAACATGTTGAGCATTTGTTGAAGTTATTCCAGCGTTTAAGGAGGTATAAACTCCGCTTGAATCCCAATAAATATACTTTTGGTGTTCGTTCTGGTAAGTTGTTGGGCTTTATTGTCAGCAAGAAAGGTATTGAAGTTGATCCTGCCAAGGTCAAAGAAATACAAGAGATGCCTGCGCCCAAAACTGAGAAGCAAGTCAGAGGTTTTCTTGGCCGCTTGAATTATATCTCCACATTAATTTCCCACATGACTGCCACATGTGCGCCTATATTCAAGCTTCTTCGAAAAGATCAGTCTTGTAATTGGACTGAAGATTGCCAAAAAGCATTTGATAGCATCAAGGAATATTTGCTTGAACCTCCTATTTTGTCTCCACCTGTTGAAAGAAGATCGTTGATCATGTATTTGATTGTGCTAGAAGATAGTATGGGTTGTGTTCTTGGACAACATGATGAGACTGGGAAGAAAGAATTTGCAATCTACTACCTCAGTAAGAAGTTCACCGACTGTGAGACTCGGTATTCTATGCTTGAGAAAACTTATTGCATATTGACTTGGGCTGATTAGCGTCTGCGCCAATATATGTCGAATCATACCACTTGGTTGATATCCAAAATGGATCCAATAAATTATATATTTGAGAAGCCTGCTTTAATAGGGAGAATTTCCCGTTGGCAGATGTTGTTGTCAGAGTATGATATCGAATACTGATCTCAGAAAGCGATCAAAGGTAGTATCTGTTGGTGTAAGCTCTAGAGGCCAATACTTTTGGTACTTGTATCGAATTATTTATTAATAATAAAAGGCTTTTTCTTTATTATGTTTATTTAATAAAGTCCCTAGAATAGCTAGTCCGTTTAATGTATCAAGTATGACTTAGTCATGAGATCACATTAAACATAAGGACACTATTCTTAAAGTATCCGTAGTCGAGCTTTATTGTGAAGTGGGATAACATTAAAGCATTAAGACTATTATGTTTGTAGACTGATGATCACATCTCATGGATCATGGATAAAGAGTTATCAAGTCTTAAACATAGGTATGAATATTAAGAGTAATATTTATACTAGATTGACCTTCTATGATAATACTATATAGAATGTTATGCAAAGTATCATAAGTTATTCTCATGGTGATAATGGTGTATACCACTCTTCGACCTGAAACCACTATGGACCCTAGATGTAGAGTCGAGTGCTTTATTGCTGATCCAACATTGTCTGTAACTGGATAACCATAAAGACAGTTGATGGGTACTCCACGAAGCATGCTGAGGGACATGAGTGACCTAGATGGAATTTGCCCATCCTACATAACAGGATAAATGTCTATGGGCCCGATATCGAACTGGACAAGGATGACACGGTTTATGCCTTGTGTTCAATATAGACATAAGGGAAAAAGGGTAATTATATACATAATTATTATCACAAAAGGATTTGTCAGATCACATGACATTTTCGTGACTTGGGCAGCAGTGATGTGTTGCTAGATACCACTCACTGTTTATTATGTTAAATGCGTGATTTAATATAATTGCCAACGTCGTGAAAACCTACAGGGTCACACACAAAGGACGGATTGATGAGAGATAGAGTAACTAAGGAACATCGTAAGGTATGGTGCACTTAAGTGGAATACGAAATATGGTAAGGTACCACACGCTTAAGTGATTTTGGGCATATTATAAGATATGGGCCAAAATACACTTAAGTGGGCTTTTTAGCTTGAAGCCCACACAAGTGGTTCTATAAATAGAACCCTTGGGTAGAAGCATTGTCACTCTCTAATTGGAATTTCGTTTCTCTCTCTCTCTCACTCAAAGCCTTCATTCATAGCAGCTAGCACTGAGATTGAAGGAATCCGTTCGTGTGGACTGAGTAGAGACGTTGTCATCGTTCAACGTTCGTGATCGCCACAAGAGGTAGTGATTCTATCACTGATCATGCCCATTCATAAGGATCACTAAATGGAGAAATTTTTAAATTCCGCTGCGCCTTGGATGGCAATTCTCCTTCAGTGGTATCAGAGCCACCTACGGAACCATGAATTTGATAACTGTTTATTTTCTGTATTAATACGATTAAAAGACAGAATGAATCAAAGATTAAATTGAGATCGATCAAGTTATATGATATAAGTAATCCTGATGCAAAATACATTATATATGATATAGTGTTCTCGTTTCGTTCATTCAAACACTCAATGGTTGTTTTCCTTTGAGCGATCAATGGTCGTTTGCTTCTTGATCCGACATTAGTATGGTGAAGCAATGACGTGTTGATCAATCATACTGAATCAACAATCGAGATGTGTTTGACGGTCTGAAATTGGTGCATCAGGGTTAGTGACGGCACAAGGGTTGTGTTGTCAGAGAGTTATGCGATTGGGGTTGTGACTGCACAAGAGTTGTGCTTTCTAAACACTTTTTCGAACAGTGTTAACCGGTTAACGCAAGACGAAATACAACTTTCTAAGTTTTTCAAACAGTGTTAACCGGTTAACGTATTTGGTTAACTGGTTAACGCAAGACAGAAAGAAAATTTTCTAACAGTTTTCAACAGTGTTAACCGGTTAACGCATTTGGTTAACCGGTTAACACAAGGCAAAATGCACCCGTTCGGCTAACTCTGCGTAATGTGATCGATCGTCGAGATTTAATTTGGTTTTAATTGATTAAAATAATTAAAATTGATAATAATAATAATAATGTGTTTATTATTG
This sequence comes from Lathyrus oleraceus, assembly GCF_024323335.1. NCBI lineage: Eukaryota > Viridiplantae > Streptophyta > Magnoliopsida > Fabales > Fabaceae > Lathyrus > Lathyrus oleraceus. Next base: position 445,174,055 of record NC_066583.1, read on the forward strand.
TCTTGTGGTGATCGGCTATGGCCTTAGTTTTCCTTTATTTTGATTTGGGTTTTAAAATACGACCTGCGTGTCGTGCCTCTCTTTTAATCTCTCAATGTAACTTCTTTTCTCATCTCACTCTCTCGTATGTAAAACGAGTTTCTTTATGTAATGTAATGTTATGAAGAAAGCAAAGAAGTCAGTGCCAAAGGAGGAAAACCTTGAAGATCTTGCTTGAAGAAGCTTAGATCGTTATTAGGTTAGCTTAGGTTCTCTCATTGGCTTAGGAGAACAACTGCGCTAGGGGCCATAACTGTTTCATTATGTATGTATGTATGTTGATGCATGTGAATGTATGTTGAGGCATGTGAGAGACGATTTATATGATAAATAAGCCGGTGAGATCAGAAAATTGCAATTCCCTCAAATTAAATATTAAGTTTATGCTTTCCAAGTTTTAACACTCATCAAGACTAGTATCGAATAATGTAGGTTTCGCCTACGCGAGGTGCATGTTCTGTATTAGTAAGGTGCGATGGGATAATTGTAATATCCAACTGTTAAAACAATGGGTCAAACTTAACTAAACAAATTATAATAATATTATATATGTTTGCTTTCCAAGTTTTGGCACTCATCAGGACTAGTATCGGACAATGTAGGTTTCTCCTACGCGAGGTGCATTTTCTATATTGGTAAGGTGCGATGGGATAATTGTAATATCCAACTGCTAAAACGATGGGTCAAACTTAATTATAATAATATTATATATGTTTAGAAGCAAGAGTTGGGAATGATCCATATGATGGATTGGAATAAGGAGTTATTCACCCAACTGAAATTTTCGAGAGTTGTATGAGATACAATTGGAAGGAGTTCCTACCTAAATAACCTAGTTTTGTGTAATCCGCCTACGCGGACTTAGAACGAAGTGAAATATGGATCTCGACCCACTAGAAAATCTTCCAATGGGATTTTCCGAATCAAATGATGAGGGTCATTTGTTTTGAGTAAAATAGTGGGAGCATATTTAATTAAAGGCCTAATTAAATATGTAAATGATGCTTATATTTTCATTAATCCTTAAGTAGATTACCATGACAACAAACACCTTTAACAACATCTTGCGATCAATCCTTGAGAAGGAAAAATTGTCTGGGACAAATTTTCTGGATTGGTACCGAAACATGAGGATTGTCCTCAAACATGATAAAGGGAAAGGCAAGGAAGTTGTCAAACCCAAACCCACTATTGCTGCTTTGCAGCCTAGTGGAGGCATAACAAAAGAAGGCACCTGCTTCCATTGCGGTAAGACCGGACACTGGAAGAGGAACTGTCCAAAGTACCTGGAAGATAAGAAGAATGGAGTAAAGACTTCAACTTCAGGTATTTTTGTTATTGAAATTAATTTATCTACTTCTGCATCATGGGCATTAGATACTGGATGCGGTTCTCACATTTGTACAAATGTGCAGGGACTAAAAAGGAGTAGAGATTTGGCAAAAGGTGAAGTCGACCTATGAGTTGGTAATGGAGCAAAGGTTGTTGCTTTAGCCGTAGGAACTTATGTATTGACTTTACCTAGTGGTTTAATAATTCAGTTGGAGAACTGTTATTATGTACCTGCAATTAACAGGAATATTATTTCTGTTTCTTGTTTGGACAAGTTTGGTTTTTCATTTATAATAAAGAACAATTGTTGCTCAATTTAATTGAATGATATATTCTATGCTACTGCACAAATGAACAATGGACTATATGTCCTTGATCTTGAAATGCCTATTTATAACATTAATACTAAAAGGATGAAACCTAATGAGTTAAATCCGACTACCCTTTGGCATTATCGATTAGGCCACACAAATGAGAAGCGCATTTCCAAACTCCATAAAGATGGACTCTTGGACTCTTTTGATTATGAATCATATGAGACATGCAAATCTTGTTTAATTGGAAAGATGACAAAGTCTCCATTCACAGGAAAAGGTGAAAGAGCTAATGATCTTTTGGCCCTCATACACACTGATGTATGTGGACCACTGAACATACCAGCCAGAGGAGGTTTTCAGTACTTCATCACATTTACTGATGATTTCAGTAGATATAGTTATGTGTATTTAATGAAACACAAATCAGAGTCCTTTGAAAAGTTCAAGGAATTCAAGAATGAAGTACAAAACCAACTAGGTAAGAATATTAAAACTCTTCGATCAGATCGAGGTGGTGAGTATTTAAGCCTAGAGTTTGATGACCATCTGAAAGAGTATGGGATCCTATCCCAACTTACTCCTCCTGGAACACCTAAATGGAATGGTGTATCTGAGAGAAGAAATCGAACCCTGTTGGACATGGTCCGATCCATGATGAGTCACGCCGATCTTCCAAACTCCTTTTGGGGACATGTACTGTTGACAACAGCTTACACACTTAACCGTGTTCCATCCAAAAAGGTTGAAAAGACACCATATGAGATATGGAGTGGTAAGAAACCACATATGTCTTACATGAAGATTTGGGGTTGCGAAGTTTATGTGAAACGACAAATTTCAACTAAGCTTGAGCCCAAATCTGACAAATGCTTATTTGTGGGGTATCCTAAAGAAACAAGAGGGTATTACTTCTACAATCCTTCTGAGGGAAAAGTGTTTGTCGCTCGAACTGGAGTTTTCCTAGAAAAGGATTTTATTTTCAAAGGAATCAGTGGGAGGAATGTAGAGCTTGAAGAAATTCAAGAATCACAAAGCATCGATACACCTATGGAGGAATTAGAGCAGGAAACACAAGTGGTTGTGGAAGAGCAACCTGCTCAAGTAGAACAAGACTAGCGTAGGTCAAGCAGGATACGTCACCTACCTGAGAGATATGGATATCTCATAACAGATCAAGGTGATGTATTACTCATGGATCAAGATGAGCCTGTGACCTACCAAGAGGCCATAACTGGTCCCGAGTCTGAGAAGTGGCTAGAAGCCATGAAATCTGAAATGGATTCCATGTACACAAACCAAGTTTGGACCTCGGTAGAGCCTCCGGTAGGAGTTAACCCTATAGGATGCAAGTGGGTCTTCAAAAAGAAGACTGACATGGATGGTAAGGTACATACCTATAAGGCAAGACTGGTTGCAAAAGGATATAAACAAATTCATGGGGTTGACTATGATGAAACCTTTTCACCAGTTGCAATGCTTAAATCTGTTCGGATTTTACTTGCTATCGCTGCATATCATGATTATGAAATATGGCTGATGGATGTCAAAACTGCTTTCCTTAATGGGAATCTTCTTGAGGATGTGTACATGACACAACCTGAAGGATTTGACATACCAGAAGAAGCCCAAAAGATATGTAAGTTACAAAGGTCAATCTATGGATTGAAGCAAGCTTTCAGAAGCTGGAATCTTCGTTTTGATGAAACAGTAAAACAATATGGATTCATCAAGAACGAAGATGAGCCATATGTCTACAAGAAGGTTAGTGGGAGCATGATCGTTTTCCTGGTATTATATGTAGATGACATATTACTCATTGGAAACGATGTCCCTACCCTGCAACAAGTAAAGTCTTGGTTGGGGAAATGCTTTTCTATGAAGGACCGAGGTGAAGCAGCCTATATATTAGGAATCAGAATTTATAGAGATAGATCACAAAAACTGCTTGGCCTAAGTCAGAGTACGTACATAGACAAAGTGTTGAGACACTTTAACATGCATGATTCCAAGAAAGGATTCATACCTATGCAACATGGCCTGTGTCTATCAAAAACACAATCCCCTTCAACTAAGGAAGAAAGGGATTGCATGAATAAGATTCCATATGCATCTGCAATAGGATCTATCATGTATGCCATGTTATGTACTCGACCAGATGTCTCGTATGCTTTAAGTGCAACGAGTAAGTACCAATCTGATCCTGGTGATGCCCATTGGGTAGCTGTCAAGAATATCCTTAAGTACTTGAGAAGGACTAAGGACTCATTCTTGATATATGGAGGTCAGGAAGAGTTGGCTATAATCGGATACACCGATGCTAGCTTCCAGACAGATAAGGATGACTTTAGATCGCAATCTGGTTACATGTTTTGCTTAAACGGTGGCGCTGTGAGCTGGAAAAGTTCAACGCAAGATACAGTTGCTGATTCTACAACTGAGCCCGAGTATATTGTTGCCTCAAGTGCAGCAAAGGAAGCTGTTTGGATCAAAAAGTTCATTAGTGAACTTGACATAGTTCCTAGCATTGTGGATCCCATTGGTCTCTATTGTGATAACAATGGTGCTATCGCACAAGCTAAGGAGCCTAGATCTCACCAACGATCCAAACACATACTTAGGCGTTATCACCTCATTCGAGAGATAATAGATAGAGGAGATGTGAAAATATGTAGAGTACCTACACTTGACAATATTGTTGACCCACTAACAAAGCCTTTTGCGCAGCAGAAGCATGATGGCCATACTAGATCAATGGGCATTAGGGGTATGCCTGATTGGCTCTAGTGCTAGTGGGAGATTGTTGGTGTAAGCCCTAGAGGCCAATACTTTTGATACTTGTATCGAATTATTTATTAATAATAAAAGGCTTTTTCTTTATTATGTTTGTTTAATAAAGTCCCTAGAATAGCTAATCCATTTAATGTATCAAGTATGACTTAATCATGAGATCACATTAAACATAAGGACACTATTCTTAAAGTATCCATAGTCGAGCTTTATTGTGAAGTGGGATAACATTAAAGCATTATAACTATTATATTTGTAGACTGATGATCACATCTCATGGATCATGGATAAAGAGTTATCAAGTCTTAAACATAGGTATGAATATTAAGAGTAATATTTATACTGGATTGAACCGCTATGAGAATACTATATAGAATGTTATGCAAAGTGTCATAAGTTATTCTCATGGTAATAATGGTGTATACCACTCTTCGACCTGAAACCACTAAGGACCCTAGATGTAGAGTCGAGTGCTTTATTGCTGATCCAACATTGTCCGTAACTGGATAACCATAAAGACAGTTGATGGGTACTCCACGAAGCATGCTGAGGGACATGAGTGACTTAGATGGAATATTCCCATCCTGAGTAACAGGATAAATGTCTATGGGCCCAATATTGAACTGGACAAGGATGACACGGTCTATGCCTTGTGTTCAATATATACATAAGGGCAAAAGGGTAATTATACACATAATTATTATCATAGAAGGATTTGTCGGATCACATGACATTTTTGTGACTTGGGTAGCCGTGATGTGTTGCTAGATACCGCTCACTGTTTATTATGTTAAATGCGTGATTTAATATAATTGCCAACGTCGCGAAAACTTACAGGGTCACGCACAAAGGACGGATTGATGAGAGATAAAGTAACTAAGGAACATCGTAAGGTACGGTGCACTTAAGTGGAATACGAAATATGGTAAGGTACCACACGCTTAAGTGATTTTGGGCATATTATAAGATATGGGCCAAAATACACTTAAGTGGGCTTTTTAGCTTGAAGCCCACACAAGTGGTTCTATAAATAGAACCCTTGGGTAGAAGCATTGTCACTCTCTAATTGGAATTTTGTTTCTCTCTCTCTCTCTCTCACTCAAAGCCTTCATTCATAACAGCTAGCACTGAGATTGAAGGAATCCGTTCGTGTGGACTGAGTAGAGGCGTTGTCATCGTTCAACGTTCGTGATCGCCACAAGAGGTAACGATTCTATCACTGATCATGCCCATTCGTAAGGATCATTAAATTCCGATGCGCCTTGGATGTCAATTCTCCTTCAGTATCTTGGCTGACCATTTGGCTCATCAACCAATTGAAGATTATCAGTCAATGCAGTATGATTTTCTTGATCAAGATATTTTGTACTTGAAAATGAAAGTTTGTGATGAACCATTGCTTGAAGAAGGGCCAGAACCTGGTTCCCGTTGGGGCATGGTATTTGATGGAGCTGTTAATCAAAATGGAAATTGCATTGGGGCAATGATTATTACTCCTCAAGGCACGCATCTACCATTTACAGCTAGATTGACTTTCAAGTGTACAAACAACATGGCAAAATATGAAGCTTTCATTATGGGGCTTGAGGAGGCCATGAATCTCAGAATCAAGTATTTGGATGTCTTCAGTGATTCGGCTTTGGTTGTGAATCAGATCAAAGGAGAATGGGGGAAAAATCAACCCGGTTTGATACCATATAGAGATTATGCGAGGAGGATTTTTCAACTTTCTTTACAAAGGTTGAATTTCATCATATCCCTTGAGATGAGAACCGGATGGCAGATGCTCTTACAACATTGGCTCAATGATTGTAGTGAAGTATTGGAACGAAGTTCCCAATTTATCTGTGATGCATCATGATAGGCCAACTCATGTGTTTGTTGTTGAAGAAGACAAAGACGAAAAGTCGTGGTATTACGACATCAAATGTTTCCTCCAAAGTCAGATTTATCCGCCTGGGGCATCCTTGAAAGATAAGAAGACTTTGAGAAGATTAGCCAATAATTTCTAATTGAATGGTGATATACTGTACAAGAGAAACTTCGACATGGTTTTGCTCAGATGCGTGGATAGACACAAATTAAACTTGTTGATGACTGAAGTGCATGAAGGTCCCTTTGGTACTCATTCTAATGGACATGCAATGGCGAAGAAGACGTTGTGAGCAGGTTACTATTGGTTGACAATGGAATCTGATTGTTGTAAATTTGTGAAGAAATGCCACAAGTGTCAAATATATGCTGATAAGATTCATGTTCCTCCGACACTTTTGAATGTTATCTCTTCCCCATGGCCCTTCTCCATGTGGGGAGTTGATATGATTAGGATGATTGAGCCCAAAGCTTCGAATGGACATCGTTTCATTTTGGTGGCAATTGACTACTTCACAAAATGGGTTGAAGCGGCATCATATGCAAATGTAACCAAGCAAGTTATTGTAAGGCTTATCAAGAATCGGATTATATGCCGATATGGTGTGCCAAGTAAGATCATTACTCATAACGGATCGAACTTGAATAACAATATGGTGAAAGCTCTTTGCAAAGACTTCAAGATTGCATATCATAATTCTTCTCACTACAGACCCAAGATGAATGGGGTTGTTGAAGCTGCGAATAAGAACATCAAGAAGATTATCCAGAAGATGGTTGTCACGTATAAGGATTGGAATGAGATGCTCCCATTCGCTTTGCATGGGTATCGTAAATCTGTCCTCACTTCAATAGGGGCAACCCCCTTCTCTCTTGTATATCGTATGGAAGTAGTGCTCCCCGTAGATGTTGAGATTCCTTCGTTGCGTGTGCTCATGGAAGCCAAGTTGACTGAAGCTAAGTGGTGTCAAACCAGGTTTGACCAGTTGAATTTAATTGAAGAGAAGAGGTTGACGGCCGTGTGTCATGGTGAATTGTATCAGCAGAGAATGAAGAAAGCTTTTGATAAGAAGGTCAAACCTCGTGTATTCAGAGAAGGAGACCTTGTGCTCAAGAAGATTTTGACGTTTAAGCCAGATTCCAGAGGAAAATGGACTCCCAATTATGAAGGCCCATATGTTGTTAAGAGAGCCTTTTCAGGCGGTGCATTGGTTCTTACAACTACGGATGGTGAAGAGTTCACTCGTCCCGTGAATGCAAACGCAGTCAAGAAATACTTCGCCTAAAAAGAAAAGAACAACTCGCTAAGTTGAAGACCCGAAAGGGCGACTTAGGCAAAAATGAGCGTCTCGGTGGATGAGACCTAAAAGGGCGATCCAGGCAAAAATTAGAGACATAAGAACAGAAAGAATTTCACGATAAGTTGAGTACTCCACCTTGGGGAAACTGATGCAAAAATTAGGGATTATGACAAGTAACTGCATTTTGCTGATCTTCAGTGATTTTTGAAGACTTGTTTGAGCACAAGGGTTGACATCAACTCATCATCAACAGCGGCCAAGAGCACAGTGGATATCAAGACTTGGTAGAAGGATTAAGGATCATTTGTATTCAATGTAACCCTTTTGCATGTAAATTACCAATTTCAACTTTGTAAAATCTATGGAGTCTTGTCATTTACAGACTACCATCCTATTAAATAAAGTTAAGCCTTTATCCAAATTGTTTTTGCTCTTATTTACTTCAGCCAATAGTTTTAAATTTTATTATGATCATTTTGAAATTAAAATTTTAAATGAAAATCAAGTTTTCTTTAAAATATAAAAGCAAGAACTTTTACAAAGCAAGTAACAATAATATCAACAGCATTTCAATGGATAACAAGTCCTTAAGTGTGAAGCATTTGTGGTTCCCCAAGCAGTAACTCTTTGGGTATCCCTAGACATTAATGTTGATTCATTTCCTCAATGGAATGTTGTTATCCGCAGCTGATGGATTATGTTCCCCGGTAGAGTGTTTGATCCTCAGTGGAACTTCTTTATCCCCAGCCAAGTTGGTTGATTCAGATACCCTGTGGTGTATCCTTGTCCCCAACAGAATTTAGGCCTTCCCCAACGGAGTTTGTGCATCCCTAGCAAAGTTCGTATCTGCTCAGTAGGGTTGATCTTTAGAGATTGGTTGATCTTCCCCAGTAGATTGCATTTGCTCCCAGTCAGAGTTTCCTCCTAGTTTTTGAGCAGCTTTTGTTGATTTTTTTTCTTTGTAGGGTTGTCTCCCATTTCTATGGTGTTGACCTAAAATTCCCCACAGATTGGATGTTCTATCCTCTACAGATCTCCTCTTTCCCCAGTTAGGGTTGAGCCTTTTGGGATGTTGATCTCTCTGTTCTCCAGCAGTTGTCCGCATATTTTGTGGATTGACCGAGGATTGTACCGATGGTTCAATTTCTTTGCGACACCTCTGTATCCTTTGTGATCGTTCTGTCAGCATAATCCTCATATATACATATACATATACATATACATTCATGATTTGCATATCCTGCATCTTCATATTTGATTTGTTTGAGATTCTTATTCTCTGTTATGGCGGTACTTTATCCCCATACCAAATCTGGTGTTTGTCCTCCCTCAAATTGTAGAGTGTCAGCCCCTTAAGCAGAAAGAATTTAACCTTTCTCTATTTCCCCACTGAGTTTCTTTCCTCGTGGATGATTGTTATTTCAGTTTCCTCTCTAGTAGATTTTCTGGATGGAATTACTCCTCTTGAGTTATATCCTCAATGGGTTGAGTTTTGATTGATTGTTTCTTTCTAGCTCTTACCTAGATAGATGTTTTGGTCCCCTAAGAGGCTATTACCTAGTAACTGGTAATATTCTTCTTAGTTTGCAGTTTGTTACTTCTTGCCCCATACCCGACAAAAGTACCCTTTTTTCTCCTCAGTGGAGTCCCCTAGAAGTATATCCTTGATATGTTCATCATAACCGGTGACAGATATCTTTCTTTTCCTCCGCAAGAGTCTATCCTTGATATGTTCACTTTAATCGGTGACAGATATTCTCTTCTTTGGTATTCTACCTAGTATAAAGGTAGTTGTAATCCCTATTTTGTTCCTCAGAGAGTTAATCCTTGATATGTTCATCTTAACCGATGACAAATTTTCTTCTCCTTGTGGTCTTCTACCCAGTAACCGGTAGTTGTAAATCCTACTTTTTCCCATGTGCGGAGACTATCCTTGATATGTTCACTTTAACCCGTGACGGATTTTATCTCTTCTTTGGTATTCTATCCAGTAACTGATAGATGTAATTCCTACTTTTATTCCCCTTTTCAGAGTCTATCCTTGATATGTTCATCCTAACCGGTGACAAATTTTCTCTTTGATTTGGTCTTCTACCCAGTAACCGGTAGTTGTAAATCCTACTTTGTCCCCTCGCAAAGTTGATCCTTGATATGTTCATCCTAACCGGTGATGGATTCTCTCTCCGACGGTTTTCTATCCAAATTTTTATAGATGTAATTACTACCCTTTTTGTTCAGTTGGTATATCCTTGATACGTTCATCCTAACCGATGACGGGTATCCTCCTTGACATTTCCAAGCAAGTCTATCCTTGATATGTTCATCTTAACTGGTGACGGATTTTCTTCCTTATTGAGTTTGTCCTTGCTATGTTCATCCTAACCGATGACGGTTATTCTCACCCTTGGTCTTCTGCCCAGTAACAGGTAGTTGTAAATCCTATTTTCTACAGTTTCTCTCCAACAAGGCTATTCTTACCCAGTAACCGGTAATGAATACTCCCTCTTGGCGTTCCTCAGCGAGTCATCCTTGACATGTTCATCCTAACCGATGACGGATGTGTAAGACCTCAATTTTGATCCTAAGATCCCTCATGCATTCCCATCATAAGCATAAGCATTGGGATCACACCTTGGCATCCTCCTTACCCCTCCTTCATTGGGTTTGTTTGGGGAGAAATCACCAAGCACTTTGTGATTATATCATACTTGTATTATGTCATTTCACTAACCAAAATACCAAAAATATGTCTTTGCATCTATCTAACCCTATTTGTAGGTAGGGCATGATCTCATTGATTCATCGATCACGTTTAGGTTTTGAGGCCCTCATGAACAAAGAGCACAACCAAGAATTGATTCAAGAATGGTTATGAACATCATATGTGAATCCAAATGTTATCTATATGTTATATTGGTCAAGTTTTCTTCAAGCGTTTGAGGGTGATTTGCCTTGGAAACCCTAGTTTGATCGGGTATCTTGAGTAACTTCTCCAACAAGCTATCTCACCAATTGATCAAATTTATCAAGGGACACTTCAAATTTCATCATCTTATGCATATATTATCTACCATGAACCAAGAAATTCAAGAGAATTGGAAATTAGCAAGTTGGTTGAGGGTGGTTGGCCAGATGAATTCATCTGATCAAAACTGGGTCTCCCTACACCCTATCTCCTACAATTTTCATCATATGGAAATGATTCCAAGAGAAAACTTACTATAAATGACATTACAAACAACTTTCATGTTGATACCTAGATATAGTTTTACTTGGAAAATCATTTTCTATGTTGAAACATTATAGGTCATTTTATCTAAACCCTAATTTGAAAGTCAACTTCCCAAATCCATAACTTGCCCAATTTTTATGAGATGAGATATTTCCAAGTTTAAAATCAAATTCAATGTTTCTACTTCAAATTTGATGTTTGGAGTGGGAGCAAATTCAACTTTTTTTAGCATGTGATATGGAGTTACATTATAGGTCAATTTTGACCTATACCATTTATCAAGTGATTTTTCCAAACTTCAAAAATGCATAACTCTATCATTTCTAATCTAAATGACATGAAATTTGTGACCATTTTGAAGGTCTTTGAGAGATACACAACTTTTATGAAGACACTTTTCTGATTTGAAGCACCTATAAAAAGTTAAGCAAGGTGGAATATTGAGACATAATGTTGACACTTAGAAAAAATTTGATATGTCAAAATTTTCAAAACTTCCACCTCAAAATTCTCCAAGTTCTAAGATCCAAATGAAAAAGTGTTCAACATAAAACTTGTTCCTCTTGATCTCACCTTTCCAAAGAGCCCAATTTTTTTCATTTTGGATGAGAAATGCATAGGTTGCGCATGGCTTTAACTGGCTGATGTCATTTGGCATGGATCCAACTTCAAACAACAATACACATGTGCCTTGCAATCCAATCATGCTTCAAAGCATCTGAACTTCAAGTTTGGACTTTCAGTTATCATTCCATGGGCCTATGCGCGCCCATGCAGCATGGCATCGTCATTTTACCAAATTTGGAAAGTGGAGAGAGTGTGAAAATATCATTTGATTTCCCTATAAATTGAGGCTCTTATGCTCAGAATTAACACACATATTGCGCCAGCTTTGATCCCCCATTGAAAACCCTTCACTCTCATAGGATAAACTGATAAATTCATTTAAATTTGAGCTTTAATCTCCACTGTTGTGGAATTCAATTCTCCAGGAATCCCTTGCTTCGAAACCTTTCCATTCCTCTCCTGCAAGTGATTAGAGTGAGTCCAAGTGAAAGAAAGCTCAAGATCCATCAAGTTTAGACCTCTATTGAAGGTAATTTGCAGAAATTTTAAACTCTTCGATTCTCTCAATTTATTGCTCAATTCCGTTGATTCTTTGGTTGTCTGAAGTCCTACCAATGTAGGCATGAAGATTGAGTTGCTTTCAGGTCAAATCGAAGCAACTCAAATCATGTACCTCATTTTTCAATTCCACATATCTCTTAATATATTTGGAATTGGAGGAATTGGAGGTCATATTTGAGCCCAGTGATGTTTTTTCTTTAAGATCATGTCCCTGCTTTTTACTTTGGTGATGGTTCATCTTGACCTGTCCGGTGGAGCTCACCGGGGAAGATGACCGGAGCTCTGGCTCTGGCGATGAGGTGTGTTACCTCTGAACCATATGATCCATCCTCCAAGTTCTAATCTTGACCATTCTTTGTAATTACCATGTGTTCCACGCGGTTGACTAAAGAACATGTGGAACACGCGTTTTAGATCATCAGATCTGCCACCTCAATTAATGAGCGAGATCTGATGGTCCACGTATTTTAGAATTTTCTGAGTTTTGTTTTAATTGCATTTTCTTCAATAATTCATATTAAATTCAATATTGATCCAAAAAATATGGGACTTTCACCAAATATTTTAAAAAAATTTCTCTTTCATATTCTGAATTAAAACTATTTTTTGGATCATTATTAATCTTTTTCATGAACTAATTGATTTTGAATTTGTTTTTAGTTGTTTAAAAATACTTTTAAATGCCCAAAAATGATGAATTTTTTTCTCCAAGGTCCTTTTACCTTGTTTGACCTATGATAAATCTCATGGCCATTTCTTTGGTGTTTTGATGAGATTTTAGGATTTGGATATAACAAATTTTGAATTTAATGCATTATTTTATTATTTTTTAATTGAATAAATGCCATTTAAATTATGTTGACCATTTGTATTGACTTAATTGAGTTTGATTGTTGGTCGTTGGGCCTTGGTCAATGTTGATTTGACTTTGTTAAGTTAATATCATTGGATTTAGGGAATTGATGGAATGTACATTCCATCTCCCAAAATGAATGAATGATATTAATTTGGTAAAAGTCCTCCTTTGACCAATTTGTGATCTCATTCATCCCCTTCCCCTTCATCTAATTCCCCTTCTTCATTCATTCATTTCCATTTGGCCAATGACATCTCAAAGTCCTAATTCTAGTTGATTGAAAGATTAACATGAGTATGGATGAGATTAGGCCACACCTTTTGCATATTTTTGTGTGTGGTACGTTCAATGAGCATAGTTCATAATACTATGTCTCCAACATGCATTAACACCAAAAGTTCATTGCCCGACCTCAAATAGTTGTGAATTCTACATAAGTCCAATTACGACTGCTTAACATAACGCTAAATTTGTGGCATAAAAGGCATAATCATTCTAGTTAGTGAGATTGTAAGTCTCCCCTCTTCCATGGTATTGTGTGGAAACTTGGCCTTCTTTCCTTCCTTTGGAAGATGTTTTGGTTCAAGGATCCATGCTTGTGGCAATTGGGTTGAGTGTTCTCCAAAGAATGTCTTGAAATAAAAAGAAAAACAAAACTAACTTCTAACTTACTAACCATTAACTTTTAATTTCAAGCTTTTACTTTAATGCAATTTATTTTTAGCACTTTACTTCATTTGCCATTATACATATCATTCTAATTGTTTATGTTAATGTAATTTTCACTTTGTCCATTTAGACCATATTGTGTGATATATTTTGGTCGTATATGCTTTGTTTGTTGATTGGTCTTTAACCATTAATGCACATAATAATAAAAACCCTAGACGACTTTTGAATGGACTGTTGGTTTGATCTTGCCTAAATGGACTTAGAACTTACGCAACATTCCATTGCTAATGGACTTGGCCAATGCCAATTTGTGAAGAACCAAGTGCTTGCAATTTGAACTTCATCTGATACATCTTCGAAGATCTCTCCAGATTCATTTGCAACTTGATCATTGCTAAGCTGTTATTTTGAACTTTTGACTTGTGGAATTCATCTGTTGCATGGGCTATTTCTGTAGAAGATCATGGAGTGGCTAAGCTTGGATGAGACCATCTTTATTTGATGCCTTGCTCTTCAAGATATTATAATTGTGCATTTGAGTATTGCTTGATTCTAAATGTCCAAGGGAATTCTGGGTTTCTATTGACATTTTTGTCTATTGGATTTCAACCCATTTGGTCAGATCTTTTCAACTCTAAACCTTGTAAATTTTGTGCATGGGGTAGTCTCTTTATCTTCTCCCCGTTTCTTTAATTTCAAAATATCTCCCTCCAATTTCAAAACCTTCTTTGTGTGAACTATTTTTGTTCTAAACTTTGACCACTTTCAAAAAGATAGAAACTTTGGCCTTATGCCATTGCATTTTCACACTTATTTTATTAAATCAAACTTGTAAATAAACTTAACCATACTTGACTTAAACTTTCAAAAAGACAAAAAGAACTAACTCATTCAAATCATTTTAGGCCTTTGTGCCTTTCAAACTTAAGTTTTGTTAAAATCAATGCACTCATTTTGAAATTTATAGCCCGAACTACGAGGTTTTGAACCCTCATTTTTATGTTGGTACGTAGGCACAAGACCGAAGGTCTTGTCAAACACAAAAATATAATTAATGAATTCTGTTCTCATCCCCCAATTCTATTTGTTTGTAAACATCACTTTGTACATAATACATATGCACACAAAAAGGGCTCCCTAGGAGTACCTAGGACACTTTGGGTGCTAACACCTTCCCTCTGTGTAACCAACCCCCTTACCTGTGATCTCTGATTTTTATTAGTTTTTATTTGAAAACTTCTTACTATTTGGGTTTTGTTCGTACTTTTCCCTTTTCCCTTGGAAACAATAAAAGCGCGGTGGCGACTCTTGTTAATTGATCTCTAGCTTGTCAATAGCTTGATGATCATGAATTTCCCGCTACAGAAATTAAGTGGCGACTCTGTTGGGGTGTAGTCTCCAGTGGGTTTGTATATATGTATGTGTGATATAATCTGCTTGTTGTGCTTGGTGATCTTTGAGTGGTGAGATAAGTTCTAACCCTAACTTGAGTGCAAGTAAGATAGGAGGATGATATAGTCATGCTCGACTTGTGTGGAGTAGTCCTTAACAAGTTGGCTTGAGATCCATCTGCTCAGTGGAGACTCCTTTGGATTTGGAAATGTCACACAAGTATTTGTGGTTAGGCATTACTATTTCTAATTGGGTCTGAGAAGCTGAGGACCATAAAACCTTTAACCCATCTTGGCCTATTTAGGACGTAGTGCGGAAACTGTTCAGGTGTAGAGTTGATAACAGTTGTTACGTGATACTACACTCAGACGAGTTTCTCTTGAGAATATTATGGGTCGATGAGTCAGTCATCTTAACCTGTAATATCCGATAGATGGAATTAAGACTCTGGGAACTTTTTAGAACATGATCTACAGGTTTTTGTCCTTAGTTCACTCCTTTGGGATGGTTCTTACCCAGACTCCATCCTCGTGACTTGCAACAAACCCTTGATTCTTGGTTGATCCAATCAAGTCTTGTCAATATCAATGAAACTTGGGTGTTGATAAGGTGTAAACCATAATCCACAACAATAGATGATTGATCTTGACAATGACTTGATTCATCCCTTGACCTTTGTTTTCCTTGTGTGTCATCCCTTATTTGTGATTTTTGCATTCATGCATTCATGCGCATCATAACATTCATCACACGAAAATTTCAAGGAACTAAGGTATCATTTGCAAATATTTTCAGACCATGGATTGTGGACGAAGGAACACTAAGAAGTATAGTTTCAGATTTCCTGACTTGAAAGAGTTAAGGAAGCTAGCATCTTTTGTATTAGATCCCTTGGACTTCAAACAACGTCATGGGAAGCTTCTGTCCATCTTGTCTGCTGATGTGGTTGAAGGATTGTTGAGTGTATTGGTATAGTTTTATGATCCTCTCTACCATTGTTTCACTTTTTCAGATTTTCAGCTTGTGCCTACCTTGGAGGAGTATTCGCATCTCTTGGGGATACCTGTTTCTAGTAGAGTGCCTTTTAGTGGATTGGAGGAGATTCCCCGATCTAGTATTATTGCTGAAGCTCTTCATTTGAAGAAGTCTGAGATAGAGGCTCATTGGGTGAAGGAAGGAGGGTTATTTGGATTGTCATCTGTTTTCCTCATCAATGAAGCTACTACTTTTGTTCAAGCTGGTAGTGTGGACGCTTTTGAAGCTATCTTTGTGTTGCTCATCTATGGATTAGCTTTGTTCCCTAACATTGACGGTTTTGTTGATGTTAACGCCATTAGACTTTTCTTGATTGGGAATCCTGTGCCTACTTTGTTGGGTGATATATATTTCTCTTTGCATCTAAGAAATTCTAAGGGTTGTGGAACGATTGTTTGTTGCATTCCTCTTCTGTACAAGTGGTTTATTTCACACTTGCCTCAGACACCTGCTTTTGTTGAGAACAAACAATGTCTAAGGTGGTCTAAGAGACTTATGTCTCTCACTAATGATGATATAGTTTGGTATGATCCATCTTTAAGCAGTTTGGAGATTATTGATAGTTGTGGTGAATTCTCTAATGTGCCTCTCATTGGTACACATGGAGGAATTAACTACAATCCTGTTTTGGCTCGTCATCAACTTGGGTTCCCCTTGAGAGACAAACCTAATAACATGTGGTTAGAAGGTCTTTTCTATCAAGAGGGTAAAGATTCCCAACATTTGAAGCAGAAGATTGTGCATGCTTGGCATAATGTGCATAGGAAAGAAAGATCCAAGCTTGGTCTGCACAATTGTGTAGCTTTGGAAGCTTACACTCTTTGGGTGAAGAAGAGAGCTTTGGAGTTGAAGATGCCTTATCCTTGTGAAAGACCTATGTCTATGGTTGTGGTTGAGCCAGTAACTCTCCCTAACCAATATGTAGAGGAGTTGGAAGACGCACTCATCAAGATGAAGCAAGAGAAAGATATGTGGGAAAAGCGTTTCCATGCTTTGAGCAAGAAGCACGAAGAGCTGCAGTTGGAGTCTAAGGACAAAGATGCACTGATTGAGCTACTTGAAGAACGAGTGATGAAGAGATAGAGAGACCCAGAGGTTTCATCTTCTAGCATGCCTCATCCTTTCGTCGCTTGGAAGAAGATTGTTGATCAGCTATCCTCGAGAAGACTCAGATGAAGGCTTCTTTTGAGACTGAGATTCGTCGAATTCGAAGGAAGTACGCGCCTTCAGCCAGATCTTCTGACATTGTTGTTAGGGATCCTTAGGATGACTAGTCTCCTTTTCTCTTGTATCTTTTTATTATGGCTTCTGAAATTGTACTCAGTGTAATCCTTCCAATTTATATATATAAAAAGAGATTTTTGGTCATATCAAATTGTTGTAATTGTCATTTAAATGTATATATTTGCAAATGATATAATAAGTTCCTTGAAAATAAAAATAATCAAGCATTTTATTTCATGCATCATTTGTATAAGCAGGTTTTTTCCAGGTGTCTGATTAGTGTTCTTCTATGCTTTAGCCAAGCTGACTCATCGGTATAACACCAGAGCTAATCATCCAAGAATTATGGAACACCTTTAGCAAGAGAACCGAGAGCTAAAAGAGGAAATTGCCCGACTGACTGCCATGATGGAGTCAGTCCTTGCTACTCAAAGCCAAGCTTCTCCAACGCCTGCAACTCCTCCCGCGAGGACAGTTATTTCTGAAGTGGTTACCTCTACCGTGCCTGCTGCCACCACCCACTTCGCGCCAAACTTGCCTGCCGGATTCCCGTGGGGAATGCAGCCCAATTTTGTGCCAGAAGGTTTTGCTCCTATATTTGCTTCCATGCTGGCATCTAGCCCAGTCATGTCTGTGCCACCTCCCGTTATACACACTTTGCCTCACGTAGAGGACACCATCTATCATTCCAAGCCATATGAGGGCCCAATCGTTTATGAGAATATGGACGAAATGAAAGACCAATTTCTTGAGTTGCGCAAGGAATTGAAAATGCTGAGAGGTAAAGACCTGTTTGGGAAGAGTGCTACTGAATTGTGCTTGGTACCCATTGTGAAGATCCCAGTGAAATTCAAAGTGCATGACTTTGAAAAATACAAGGGAAAACTCGTGTCCACTCAGTCATCTTGTAATGTATGCTCGCAAGATGTCAACCCAAACAAATAATGACCAATTCCTGATTCACTACTTCCAGGATAGCCTGACAGGTGCTGCACTCTGTTGGTATATGGGGTTGGATAGTGCAAGCATCCGCACTTTCAATGACCTAGGTGAGGATTTTATGAAGAAGTATAAATACAATGTGGATATGGCGCCAGATAAGGACCAGCTGAGGTCCATGTCTCAGAAATACAAGGAGACATTCAAGGAATATGCGCAGCGATGGAGGGAGTTGGCTGCCCAGATCACTCCTCCTTTGGAGGAGAAAGAGATGACAAAAGTATTCCTGAAAACCCTGAGTTCATTTTATTATGAACGAATGATCGCCAGTGCCCCCAGTGAGTTTACCGAAATGGTAAATATGGGGATGAGACTTGAAGAGGGGGTCCATGAAGGACGTTTGTCAAAAGATTAGGCGTCGACAAGCAAGAAGTATGGCAGTAGTTTCAGCAAGAGGAA
The DNA here is from genome assembly GCF_024323335.1 of Lathyrus oleraceus. Classification (NCBI taxonomy): domain Eukaryota; kingdom Viridiplantae; phylum Streptophyta; class Magnoliopsida; order Fabales; family Fabaceae; genus Lathyrus; species Lathyrus oleraceus. The sequence continues at coordinate 445,192,640 of NC_066583.1, forward strand.
ATATAGTGAGACCAACGCAATTTCCAGTGGGAGGCAGAGGAGGCCTCAGATAAGAAGAAATACACCACCCCGTCAACATCATCATCATCAAGTATCTTCCATTATTCCAGTATTCTCTAATCAGCAAACAACACCAATTCAACAACAACAATAACATCAATATCAACAACAACGTCAACAACAACAACCGCAACAAAGAACAAACACCTACAACAACAACAATTCCAATAACAATCATCACCAGCAACAGAATTTCGAGAGGAAGAAGGTCTCTTTCGACCCGATTCCTATGTCATATGCAGAACTGTACCCATCATTAGTCCTCAAAAACTTGATTTAACCAAGGAATCCACTGCAGATCCCAGAACCACTTCCTTGGTGGTATAAACCCGAGCTTCGCTGTGCTTTTCATCAGGGTGCACCTGAGCATGATATTGAAAACTGTTATCCACTGAAGTATGAGGTGCAAAAGCTTATGAAGAGTGGTATGGTGTCCTTTGAGGACCGCGCACCTAATGTGAAAGCTAACCTTTTGCCCGCTCATGGGAACACTTCAGTTAATATGGTGAACGGTTGTCCTGGTGAGTACAGAGTTTTTGATGTGCGTTTTATCCGTGGATCCTTAGTGCAGATACACGAGGACATATGTATGGTGAGCGACTGTGAACATGATCGCGATGGTTGTGATATTTGTAGCGTGAACCCAAGGGGGTATGTTGTGGTGAAAAGGGACATCCAGCGTCTCATGGATGAAGGCATGATTCAGATTTTTCAAACCCGCCATGTAGATGACGATGTCAATGTCATACTGCCCGGTTTCAAGCAACAAGAGAGGTTGGTGATTCAGCATGATAGCAGCAATAACAAGAATGTCAGCAATAGATCAGTTTCACCATTAGTAATACGGTTAGCGGGCCCAGTCCCGTATGCATCTGATAAGGTTGTACCGTATCAATACAATGCTACAATGTTAGAGAATGATCAAGAGGTACCACTACCTACGACCAGTTCATTGGTGAGCATTGTAGATGTTACGAAGGTGACCCGCAGTGGTCGAGGTTTTGGATCGATGTTCCCGGAAAATAAAGAAGATACAATTGTTGGTAAGAAGGTGGAGTTACCTAATGTAGATCCCGTTGGTTGTTCAAAGGATAAGTCTGGTGAATCCAGCAACTTGAAAGCCAATGATGATGATGTACTCCGACTGATTAAGAGGAGTGAATTTAATGTGGTTGAGCAGTTTCTCCAAACTCCCTCAAAGATTTCCGTGGTGTCTCTGCTTTTGAATTCTGAAGCGCACAGAGAAGCACTCCAGACAGTTCTTGAACAGGCCTATGTAGAGCAAGATGTTACTGTGGATCAATTTGATCATATTGTAGCTAACATCACTTCATGCAATAAGTTGAGATTTTGCGATGAAGAACTCCCTGAGGAGGGAAGAAATCATAACTTGGCTTTGCATATCTCGATGAATTGTAAAGAAGATGCTTTGTCAAACATGCTCGTTGACACCGGTTTGTCACTGAATGTGCTTCTGAAGTCAACTTTGTCGAAGTTATCTTACCAAGGAGCGCCCATGAGGTACAGTGGAGTAATTGTCAAAGCCTTCGATGGCTCACGCAAGGCAGTCATCGGTGAAGTGGACCTTCTAGTTAAGATAGGTCCGAGTGATTTTCAGATTACTTTCCAAGTAATGGATATCCACCCGGCCTACAGTTTCTCATTAGGAAGGCCATGGATTCACGAGGCAGGGGCTATTACCTCCACTCTACTTAGAAGCTCAAATTTGTCAAGAATGGCAAGCTGGTAATCGTTGGAGGAGAGAAAGCGTTGTTGGTTAGCCATCTGTCATCTTTCTCCAATGTGGAAGCTGAGGATGAGGTTGGAACTCTGTTCCAAGCCTTATCTATTGCTGCTGAGAAGAGAGTTGGGGCACCTATGTCCTCTCTGAAAGATACACAGAAGATTGTTGAAGAAGGTCCTGTTGATCAGTGGGGGCACATGGTAGAGGTCTGTGACAACAAGGGCAGAACCGGTTTGGGGTTCCAGAAAGGCTCATCAATTGCAAGGTCTGAAGATATGCAACTCAGCTTCCATAGAGGAGGGTTCATTCATGGCAATGAACAACACTTAGCTGTTGTGCTAGAGGATAGTGAAGAGGAAGACTGCACAAACTTTGTGACGCATGGAGGGACATGCAACAATTAGACTGCCGTTGATATTCTTGTTATTTTGCATCGATCTAAGTAATTGCTTTTATATTTTAAAATCCTTCTCCTATGTGTAAGGGAGAAGTGAACATTGTTTGGGCATTTTAATTTGATCATCAATAAAATTAATTCTATTTATCCACATCTTTGATGTTTATTTTTTACTTTTTGCTTTTATTTTGAAAATGGTAATCACAGAAAAAACATAAATAAACAATATAATTGTCCATCTACATAATATTTGGTCAAAAATTCACTTCTCTAAATTCAAAATATCAAATCATTATGCAGGTTGGTTCCTAACCCCATTGAAAACAATAATCCTTTCTTTCTCCAAATTTAGAACTCCCTGTATTCGAGGCCGAGGAGGAAAGTGATGTAGAAGTGAGTGAGGAATTGTCTCGTCTTCTTGAGCAAGTTGAAAAGATTATTCAACCATTTGAAGAGAAGATTGAGCTAGCCAACTTGGGTTCCGAGGACGATGTGAAGGAAGACAAGATTGGATCTCGACTGTGTCCAGATGCTAAGAAGAGGTTGATTGATCTTCTTCGAGAGTATTCAGATGTGTTTGCTTGGTCCTATCAAGACATGCCTGGGTTGGATTCTGATATTGTGGAGCATAGATTGCCATTAAATCCAGAATGCCCGCCAGTCAAGCAGAAGTTGAGAAGAACGCATCCTGATATGGCTGTGAAGATCAAAGAGGAAGTTCAGAAGCAGATTGATGCCGGTTTCCTTGTGACAACTGAGTATCCGCAATGGGTGGCCAACATTGTGCCTGTGCCAAAGAAAGATGGAAAAGTCCGCATGTGTGTTGATTATAGAGATTTGAATAAAGTCAGTCCGAAAGATGGTCCCTCTGCCACACATTGATATGTTGGTAGACAATTCTGCTAAATTCAAAGTCTTTTCATTTATGGATGGATTTTCCGGATATAATCGGATTAAGACGGAACCCAAGGAAATGGAGAAGACCACATTCATAACACCCTGGGGAACATTCTGTTATAGAGTGATGCCTTTCGGTCTAAAGAATGCTGGTGTAACTTACTAGAGAGAAATGACTACTCTTTTTCATGATATGATGCATAAAGAGATTGAAGTTTATGTCGATGACATGATTGCTAAGTCAATTGATGAAGAGGAACATGTTGAGCATTTGTTGAAGTTATTCAAACGTTTGAGGAAGTATAAACTCCGCTTAAATCCCAATAAGTGTACTTTTGGTGTTCGTTCTGGTAAGTTGTTGGGCTTTATTGTCAGCGAGAAGGGTATTGAAGTTGATCCTGCCAAGGTCAAAGCAATACAAGAGATGCCTGCGCCCAAAACTGAGAAGCAAGTCAGAGGATTTCTCGGCCGCTTGAATTATATTTCCAGATTTATTTCCCACATGACTGCCACATGTGCGCCTATATTCAAGCTTCTTCGGAAAGGTCAGTCTTGTGATTGGACCGAAGACTACTAGAAAGCATTTGATAGTATCAAGGAATATCTACTTGAGCCTCCGATTTTGTATCCGCCTGTTGAAGGAAGACCATTGATCATGTATTTAACTGTGCTCAAAGATAGTATGGGTTGTGTTCTTGGTCAGCAAGAAGAGACTAGGAAGAAAGAATTTGCAATTTACTACCTCAGCAAGAAGTTCACCGACTGTGAGATGCGGTATTCAATGCTTGAGAAAACTTGTTGCGCATTGGCTTGGGCTGCTAAGCGTCTAGGTCAGTATATGTTGAATCATACCACATGGTTGATATCCAAAATGGACTCAATCAAGTATATATTTGAGAATCCTGCTTTAATAGGGAGAATTTCCCGTTTGCAGATGTTGTTGTCAGAGTATGATATCGAATACCGATCTCAGAAAGCGATCAAAGGTAGTATCTTGGCTGACCATTTGGCTCACCAACCAATTGAAGATTATCAGTCAGTGCAGTATGATTTTCCAGATGAAGATATTTTGTACTTTAAAATGAAAGATTGTGATGAACCATTGCCAGAAGAAGGGCCAGAACCTGGTTCCCGTTGGGGCATGGTATTTGATGGAGCTGTTAATCAATATGGAAATGGAATCGGGGCAGTGATTATTAATCCTCAGGGCACGCATCTACCATTTACAGATAGATTGACTTTCAAGTGTACAAACAACATGGCAGAATATGAAGCTTGAATTATGGGGCTTGAAGAGGCCATGAATCTCAGAATCAAGTATTTGGATGTCTTCGGTGATTCGGCTTTGGTTGTGAATCAGATCAAAGGAGAATGGGAGACGAATAAACCCGGATTGATACCATATAGAGATTATGCGAGGAGGATTTCAACTTTCTTTACAAAGGTTGAGTTTCATCATATTCCTCGAGATTAGAACCGGATGGCAGATGCTCTTGCAACATTGGCGTCAATGATTGTGGTGAAATATTGGAATGAAGTTCCCAATTTATCTGTGATGCGTCTTGATAGGCCAGCTCATGTGTTTGCTGTTGAAGAGATCGAAGAAGAGAAGCCATTGTATTACAACATCAAATGTTTCCTCCAAAGTCAGATTTATCCGCCCGGGGCATCTTTGAAAGATAAGAAGACTTTGGAAAGATTAGCCGGTAATTTCTACTTGAATGGTGATATACTGTACAAGAGAAACTTCAACATGGTTTTGCTCTGATGCATGGATAGACACGAAGCAGACTTGTTGATGACTGAAGTGCATGAAGGTTCCTTTGGTACTCATTCCAATGGACATGCGATGGCAAAGAAGATGTAGCGAGCAGGTTACTATTGGCTGACAATGGAATCTGACTGTTGCAAATTTGTGAAGAAATTCCAGTAGTGTCAAATTTATGCTGATAAGATTCATGTTCCTCCGACACTATTGAATGTTATCTCTTCCTCATGGCCTTTCTCCATGTGGGGTCTCCATGTGGGGAATTGATATGATTGGTATGATTGAGCCCAAAGCTTTGAATGGACATCGTTTCATTTTAGTGGCAATTGACTACTTCACAAAATGGGTTGAAGCGGCATCGTATGTGTAGCGGGGTATTCGTTACCATTAGAGATATTGACTAAATCTAAGGTAAATCATACAAGTCGAGTCGCCACCGCACTTTTATTTATCCAAAGGAATGATTAGAAAGCGAACAAAAACCTAAAAGTTTTATCGAATCAAAAACTAGTAAAAAAGTCAGAGATCTGGGTAAGGGGGTTGGTTATGCAATGGGAAGGTGTTAGGCACCCAAAACATCCTAGGTACTCCTAGGGAGCCCTTTTCACATTGGTTGTAAGGTTGGTATTTTATGAAAATTTGTTTGTGCAAACATTATTGAAGAGATGAGAAGAGAATGTACAAGTTATTTACATTTTTGTGTTTGGATGGATAAACCCATTGCCTACGTACCATCTTAAAAAAGATTAGGATCAAAACCTCATAGTTCGGGGTAAAAATCTCAAAATGAGTTGGTGAATTGATTGGTCCAAAATCCTTAAGGTCTTTTGTTATCCAAGGGAGAAAACTCAACCTAAAACCACAAATCCACCATGTGAGGATAGCTTCAACATGCTAGTGAGGGGTTAACCCTATAATAAGCATGGAAGACTCATTGTCCATCACTAAGGATAAAGGTGAGTATTACATCTACCTCAAGGATAACTCAAACCTAATAGCTAAAGGTTATGAAAAAGTTTTGATTAATAAAGTGGCCATTGAAACCACAAAAAGATATTTGAATGGGTTATATTTACCAATGAAAAGTATGTACAAAATGGTCAAAGTTGACTTAGAAATTCAATTCAAAATAAGTGTTATGAAAAGATAAGTTTGAAAATCAAAAGCATAAGGCTTAGGTTTCTAATGTTTGAAAAGAAGTGTTAAATGTTTGCACAAAAAGTTTGGCTTGGGTTAGAGTGGAGAGAAGAAGAAGAATGGCTAAAGTCCTAGGCATACAAAAGGTGAGGGATAAAGAATAAGACCACAATAGAGTTCCTCCCTTGAGATCATATTGATGATCCAAGTAGCTCCCATCCTTTGGAACAAGCAATCACATAAGCATAAACTCAAGCAATCAATAATCAAATGAACTCTTGGAAAGCTCTCAATGTATCTTGGATCCCTCTCTCTTAGAAGCTCATGGTAATGGTTCCTCAATTTGGCTCAAGTTGGAATCCCTAGCACAAAAAAACACACATCAAAAGTTTCTATTAACAATCAAAGAATGGACAAGAGGGAGTTTAGAATATGGTCCTTTCAATGTTCATCTTCAAGCTTTAAGCATTCTAAAGGCATGAGGCCTAGTTGCTCTTTGACATTTAAGCACTCTAAAGGCATGAGGCCTAGTTGCTCTTTAAACTCCATTAGCTTGGGGAAGGTCCTAAAGTCTAAGTCCATTTGTCCATTTCTTTGCATTTGGTCCTCAACAATCAAAACAAAACACAAACACAAAAGTATATACACAAATATGTGCTCAAATGAGCAAAAGGCAAATGGCATTAACATACACATGTGCTCCAATGAGCAAAGGAAAAAGCAAATGGACAATATGTACAAGAATAATAAATTGCATAAATGGAAAGTGCAAAAAGTAAATGTTAATGGTTAATAGTTAATGTTAGTAGTTAGTGTACCATAAGGCAAATTTAACGCTATGTTAAGCAATCGTAATTGGACTTATGTAGAAGTCACAACTAGCTGAGGCCGGTCAATAATAATGTAGGCAACAACACAAGTTAGAAGTCTTGATTAGTGAACCAAGTTCCAACAACTTGCCATGCCAAAAAGAAAATGAGAATTGATATTATATTGGTTTAAGTCCTTTGCATGATTTAGGAAACAACCTATCCTTAATGCAAAGCCATTCACTTGATCAATTGATCAAAATGAATTAGATTTGAATCAAGGAAGATTAAGTCTCCCTAATCAATGCTAACTTATCAACCTTTAACTCATTGATCAAAAAGAAAAGAAAAAAAAGAAGAAGAAAGAGATGGAGATTGGATAATGGAAATGGAAATGGAAAGAATAAAGTGCATTAAATGAAATAAAATGTACCAATCAACATGTGTTGACCAATAACATTGAGAATCATGGTCAAACAATCAAAAACAGAAATGAGATGAAGATTGGAAGTCAAGAAATGAACAAAATATTTTTGGCATTTTTAATATTAAAAATAAACTTGAATTAAAATATTAAAAAATGTCAAACTTCAAAATCACTTCAAATCAACCTTGAAAGGTCCAAGTGATTTATCCCAAGTTCAACAAGGTCAAACAAAGTTTGACAAAAAAAAATCAGCATTTTTAAAAGTCAGAAACTATTTTTAATCAATTAAAAATGAATAAAAATAACCTAATTGAACTAATATCTCAAATAAATCTCAAATCAATTCAAAAATTGATGAGAATATTTTTCATAGATCCATCATCATTCAAAGAGGTTAGGAAAATATTTTTGTATTTTTTGAATATTAAAAACTATTTAATATGAATTAAAAATAACCTGAAAAGAGAAAATTCACAAAAAATATCAAATGATGAAATAAAAAATATTAAAAATCATTTTTAGAAACTAGAATTTAAATGGAGAAGAATGCAATTGGTCCCATATTTTTTGGAATTAAAATGAAGAAGTTATAAATTTTTGAAAATAAAGGAAATAAAAGAAATAAAATCAGAAATTAAGAAAATCAAACAAACCACAAGCGTCTGATCAAGCCTCATTAATTGACGTGGCTGATCAGACGGATGTGAGATGCGCGCTCATGGTGAGTCCAAGTCAAACGCATCACACCTGGCATTAAAGCAAGTAATCCAAACGCATGGCTGAGATTAAAACGTGGGAGGTGCATCCAAGGGTCAAGATTCAATCTGGCAAGAGACGCTGGTGTACACCACCGTCTTCTCTGGCGAGCATGCATTTTCCCGTGACATTTGCAGGTTTTAAAAACTTAATAAAAATGAGCGATCCTCATATCATTGGAAAGCTGGGGTGATGTACATCACCCCTGTAACCTTGGATTGTACTCAAAGTTTCTATGGAGTGAGAAATCAGAGTTGGAAAATCCAGGTACATGAACTGAAATTCATCAAAACATAAAATCAAAGCCACCACTGGCTTGCCTCTCAGGTGAGGACTTCAGAAAATACATTGGCCAGGCAAATAGATCATGGAACAAGGAGATTCGAAGCAAAAACCAGTTGAACCATACCTTTGGATTGTGAAGATTTGAGCTCTTTTCCTTGCTTCCTTTTGCAAAACAGAAGTTCAATGGATCATATGAGGAAGGTCTAGGAACTTTAGATTTAAAGATTCAACCAAATTCAGTTGAATTTCAGATCTGAAAATTTTATGAAATGTGAACTAGTTCCTTTGGTAATGGCTATGGATTCAGTTGTGCAGCATATCAGGCGCCTTTAGGTTGAGATTTGAAGTGAGCAAGCATGTCTATTTATAGCTGAATTGGATACAAGGCAAGGAAAAACTCGTGTGCATGGCAAGTGGATATTCTCTGCATGGGCTTGCATGATCATGTAGAAGGCCCAAGCTTAATTGCATTTGCATGCTGATGATCAATAAAATGGATTTGGACGTGCAGATGGCAATGCAATGGCTTGTGTAATGAGTTTCAACATGTTATGCACAAATATGCCTAAAACTTCACCTCTTCGAAAATGCCACTTGAAAAATTGAAACATAGGCATGTGGGTAATGGTTGGAAAGGTCTTGATATAAGGAACAAATGTTATGTTGGACCAAAACTCATTTGGAATATGGAAATTTATGAAAACAGGCCATGAAGTTCATAGTGCAAAATATGCCTTTGAGAATTTTGCCAAATTAAACCAACTTCAAGCCCCTCTGATTTGATGATACAAGCCTCAAATGGAAAAACTTCCAACAGAAACGTTGTAGGTCTTTTCAAGAAAATAAAAATGGACTTAAATTTGGCATCATTTGGATTTTTTATGAAGGAGTTATGAGCACTTGAAGTTGGACTTTTTTGCCTTTCAATGCATTTGGTCCAAAGTGACCTATAATGTTTTGTATTATCACATGTATTTCCTTTGAGATAATGAAATTTTGTTCAACATAACATTTTAAGTAGACATCTTAATATTTCCAATGCATTTAATCCCACCTCAAATTCATAAAAAATGAATGATTTATGTTCTTGGGAAGTTGACCCAAAATTAGGGTTTCAGTCAAAATGACCTATAATATCTTGGAAGGGGAGATGACCTTCCAAGCTTCAAATAAATTTTTGATGAACATGAAAGTTGTTCATATTGTCCTTAATAACATTTTTTCTTTTTGGATCATCTCCATTTGACCAACACATAAAAAGTTAGGTCTCAGTGCATTTCAAAATAGTCAGATGAATTGATTGATCAACTTCTCAAGTCCACAACCCGTATCTTGATGAGTTGATGATTGAGCGCACTCAAATAAGCTCAAATATGCATTAAATGATGAATTAGAGAACTTCCCTTGATTGTATTTGACCATGGGCTGAGGTTGCTTCATGGGCAAGGCACACTTGGTAATTAGATGAATTAGGGCTCTTTGAGAGACAAGCCTTCAATCTTTTGACTTTCTTTGATTAAAATGATGAATTGAGATGCTAGGGAGGCATATTTGATGGATGAGAGCTTTGGGAACCATTTCCATGCTTGCCTTCATCTTCTCTTGGCCATATCATTGCACAAAGGATCACCTAGGAGCTTTGGGACCTTGTGATTGCTCAAGCTACAAACAAAAGATGTTAGTGACATATTTTTTGTGCTTCTGGTTAGTAAGCAAAATAAGAAAAGCAATAATATACAATTCAAGCATGCTTGGTGATCTCAAACCACTCACAAGAAGTCCCACCCAAAGGCAAGGGAAACCAAGATGCTTATGATCCTTGAGGCTTTGCAAATGCAATGTTGTGATGCCATGAGGGATCTTAGGGTCAAAATTGGGGTCTTACAGTATGCAAATGTAACCAAGCAAGTTGTTGTAAGGGTTATCAAGAATCAGATCATATGTCGTTATGGTGTGCCAAGCAAGATCATTACTGACAATGGATCGAACTTGAATAATAATATGGTGGAAGCTCTTTGCAAAGACTTCAAGATTGCACATCACAATTCTTCTCCCTACAGACCCAAGATGAATGGGGCTGTTGAAGTTGCGAATAAGAATATCAAGAAGATTATCCAGAAGATGGTTGTCACGTACAAGGATTGGTATGAAATGCTCCCATTTGCTTTGCATGGGTATCGTACATCCGTCTGCACTTCAACAGGGGCAACCCCTTTCTCTCTTGTATATGGTATGGAAGCAGTGCTCCCCGTAGAGGTTGAGATTCCTTCGTTGCGTGTGCTCATGGAAGCCAAGTTGACTGAAGCTGAATGGTGTCAGACCAGGTTTGACTAGTTGAATTTGATTGAAGAGAAGAGATTGACTTCCATGTGTCATGGTTAGTTATATCAGCAAAGAGTGAAGAAAGCTTTTGATAAGAAGGTCAAACCTCGAGTGTTCAGAGAAGGTGACCTTGTGCTCAAGACGATTTTGACGTTCAAACCAGATTCCAGAGGAAAATGGACTCCCAATTATGAAGGCACATATGTTGTTAAGAGAGATTTTTCAGGCGGTGCCTTGATTCTTACAACTATGGATGGTGAAGAGTTCACTCATCCTGTGAACGCAGATGCAGTCAAGAAATACTTCGCCTAAAAAAAGAGAAAAGAACAGCTCGCTAAGTTGAAAACCCGAAAGGGCGGCTTAGGCAAAAATGAGCAACTCGGTGGATTGAAAACCCGAAAGGGCGGTCCAGGCAAAAATTAGAGACATAAAAAACAGAAGAATTTCCCGATAAGTTGAGTACCCCACCTTGGGGCAACTTATGCAAAAATTAGGGATTATGGCAAGTAACTGCATTCTACCGATCTTCAGTGATTTTGAAGACTTATTCGAGCACAAGGGTTGACATCAGTTCATCACCCCAACAACGGTCAAGAGCATAGTGGATATCGAGATTTGGTAGAGGGATTAAGGATCATTTGTATTTAATGTAACCTTTTCCATGTAAATTACCATTTTCAACTTTGTAAAATCTTTGGAGTCTTGTCATTTACAGACTACCATTCTATTAAATAAAGTTGAGCTTTTATCCAATTTGTTTCTACTCTTATTTACTTCAACCAATAGTTTTAAATTTTATTATGATCATTTTGAAATTAAATTTTTAAAATCAAAATCAAGTTCTCTTTAAAATATAAAAGCAAGTAATAGTAATATCAACAACATTTCAATGGATAGTAAGTCCTTAAGTGAAAAGCATTTGTGGTTCCCCAGGAAGTAACTCTTCGGGTATCCCTAGACATCAGTGTTGATTCATTTCCTCGGTGGAATGTTGTTATCCTCAGCCAATAGATTTTGTTCCCTGGTGGAGTGTTTGATCCCTAGTGGAACTACTTTATCCCCAACCGAGTTGGTTGATTCAGATACTCTGTGGCGTATCGTTTTCCCCAGTGAAGACGCCAGAATCTTTGTACATCCCAGTGGAATTTCTTTCTCCATCCCCAACAGAGTTTCTACCTTCTCCAGCAGAGTTTCGGCGTTCCTCAACGGAGTTCGTATTTCCGCAGCTGATGGATCTTCATCAAGAGATATTTGATGTTTCCCCAGTAGACTGCTTTGGTGTCCCCACCAATCGTTGCATTTGCTACCAGTCAAAGTCTCCTCCTGGTTTTTTAGAAGCTTTTGTTGATTTTCTCTATAGGGTTGTCTCCCATTTTTATGGTGTTGACCTAAAATTCCACACAGATTTGTTTTTGTTCTATCCTCAGCAGATCTCCTCTTTCCCCATACCAAATCTGGTGTCTGTCCTCTTTCAATTGTAGAGTGTTAGCCCCTTAAGCAGAAATACTTTAACCTTTCTCCGTTTCCCCATTGAGTTTGTTTCCTCATGGATGATTGATATTTCAGTTTCCTCCCTAGTGGATTTTCTGGATGGAATTACTCCCCTTGAGTTATGTCCTCATTGGGTTGAGTCTTGATTGACTATTTTCTTTCTAGCTCTTACCTAGATAGATATTGTGGTTCCCTAAGAGTCTATTACCCCGTAACTGGTAATATTTTTTTTAGTTTGCAGTTGTTACTTCTTGCCCAATACCCGACAAAAGTACCCTTTGGTATCCTCAGTAGAGTCTCTTGGAAGTATATCCTTGATATGTTCATCCTAACCGGTGACAGATATCTTCTTTTCCCCTGCAGGAGTCTATCCTAGATATGTTCACTTTAACCAGTGACGGATATTCTCACTTGTGGTATTCTACCCAGTAAAAAGGTAGTTGTAATCCCTATTTTGTTCCTTAGAGAGTTAATCCTTGATATGTTCATCTTAGCCGATGACGGGTTTCCTTCTCTTGTGGTTTTCTACATAGTAACCGGTAGTTGTAAATCCTACTTTTTTTCCCTATACAGAGTTATTCCTTGATATGTTCACTCTAACCGGTGACGGATTTTCTCTTCTGTGGTATTCTATCTAGTAACTAATAGATGTAAATCCTACTTTTGTTCCCCTTTTTAGAGTCCATCCTTGATATGTTCGCTTTAACTGGTGATAGATTTTCTCTTTGATTGGTCTTCTACCCAGTAACCGGTAGTTGTAAATCCTACTGTGTTCCCTCGCAGAGTTGATCCTTGATATGTTCATCCTAACCGGTGACGGATTCTCTCTCCGGCGATTTTTTATCCAGTTTTCGATAGATGTAATTCCCCTTTTGTTCAGTTGGTATATCCTTGATATGTTCTTCCTAACCGATGACAGGTATCCTCCTTGACATTCCTAGGAAAATATATCCTTGATATGTTCACTTTAACCGGTGACGGATTTTCTTCCCTGTCGAGTTTATCCTTGATATGTTCATCCTAACCTATGACGGATACTCCCACCCTTGGTGTTCTGCCCAGTAACTGGTAGTTGTAAATCCTATTCTTTTTGCAGTTTTCCCATGCAAGGTTATTCTTAGCCAATAACCGATAATGAATACTCCTTCCGAGCTTTTCCCCAACGAGTCATCCTTGACTCTAACCGATGACGGGTGGTCTCTCTGTCAGACTTTTATTATCTCCTTACCCAGTAACAGATAGTAGATAATAGATTTCTGCTCCTCCTGTGCTGAAGTTTATTCCTGACTTATTTGTATTCCCTGCAGATCTTGTTATTTCCCCGGCTGAGTCTTTCCATTTTGTGTGGAATCCCTCTAGTCCCCCAGCAGTTTTAAGTCGTAGCCTGCCTACGCATAACTCATTTTTATCCCCCAGAGTCTCTGTCTCCCCAGTGAGTTTTCCTTATGGAATGCATTGTGCTCCTACGGACTTTCGGTCTCTCTGATTTCTTTTCCTTTGTGGCAAGATCTCCCCACAGAGCATTTACTTTTGCATGCTTATCATATGCATCATGAGGTCTCTTAGGGACCAAAATTTGTTTCTATATGTTGTTATTTAAGCCCATTCTACTGAGTCGAGTCAAAGATTTTAACCTTCACCTCCTCATATAGAATGTCCTTAAATAGGGGCAGCTGTAAGACCCCAATTTTGACCCTAAGATCCCTCATGCATTCCCATCATAAGCATAAGTATTGGGATCACACCTTGGCATCCTCCTTACCCCTCCTTGATTGGGTTTGTTTTGGGATAAATCACCAAGCAATTTGTGATTATATCATACTTGTCTTTGCATCTATCTAACCCTATTTGTAGGTAGAGCATGATCTCATTGATTCATTGATCACATCTAGAGTTTAAGACCCTCATGAACAAAGGGCACAACCAATAATTGATTCAAGAATGGTTATGAACATCATATATGAGTCCCAATGTTATCTATATGTTATATTGATCAAGTTTTCTTCAAGAGTTTGAGGGTGATTTGCCTTGGAAACCCTAGTTTGACTAGGTACCTTGAGTAACTTCTCCAACAAGCTATCTCACCAATTGATCAAATTTCTCAAGGGACACTTCAATTTTCATCATATTATGCATATATTATCTACCATGAGCCAAGAAAGTCAATAGAATTGGAAATTAGCAAGTTGGTTGAGGGTGGTTGGCCAGATGAATTCATCTGATCAAAATTGGGTCCCCCTAGACCTTATCTCCTACAATTTTCATCATATGAAAATGATTCCAAGAGAAAACTTACTCTAAGTGACATTACAAACAACTTTCATGTTGAGACCTAGAGCTATTTTTGCTTGGAAAATCATTTTCTATGTTGAAACATTATAGGTCAATTTGTCTAAACCCTAATTTGAAAGTTAACTTCCCAAGGCCATAACTTGCCCAATTTTTATGATATGAGAGATTTCCAAGTTGCAAAATCAAATTCAATGTGTATAATTAAACTTTTATGTTTGGAGTGGGAGCTAATTCAACTTTTTTGAGTATGTGATATGAAGCTACATTATAGGTCATTTTTGACCTATACCATTGGTCAAGTGATTTTTCCAAACTTCAAAAATGCATAAATCTATCATTTAAAATCCAAATGACATGAAATTGGTGACCATTTTTAAGGTGTTTGAGAGAGCTACAACTTTGATGAAGACCCTTTTCTCATTTGAAGATCCTATAAAAAGTTAAGCAAGATGGAATATTGAGACATATGGCTTGACACTTAGAAAATATTTGATATGTCAAATTTTTCCATACTTCCACCTCAAAATTCTCCAAGTTCTAAGCTCCAAACGAAAAAGTGTTCAACATGAAACTTGTTCCTCTTGATCTCACCTTTCCAAAGAGCTCAAGTTCATTCATTTTGGATGAGAAATGTATAGGCTGCACATGGCTTTTACAGGTTGATATCATTTGGCATGGATCCAACTTCAAACAACAATGCACATCTGCCTTGCAATCCAATCAAGCTTTAAAGCATCTGAACTTTAAATTTGGACTTTCAGCTATCATTCCATGGGCCTATGCACGCCCATGCAGCATGGCATCATCATTTTACCAAATTTAGAAAGTGGAGAGAGTGTGCAAATATCATTTGATTTCGCTATAAATTGAAGCTCTTATGCTCTGAATTAACACACACATTGCGCCAGCTTTGATCCCCTATTGAAAACCCTTCACTCTCATAGGATAAACCTAATAAATTCATTTGAATTTGAGCTTGAATCTCCACTATTTTGGAATTCAATTCTCCAGGAATCCATTGCTTCTATACCTTTCAATTCCACTCCTGCAAGTGATTAGAGAGAGTCCAAGTGCAAGCAAGCTCAAGATCTATCAAGTTCAGACCTCCATTGAAGGTAATTTGTAGAAATTTTAAACTCTTCGATATTCTTAATTTATTGCTCAATCCCATTGATTCTTTGGTTGTCTGAAGTCCTACCGATGTAGGCAAGAAGATTGAGTTGCTTTGAGGTCAAATCGAAGCAACTCAGATCATGTACCTCATTTTTCAATTCCACATATCTCTTAATATATTTGGAATTGGAGAAATTGGAGGTCATATTCGACATCAGTGATGTTTTTTCTTTAAGATCATGTCCCTGCTTTTTATTTTGGTGATGGTTCATCTTGACCATTCCGGTGGAGCTCACCGGGGAAGATGACCAGAACTCTGGCTCGGGAGATGAGGTGTCTTACCTTGAACCATAGGATCCATCCTCCACGTTCTAATCTTGACCATTCTTTGTAATTACCATTTGTGTCACACGGTTGACTAAAGAACATGTGGAACGCGCGTTTTGGATCATAAGATCTGCCACCTCAATTAATGAGGGAGATCTGATGGTCCATGTATTTTAGAATTTTCTGATTTTTGTTTTAATTGCATTTTCTTCAATAATTCATATTAAATTCAATATTGATCCAAAAAATATGGGACTTGTCATACCCCAATTTTGTCCGGGCATTTTTAATTTTTCGTAGAATTAATTTCATTTCGATTTAGCATCATATACATACCATTACATACATTGCATCATGAACAACGCCTGAAATGCCAGTCAGATTGAATTTATTCGAAAATACAGACAAATCGGTCGAATCGTTAAAATTTGAGGAAGCACTGTATTTTTTTTTAATAATAAGTTTGTTTTGTGCTCACAATTTTAGTGTGATTGGTTTAATTTTTCCGAATAAAATGTACATCCGATTTTCTATTTTTAATTGGTCAATTTTTTTTTTGATATTTATTTAAAGAAATTAGAATGATATTTAATTAAATATTAGTTAGATTTTTTTTCTAAAATATTGGTTAGTTTTTTAATATTAGTGATTCAATTGAATATTAGTTAGTTTTTTTTTTTAGATGTTAATTAGAAGTAAATATTAATTAGATTTTTTTTATGATTTGTTATCTTCTTAAAAGAATAATAGTTGGAAAAAATATATATGTATATATTGTGTGCATTGGATTCCTTCTTTGCATAAAAAACAAAAAAAATCTCTTTATATCTCTCTCCTCTAACGACTACAAAAGAAGAAAATAAAAAAAAAGGAGATCTAAAAAGATCTCTTCCATCTGGCTCCCCAACGTCTCTCTCCACTACTAAATCACTCACCACTCACAACTTTCCTTTTGACTCTCAAAACTGACACCGCACAACAACCTACACAGAAAAATCCTCACAATTACTCTCTCCAAAAACTCTGAAAAATCTCACGCTCATCCGTCACCATAGAACCTCCGCCGTAAAACCCCAATCGCGACCCACCTTCAACCGCCGAAACCCCTTCCGTTTCACCATCAATCATCTTCTCCGCCTCACCAAAATCCCTTCATCCGCCGTTAACCTCCACAAATGTCGTCACCTTCATTGCGGTGATTTCGGTCTCGCAAGCCTTGAGGACAGGTCGATGATCATTGTGGCCATAGAGTCGAAATCAAAACCGGGACAGATCGCAGGAGGAAGCTTTGAGTGAGCGGAGGCAATAAAACAATAGTAAGAACTAGCAGCAACGACAAATGCATCAGTAGCTGGTAATACCGGAAGAGTCGTATTTCGGTAACAATCTCGAGTTCTCTTCAAAAATGTCCATTACGGTTTGGCTTTAATCATATAGTTGTTTTGGTTAGGTTGCTATGAGATTCATTGTTATATGCCATAGTTTTATTAGTAAAAGGCTGTTGTGTATTGAGAAAGTTCTGTAGTGTATCTGTCGTGGTTGTTATGATTTTTCAATTCATGATTTTAGAATAAGCTGCTTGGATTTACATAAAGATGTGCAGTTGGGAAAATTTGGTCGTTATGTAATTCATACATATACATGGCGACTTGCTGCTACAAATTGTTTTGTTTACATTTGGCTTGGATTTTGTGTGTATATTATTGTTTTCTTTACATGTTACAGGAAGATTTATATTAGGCTGTTATTATAAGGTTCAAACAGGTTGTATATATGCCGTAACTTCGGTTTAAAGTTTTGTATTTCTGATTCCCTGATTAATTCACTGGTTTCGCTCGGTTTATGCGGGGAGGAGCATCATGCTGTTTAGGGTTATCATTGGTTTTGTGCTGCATTCGCTGGTTTATTTTTCGAATGTGATGTTTTGAAGCGTTAAATGCGTGTGTGATTGCCGAAAATTTCTGGCCAATGCGATTATAACTATTGCTACAAATGAATTTTGATTTTTTTTGCTGAGATGTTTATCCATGGCAAATGTTGAGGATAGCCACTGTTGTTATTCATATATATTGACTTATGCTTCTTCTTTGACTTCTGCAAGTTTTGATTTAGATTGTGAATACGGTTGTATTAAATGGAGCCATACCAGTTATGGTATCATTTAGATATCATCATATTGAAAGATGAGGGGTTAATAAGTATGTACAGGTTTATGTTTCCAAACATCATGAATCATTTTCCTGATGGCTGCTAGTGAAGTTCAAAAGGAAACTTAGTTAAATTTCTTTTATTCTACGCATGTTAATCATTAGTGTTTAAAATAATAAGAATTAAATTTAATGTTGTTTTCGGAATTGGGCCCGAGTTAATTTCAATAAGTCACGGCCCATGTGTATGTGTGCATTGATTTTTCGTTTCTTTTCCTTCATTCTGTTTTGTAAAACGCATTGGATAGTTAAGTAAATCATTAAATTAGTAAAAACTAAGTCAATTGTTAGGTAAAATAGGTTTATTTTCACTTCTGTTAATTCACTTTTATGGTATTTAGTTGATGGAAATCTAACCATGTTCGACTCATGATAAATGTTCAATTTTGTTTGAATTTACTAATTCAAACAAAAAATAAACTTCTCAATGTTTCACCATCAGTACCATTTCATAAACCTTTTTCAATTATATTTCAATTTCAATTCATTTCCAAACCAAGTTCATTTGACTCAAAGCCAATTTCAAAAAAAACACATTACACAATTCTCGATCCAAATATCGAGCCTACTTTCAAACACCCTTGTAAGTCGATTGCTCTTCGCATCGCCATCAACCTCACATAGCTTACTCTTGGGCTTCCTTACAATGAAACCTACTTGGTTATTGATTAATCAAGTAGATGAAATAATACACTAAATAAATTAATTTCATTAATAAACACGAATTCAAACCTTTTTTCCAAACCATTCAACTTCAAAAGAATTTTTCTCTTTCAAACATAAACATTGGGATGAAAAGGAGAATAGTAAGCTTCCGCTTCACTATCTCTCGACTATTCGAATAATTGGCGTACGCCATATTGCTCGGATTTTCGTCATTCAAATCAAACCCTTTCAATCAATACACTCCTCAAAACCTTTTAATAATTAATCTTTGAATGAAAAGGAGAATAGTGAGCATCCGCTTCATTATCTCTCGATTATTCGAATAATTGGCGTACGCCATATTGCTCGGATTTTTGTCATTCAAATAAAACCCTAATAATCATACAATTTCAAATCACATTTTCTAAATCAATTATAAATTCTAAAAGCTTTATTAATCTTTGAATGAAAAGGAGAATAGTGAGCATCCGCTTCATTATCTCTCGATTATTCGAATAATTGGCGTACGCCATATTGCTCGAATCTTCGTCATCAAATCAAAACCATAATCATACAATTTCAAATCATTTCTACAAACTCCAAATCCTTTTAATTCCATATTTCAGATGAAAAGGAGAATAGTGAGCATCCGCTTCATTATCTCTCGATTATTCGAATAATTGGCGTACGCCATATTGCTCGAATCTTCGTCATCAAATCAAAACCACAATCGAAAAAATCCAAACCTACCAATCCAAAGTTCAAATTATTTTCGCAAATCGAATGCAACATCTAAAATATTTCTTTTTACAATTTAAACTTCGGATGATAAAAGATGGGAGGCGTACGCCTCATATTCTCCCGATTATTTGAATAATTGGCGTACGCCATATTGCACAAATTGTCGACTTCCGATTAAAATACGCTAAATAAACTTGGATAAGGGAATAGGTGGCGTACGCCTCATTATTCCTTGAATAAGCAAGTAGGAGGCGTACGCCTCACTACCGTGCGTATTCAACATCCACAAACAAACTTTCAAAATAATTCAAACGAAAAGGGAATAAAAGGCGTTCGCCTTATTACTCCTCGAGAGAATTGGACGATTGGTGTACACTACATTGCTCAATCTTTCGTCGTTCTTCCAAAAACATCTCCAACAAATTAAACCTAACTTCTCGCCTCCGAGCGATCGAAACCAACCAAATCAAACACCCAAACACATCAATTCAACTCGTCACCCCCGCGTGACCAAAACCCTTTCAAAAGAACACTGTCAATCCTTTCTAATGTTTATCTCTCTGTATTTTATTCTGATTACTTATGTTGTATGTAATGTGTCTTGATGCTTCAATATGGGACTTGATGTTTGTTGTGAGATAAGCTTCATACCCGAGCTTCGAGAAAAAACTTAGAACCCGGAGTTGTGTAGTATTGAACCGGGGGGTGTACACCTCATTGGGACAGTACGAAGACTCCACCTAGAGTAGATCTGTTTGGAGTTTCCATCACAATATGGCTAGCCCATTATTGCGGGGAGGTTCTAAATACGATCCGTGACTCTAGGAGCCTCGCCTTAAACCCATGTTTTGTTTTCATGATTGGCGATTGTGTAGTATTGAACCGAAGGGTCTACACCCTGTTCAAACAATACGAGAATCCCACTTAGATTAGATCATTTCAGAATTCCCATCACGATGTGGCTAGCCCACCATTGCGAGGAAGTTTTGAACTTGATCCGTGAGTCTAAGTTCCTTCCTTGAAAACATAACTTTAGAACCTACCTTTGGGAATTTCTAGTAATCATAGAAACCCGGGATTCTTCCTTTTATTCTGATGTACCCGACGTGTGAATAAACTTGAGTATCTGTATTCCTCTGTGAAAAACATGGCACAATTTCATGCATTTGCATATCATAAACATGCATTGCATTTCATCTTCCAGAAACAAAAGCTTACACCATATTCTACCATTTGTCCAGTAACGCTGACTACTCGACACCGGTACGAGATGCGCCGCAATTACAAGATGACACTTGAACAGCTTGAAGCCAACCAAGTTTCGATGAGAACAGACATTGACTCCATGCAGGAAAAGATGGATCGCTTGCTTGAGACCATGTTGCGCCTGGCCTAGAAGGAGAAAGATGCTGAGACTAGCGCCAAAGCCAGGAAAGTTGCTGCCCAGTTTGGATCGCCATCGCTTAGCATCCCTGAAGTAACTGAACTTGATGGTAACCTTGCCCAGCCTAGAGGAGGACCAATCCCTATTCCTGTTCCCATGGTCAACAAAGAACTTGAAGGCGATCATTATGCCATTCTTACCCTTTCGCACTCTTGTGATTTGTTCTTGTTTGTTTAAGTACTGTATGCTTTAAACGTTGTTATTTGTATCTGGTTTTATTAATGGGATGATTATGCATGCTTTGAATCAATCATTCATATTCACTCATATTATCACATTTGCAAAGCACAAACACATAATTTTCCACCTCACTTTCTTCATCGCACTATTGTTAGTAAATGTTGGAAGGAGGATGACGAAAACACAATACTCATAATTGCTGATTGAATGCTTTCGGATAAAATCCTACTGATGATGTACAGGCATTGTTTGAAATCCCTAAACACTGGAGAGATAAGGAGTTAATCCCTAGTCAACCACTTCGAGCCTAGAAGTAGGAGTTTCGTTCAGATCTAAAAAACCCTTACGCTTAACCTGGGGCAGGGTAGTGTTTAGTTAACTTGACTACACTTTCAAATTACAAAGATGAAATATCCCATACAAGGATTAACCATATGACATTCTTCACGCACATCCTAAAGGGTCGAAGGAACCATACAAATCCAAATTTTATGTCGGTTGTTCTTCAATGACCAAGGACTTGGCAGTCACAATTTCAAAAAAAAAAGTCAAAGAAAGAGCCCGCTAAGTCAAACACCTTAAAAGGAGACTTAGTCAAAAATAGGGGCAATCCCGATGGATTAAAGCTTCAAACAAAGCGGTCCATGCAAAAGTTAGGGATCAAAAAAAAAAAAAATCGAAAGAGACAATGAAAGTCTCCAACAAAACAAAACAAGATTCAGTGACCACCATACCAAAACCAAAGGGTCACCGACATCCAAAAAAAACGAAATAAGGTGGCTGCCATTCCAAGAGACCTTGAATCACCATCTTTATCCTTACACATGCAAATGACGAATGTGTGTGAATTAACTGAACGTAGGATTGGAGAACATCATGAAGAAGGGGTGGGTTAATATAAACTTTGAGCCTTATATCCTTTTGTTTCAATAACCATGAACCAAGCCACGTTACAACCTTCAAAAGACCTAATTGAAGTAAGGTTTGTTCTGAAAGCATACTATAGCAAGGTTGAGTAAACTGACTCCCAAAGATTTGCTAATATTCTATTCTCACCATATCACTCACACACTAGCTAAATCAGCACCGCGATTGGACACGTGATCCACTCGCCACACACTACCACAACACTCCCAAGTGAATGATTGCTTTTCAAAACTTGCATGACTATTGCATTAACATCACCATTTCTTGGATAACAATTCTTAATTGTCAGTCAGTACTTGACATCAAGAAAGTTCCAACAAGGGGCAGTTCAAGAGGCACTTGATCGTTGGTGCTGACACAAATCAAAATCATCTCGTAATCTTATGGATCAGGGGCATGGCATCTTCTGATTATGTTGACTGAAGAAGTAGTCAGTGTAAGACAAATCTCCAAGCATCGGTCGATCATGGAAGAAAAACACTTCAACACTCAGTTCGTCTAGGGCAGGTCCCTCAAAGGCTAATCAGGGGCAAACCATTGCAAGATTCAGGAGCTGGAAAAACAAACTCAGACCACGTCATCGGATAATCGCTCCTAAAGTTCCCTTTCAAGGAGATTTCCTTTGGTACCCTACAATCAGGGGGTAAGACAAGTTGCAAGGGGCAAGTTCCCTTCATATCTTCAAGACAATCAAGCAGATCGTGTCAGACACTAGTAACTTCCTGAATCCACATCCAAAATGTCAAAAGTTCATACTAGTACCTTGACAAGAATCCTTGAGGCACGTCAAAAGCACAATCATCATGCGCTGATCACGTCGCTATGCTCAGTTACAGGCTGGCCAAATGCATCAGAAGAAGAAATCAAGATCTTCTCAAAGATAAATACACAACATATCAGCAAGAGATCAAACTTAGGGCACCAAGAATATCCGCATCTATTGCGTGTTCATCACATCATCAACTACCGAGTGTCGGGAAGTCAGATCCTTTCCACCAATCAATAGTCCAAGTCACATTGACAATTACCAGAAAAGCCAAAGCCCACCTTGGTGGCACCTTCACAAAAACAAATACAACCAACATTGGTTTCCAAAAATACATTGCCTTTGAAAGGGGGGCCAATCCCAAACAAACCAATCACCCTTTGCATTCAAACATGCATCATATGCATCACCTCGTACATAACGCATACATATCATTCATGCACATAACACAAATCAAAATCCAAGGTTTAGTCGTAGGCATCCAGGCCAACCCTCAGTTGAGTCGTTGTCTTTCTCTGAGTGAGTTCCTACCCTATTATCGGGCATTCCCCATTGAGTTACACCCTTCAACCTTTTGTTGATAAGATGTTATCCTCATCTAAGTCAAGCATTGTTTCTTTAAACACTTACCTTGTTTCACATTGAGCATTCCTCAACAAGTCGTTTCTTGTAACCTTTTGTTGGCAGAAACTACATCTCCCCAGAGGATATTGGGTCTGCAACCTTTTGTTGTCAATACCCCAAGCAAGTCTTACCCAACAATGTTCCAACATTACTCAGCAAATCAGGTTCACTGAACTTTGACAGTAGCCTTATTTTTCCAATATTTTTCTCACTATCATCCTTTTGGTGAAAGTCCATTGAGGAATAATATTAACCATCACCCTGTTTACGGTAACCGTTATCCTTTTGGTAATGATAAATCCTTGACATGTGTGATCTTACTGTCATCCTTTTGGTGTCGAAGATCCTTAGAGTTTTGGTCCAACCTTCATCCTTTTGGTGAATGATGACCTCTGCAATTATTACAGCCTACCGTCATCCTTTTGGTGTCGGCGATCCTTGTGGTAATAAGGATCCTTGTCATTTTGGTTCAACCATCATCCTTTTGGTGATGACGTCCAGTTCAATCTAAACATCATCCTTTTGGTGATAAAGATTATGAAAATTGTTTAAGCTATCATCCTTTTGGTGATGGTGACACTTGAAAAAATCCAACCCCACTGTCATCCTTTTGGTGTCAGCAATATTTGAAGTTATTATAACTTATTATCATCCTTTTGGTGGTAACAAGTTTTAAAGTTATGATCTCACCTTCATCCTTTTGGTGATGGTGATTGTGGATTCATTATCATCCTTTTGGTGATAACGAGTTCTGTTGTTTGTAGTACCTTCATCCTTTTGGTGATGGTGACTATTGACTTATTATCATCCTTTTGGTGATAACAAGTTTTGTTGGTTGGTCTTACCTTCATCCTTTTGGTGACGGTGACCATTTGAGTTATGGGCTCATTATCATCCTTTTGGTGATAACGAGTTTTGTTTTTATCTTACCCTCATACTTTTGGTGATGGAGATCATTGAGTCTGCTTCAGCTTATTATCATCCTTTTGGTGATAACAAGTTCTGAAGTTCTGTCTTTATTATCATCCTTTTGGTGATAACAAATTCAGTTTGTTTGATCTTACTGTCATCCTTTTGGTGTCAGTGATATTTAAGATTGTTGACTTATTATCATCCTTTTGGTGGTAACAAGTTTTGTCATTTGACTTTACCTTCATCCTTTTGGTGATGGTGATTGTTGACTTATTATCATCCTTTTGGTGATAACAAGTCTGTGTCTTGATCCTGCCTTCATCCTTTTGGTGATGGTGATCAACTGCGTGTGTGCTTATTATCATCCTTTTTGTGGTAACAAGTTTTGTCGTTTGACAATACCTTCATCCTTTTGGTGATGGTGATTGTTGACTTATTGTCATCCTTTTGGTGATAACAAGTTTTTGTCTTGATCCTACCTTCATCCTTTTGGTGATGGTGATCAATTGCGTGTGTGCTTATTATCATCCTTTTGGTGGTAACAAGTTTTGTCGTTTGACAATACTGTCATCCTTTTGGTGATGGTGATTGTTGACTTATTATCATCCTTTTGGTGATAACAAGTTTGTGTCTCGGTCCTACCTTCATCCTTTTGGTGATGGTGATCGATTGTGTTGTGTACTTATTATCGTCCTTTTGGCGATAACAAAGTTGTGTCTTTTAATTATATCTTCATCCTTTTGGTGATGATGATTGTTGACTTATTATCATCCTTTTAGTGATAACGAGGTTTTGTTTCGATCTTACTATCATCCTTTTGGTGATAGGGATCCTTTGAGTTGTGTGACTTATTATCATCCTTTTGGTGGTAACAAGTTTTGTCTTGTAACTGACCTTCATCCTTTTGGTGATGGTAATCATTGAGTTTCGACTTATTATCATCCTTTTGGTGATAACGAGTTTGTTGTGTGACTTATTATCATCCTTTTGGTGGTAACAAGTTTTGTCTTGTAACTGACCTTCATCCTTTTGGTGATGGTAATCATTGAGTTTCGACTTATTATCATCCTTTTGGTGATAACGAGTTTGTTGTGTGACTATACCTTCATCCTTTTGGTGATGGTGATCATTGAAGTTATTTGACTTATTATCATCCTTTTGGTGATAACAAGTTTTGTTGTTGGATTTTTACCTTCATCCTTTTGGTGACGGTGATCTTTGAAGTTGACGAGTTAACTGTCATCCTTTTGGTGATAGCCTTGATACTATACTGTCGATAATGGGAAACTTTATCAGGATAACCATCATCCTTTTGGTGACAGACATCATCCTTTAGTGATGGAAATCTTTGAATTGGGTCTAACTTTCATCCTTTTGGTGATAGCGAGATTTGTTGTTGATCTTACCATCATCCTTTGGTGATGGAGATCTTGGTTGTAGCCACTGTAACCATCATCCTTTTGGTGATGATTACTTTTGAAGCTCGGTTTATCCATCATCCTTTTGGTGATGACAATCCTGGAAATCATGTTGAATTCCTATCATCCTTTTGGTGATAGCAATTAACTCCACTGTCATCCTTTTGGTGTCAGAAAAACCAGTCCCACATTTGTCTTTACAACAATAACAACCTGTGCAAGATTTGAATGTCGACTCGAGGGTTGGCATTGGTCAGACGTTTTACCCAATTACCTTGGTGCTGTTAGAATCCATTGCATTTTCTTTCCACATTCCTCCATTGCATTTCAAAGGACAAAATTTGGATATTTTTATATTTAATTACCTTCTACCGCGAATGTATGAAGACTGTCGTCATTCTTACTTTCTAGTTCAAGATAATTAAATAGGGGCAGCTGTCATACCCCAATTTTGTCCGAGCATTTTTAATTTTTCGTAGAATTAATTTCATTTCGATTTAGCATCATATACATACCATTACATACATTGCATCATGAACAACGCCTGAAATGCCAGTCAGATTGAATTTATTCGAAAATACAGACAAATTGGTCGAATCGTTAAAATTTGAGGAAGCATTGTATTTTTTTTTAATAATAAGTTTGTTTTGTGCTGACAATTTTAGTGTGATTGGTTTAATTTTTCCGAATAAAATGTACATCCGATTTTCTATTTTTAATTGGTCAAACTTTTTTTTTGATATTTATTTAAAGAAATTAGAATGATATTTAATTAAATATTAGTTAGATTTTTTTTCTAAAATATTGGTTAGTTTTTTAATATTAGTGATTCAATTGAATATTAGTTAGTTTTTTTTTTAGATGTTAATTAGAAGTAAATATTAATTAGATTTTTTTTATGATTTGTTATCTTCTTAAAAGAATAATAGTTGGAAAAAATATATATGTATATATTGTGTGCATTGGATTCCTTCTTTGCATAAAAAACAAAAAAAATCTCTTTATATCTCTCTCCTCTAACGACTACAAAAGAAGAAAATCAAAAAAAAGGAGATCTAAAATGATCTCTTCCATCTGGCTCCCCAACGTCTCTCTCCACTACTAAATCACTCACCACTCACAACTTTCCTTTTGACTCTCAAAACTGACACCGCACAACAACCTACACAGAAAAATCCTCACAATTACTCTCTCTAAAAACTCTGAAAAATCTCACGCTCATCCGTCACCATAGAACCTCCGCCGTAAAACCCCAATCGCGACCCACCTTCAACCGCCGAAACCCCTTCTGTTTCACCATCAATCATCTTCTCCGCCTCACCAAAATCCCTTCATCCGCCGTTAACCTCCACAAATGTCGTCACCTTCAACCATCGGACCACCACCATAACTCAACGGCGCCACGTTTCCATAACCCTAAACCCTTTGACCACCAACCCTCACGAAAACCCTTCATTTTCCGTCATACCTGCCGCCACACATTTTCAACAAATCCTCATATCACCATCGACCAAAACCCTCGCTTTAATGGCTGTTTGGACATTTGATGGGTTGTGAATTCATTTCTATTTTGCAGGTCAAACCATTGCGGTGATTTCGGTCTCGCAAGCCTTGAGGACAGGTCGATGATCATTGTGGCCATAGAGTCGAAATCAAAACCGGGACAGATCGCAGGAGGAAGCTTTGAGTGAGCGGAGGCGATAAAACAATAGTAAGAACTAGCAGCAACGACAAATGCATCAGTAGCTGGTAATACCGGAAGAGTCGTATTTCGGTAACAATCTCGAGTTCTCTTCAAAAATGTCCATTACGGTTTGGCTTTAATCATATAGTTGTTTTGGTTAGGTTGCTATGAGATTCATTGTTATATGCCATAGTTTTATTAGTAAAAGGGTGTTGTGTATTGAGAAAGTTCTGTAGTGTATCTGTCGTGGTTGTTATGATTTTTCAATTCATGATTTTAGAATAAGCTGCTTGGATTTACATAAAGATGTGCAGTTGGGAAAATTTGGTTGTTATGTAATTCATACATATACATGGCGACTTGCTGCTACAAATTGTTTTGTTTACATTTGGCTTGGATTTTATGTGTATATTATTGTTTCCTTTACATGTTACAGGAAGATTTATATTAGGCTATTATTATAAGGTTCAAACAGGTTGTATATATGCCGTAACTTCGGTTTAAAGTTTTGTATTTCTGATTCCCTGATTAATTCACTGGTTTCGCTCGGTTTATGCGGGGAGGAGCATCATGCTGTTTAGGGTTATCATTGGTTTTGTGCTGCATTCGCTGGTTTATTTTTCGAATGTGATGTTTTGAAGCGTTAAATGCGTGTGTGATTGCCGAAAATTTCTGGCCAATGCGATTATAACTATTGCTACAAATGAATTTTGATTTTTTTTGCTGAGATGTTTATCCATGGCAAATGTTGAGGATAGCCACTGTTGTTATTCATATATATTGACTTATGCTTCTTCTTTGACTTCTGCAAGTTTTGATTTAGATTGTGAATACGGTTGTATTAAATGGAGCCATACCAATTATGGTATCATTTAGATATCATCATATTGAAAGATGGGGGGTTAATAAGTATGTACATGTTTATGTTTCCAAACATCATGAATCATTTTCCTGATGGCTGCTAGTGAAGTTCAAAAGGAAACTTAGTTAAATTTCTTTTATTCTACGCATGTTAATTATTAGTGTTTAAAATAATAAGAATTAAATTTAATGTTGTTTTCGGAATTGGGCCCGAGTTAATTTCAATAAGTCACGGCCCATGTGTATGTGTGCATTGATTTTCCGTTTCTTTTCCTTCATTCCGTTTTGTAAAACGCATTGGATAGTTAAGTAAATCATTAAATTAGTAAAAACTAAGTCAATTGTTAGGTAAAATAGGTTTATTTTCACTTCTGTTAATTCACTTTTATGGTATTTAGTTGATGGAAATCTAACCATGTTCGACTCATGATAAATGTTCAATTTTGTTTGAATTTACTACTAATTCAAAAAAAAAAATAAACTTCTCAATGTTTCACCATCAGTACCATTTCATAAACCTTTTTCAATTATATTTCAATTTCAATTCATTTCCAAACCAAGTTCATTTGACTCAAAGCCAATTTCAAAAAAAACACATTACACAATTCTCGATCCAAATATCGAGCCTACTTTCAAACACCCTTGTAAGTCGATTGCTCTTCGCATCGCCATCAACCTCACATAGCTTACTCTTGGGCTTCCTTACAATGAAACCTACTTGGTTATTGATTAATCAAGTAGATGAAATAATACACTAAATAAATTAATTTCATTCATAAACACGAATTCAAACCTTTTTTCCAAACCATTCAACTTCAAAAGAATTTTTCTCTTTCAAACATAAACATTGGGATGAAAAGGAGAATAGTAAGCTTCCGCTTCACTATCTCTCGACTATTCGAATAATTGGCGTACGCCATATTGCTCGGATTTTCGTCATTCAAATCAAACCCTTTCAATCAATACACTCCTCAAAACCTTTTAATAATTAATCTTTGAATGAAAAGGAGAATAGTGAGCATCCGCTTCATTATCTCTCGATTATTCGAATAATTGGCGTACGCCATATTGCTCGGATTTTTGTCATTCAAATAAAACCCTAATAATCATACAATTTCAAATCACATTTTCTAAATCAATTATAAATTCTAAAAGCTTTATTAATCTTTGAATGAAAAGGAGAATAGTGAGCATCCGCTTCATTATCTCTCGATTATTCGAATAATTGGCGTACGCCATATTGCTCGAATCTTCGTCATCAAATCAAAACCATAATCATACAATTTCAAATCATTTCTACAAACTCCAAATCCTTTTAATTCCATATTTCAGATGAAAAGGAGAATAGTGAGCATCCGCTTCATTATCTCTCGATTATTCAAATAATTGGCGTACGCCATATTGCTCGAATCTTCGTCATCAAATCAAAACCACAATCGAATAAATCCAAACCTACCAATCCAAAGTTCAAATTATTTTCGCAAATCGAATGCAACATCTAAAATATTTCTTTTTACAATTTAAACTTCGGATGATAAAAGATGGGAGGCGTACGCCTCACAGTCTCTCGATTATTTGAATAATTGGCGTATGCCATATTGCACAAATTGTCGACTTCCGATTAAAATACGCTAAATAAACTTGGATAAGGGAATAGGTGGCGTACGCCTCATTATTCCTTGAATAAGCAAGTAGGAGGCGTACGCCTCACTACCATGCGTATTCAACATCCACAAACAAACTTTCAAAATAATTCAAACGAAAAGGGAATAAAAGGCGTTCGCCTTATTACTCCTCGAGAGAATTGGACGGTTGGTGTACACCACATTGCTCAATCTTTCGTCGTTCTTCCAAAAACATCTCCAACAAATTAAACCTAACTTCTCGCCCCCGAGCGATCGAAACCAACCAAATCAAACACCCAAACACATCAATTCAACTCGTCACCCCCGCGTGACCAAAACCCTTTCAAAAGAACACTGTCAATCCTTTCTAATGCGCCCAACAAACCAGTGCTAGAGCCTCCCCGAGAGTAGACAAGCCAGCGTTTAGCCTTTAGAACGCCGACCTACACAGTCGTTCATCAAAACAAAACACACTCAAATATTCGTAGTAGCCCGAACTACGAATGCTCTGATTTCCTTATTGCACTATAAGGATACGTAGGCAGGAGATTGCTGTATCTTCGCGAGCACACTAATAAAAAACCTCCCATTTCCCCCTCCTGAGGTCTTCATCCATATCTATCATCAATTCTAATCACTCGAAGCAAGTAGATAAACAGTCAATTAACAGTCAAATAGCAAAATCAGATTAAGAGGTTCCCGTTGAGTACAACGGACGTAAGGGGTGCTAATACCTTCCCCTTGCGTAATCGACTCCCGAACCCGAATATGATTGCGACGACCATTATTCTTATCTATAAAGGTTTTCTCGATATTTTCCTATTCCTTCATTGGAATAAATAAAGTTCGGTGGTGACTCTGTTTCGAACAACATTTTTCCGCGTCCTATCGCGAGGGATCGCATTTTTGAGGTGCGACAGGACTTTCACCAAATATTTTCAAATATTTTTCTCTTTCATATTCTTAATTAAAAATATTTTTTGAATCATTATTAATAGTTTTCATGAATTAATTGATTTTGAATTTGTTTTTAATTGTTTAAAAATATTTTTAAATGTCCAAAAATTATGAAATTTTTTCTCCAAGGTCCTTTGACCTTGTTTGACATATGATAAATCTCATGGCCATTTATTTGGTGTTTTGATGAGATTTTAGGATTTGGACAAAATATATTTGAATTTAATGCATTATTTTATTATTTTTTAATTGAATAAATGCCATTTAAATTGTGTTGACCATTTGTATTGACTTAATTGAGTTTGATTGTTGGTTGTTGGGCCTTGGTTAAGGTTGATTTAACATTGTGAAGTTAATATCATTGGATTTAGGGGATTGATGGAATGTACATTCCATCTCCCAAAATGAATGAATGATATTAATTTGGTAAAAGTCCTCCTTTGACCAATTTGTGATTTCATTCATCCCCTTCCCCTTCATCTAATTCCCCTTTTTCATTCATTCATTTCCATTTGGCCAATGACATCTCAAAGTCCTAATACTAGTTGATTGAAAGATTAACATGAGTATGGATGAGATTAGGCCACACCTTTTGCATATTTTTTGTGTGTGGTATGTTCAATGAGAATAGTTCATAATACTATGTCTCCAACATGCATTAACACCAAAAGTCCATTGCCCGACCTCAAATAGTTGTGACTTCTATATAAGTCCAATTACGATTGCTTAACATAGCGTTAAATTTGTGACATAAAAGGCATAAGCATTCTAGTTAGTTAGATTGTAAGTCTTCTTTCTTCCATGGTATTGTGTGGAAACATGGCCTTCTTTCCTTCCTTTGGAAGATGTTTTGATTCAAGGATCCATGCTTGTGGCAATTGGGTTGAGTGTTTTCCAAAGAATGTCTTGAAATCAAAAGCAAAACAAAACTAACTTCTAACTTACTAACTGTGAAAGAATTCTTTAACTTGAATTAACTTTTAATGATAGCAAATTGTGTGATCATCATCCAAATTGGTTGTGCATTGCATTACATGATATATTTGTGTTCTTACTTTGTAATTCATCCCATTCTATTGTTGCATAACCACACATATAAGCCTACATTGAAAATTTCCTTTAAAATAACAATTAAAATGCATTTTATGTCAGTATGTATCAATACATGACCCTTTGCATCGATACATGTAGCTTGTGATTAATCACAAAACAATTCTTGTTCAGTATGCATCGATACATACGAACCATGCATCAATACATGGAAAGCCAAAAACTCTGTGCATCGATACACACGACACCTGCATCGATACATGACTACTTGAGTCAGCCTGTGCATCGATACATACGCATTAAGCATCGATACATATTAGTGTAAAATTCACATGCATCGATACACACGATTCCTGCATCGATACATGATTTGTTAATTTCACCAAAAATCTATGCAACTTACAGTATGCATCGATACACCCTTGTATGTATCAATACACAGAGTTATTTTAAGTCATAACAGCAACTGTTTTTTTAAAGGATATAAATACAGGTTTCAACAGCAGGTGAAAGTGACGAATTCATTGAGCAAAAAGACAATTGAACACAAGATCAAAGAAGTGTTGGAGCAATTGTCAGTGAGCACATAGAAACCTGAAAGAGACTTCATCTTCTTCATCTTCTCAATCACTTCTCTTCAAGAACAATTACACATAACAATTCTTGTTCTTTGGATTAAAGAAGTATCGAGATAACGTTCAGTGGTGTGATCAAGGATCTAGCTGTGGGTTGCAGTGGAACGATCGAGGATCTAGCTGAGTCGAAGATTGAAGGGGGTTTCTAGGAAAAACCTACTGGTTTGTCCTTCAAGAACTGGTGTGTTCTTGAGGGTTTGGGAGTCACATTTGCAGAACAGATTCAGTCGCAGCGTTGCGTTTGGAGATCGGGGGATTTCGCAAGCAGGTCGTGGAACCGGTGAATTGTTTGCAACTTTGTGCAGGAAAATCTTGATCGAGCTCAGATCAAGTGAAGGTTTATACAAGAAGAGGTTCTTGGAGTTTAGAAATTCTGTCTTTGTATCAAAACCTTGTATCAACGGATTCGGCAATAATTGATAATTAAAGTTCTCAATTTCATTTGAAATTGAGAGGGAGACGTACCCACACGCGAGGACGACGTGGGGAACTTCCTTAACAAATCTCTGCGTATCTTACTCTTACCTTAATCTTCTTTACGTTTCAATACTGTTTTGCAAATTCTGTTAGTGTGTGGTGATTGATTATATTTCTGGACAGCAGTGATAACAAAACCTTTAGTCATACACCATTGCTGTTTATCATCAAACACTCACACACCAACTGTTTGACAAAACGGTTAACTTGATTGTGTTCATTGGAAATAGTATTTGAGGATAAGCGCATTCAATCTGTTAATATTCTGTGTGCATTAATTCTGTCATTCTCATTAAAATCCAGCAACTGCACTTGCGTGTCCGGCTTTCTAGTAGCGGTTCAGAATAGACGGAAGTCGATTCGGGACCGATTTTTCCGCCATTTTTGAAAACTCTGATTAAACGTCAAATCCGTTAACTTTTTAAAGAGGTGATCTATTCACCCCCCCTCTCGATCACTAGCCACACCGTCTAACAAGTGGTATCAGAGCGCCGGTTCGCTGGTGCACTGTGGCTGCCTGTAACAGTATGGATTCTGAACCAAAGGGGGCGTATAATAGAGCGCCTATTTTCAACGGTGAAAATTATGGCTACTGGAAAGACTGCATGCGAGTTCATATAAATTCTGTGGATAGGTTAGTATGGGCTGCCATTGAAAACGGTCTGTTTCAAATTACAATGACTAATGCGGCTGGCGCCATAGTACCTAAACCAGAAGATGATTGGAATGAGAAAGATGAGAAAAAGTGGTCGTGTGATTGGAGAGCTCGAAACATGTTAATTTCAGCACTTGGTGTTGATGAGTATTATCGAGTATCACATTGCACGACAGCTAAAGAAATGTGGGACGCTTTAGAAGTTGCCCATGAGGGTACTACTGAAGTAAAACAGTCCCGCATTAACACACTCAATCAAGAATTTGAGCTCTTTCGCATGAAACAAGGAGAATCCATCTCCGACATGCAAAAGAGATTCACCCATCTAACTAACCGATTGAATGCTCTTGGAAAACCTATTTCCAATGAAATTGCTACTAATAAAATTCTCAGGTGTCTTAGCAGGGAGTGGCAACCTAAAGTTACAGCAATCAAGGAAGCCAACGATCTTACAAGACTTACGATTACAACACTGTTTGGAAAGCTGGAAGAACATCAGCAAGCTTTGGAAAGTCTTGAAAAATATGAGAATAAAAGTAAGAAGGAGAAGGAAAAGAAAAGAGACAAAGAGGGAGAGAAGAAGCCAATAGCTCTTGTGGCTTCTAGCTCTAAGTCCTCACGAAAAGAGCAAAGCGACAATGATTCAAGTAGTGACAAAGACTCGGATGATGAGGAAATGGGACTGTTTGTAAGGAGATACAATAGATTCATTCGAAAGAATGGAGTCAAGCATTCCGACAAAAATCTCATGAAGTTTCGAAGACAATCCATAAATTCGAAACAAGAAGAAAACAAGAAGAGTAGAGGAAGAGGATCATGCTTTAATTGTGGTAAATCCGGACACTTTAAAACGGACTGCCCTATGAAGTATAAGGACCAAAGAAAAGACTCACCAAAAGGGTACAGCAAGCAAAGGAGAGCGTATATTGCATGGGAAAGTGATAGTGATTCATCAAGCACACAAAGCTCAAGTGATGATGATGAAGCTGCAAATCTGTGCCTTATGGCTCACTCAAAAATTCAGTCCTACCACAAGAAGAAAAACAATGACAAAAAGGTAAAACAAGCCTACTTCAATAACTTCTCCTCTATGTCTTTTTCGGAATTAAAAATAGCTTTTGAAAAACTGCATAACGAAGCTGTAGATGCTTTTAAACGACTAGCTTCCGACAAACATATCTTCTCTTTTTTGGAAGGTAAAGTAAACAAAGCTGAAATTGATTTAGAAGCATTGAAAACTAGTATTGCAGAAAATTCAAAAACTATTGACATTGACGGATGCAGTAGAGTTAGGTATTGTGACGCTTGTTATGTTTGGCAAAAAGAGGTAAACACTCTTAAGGTCAAACTAGAGAAAGCGCTACAACCTAAAATTACTTATGCCGTTGACCCCAAGTTGTTTAAGAAGTCATTGAATCCTCCATATGCAAAATACTCTTTTATTTTAAAGGATTCAATGAACAAGAAACAACAAACACATCATCATGGTTTATGTCATTATTGTTGTCATGCTGGCCATACCATTGAGAAATGCAAATTTAGGAGATTTCTAGTCCCTAAAGGTATTTATCAATGGAAGCCAAAAGGCAACCATGTTAACACTTACCCTCTTGGACCCAATGAAAATTGGGGACCAACTTCTCTCTTTTGATGTTGTAGGATGAGTGCCTTGCCTCCGTAGATAGAAGGTGGTTTCTTGACAGCGGCTGCTCAAGGCACATGACCGGTGACATATCGCTTTTTGTAGATTTCAAGGCAAAGAAAAAGGGATATGTTACTTATGGAGACAACAACAAAGGAGCTATACTCGGCAAAGGTAGTGTAGGTAATCCCTCCACCACTACTATTTCAAATGTCCATTTAGTTGAGGGACTTAAACACAATTTGTTAAGCATAAGTCAACTATGCGACATGGGCTATAAAGTTTCGTTTACAAAAACTTGCTGCATAATTGAACATGCTGAACAAAACATTGTGTTTAAGGGTGTAAGAGTAAACAACATCTATATGCTTGACTTGTTTGATGTACCGTTAACAAATACTAAATGTCTAGTCACCTTGAATGATGATTCTTGGCTTTGGCATAGACGCTTAGCTCATGTTAACTTCGATTTGCTAAACAAGGTTGTATCTAAGGATCTAGTAGTTGGTCTACCAAAATTAAAATTTTCAAAAGACCACCTATGTGACGCGTGCCAAATGGGAAAGCAAACAAGGGTGTCTTTTAAATCTAAAAATGTAATTTCAACTTCACGACCCCTTGAGCTTCTCCATATGGACCTCTTTGGACCTTCTAGGACAAAGAGCCTAGGTGGAAACTACTATGGCTTTGTAATAGTTGATGACTACTCTAGATTCACTTGGACTATATTCCTTCATAGCAAAGATGAAACTTTTTCTGCTTTTAAAATTTTTGCAAATCTGTCCCAAAACAAAATGAATTCCAAAATAGTTACAATTCGTAGCGATCATGGTGGTGAGTTTCAAAATTATCACTTTGAGAAGTTTTGTGACAAGTATGGCATTGAGCATAACTTTTCAGCCCCTCGCACTCCACAACAAAATGGCGTTGTGGAGCGTAAAAATCGTGTTTTAGAGGAGTTGGCAAGAACAATGCTTAATGAGGGTGGATTACCAAAATACTTTTGGGCTGATGCTGTTAACACAGCCTGTTATGTCCTAAACAGAATCTTAATTCGCCCTATTTTGAACAAAACTCCTTATGAACTTTTGAAAGGAAGAAAACCAAACTTGTCACATCTTCACGTATTCGGTTGTAAATGTTTTGTTTTGAATAACGGTAAGGAAAACATTGGGAAGTTTGATGCAAAAGCGGATGAAGGTATTTTTCTTGGTTACTCAATGTCAAGCAAAGCATATAGAGTGTATAATAAGCGTTTACTTACTGTTGAAGAGTCGGTTCATGTTTCGTTTGATGAGTCTTATCCGAAAAATGTCGGAAAAGGTATTTCTTTTGATGACGCAGGTGTATCTACAGAAGACATACTCAAGGAAGCTGTTGAGGAAATTGATCAGTCCAAAACAGCTGCCCATGAGAAGGAGGAAGATACAAGTCATGAAGAAATTGAGGAAGAAAAGACAACTGAAGTGAATGATCTTCCAACAGCTTGGAGATCCTCAAAAGACCATCCCATCGACAACATTTTGGGAGACATTTCAAAGGGAGTAATGACCCGGTCTAAGATAAGTAACTTTTGTTCTCACTTCGCGTTTGTTTCACAAGTAGAACCTAAAAATGCCAAAGAGGCCTTGATTGATGAATTTTGGCTAATGGCCATGCAAGAAGAGCTTAATCAATTTAAAAGAAATGACGTTTGGGAACTTGTCCCTCGTCCGCGAGATCATCATATCATAGGCACTAAGTGGGTTTTTAGAAACAAGCTTGATGAAAACGGAGTGATTACTAGGAACAAGGCACGCTTAGTAGTACAAGGATATAACCAAGAGGAGGGCATAGACTATGAGGAAACTTATGCTCCAGTTGCTCGCCTCGAAGCTATACGTCTTTTGCTCGCCTATGCGTGTTCTAAGGATTTTAAGATTTACCAAATGGACGTAAAGATTGCCTTTCTTAATGGTGTCATAAATGAAGAAGTGTATGTTTCACAACCTCCCGGTTTTGAAAATGCTGAAAATCCAGATCATGTTTTCAAGTTAAAAAGAGCTTTGTATGGTCTTAAACAAGCCCCTCGGGTTTGGTATGAAAGGCTTAGCAAATTCCTAATTGATCATGGATATTCAAGAGGTAAAGTGGACAATACTCTCTTTATTAAACACAAAGGGAAGCACATTCTTTTAGTTCAAGTTTATGTCGACGACATCATATTTGGTTCAACTAACATACACTTGGTCGAAGAATTTTCTAAGGTTATGCAGGGTGAATTTGAGATGAGTCTAATGGGGGAGCTAAACTACTTCCTAGGACTACAAATAAAGCAACTTGATGAAGGTACTGCAGTATGTCAAACAAAATACTGCAGAGAACTACTCAAGCGCTTTGAAATGAATGACTCAAAATCAATCGACACTCCAATGCCTACCAACGGAAATCTAGAAAAGGATGAGCACGGTAAGTGTGTAGATGTCAAAAGATTCAGAGGTATGATCGGATCTCTCTTGTATCTTTCTGCTTCTAGACCTGACATCATGTTTAGTGTTTGCATGTGTGCACGCTATCAATCAAATCCTAAAGAATCGCACCTAAAAGCGGTGAAGCGCATATTTAGATATCTTCATGGAACATCTAAATATGGGCTTTGGTATTCTAAAGGAAGTGATTGTAGCCTAGTAGGGTACTCCGATTCTGATTTTGCTGGCTGCAAATCAGATAGGAAAAGTACAAGTGGTACGTGTCACCTATTTTCAAACTCCTTGGTCAGTTGGCACAGCAAAAAGCAAGTTTCTGTGGCTTTGTCAACTGCAGAGGCTGAATACGTTGCAGCCGGTAGTTGTTGCGCTCAGATTTTATGGCTTAAGCAGCAACTACAAGACTTCAACATTCAACTAAAACGTATTCCTATCAAATGTGACAACACTAGTGCCATAAACCTTACTAAAAACCCTGTTTTACACTCACGCACTAAACACATAGAGATTAGACATCATTTCCTTCGCGATCATGTTGAAAAAGAAGACGTTGTCTTTGAGCACGTTGACTCCAAAAATCAGCTTGCTGATATTTTCACTAAACCATTGGCAACGGAACCTTTCTTCAACATACGTCGTGAATTAGGAATCTTAGATCTATCTCATTTGATGTCATAAGCATGTTACATCTTAATTATATTATGCCTCACCGTGTGTGACAAGCACTGTTTTAGATGTCAATTATCCTTCACAAGATCTCTCCAACAGAGGTAATATCAATCCTTTCTACAATTTTCTTATTGATTAGTGATTGTGTTTGTTAGAACAAATATGCTTACTCTAGTTGATGTAAAGTTTGCTTGAATATACTTCCTGTCCATAATGTGTGCTCATTAACAATCTGATTTCTGAGCAAAATTATCATGACATAGTGCAACTGCATAATCATACTGCATAAAAACTCATTAAAAAAAAAACCAGTTCAGCATCAGTATGTATCGACACATACGAAGCCTGCATCGATACATATGCTCTGAAATTAAATTTTTTGAAAAACTGATTCAGTATGCATCGATGCATCTATCGCATGTATCGATACACAAGGCAATTGAAAACACTAGGCATCGACGCATCCATCGCATGTATCGATACACATGACAATTTTGAAATACTTGGCATCGACGCATAACTCTCTGCATCGATACTTACTGCTGTCATCTGAATTAAATGCATTCTTTTTCTCTCTCATGCATCGACACATCAACCAATCATATCATCTCTTATCTCATTACTTCATCTCATCTGCCCTCAAAAACCCCAAAACCAGTGGCTAACCCTAATCCTTCTCATCTTCACTCTCTCACAAACTTGGTAAAACCCTAAATCTCATATCACCATGCCTCCACGCACCATTCCAGCCAGAGCCAAAGGAAAAGGAAAGGGAAAGGAAGCAGCCGGTACGTCTCAGTAACCACCAGATGTTCCTTCAAATGCCTTAGACATTCTTCATCCTGCCATTGCTGCTGAATTTGAGGAATCTTTCAAGGCCAGGTTGGTAATGAAACCTCATATCTTTGATAAAACAGATGCTGTTCATCTGCACTTAAATGAAGTAGTTGAACTGTTACATGCACAAAGACTTGGGTCCTTTCTATCTACAAAAGATGACTATCATGAGGATTTCATCCGGGCCTTTTATGCTGGTTTACAAACTGGTACAGGCTATATGTTCCGGTGTTCTATCGGAGTCAGAACATATACCTTTGAAGCCTGTAATTGGGAAACAGTGTTCCAAATGCCGCTTCCGTCGATGGCTTTCAAGTCCTGGCATGACCTGCATTTTGATCCTGAATTTGACCTGAAGGACTTTACAACTTCTATCCTAAAGATTGATAGACCGTTGAGTGAGGACGAACACGTCACGTCAGGTATGATCAAACAAACTCCGCGCATTCTGCACTGGATCATTACTCACATTCTGCGTCCAACCAACAGTGGCCACTCTCGGTTGGATAGACCTAGCATACATCTTCTCTACATTCTGCAAAATAAGATTCACTTAAATTGGGCGAACTACTTTGTAAAACGTCTATTTTATGTGCGAGACAGCTCCAAAACTGTGGCGCTAGGGTATGCCTCTCAAGTAATGAAAATTCTCAAGTTTTGGAAAGTTACAATGCCTATTGTGCCTCTTCTATCTCCATCTGCAGCTCAAGAATTTGATTCTGCCACTCTATCGCATATGGGATATCGATGGGACAAAGACCGCAAGTGCTTCTACTTTTTTGAAAGAAAATCCAAAACCAGAATTTATAACTTTGACGTGCCTTCTGAACGCATCCATGTTGCTGAAGAACAGCCTGATGAAGAAATGCAGGATGCGCCTGAAACAGATGTGCCTCAAGCTGAGGCCAATACTGGTTGGGGTGAGTGGGTGCCACGAAGGTGGTCTCCCACCAACTACGTACCTGAACCTACAGCCCCTCCATTCGCCGGTGGTACTTCAGCCTCAACACAAAATGCGGACATCACTCACATGCTTCAACAGATGGAAATCGTCAACAAAGAACGCCATGAAGAAGCACGGTACTGGCATGTCCAATAAACTGAATGGCACAACGAGCATCGGGACTTGCATGATGAGCATACACGGATGTATCACAATCAACACGCTTGGCACCAAGACTTGGTTAAATGGCATCAGGTTTTCTACAACGAAATGTCCGGCTTTATGGATGATTGCCGTGAAAACCCTGGGATTATGGATAGCTTTAGAAGCACTGAAGTTCAGAATCGATTTAGGCGATACTCCTTCATGGGCCAAAATCCAGACACAATGCCTCCTCCTCCGCCTCCGCCAAGCTACCGAGATCCTGACAGACATGATGAGGAGTCCTGTGGTGGCAACAATCCAAATTAACCAATCACCCTTTCATCTCACTGCATTTCATTTCATATTGCTCATGTTTTATTTTGTTGCACATTGTATGGTTTCGCTTATGTAACTCTTAAACTTGTTCGCACACTTAAAATGCTTTTCAATTTCTGTTTACCTCTATTTGTTATTGCCCTTACTGTTTGAATGATTCTTTTTGAATGATTCTTTAACTTGCAGCTTCTTTCTTTGTGATTGATAGCCTATTATCCATTTTTGCCATGCCCTGCTTCACTTTCTGCTTGATAACTATGGTTCTTCCTCTTTTTGATGTTGACAAAGGGGGAGAAAAATGCAGATATGCACAAACTCAGGGGGAGTATCACACATCTTGCCAAGAATTTGCCATCATCAAAAAGGGGGAGTTTGTGAAAGAATTCTTTAACTTGAATTAACTTTTAATGATAGCAAATTGTGTGATCATCATCCAAATTGGTTGTGCATTGCATTACATGATATATTTGTGTTCTTACTTTGTAATTCATCCCATTCTATTGTTGCATAACCACACATATAAGCCTACATTGAAAATTTCCTTTAAAATAACAATTAAAATGCATTTTATGTCAGTATGTATTAATACATGACCCTTTGCATCGATACATGTAGCTTGTGATTAATCACAAAACAATTCTTGTTCAGTATGCATCGATACATACGAACCATGCATCAATACATGGAAAGCCAAAAACTCTGTGCATCGATACACACGACACCTGCATCGATACATGACTACTTGAGTCAGCCTGTGCATCGATACATACGCATTAAGCATCGATACATATTAGTGTAAAATTCACATGCATCGATACACACGATTCCTGCATCGATACATGATTTGTTAATTTCACCAAAAATCTATGCAACTTACAGTATGCATCGATACACCCTTGTATGTATCAATACACAGAGTTATTTTAAGTCATAACAGCAACTGTTTTTTTAAAGGATATAAATACAGGTTTCAACAGCAGGTGAAAGTGACGAATTCATTGAGCAAAAAGACAATTGAACACAAGATCAAAGAAGTGTTGGAGCAATTGTCAGTGAGCACATAGAAACCTGAAAGAGACTTCATCTTCTTCATCTTCTCAATCACTTCTCTTCAAGAACAATTACACATAACAATTCTTGTTCTTTGGATTAAAGAAGTATCGAGATAACGTTCAGTGGTGTGATCAAGGATCTAGCTGTGGGTTGCAGTGGAACGATCGAGGATCTAGCTGAGTCGAAGATTGAAGGGGGTTTCTAGGAAAAACCTACTGGTTTGTCCTTCAAGAACTGGTGTGTTCTTGAGGGTTTGGGAGTCACATTTGCAGAACAGATTCAGCCGCAGCGTTGCGTTTGGAGATCGGGGGATTTCGCAAGCAGGTCGTGGAACCGGTGAATTGTTTGCAACTTTGTGCAGGAAAATCTTGATCGAGCTCAGATCAAGTGAAGGTTTATACAAGAAGAGGTTCTTGGAGTTTAGAAATTCTGTCTTTGTATCAAAACCTTGTATCAACGGATTCGGCAATAATTGATAATCAAAGTTCTCAATTTCATTTGAAATTGAGAGGGAGACGTACCCACACGCGAGGACGACGTGGGGAACTTCCTTAACAAATCTCTGCGTATCTTACTCTTACCTTAATCTTCTTTACGTTTCAATACTGTTTTGCAAATTCTGTTAGTGTGTGGTGATTGATTATATTTCTGGACAGCAGTGATAACAAAACCTTTAGTCATACACCATTGCTGTTTATCATCAAACACTCACACACCAACTGTTTGACAAAACGGTTAACTTGATTGTGTTCATTGGAAATAGTATTTGAGGATAAGCGCATTCAATCTGTTAATATTCTGTGTGCATTAATTCTGTCATTCTCATTAAAATCCAGCAACTGCACTTGCGTGTCCGGCTTTCTAGTAGCGGTTCAGAATAGACGGAAGTCGATTCGGGACCGATTTTTCCGCCATTTTTGAAAACTCTGATTAAACGTCAAATCCGTTAACTTTTTAAAGAGGTGATCTATTCACCCCCCCTCTCGATCACTAGCCACACCGTCTAACACTAACCATTAACTTTTAATTTCAAGCTTTTACTTTAATGCAATTTATTTTTAGCACTTTATTTAATTTTCCATTATACATATCATTCTAACTGTTTATGTTAATTTAATTTTCACTTTGTCCATTTGGACATATTGTGTGATATATTTTGTTTGTATATGCTTTGTTTGTTGATTGGTCTTTGACCATTAATGCACATAATAATAACAAAAACCCTAAAAGACTTTTGAGTGGACTGTTGGTTAGATCTTGCCCAAATGGACTTAGAACTTAGGAAACATTCCTTTGCTAATGGACTTGGCCAATGCCAATTTGTGAAGAACCAAGTGCTTGCAATTTGAACTTCCTCTGATACATCTTTGAAGATCTCTCCAGATTCATCTACAACTTGATCATTGCTAAGCTGTTATTTTGAACCTGTGACTTGTGGAATTCATTAGTTGCATGGGCTATTTCTGTAGAAGATCATGGAGTGGATAAGCATGGATGAGGCCATCTTTATTTGATGCCTTTCTCTTCAAGATATTATAATTGTACATTTAAGTGTTGCTTGATTCTAAAAGTCCAAGGGAGTTCTGGGTTTCTATTGACATTTTTGTCTATTGGATTGCTACCCATTTGGTCAAATCTTTTCAAATTAAAACTTTTAAATTTTGTGCATAGGGTAGTCTCTTCATCTTCTCCCCATTTCTTTAATTTCAAAATCTCTCCCTCCAGTTTCAAAACCTTCTTTGTGTGAACTATTTTTGTTCTAAACTTTGACCACTTTCAAAAAGATAGAAACTTTGGCCTTATGCAATTGCATTTTCACACTTATTTTCTTAAATCAAACTTGTAAATAAACTTAACCATACTTGACTTAAACTTTCAAAAAGCCAAAAAGAACTAACTCATTCAAATAATTTTAGGCCTTTGTGTCTTTTAAACATAAATTTTGTTAAAATCAATGCACTCATTTTGAAATTTATGGCCCGAACTACGAGGTTTTGATCCCTCATTTTTATGTTGGTACGTAGGCACAGGATTGAAGGTCTTGTCAAACAAAAAAATATAATTAATGAATTTTGTTCTCATCCCCCCATTCTATTTGTTTGTAAACATCATTTTATACAGAATACATATGCACACAAAAAGGCTCCCTATGAGTACCTAGGCCACTTTGGGTGTAACCCCTTCCCTTTGTGTAACCAACCCCCTTACCTGTGATCTCTGATTTTTATTAGGTTTTATTTGAAAACTTCTTACTATTTGGGTTTTGTTAGTAATTTTCGCTTTTCCCTTGGAAACAATAAAAGCGTGGCGGGGACTCTGGTTAATTGATCTCTAGCTTGTCAATAGCTTGATGATCATTAATTTCCCACTACAGGATGTTTCTCTCTGTCAGATCTTTATTATATCCTTACCCAGTAACAGGTAGTAGATAATAGATTTTTGCTCCTCCTGTGTTGAAGTTTATTCCATCCCCAGCTGAGTTGATTGCGCATTTCATTAGTGAAATCGTTTTCCCCTGCGCGAGTCGAGTACTTCAGTCTTATCCTGACTTACTTGTTTCCCCTGCAGATGTTTTTATTTCCTTAGCTGAGTCTTTCCATTTTGTGTGGAATACCTCTAGTCCCCCAGTAGTTTAAAGGTGTAGCCTGACCTACGCATAACTCCTTTTTATCCCCTCAGAGTCTCTATCTCCCCAATGAGTTTTCCTCATGGAATGCATTATGCTCCTATGAACTTTCGGTCTCTCTGATTTCTTT
Source organism: Lathyrus oleraceus (assembly GCF_024323335.1). Classification (NCBI taxonomy): domain Eukaryota; kingdom Viridiplantae; phylum Streptophyta; class Magnoliopsida; order Fabales; family Fabaceae; genus Lathyrus; species Lathyrus oleraceus. The sequence goes on from NC_066583.1 coordinate 445,237,118, forward strand.
TTCCTTTGTGGCAATATTTCCCCACAGGGCATTAACTTTTGCATTTCATATCATATGCATCATGAGGTCTCTTAGGGACCAAAATTTGTTTCTATATATTTTTATTTAAGCCCATTCTACTGAGTCGACATGAAGATTTTAACCTTCGCCTCCTCAGTTAGAAGGCCCTTAAATAGGGGCAGCTGTAAGACCCCAATTTTGACCCTAAGATCCCTCATGCAATTTCATCATAAGCATTAGCATTGGGATCATATCTTGGCATCCTCCTTACCCCTCCTTCATTAGGTTTGTTTTAGGAGAGATCACCAAGCATCTTGTGATTATATCATACTTGTATATTATCATTTTACTAACCAAAATACCAAAAATATGTCTTTGCATCTATCTAACTCTTTTGTAGCTAGGGCATGATCTCATTGATTCATCAAGTTCACATCTAGGGTTTGAGACCCTCATGAACACAGAGCACAACCAAGAATTAATTCAAGAATGGTTATAAACATCATATATGAGTCCCATTGATCTCTACTGGTTATATTGATCAAGTTTTCTTCAAGAGTTTGAGGGTGATTTGCCTTGGAAACCCTAGTTTGACTGGGTGTCTTGAGTAACTTCTCCAACAATCTATCTCACCAATTGATCTTATGCATTTATGATCTACCATGAGCCAAGAAAGTCAAGAGATTTGGAAATTAGCAAGTAGGTTGATGGTGGTTGGCCAGATGAATTCATCTTATCAAAACTGAGTCCCCTAGACCCTATCCCCTTCAATTTTCACCATATGAAAATGATTCCAAGAGAAAACTTACTATAAATGACATTATAAACAACTTTCATGTTAAGACCTAGAGCTAGGTTTTCTTGGAAAATCAGTTTCTATGTTGAAACATTATAGGTCTTTTTGTCTAAACCCTAACTTGAAAGTCAACTTCCCAAGGCCATAACTTGCTCAATTATTATGAGATGAAATATTTCCAAGTTGCACAATCAAATTCAATGTGTCTAATTCAACTTTGATGTTTGGAGTGGGAGCTAATTAAACTTTTTTGAGCATGTGATATGAGGTTACGTTATAGGTCACTTTTGACCTATACCATTGATCAAGTGATTTTTCCAAACTTCAAAAATGCATAACTTTATCATTTAAAATCCAAATGACATGAAATTGGTGACCATTTTGAAGGTCTTTGAGATATCTACAACTTTGATGAATACACGTATCTCATTTGAAGTTCCCATAAAAAGTTAAGCAAGGTTGAATATTGAGACATATGGCTTGACACTTAGAAAAATTTTGATATGTCAAATTTTTCCAAACTTACACCTCAAATTTCTCCAAGTTCCTAGCTCCAAATGAAAAAGTGTTAAACACCAAAGTTGTTCCTCTTGATCTCACCTTTACAAAGAGCTGAAATTCATTCATTTTGGATGAGAAATGCATAGGCTGCACATGGCTTAAACAGGTTGATATCATTTGGCATGGATCAATCTTCATACATCAATGTACATGTGCCTTGCAATCCAGGCCTACTTCAACACATCTGATCTTCACTTATGGACTTCAAGCCATCATTTCATAGGCCTATGCACGCCCATGCAGCATTATATCACATTTTCCAAATTTGGAAAGTGAAAGTGAGGGTGCAAATATCACATGATTTATCAATATATAGAGCTTCAATTGCTCACAAATTGACACACAATTGTGCCAGCTTTGATCCCCCATTGCAAACCCTCAATTCTCAAAGGATAAGCCTGATAAATTCTTTTGAATTTGAGCTTGAATCTACACTATTTTGGAATTCAATTCTCCAGGAATCCATTGCTTCTAAACCATTCAATCCTCTTCCTGCAAGCAAGTAGAGTGAGTCCAAGCATAAGCAAGATCAAGATCCATCGAATCCAAACCTACACTGAAGGTAATTTTTAGAAATTTTGAACTCTTCGATTCTCTCAAATTCTTGCTCAATTCTATTGATTCTTTGGTTGTCTAAAGTCCTACCAATGTAGGCAAGAAGATTGAGTTGCTTTGAGGTCAAATCGAAGCAACTCAGTTCATGTACCTCAAACTTCAATTCCACATATCTCTTAATATATTTGGAATTGGAGTGAATGGAGGTCAGATTCGAGCTCAGTGCCATTTTTTCTTTAAGAACATGTCCTTGTTTTTTATTATGGTGATGGTTCATGGTGGACCAGTCCGGTGAGGTCCACCGGAGAAGATGACCGGAGCTCTGGCTCCGGCGATGAGTTGGCAAGGCTTGAACCACATGATCCATATGTTACGTTTTAATCTTGATCATTGGTTTTAAATACCAATTGTGTCACAAAGTTGACTCAGGTATTTGTGGAACGCGCGTTTTGGATCATCATATCTGCCACCTCAATTAATGAGGGAGATCTGATGATCCACATAATTTTGATTTTTTGAATTTTTATTTTATTTGTATTTTCTACAACAATTCATATTAAATTCAATATTGATCCAAAAAATATGAGACTTTCCCCAAAAATCTTCAAACATTTTTCTCTTTCATATTCTGAATTAAAGTTATTTTTTGGATCATTATTAATATTTTTCATGAATTAATTGAATTTGCATTTGTTTTTAATTGCTTAAAAATATTTTTAAATGTCCAAAAATTATGAATTTTTTTCTCCAAGGTCCTTTGACCTTGTTTGACCTATGATAAATCTCATGGCCATTTCTTTGGTGTTTTGATGACATTTTAGGAATTGGACAAAACATATTTGAATTAAATGCACTATTTTATTATTTTTAATTGAATAAATGCCAATTTAATTTTGTTGACCATTTGTATTGACTTGTATGAACTTGCTTATTGTTGTTGGGCATTGGTCAAGGTTGATTTAACTTTGTCAAGTTAATATCATTGGATTTAGGGGATTGATGGAATGTACATTCCATCTCCCAAAATGAATGAATGATATTAATTTAATAAAAGTCCTCCTTTGACCAATTTGTGATCTCATTCATCCCCTACCCACTTCATCTCATTCCTCTTCTTAATTCATTCATTCCATTTGGTCTATGACATCTCAAAGTCCTAATGCTAGTTGATTGAAAAATTGACAAGAGTATGGATGAGATTAGACCATACCTTTTGCATATTATTTTTTGTGTGTGGTATGTTTCATGAGCATAGTTCATCATACTATGTCTCTAACATGCATTAACACCAAAATTCTATTGCCCGACCTCAAATAGTTGTGACTTCTACATAAGTCCAATTACGATTGCTTAACATAGCGCTAAATTTTTGACACAAAAGGCATAAGCATTCTAGTTAGTGAGATTGTAAGTCTCCCCTCTTTCATTGTATTGTGTGGAAACTTGGCCTTCTTTCCTTCCTTGGGAAGATATTTTGGTTCGAGGATCCATGCTTGTGATAAGTGGGTTGAGTGTTCTCCAAAGAGTGTCTTGGAAAAGCAATAGCAAAACAAAACTAACTTCTAAACTACTAACCATTAACTTTTAATTTCAAGCTTTTACTTTAATGCAATTTACTTTTTGCACTTTATTTCATTTGCCATTGTTCATATCATTTTAATTGTTTATGTTAATGCAATTTTCAATTTGTCCATTTGGACCATATTGTGTGATATATTTTGTTTGTATATACTTTGCTTGTTTGTGTGGTCTTTGACCATTAATGTACATAATAGTAAAAAAAAACCCTAAAAAACTTTTGAGTGGACTGTTGGTTTGATCTTAGACAAATGTACTTAGAATCTAGGCAACCTTCCTAACCTAAAGGATTTGGCCAATGCCAACTTGTTGAAGAACCAAGTGCTTGCAATTTGAAATTCATATGATATATCTTTGAATATCTCTCTAAGATTCATCTGCAACATGATCATTGTGAAACTGTTATTTTGAACCTGTAACTTGTGGAATTCATCTGTTACATGGGTTATTTTGAAGAAGATCATGGAATGGATAAGCTTGGATGAGGCCATCTTTATTTGATGCCTTGCTCTTCAAGATAATATAATTGTGCATTTGTGTGTTGCTTGATTCTAAAAGTCCAAGGAAATTTTGGGTTCTTATTGACATTTTTGTCTATTGGATTGCTACCCACTTGGTCAGATTTTTTCAACTCTAAACTTTTAAATTTTGTGCATAGGGTAGTCTCTTCATCTTTTCCCCATTTCTTTAATTTCAAAATCTCTCCCTCCATTTTCAAAATCTTCTTTGTGTGAACTATTTTTGTTCTAAACTTTGACCACTTTTTTGCAAAAAAGATAGAAACTTTGGCCTTATACTATTGCATTTTCAAAAAGCCAAAGATATAAACTTAACTATACTTGACTTAAACTTTCAAAAAGCCAAAAATAACTAACTCATTCAAATCATTTTAGGCCTTTGTTCCTTTCAAACTTAAACTTTGTTAAAACCAAAGCATCCATTTTGAAATTTGTATCACGAACTACGAGGTTTTGATCCCTTAGTTTTATGTTGGTACGTAGGCACAAGTCCGAAGGTCTTGTCAAACACAAAAAACATAATTAACGAATTTTTTCTCATCCACCCATTCTATTTGTTTGTAAACATCACTTTGTACAAAAATACATATGCACACAAAAAGGGCTCCCTAGGAGTACCTAAGACACTTTGGATGCTAACACCTTCCCTCTGTGTAGTCAACCCCCTTACTTGTGATCTCTAATTTTTATTTGTTTTTTAGTTGAAAACTTCTTACTTTTTGGGTTTTGTTCGTGCCTTTTCTCTTTTCCCTTGGAAACAATAAAAGCGCGGTGGCGACTCTTGTTAATTGATCTCTACCTTGTCAATAGCTTGATGATCATGAATTTCCCGCTACATTAACGCCATTATAATCTTCTTGATTAGGAATCATGTTCTGACTTTGTTGGGTGACACATATTTCTCTCTTCATCTAAGGAATTCTAAGGGTGGTGGAACCATTGTATGTTGCGTTCCTCCTCCGTACAAGTGGTTTATTTGGAACTTGCCTCATACACCAGTCTTCTTGGAGAACAAGCAATGTCTACGGTGGTCTCAGAAACTTATGTATCTCATTAATGATGATATTACTTGGTATGATCCTGTATTTGATGGCTTGGAGATTATTGACAGTTGTGATGAATTCTCTAATGTGCCTCTTATTGGTACACAAGGAGGAATTAACTACAACCCTGCTTTGGCTCGTTTTCAACTTGGGTTCCCCTTGAAGGATAAACCTAATAACATTCAGTTAAAGGTTTTATTCTATCAAGAGGGTAAATATCCCTAAAATTTGAAGAGTAGGATGGTGCGTGCTTGGCCCAATTTTCATAGGAAGGGACGATCTGAGCTTGGATCGTGTAATTGTGTAGCTTTGGAAGCTTACACTAGTTGGGTGAAGAAGAGAGCTTTTGATCTTAAGATGTCGTATATCTGGGAAAGACCTATGTCTATGGTTCTGGCTGAGCCATCAACCCTCCCTAACCAAGATATAAAGGAGTTGGAAGATGCACTAGCTAAGATGAAGCAAGAAAAGGACCTTTAGGAAGAATGGTCCCATGCTTTGAATCGAAAGAATGTGGAGTTGCAACTTTAGTTGAAAGACAAGGATGCACTTATTGAGATTCTTGAAGAGCATACAGTGAAGAGAGAGAGAGAGAGAGAGAGAGAGAGAGAGAGAGAGAGAGAGAGAGAGAGAGAGAGAGAGAGAGAGAGAGAGAGAGAGAGAGAGAGAGAGAGAGAGAGAGAGAGAGAGAGAGAGAGAGAGAGAGAGAGAGAGAGAGAGAGAAAGTAAGAGGATTTATTTTCCTCTAGTATTTCTCAGCCTTCCTGTGCTTGGAAGAATATCGTCGATAAACTCGTCATCGAGAAAACTCATATGAAGACCACTTATGAGTCAGAGATCAGACGCATCCGAAGGAAGTACACTCCCTTGGCTAGTTCATGTGACACAGTTGCTAAGGATCCTTAGGATGATACTTTCCTTTTCTCTTATATTTGTATTTTAGTTTCTAAAAATTTACTCAGTGTAATCCTTCTAAATTTTATGAATGAAAACATATTTTATGATCAATTCCAAATGTTATTATTGAATATTAGTATTGAGATATTTGCAAGTAAGGCTTTATATGTTCCTTGAAATAATAAAATTAAGAACATTTCATTTCATGCATAATTTGTATAGCAGGTTTCTTTCCTTCTATCCCTTCGGCCAGATGTCTCTTTGTTCTTTGTCTTTGTATCAGACAAGTTAACTCATCAATACGATACTTGCGCTAATCGTCAACAAAGAATGGATTACATGGAACAAGAGAACCGAGACCTCAAGGAAGAATTTGCTAGACTCACTGCTCTGATGGAGTAATTCATTGCTACTCAAAATCAACTTGCTCCAACTCCTGCAACTCCGCAGCAAAGGACGGTCATCTCAGAGATCGTCTCCATGCCAGTGTCTGTGTTTCCTACCACCCAGCCTACACAAGCTATGCATGTTGTATTACCGTGGGGAATGCCTCCGAATTTTAGGCCTGAAGTTTATGCTCCAACTGTTGCTCCTATGTCGGCATCTCGCTCGGTCATGTCAACACCTCCTTCTAAGACCCCAATTTTGACCCTAAGATCCCTCATGCAATTTCATCATATGCATCAGCATTGGGATCATACCTTGGCATCCTCCTTACCCCTCTCTCATTGGGTTTGTTTTGGGAGAGATCACCAAGCACTATGTGATTGTATTATACTTGTATATTATCATTTTACTAACCAAAATACCAAAAATATGTCTTTTTCATTTGCCTAACTCTTTTATAGGTAGGGCATGATCCCATTTATTTATCAAGTTCATATCTAGGGTTTTAGATCCTCATGGAAAACAACACAACTATGTATTGACCCACAAATGGTTATAAGCATCATATATGAGTCCCAATGGTTCCTACATGTGATATTGATCAAGTATTCTTCAAGATTTTGAAGGTGATTTGCTTTGGAAACCATAGTTTGACTGGGTATCTTGAGTGACTTCTCCAACAAGCTATCTCACCAATTGATCAAATTTCTCAAGGGAAACCTCAAAATTCATAATCTTATGCATATATGACCGACCATGATCCTAGAAAGTCAAGAGAATTGAAGGTTAGCAAGTTGGTTGATGGTGGTTGGCCATATGAATTCATCTGATCAAAACTGGGTCTCCCTAGACCCTATCTCAAACAATGTTCACCATATGAAAATGATTCCAAGAGAAACGTTACTCTACATGACATTCCAAACAACTTTCATGTTGAGACCTAGAGCTATGTTTGCTTGAAAAATCATTTTCTATGTTGAAACATTATATGTCATTTTGTCGAAACTCTAATTTGAAAGTCAGCTTCCCAAGGCCATAACTTGCTCAATTTTTATGAGATGAAAGATTTACAGGTTGAAAAATCAAATTCAAGATGTATAATTCAACTTTGATGTTTGGAGTGAGAGTTGATTCAACTTTTATGAGCATGTAATATGAGGATACATTATAGGTCATTTTTGACCTATACCATTGAACAAGTGATTTTCCTCAAGTTCAAAAATGCATAACTCTATCATTCTAAATCCAAATGACCTGAAATTGGTGATCATTTTGAAGGGCTTTGAAATAACTACAGCTTTGATGAAGACACTTTTCTCACTTGAAGCTCACATAAAAAGTTAAGCAAGGTGGAATATTGATATATATGGCTTGACACTTAGAAAAATTTTCAACATGTTGAAATTTCCAAACTTCCACCTTCAAATTCACCGTGATCCAAGCTCCAAATGGAAAAGTGTTCAACATAAAACTTGTTCCCCTTGATCCAAGATTTCAAAAGAACCCAAGTTCATGCATTTTGGATGAAGTTTGCTAGGTCTGCGCATGGCTTTAACAGAGCTGCATCATTAGAGAAAATCAAATGTCCAAAACTCCACATGTCATTGCCTTGCCACACAAGCCTCATTTGAACTTCAGAATAACTGGATATGGATCAAAATGGATTGCTTCATGGGCCTGTACATGCCCAAGCAAGCTTGTGCATGAAATGACCAAATTTAGAAATTTTTTCAAGTGTGCAATTATCAATCCCAAATGCTATAAATACAAGGCCTCTGAGCTCAATTCACACACACATTGCACGCTAGCTTTTCCCCCCAATTGAAACTCTCACATTTCAATGGAAAACCTGAGAATTTTGAACTTGAAAAATGAGTTTGAATCTCACTGTTTGGAGATTCAAGAACTCCAGGATCAAAAGCTTTGTACCATTGCTAAACCTTTCCTGCAAGCTTCTCAAGTTTGATCAGATCAAGGTTGAAGCAAGCAACATCAAGTTCTACACAACATTGAAGGTAAATTTCAGAAAACTTCAACTCTTCGATTCTCACTCAATTCTCATCAATTCTCTTGGATCTTTGATTGTCTGAAGTCCTACAAATGTAGGCAAGAATATTGAGTTGCTTAAAGGTCAAATCGAAGCAACTCAGTTCACACACCTCAAAATTCAACTCCTCATATCTTTTTATATATTTGGAGTTATTTAAAATTGAGGTCATATTCGTGCTCAACACCATTTTGTCTTTCAGATCATGTCCTCCTTTTTTCATTTTGTTATGGTGATAAGTGAACCAGTTCGGTAGACCTCGCCTGAGAAGGTGACCAGAGGTCCAGCGCAGGTGGTGTGTTGGACAGATTATGAGCCATTGATCTCTTTTGAAATGTTTTAATCTCACGCGATGGTTTTAATTATCGTCCTTGTAGTGCTTTGACTTAGGTCTATTGTGGAATGCACGTTTGTGTCCACTTGATCTGCCACCTCAATTAATGAGGGAGATCAAGTGGCTCACGTTTTTTTTTAATCATTTTTTCATTTTTGTTTTAATTCATTTGATTTTCATTAATTCATGTTAATTTTAATATTGCTCCAAAAAATATGAGAGTTTCACCAAAAAATTTTAAATAAATTCCTCTTTCATATTTTGAATTAAAATTATTTTTTGGATCATTATTAATATTTTTCTTGATGTAATTGATTTTGTGTTTATTTTTAATTGTTTAAAAATACTTTTAAGTCTTTAAAAATTATGAGATTTTTTCTCTAAGGTCCTTTGACCTTGTTTGACCTATGATAAATCTCATGGCCATTTCTTTGGTGTTTTGATGATGTTTAAGGAATTTGGCAAACCATATTTAATTTAAATGCTTTATTTTAGTCATTTTAATTTGAATAAATGCCAAATAATTGTGTTGACCTCTTGTGATGATTTGTGTAAGTTTGACTTATGTTGTTGGGCCTTGGTCAAGGTTGATTTGACTTTGTTAAGTTAATATCATTTCTATTTAGGGGATTGATGGAATGTACATTCCATCTCCCAAAATGAATGAATGATATTAATTTGGTAAAAGTCCTCCTTTGAACAATTTGAGTTTTGATCCATTCCCCTCCCTCTTCATCTAATTCCCCTTCTTTATGCATTCATCTCGTTTGGCCTATGATGTCTCTAAGTCCTAAGGCTAGTTGATTGTAAAATCAACATAAGTATGGATGAGATTAGGCCGCCTCTTTTACATATTCTTTTTGTGTGTGATATGTTTCATGAGCATAGTACATTATACTATGTCTCTAACATGCATTAACACCAAAACTCTATTGCCCGACCTCAAATAGTTATGACTTCTACATAAGTCCAATTACGATTGCTTAACATATCGCTAAATTTTTGACACAAAAGGCATAGAATTCTAGTTAGTGAGATTGTAAGTCTTCCCTCTTTCATGGTATTGTGTGGAAACTTGGAATTTTTTCCTTCCTTTGGAAGATGTCTTGGCTCAAGGATCCATGCCTGTGATAAGTGGGTTGAGTGTTCTCCAAAGAATGACTTAAAATGAAAAGCAAAAGCAAAACAATACTAACTTCTAACTCATTAAAAACTAACATTTAATTTCAAGTCCTTTATTTCAATGCACTTTAATTTTTAAGCTCCATTCATTTGCCATTATTCATACCATTCTAATTGTTTATGTTAATGCAATTTTCACTTTGTCCATTTGGACCATATTGTGTGATATACCTTGTTTGTATATATTTTGTTTGTTTGTGTGGTCTCTAACCATTAACGTACATAATAAGAACAAAAATACCTAAAGAAACTTATGTGTGGACTATTGACTTGATCTTGGACAAATTGGACTTAGAATCTAGGCAACCTCCCTATGCTAAAGGACTTGGCCAATGCCAACATTTATGTAACCAAGTGCTTGCAATTTGAAACTTCATATGATACATATTTGAAGATCCCTTTGAGTTCATATGCAACATGATCATTGTGAAGCTGTTATTTTGCATCTTTGACTTGAGGAATTCATCTGCTACATGGGCTAATTTGAAGATGGCCGTGGAGTGACTGAAGTTTGGATGTGGCTATCTTTATTTGATGCCTTGCTCTTCAAGATTGATATAATTGTGCATTGTGTGTTGCTTGATTAAAAATATCCAAGGGAATTTGGGTTTCTATAAGACATTCTTGTCTATTGGATTGCTACCCATTGGTCAAATCTTTTCAACTCTTGACTTTTAATTTTGTGCATAGGATTAATCTCTTCATCTCCTCCCCATTTCTTTAATTGCAAAATCTCTCCCTCCTTTTAAAAAATCTTCTTTGTTTGAACTAGTTCTTTTCTAAATTTTGACCACTTTGCAAACTATAAACTTTGGCCTTATGCCATTGCATTTTCAAACTTCTTTTCTTAATCAAACTTGTAAATAGACTTAACTATACTTGACTTAAACTTTCAAAAATCCAAAAAGAACTAACTCATTCAAACCATTTTAAGGCCTTTGTTCCTTTCAAACTTAATTTTTGTTAAAAGCAATGCACCCACTTTGAAATTTGTATCATGAACTACGAGGTTTTGATCCCTCATTTTTATGTTGCTACGTAGGCACAAGGCCGAAGGTCTTGTCAAACACAAAAACATAATTAATGAGTTCTCTTCTCATCCTCTCACTCTATTTGTTTGTAAACATCACTTTGTAGAAAAATACATATGCACACAAAAAAGGGCTCCCTAGGAGTACCTAGGACACTTTGGGTGCTAACACCTTCCCTTTGTGTAACCAACCCCCTTACCTGTAATCTCTGAAATTTTAATAGTTTTAATTTGAAAACTTCTTACTTTTGGGTTTTGTTCGTACTTTTTCCCTTTTCCTTGGAAACAATAAAAGCGTGGTGGCGACTTTTGTTATTTGATGTCTTGCTTATCCATAGCTTGATGATCATGAATTTACCGCTACAGAAATTAAGTGGAGACTCTGCTGGGGAGTAGTCTCCAGTGGGTTTAGTCCTTAACATGTTGGCTTGAGATCCGTCTGCTCAGTGGAGACTCTTTTGGATTTGGAATTGTCACACAAGTATTTATGGTTAGGCATTACTATCTCTAATTTGGGTCCGAGAATCTGAGGACCGTAGAACATTTACCCCCTCTTGGCCTATTTAGGACGTAGTGCGGAGACTGTTCAAGTGTAGACTGGATAACAGTTTTTACGCGATACTACACTCAGACGAGTTTCTCTTGAGAATATTATGGGTCGATGAGTCAGTTATCTTAACCTGTAATATCCGATAGATGGAATTAAGACTCTAGGAACTTTTTAGAACATGATCTACGGGTTTTATCCTTAGTTCACCCATTTGGGATGGTTCTTACCCAGACTTCATGCTCGTGACTCACAACAAACCCTTGATTCTTGGTTGATCCAATCAAGTCTTGTTAATATCAATGGAACTTGGGTGTTAATAAGGTGTAAACCATAATCCACCAAAATGGATGATTAATCTGGACAATGACTTGATTCATCCCTTGACCTTTATTTGTTTGCCTTCTGTGTGATCCCTTATTTGTGATTGTTGCATCCATGCATTCATGCGCATCATAACATTCATCACACGAAAATTTCAAGGAACTGAGGTATTATTTGCAAATATTTTCAGACCATGGATTATGGATGAAGGAACACTAAGAAGTACAGTTTCAGATGTCCCGACTTGAAAGAGTTAAGGAAGCTAGCATCTTTTGTATTAGATCCCTTGGACTTGAAACAACGTCATGGGAAGCTATTGTCTATCTTGTCTACTGATGTGCTTGAAGGACTCTTGAATGTGCTAGTGCAGTTCTATGATCCTCTCTACCGTTGCTTTACTTTCCCAGATTATCAGCTTGTGCCTACATTGGAGGAGTATGCCCATCTGTTGGGAATACCTTTTTCTAATAGAGTTCCATTTAGTGGGTTGGAAGAGATTCCCAGATCTCATCTTATTGCTGAAGCTCTTCCCTTGAAGAAGTCTGAGATAGAGGCTCATTGGGTGAAGAAAGGAGGATTGTTTGGGTTGCCATCTGATTTCCTCATCAAGGAAGCTACTGCTTTTGTGTTGCTTATTTATGGATTAGCTTTGTTCCCTAATATTGACGGTTTTGTTGATGTTAACGCCATTAGACTTTTCATTATTGGGAATCATGTGCCTACTCTGTTAGGTGATATGTATTTCTCTTTGCATCTAAGGAATTCTGAGGGTGGTGGGACAATTGCCTGTTGCATTCCTCTTCTATACAAGTGGTTTATTTCTCACTTGCCTCAGACACCTGCTTTTGTGGAGAACAAACAATGTCTACGGTGGTCTCAAAGACTTATGTCTCTCACTAATTGATAACATGAAACTATATCACATTTTTAGACTTGATTTAATTAAATTATATCGTTATTTGATTCAATTTATTTTATATTATTCGATATTACTTGGTATTCTCTTATTATTTATTTCAGGTAACATTATTTAAAGCATGTGTGAAAAAGAAAGAAAAGGGGTGCAAAAAGAGGATTTTCTAGGAAAAGCAGCGAGCTGAAGCACCAAAGCCCAGCCCACGTTTGGAACAAAGACAATGGCTGTGACGACCGCCACAGGCATGTGACGAGCGTCACGCCCCAAAACCTAGTGTTACGACCGTAACACATAGTGTGACGCGCGTCACACATTTCAGCCTATATTTTAGGCTTGACGTGCGTAACAGAAGGAACGTTCTCCCCTAAATTTTCTCTTGCACGTTTTGAACCACACGGAAGACCAATTCAAGGAAACGGTTATTTTGAAGACGGATATAAATAGACCTCAAGGGATCCAATTGGTGCTCTCTCTTCTCTGTGCAATACTTTTCCTGCTTTCTAATTTTCCAGCATTCTAATTTCCAAGCATTTTATTTTCTTTTCTTTTCTAGTTAATTTCCAAAGCATTCAATTTATTTTCTCACGATAGTTTCTACACCGGAAACTATTGTGTAATTTTTACTGGATCTAACCTTACGTCAGATCATAGTATTTTATTTCCTTGTTTTTACATTCCTATTTGATCGAGAATTATGAAGAACAAATCCAACCGACTTGTGGTGGAGTGTTCGAGCGTCGAAGCTAGGAGTTGAAATCCAGAATTCTAGTATTTTTACAGGTTCATTAATTAGTTGATTTATTGTTTTAATTTACATATGCTTTGTTATGCTGTTTATATATATTGTTTGTTTGATATGGACGTATTTATGCATGATTATTGTCTATGCGTGTTTAGCATGTCCGACTAATTAATTTAGATATTGGTATGTAAAGTAAGCGGAATAAAGGAATCAAAACTGAGTTGGTTTAAATTTATTTCAAGATATAGTCACTCTTTTTCTGGTCTCAATTTACAAAGTTAATACCAAGGTTTTTGTACGAGAGTAAAAGACATAAAGAAGTTAAAATCAATAGAACGACGGTTTGAGCTTTTAACTGGACAGTGTAAATTGAACATTAACTTTAAATCAGGGCGAAAGCAATTTTTAAGGTTAATTGAATTCTAGTCATTTTCAAAAATTATTTTTAAAAGTTAAATGTGAGGACGAGAGTTAAGCATTTAAGTTTAATTATATAGTCTAAGTCAACAGAGCGAGAGTTTGAGACGAGGGCGTTTAAACGGTTAGTATCTTCTCAAAAAGAGCTTCTATAGATTCTAATATTTTCAAAAAGTGATTTTAGATTTGACGAAATAGTGAGAGTGTACGTTAAAATATAAAGTCATAGTCTAATTCAACAGAGCGAGAGTTTGAGGAAAAGACTTTTAATTAATAGTGTCTACTGAAAAGATTTATTTTAAAACGAAGAAAAAGACCAACGAAGATTTGATTCTCTAATTACGATGAACTACATACCGGTATCCGTGTTATTTGATATTTAATCTAGATCTAAATTTAGTTTTACTTTTCCCCCTAATGACTAAAGTATCATCCGCCTTAGCTTTACGCAGTAACCCTAGAAAAATGGTAGATCGATTCATTAAGTCCCTGTGGGATCGATATCTTTTAAAACTACGCGATTAGACTGTGCACTTGCAGTTAGTACCCCGATAGACTCATAAAGTCGCGATCAAGTTTTTGGCGCCGTTGCCGGGGATCTTTTATTTAGTCGATATCGTAACTCTTCTGTTACGCTGTAGAGACTAAGGAAATTTTTATTTTTTTTCCCTTCTTTTTCGTTGATTTGTATGCCACACACTCGCTCACAAGGCGAGCCGTACTACTTACGAATCAACGACGTTGAACGATATCTCCGATTATTACAACGAATTCGGGAGTATCGTGCTACAAACAATCTTCCTCCAATCGAAATTCCTGATCTCAAAAATCTCCTTCCTTCGACGATACCAGCGATGGCCAAACCAGCTCTTGCTCTTCGAGATTACGCTGCTCCATCGCAGGATGAGCCGCATTCGAGTATTGCTCCACCCGCAATCGAAGCGAACAACTTTGAACTTAAACCTTCGCTGTTGCAGGCAGTGCAACAGAATCAATTTTCTGGAAATCCTACCGAGGATCCAAACCTTCATTTATCCGTATTTGTCCAATACACTGACACTGTTAAAGCTAATGGTGTCACTTCAGAGGCAATTCGGCTTCGTCTCTTTCCTTTCTCGTTAAGAGATAAAGCTAGAAGATGGCTTCAGTCTCTTCCTTCCAACTCAGTCACCACATGGAATGAATTGAAGAAAGTCTTTCTTGCCCGATATTTTCCTCCAAGCAAAACAGCTATGTTGAGAGCCCAGAAAAATGGATTTAAGCAAAAAGACAACGAGTCTCTTTTCAAAGCATGGGAAAGATACAAGGACATGATGAGACTTTTCCCACACCATGGTTTAGAGGACTGGTTAGTAATTCACACCTTCTACAATGGTCTCTTGTACAACACAAGGTTAACAATAGACGCCGCCGCCGGTGGTGCGCTTATGGATAAACCTTACACCGACGCTTATCAACTTATCGAGAGCATGGGCCAAAATCATTATCAGTGGGGAAGCGATCGAACAATGGTAGAGAAACCTCAAACAAAAGGGGGCATGTACGAGATAAGTAGCCTTGATCATGTTAATGCAAAAGTGGATGCTCTTGCCCAGAAAATTGAAAGTTTAAATGTATCACCTCCAGCCACCGTGGTTGCCGTAACTCAAAATTGCGAAGTCTGTGGAATTCAAGGTCACACTCCTACAGATTGTCAACTCCTAACAGGAATTCAAACAGAGCAGGTGAACTATGCTCAAGGAAATCCTTACTCGCATACCTATAACTCAAACTGGAAGAACCATCCTAATTTTTCATATAAAAGTAACAACGCTTTATACGCACCAGGTCAAGCTCCCAGTCAAGCTCCAGCTATACCTCCTGGATATCAAAAGCCGACCCCATCTACACCTAACAATAACGTTCCTAGGAAATCCAATTTGGAAATCATGATGGAGAACTTCATAGCTTCTCAACAGCAAACCAATAGAGTTCTTAAACAAGAATGTACACACTAGCGAACAGATTAAACAGCTAGCAAGTAAAGTAGATGCCCTGGCTACCCATAACAAAATGCTGGAAACACAAATCTCACAAGTAGCTCAACAACAAGCGCCTACTGTTGCCCCAACTGGTACATTTCCTGGACAGCCCCAACCTAATCCGAAAGGCCACGCTCATGCAATTATATTACGAAGTGGTATAGAGGTAGAAGGACCGTCTGACCCAAGGATTGAGAACCAAAACTCTAAAAAGTCAACTGAGGAAGAAGTTAAACTTAAGGAAAAGGAAGAGTGTAATAAGGAAACCGTAGAAAACAAAGAACCTTATGTACCTCCGCCGCCTTATAAACCACCTATCCCTTATCCTCAAAGGCTAATTGTCGCAACCTGAAAAATACAGTGCGCAAAAACACAACCGGCGAAAGAAAATGACAGAAGAGTCGCCACCGTGCATTATTCATCCCAAAGGAGGGAAAGGAAACGCTCGAAGTAAACCTGAAAAAGGAAAGGACAAGACGGGGTCTTGCAACCAAATCTTGGGTTCGGGAGTCGGTTATGCGAAGGGAAGGTATTAGCACCCCTACGCATCTGTAGTACTCTACGGGATCCACTTGTGTAGTTCTTGTCTAAAGGGTGTGAGTTTATCTTGTGCTGTTTACAAAAAAAAAAGGGTTAAATGAAAATGACTCGCGCGGATGTCGCATCCACTGCATACGTATCTCATCTGAATATGAGAATCAGAGTCTTCGTAGCTCGGCTGACCTATGGGTTGGGGGGATGTGTGCTCGCTAAGACATCGCGTCTTATGCCTACGTATCTCATCTGGAATGAGAATCAGAGCAAGCCGTAGTTCGGCTAACTATGGGGTTATGGATTGGGTTTTGGACGAACGACGTTACTACGCAATCTACCGGATGCTCGACCTTTGGAGACTTACTCGCCTGTAGTAGAAGGAGTTAACGTGTTACTTTGGGTTTTAGGGTTTGGGATGCTCAAGGGCAAAAAGGCAGTCCTTGACGAAGGAACCGCGCTACCTGCAGGGATACGAACACATACAAAACAAACATGTATAAAGTAAATGTGCCAACAAGGGGCTCAGAAGTAAATAAACAAAAGAAAACAAATGCCTCCTATCGAGGTCTTCCAGCTAAGTAAGCGATAAAATGCGGAAAAGAGGTAAAAGTACCACACGGATAAAGATCCGAAGTAACAACAATTAAAGGAGTAAGAAACCCAGGGATCTCCCAAGCTGATGCCATCAAAGAAAGGTGAGTCAGTACAGGTAATCGGAATGAACCTCCAGGGGGTATCCCACAAATAAAGTGGGAAAACCACGCAAACCATCTCTGCAAGAGTCTGTGAGCCCTCACAAAAACTCAACAAAAGGGTTAGTGAAACACGATAAGCATTTTTTTCATGCATAACAGTATGGTTTCAGAAACCTCAAACCCTGTGGCATACATTTCAGAAATCATGTGATTAAACATTCAAGGCATAGGTTTCACCCATTCATGCATAATTAAACCCGTGGGCAAAAACATAATGAAATTCATCCATCATACCTCATACATTCAGATGATCCAAATTAAGAGCATAAAATCATGGGAATAAGGCAAACCTGATGGGAGAGACCGGTTGAAATCAAATGGCACGGCTGGGTTTGCAAGGCAATGTTAGGGTTTGCGTGAGATGAAAGTGTGTGAGTCAGATTGAATTTTTCAGAGCCGCCTGGGGGTTGCTCTGAGTTCTCTGTCAGGTTTCTCTTCAGGTTTTGTCCAGGGTTTTGTTCCAAGGAAACCTCAGAGTATTTTGCTTCTCTTCCTTTTTCTCAAGTGAAGCCTTGGTATTTATAGACTGAATTTCATGGCTTTGTGGGCTCAAATGAGAGAGGTCCAAGTCCAAGTTTTTTCTATTATATTTTATTTATTTTTTTATTATTATTTTTATTTATTTTTTATTTTATTTTTTTATTTGTTTTTTTATTTTTTTTATTTTTATTTTTCGTTTTATTTTTTTATTTTTTTATTTTTTATTTTTTATTTTTTATTTTTATTTTATTTTTAAAAAAAAGGTTTCTTGGATCTAATTCTGATTGACATGATGAAATGCAATATGAAATGCATGAATGAGGAGGGCAAATTTTGGGGTGTTACAGCTGCCCCTATTCAATCATCAGCTAACCCGAGTAGGATGAAAGCGAACAGCTTATCAGACAAACGGGGTGAGCTGTGATTGAATACCAAAGACAGACCAAAAATTTGCGCTCCGAGAACACCACAAAAACGCGGAAATACACCGCGCTGTTTATTTTTCTTCCGATCCTCTGGCTGGATCTGAATCAGTCTTCTGGCTTAATCTGGAGTTTCGATCCTCTGGCTGAATCTATACTCAATTTAGTCCTCTGGTTGGATATTAATTTTGATCCTCGGGCTGGATACGATTTTGATCTTCTGGCTGGATCTTCTTCGATCTTCTGGCTAGATCTCCTTCGTTTCGATTCTCTGGCTAGATCTCCTTCGTTTCGATTCTCTGGCTGAATCTATTTCCTTTGATTCTCTGGCTGAATCTACTTCGATCTTCTGGCTAGATCTGAATTATTGCGATTTTCGATCTTCTGGCTAGATCTTCTTTGTTTCGATTCTCTGGCTGAATCTACTTCGATCTTCTGGCTAGATCTGGATTATTTTGATGATAAATTCCCATCATTAGGATCCCGCATTTGAGGCATGCGCTGGTTGACCCTCTTTTGAAATCTACACCCAACCTTCATATTAGATATGCAACTTCGAGAATATTCCACTTTTGGGCTTCGTACATATTCTTCGGGCTAGAACATGTTGTAACGACTCCTCAATTAGACTTGGGCTTGCTGGGCAAATAAAGCTTGTAGGCGACTTCACTGGGGAATCTTCAAATTGAGCCTTAGGCTGGCTTACTGGAACACGATTCTCAGGCTGAATCTTCGAAATGACCCTCAAGCTGGATCACTGGAACACGATTCTCGGGCTGAATCTTCAAAATGAACCTCAGGCCGGATCACTGGAAAACGATTCTCAGGCTGAATCTTCGAAATGACCCTCAGGCTGGATCACTGGAAAACGATTCTCAGGCTGAATCTTCAAAACGACCCTCAGGCTGGATCACTCACGCTTGATCCTCTGGCTGGATCTCATGACCTTAGTTGTAAAGTAATTCTTCAGTCTGCTTGGAAGAACCTGTTTATCAGCTTATGTGTATGCTTGATATGATATGCATGCAAATGCAAATGTTATGCATGGTGTAAAAAGAAATCTGCTTGGGGAAGCAAACTCCGATAGGGAACAGATCGCTGTATCAATCCTTGAATGCTCTGTGGGGAATGATCCGTCTGCCGGGACCAATGAGCCACCAAAAATAAATTGGTTGCTTGAAAAGTTGACCTTGCGGGGGGAGTATCAACTATGGAAACTTTGTTCGGCGAGGCTCCGTGAGGAGAGTCTGTGGGGAAAACACTTCCTGGGGAAATGTCGTAGGAAACGACCTTTGCTGGGGATATGAACTTGCTAATCGCCCTCAAGCTGGGGATTAACAAATCTGTTAAAAATAATCTGCTGGGGAATGAGATGAACACTGGGAACACCACCCTCTCATCTGTTGGTTATGCAACCACTCTGCTGTTGCTAGGAAGATACAGTCTGACACTGTCAACTCCGCTGGGGATATATAGTCTGGATACTGTCAACTCTGCTGGGGAACATGCTCTGCTGAGGAGAGACTTTGTCAACCGCTTGGGGATGAGGATTCATGACTTGGCATCCGGTTCCTGTGACCTGCAACCAAAAATACACGTATGCCTCGGGGGGAATTACTCGGTTTGAATTCACCGTCCGGGATTAAGCACATCCAAAGCAATTTTAAATGTTTTCCTGTGCAAATCATCTGCAAAAGCTGCCATTATGTTCATATGCAATATGTTTTATCAAAAATTCGGACATTTTTGCCTGAGCCGCCCTTTTGGGTTTTCGACTCACCGGGTGTACTCTTTTTTTATATCCCTAATTTTTGCCCGAACCTCTTTATTCTTTTTTTTTTGGTTTGTCGGGATGCCCCTTTTTTGCCTGGACTATTCTTTTTATCGTCCAGCGGGTCTATTTCATGCGAAGTATTTTTTTTAACTGCGTCTGAGTTGACAGGGGACGGGAATCCTTTGCAATCCATGGTTGTTAGCATCAAAGCTCCGCCATAGAAAATCCTTTTAACCACGTACGAACCCTCATAGTTCGGTGTCCATTTGCCCCTGTGATCTGTGTTGGGAGGAAGAAATTATTTGAGTACCAATTCACCGACTTGATACCCCCGAGGGCGCACTTTCTGACCAAATGCTTTCTTCATTCGTCTCTGACCGAGATACGTCAATTCTGGGTACGTAGTTCCAGCATAGCACCATTTCCCGTTGGTTTGATTGATGACCAAAGCTGAATCCCCGTATACATCCAGGGTTTTAATTTGTATATTGACGGCTTCCTCAAGTCTTAGGATACAAGCTTCGTATTCGGCTTCATTGTTGGTCCGCCCCATCAAACCTCATAACCCATTTGGATTCAGGGTCAGGCCCCTCCTCCGGGAGTGGTTCCTCTCAATCTTTCGATTTGAGAAACATGATGTCCTCATCAGGAAAGTCAAACCTCATAGGTTGGTAATCATCAATCGGTTGCTCTGCAAGATAGTCTGACAAGAAACTTCCCTTGATGGCTTTTTGTGAAGTGTATTGGATGTCATACCCTGTCAGTATCGTTTGTCACCTAGTAACCTTTCCGGTAAGTGCTGGCTTTTCAAAAATATACTTGACTAGATCCATTTTTGATATCAATAGAGTCGTTTGAGTCAACATATACTGTCTTAGTCGGCGAGCAGCCCATGCCAAAGCACGGCAAGTTTTCTCGAGCAATGAGTATCTTTGTTCACAGTCGGTAAACTTTTGCTAAGGTAGTATATTGCATGCTCTTTTCGACCTGACTCGTCATGCTGACCGAGCACACAACCCATTGACCTTTTTAACACAGTCAAGTACATGATCAACGGTCTTTCCTCTCGGCCTGTAGACTTGCCCCGATCTTGATCTCCTTCTTGTCGTCTGCGGTACCGATGTTGACAGTCTCAATCACCTCCTGATAAGGTGTAATAGCTCGGTCCTTCTGTTTCAATAATCTGGCTAACCCTTCAGGCAATTCACGATCTTCCTCAACCCCTTCTTCGGCTTAATAGATAGGATTGTCGAAGTCATACTTGGCCATAGCAGTGTCGTTAGTAGTGAGATCCGGGTGGTCCGCTCTGCATGATGGAGGATCATGCTTTACCTTAGAATGAGAGATTTTTTTTTGGAAAGAAAGAAAAAACGAAAAAAGAAACATTGCCATTTTTTTTTGTAAAAGTAAAAAAAACTAAAAGAAAGAGAACACAAAATTGTTTGCAAAAGCCGTCCTTTATTGATGATAAAAATAATTGCGAAATGTAACTAAATGGATGGCCCTACAAATGAGCCGTTACACCTTGGGCAAAGTGTAAGACTTTATTATACATGTAATAAAGGAAAACAATAAAAATCACTCTTTCAGTAGAGTAACCCGGACGGTTTTTTCAGACGACCAATTGTCGAGCTTTTCTCCCGGGACACACGGGCGAATCCAGCTATCTAAGTCACAGTCGCTGTCAGCCTTGTCTTCATCTGCAGCATTGACGATGTGGGGAGAAACCAAACCCCCGCTGGAGAGAGTACCGGTTTCATTCTTCTGAGATCCCAGAGCATACCCCAAACCAAACTTGTCTTCTTTGATGACTGGCTCCACAAATTTGCCCCAGCCTTGGGCATTACCAGCTTTAACCACTTCGACAGCTTGCTTGTATGAAGAGATAGAAGTCCCGACCTTCTCAAAATCAGGTGAAAAGACAGCTTCGGGCGCGACCTCATTGATGTTTATGGCTTCGAAGCCCTGACACAGCATCTCGTGCATCTCGCCGTCCATCTCTACATACTTAAATGTAGACAGGTGGCTAACAAAAATATCCTCTTCACCACAGACAGTGACGACCTGACCTTCTAGTTCATATTTGAGCTTCTGGTGGAGGGTAGAAGTAACAGCACCGGCAACATGAATCCAAGGCCGACCTAGAAGACAGTTGTAGGCAGGCTGGATATCCATCACATAAAAGGTGCTCTTGAACACCTGCGGTCCAATCCTAACTGGCAACTCAACTTCGCCAAAGACAACTCTCTTAGAGCCATCAAAAGCCCTCACAACTAAGTTACTTGGCCTCAGGATGGTGTCATCGCAATCCAACTTCGTTTAGGCTTTCTTTGGAAGAACATTCAGAGAAGAGCCTGTATCAACCAAAACATGGGAAAGCATCACCCCTTTGCACTCCATTGTGATATGGAAGGCTTTGTTGTGATTCCTGCCCTCAGATGTCAGGTCATTATTGGTGAAACCTAGCCCCCGGCTAGCGTTTACATTGGAAACTACCGACTCCAGCTGGTTAACAGTTATCTTTGGTGGAACATAGGCCATATTCAGTACTTTCAACAAGGCTGCTCTGTGCGCCTCAGAGAACAGCTATAGTGAGAGAATGGAGATCTTTGAGGGTGTCTGATTTAGCTGGTCGACTACCTTGTAGTCACTTTTCTTGATAATCCTCATAAACTCATCCACTTCCTTCTCGAATGCGGTCTTAGGAGGATTTTCCTCAGTAGTAACCTCTTCGGCGGCCATCTGTTTCCCTTTAGCCTTGGCAGCTGCCTCGGCTTCAGTATTCGCGCGTAATGTTGATGGTGCAAATAGGCGTCCACTGTGAGTGAAGCCACCAACCCCTCCAACATTGTCTACAGCGGAGCTACCAATGTCAATGTCTTCTTCGTTAACTTTTTGCCCCTGGCAGCAGATATCAGCCCCATAGTGCCACGGGATAGCACTGTCTTTCTCATACGGAACGGGTCCTGGTATTGTGATGGTGATCGGACCAACCAAAGTCGGTTGAGGGCTGTCAGAGTAAATTGCAACTGGTGCTGAACTTTCGATGTTCACCGCTGCTGGTTCTGTACTTTCTGGGAAATATATTGTTGTCGGAGCGAGTCTCTCGGGAACATATATTTCTTCAGGAGTGAAATAGAACGTCACCGTCGATACATCATTCTTCACTGGACGGGCCTGATCGAACTGAAGACAACCTTCATCTATCAGTTGTTGAATACCCCTTCTCAAACTGTCACATCCGTTTTCGGCAGCTTGACAATTTCTGCATTCTTCCCCACAGCCCGGGAAAATTTGTCCTTTCAGAAGTCGGTCTTTAACCACCGATAGCGAAGTCTTCACCTTAGTCACATCAGAAACCAAATTCAAAGTTTCCCCACTATCAACAGCATTAATCCTCTGCCCGCCGTGAGCCGGCATCGGGTTCTGGATAACATTAGGCACCGGAGCAAAATTTATAGCCTGGGCATCTCTCAAATCTTGTACCTTCAACTGGAGAGCCTTGCAATTATCTGTAGTATGGCCAGGTGCGTTGGAGTGAAAAGCACATCTGGCGTTGACATCATAACCTCTAGGCAAATTATTGGGATCGATTGGTGGGGCCAGAGTTCTCAACGTAACCAGATTCATGTCAATCAACTTGGGAAGTTATACTGAATAAGGCATTGGGATTGGCTCGATGACCCGGTCTGTCTGCCTTGGACGTTGTTGATAGTGTCTCTGCTGACCCAGATTACCTCCTTGTTGTTGATTGTTGTACCTGGGTTGTTGTTGCGGATGATATTGCGGTTGAGGAACAGGTGTTGGAATAGTGACCGCGGCCACTTGATCTTGATAATAATTAGGGCGTCCTCTACCCCTGCCTCTGCCGGCATACACAACGCTTGCCTCGCCTTCTTTTCTTCGCTGACCGTTACCAGCAAACGGTCTCTTGGGACCTGATGAGTTGGAAGCACTATTGTCTTGAATTCGGCCCATCTTCAACAGACTCTCGATTCTTTCTCCAGCAATTACTATCTCTGCAAAGCTGATTGACGGGCAAGAAGCCAATCTCTCAATATAATTGCCTTGAAGAGTGTTCATGAACATGTCCACCATCTCCCTTTCAGACATAGGGGGTTGGATGGACGCAGCAATCTGTCTCCAACACTGAGCATACTCTCTAAAGGTTTCCTTGGCAGTCTGAGACATACCTTGCAACAAGGTCCGATTTGGAGCCATGTCCAAGTTGTATTGATATTGCTTGACAAAAGCCTCTGCCAAGTCTTTCCAGCTCTTGATGGTAGTACGAGACAAATGAGAATACCATTCACGAGAAGCTCCAGTTAGACTGTCTTCAAAATAGTACATCCACAGCTTTTCATCTTCCGTGTGAGCTCCCAACCTTCCCAGATAAGATTGGAGATGAGTGCGTGGGCAAGAAGCCCCGTTGTATTTCTCAAAAGTAGGGGGTTTGAACTTGTGAGGAATCCTTACTCCCTGAACCAGACCAAGATTTGTGACATCAAAGCCTAAGGAATTTTGAGACTCCAAAGATTTGAGCTTCTCAGCAAGCTCATCCATACGGCGAGTGGTCTCGAGGGCCTCGTCGTGCAAAGAAAATTGATCATACTGATAATCTTCAGTAACGGGGCGCCCGTTAATCCGAATTCCTTGATTCACATTGCACCTTCCGCCAATACCATTTCCAACATTCCCTGTGTTGCCAACATTACCCGGGTTTCCATCAGCATTTGCGTTACCCGCGTTACCAGTGTTCACAGGGTTATCAGCGTTCCCAGGGTTACCAGGGTTTCCCTCAGTATTTGGTATCTCCACCTCCGGATCGGGTCTCGGTTGCTCAACCAATTCCCTCAGCTTTTCCTGGCCTTCTGCCATACCAGTCATCAATGTCATGAACTGATCCATCCTTTCACGCATATCAGCCAGCTCTTTCTGTACTTGGTCCATCGCTAGCTGCGGACGATTTTCCTTTGTCGGGTACCTGTGGACTCGCTTGGGACCAATAACTGCCTGATACAGGGAACAAACATTAGACACTGTGGTGACACCTGCAAAACAGACAAGGGTTAATATGCATGGTATGCAAAACAGACAAGGGTATAATACAAGACCAAAACTCTGCTCCAGAAAACCGGGTTGGTTGGAGGTTAAGGTTTCCTGAATTTAGCCCGCCCCTCACTAGTAGGTTCTAAGAACAGAAGTTCGTCAACTTCAGCCCTTCAGTCGCGAATAATACGTTTACCACTGAAGGTTTGGTATTATTACGGGACAAAAGACCTCCATTGACTCCCCTCAACAGGACATCCTAATAGCAAGTTCCCAGTCTCGGGATCCTCGGATTGAGCAGCGAGAATGCGCCCACCAGAGCTAACATAATCACGTCTCGGAGGAGAGGCCTCGACTGAGTTCTCGGGAAATGGTCACCAGAGTCGACGATTTCTAGAGGAACATCCTGCCATTACGGAACACCCGTAAGACATAATATATCCAAAAAAAACCTAGTCTGGGTGTGGTTCTTCACGAACGACTTAACGTAGCAACACGCCACGCAAGCCTCATGATTATCCACTCTAAAACCTGTGTGTACACTCAAGCCTGGGTAATGGGCTTATCTCTCATAGAACACCCCATCCCAACAAACAAACAAACAGATCCAACAGATACAACAGATGCATGCAAGCAGGTAAGCAAATAAATGTACAAAAGCATGAACACCCAATAAACAAGAAATCACACAAGCTAGGAGGGACTCGCTTAGGGAAGATGGACCAGCAAGAGGTTAACTTCTTTCAATCCCCAGCAGAGTCGCCAGCTGTCGCAACCTGAAAAATACAGTGCGCGAAAAAACAATCGGCGAAAGAAAATGACAGAAGAGTCGCCACCGTGCGTTATTCATCCCAAAGGAGGGAAAGGAAACGCTCGAAGTAAACCTGAAAAAGGAAAGGACAAGACGGGGTCTTGCAACAAAATCTTGGGTTCGAGAGTCGGTTATGCGAAGGGAAGGTATTAGCACCCCTACGCATCCGTAGTACTCTACGGGATCCACTTGTGTAGTTCTTGTCTAAAGGGTGTGAGTTTATCTTGTGTTGTTTGCCAAAAAAAAAGGGTTAAATGAAAATGACTCGCGCGGATGTCGCATCCACTGCATACGTATCTCATCTGAATATGAGAATCAGAGTCTTCGTAGCTCGGCTGACCTATGGGTTGGGGGGATGTGTGCTCGCTAAGACATCGCGTCTTATGCCTACGTATCTCATCTAGAATGAGAATCAGAGCAAGCCGTAGTTCGGCTAACTATGGGGTTATGGATTGGGTTTTGGACGAACGACGTTACTACGCAATCTACCGGATGCTCGACCTTTGGAGACTTACTCGCCTGTAGTAGAAGGAGTTAACGTGCTGCTTTGGGTTTTAGGGTTTGGGATGCTCAAAGGCAAAAAGGCAGTCCTTGACGAAGGAACCGCGCTACCTGCAGGGATACGAACACATACAAAACAAACATGTATAAAGTAAATGTGCCAACAAGGGGCTCAGAAGTAAATAAACAAAAGAAAACAAATGCCTCCTATCGAGGTCTTCCAGCTAAGAAAGCCATAAAATGCGGAAAAGAGGTAAAAGTACCACACAGATAAAGATCCGAAGTAACAGCAATTAAAGGAGTAAGAAACCCAGGGATCTCCCAAGCTGATGCCATTAAAGAAAGGTGAGCCAATACAGGTAATCGGAATGAACCTCCAGGGGGTATCCCACAAATAAAGTGGGAAAACCACGCAAACCATCTCTGCAAGCGTCTGTGAGCCCTCACAAAAACTCAACAAAAGGGTTAGTGAAACACGATAAGCATTTTTTTCATGAATAACAGTATGGTTTCAGAAACCTCAAACCCTGTGGCATACATTTCAGAAATCATGTGATTAAACATTCAAGGCATAGGTTTCACCCATTCATGCATAATTAAACCCGTGGGCAAAAACATAATGAAATTCATCCATCATACCTCATACATTCAGATGATCCAAATTAAGAGCATAAAATCATGGGAATGAGGCAAACCTGATGGGAGAGACCGGTTGAAAACAAATGGCACGGCTGGGTTTGCAAGGCAATGTTAGGGTTTGCGTGAGATGAAAGTGTGTGAGTCAGATTGAATTTTTCAGAGCCGCCTGGGGGTTGCTCTGAGTTCTCTGTCAGGTTTCTCTTCAGGTTTTGTCCAGGGTTTTGTTCCAACGAAACCTCAGAGTATTTTGCTTCTCTTCCTTTTTCTCAAGTGAAGCCTTGGTATTTATAGACTGAATTTCATGGCTTTGTGGGCTCAAATGAGAGAGGTCCAAGTCCAAGTTTTTTCTATTATATATATATTTTTTTTATTATTTTTTTTTTTTTTTTTTTTTATTTTTTTATTTTTTTATTTTTAAAAAAAGGTTTCTTGGATCTAATTCTGATTGACATGATGAAATGCAATATGAAATGCTAAATGAATGCATGAATGAGGAGGGCAAATTTTAGGGTGTTACACTAATTAAAACCAAAGACGCGGGCCAATTTAAAAAATTTGTTGACCTACTGAAACAATTAAACGTCACAATTCCTTTTACATAAGCTATTACACAGATGCCCTCATGTGCTAAGTTCTTAAAAAAAAATTATCTAATAAAAGGAAACTTGAAGATAGCGAAACCGTTACACTCACTGCTGAGTGTAGCGAAATAATCCAGAATATGCCTCCTAAACTTAAAATCCTGGTAGTTTCTCTATACCCTGTCATATAGGAAAATTTGTCATAGATAAAGCTTTATGCAATTTAGGAGCCGGTATCAGCGTTATGCCCTTGTCCATATGCAAGAAACTTGAAATGGGAGAATTAAGACCAACTAAAATGTCTGTGCAATTAGCAGATCGTTCCGTTAGATATCCCGTAGGAATTCTTGAAAACGTTCCCGTGCGCATAGGTCAATTCTACATCCCCACCTATTTTATAATTATGGACATAAGAGAAGATGAAGTTACCCCCATTATATTGGGAAGACCCTTATTAGCAACCGCCGGTGCTATCATAGACGTAAAACGAGGACGACTCACTTTTGAAGTAGGAGAAGAGAAAATTGAGTTCATTCTTTCCAAATTTTTGAAAGCACTTGCAATAGAAGACACATGTTACTTCATGGATATCATCGATGAATGCATAAAAGAAACAAAATTAGAAAATGACGATTTGTCCGACTATCGTGTAGAAGACAGACTAACCCAATGTTTAGCAATAACATCGGATCCTACGCAATGCTTTAAGAAACCAACCCTCGACCTGAAAACACTACCCAAAAATCTGAGATACGAATTCCTAGACTTAGAACTTGAACGACCAGTGATAGTCAATGCAGACCTAGGAAAACTTGAAACCGAAGAACTCCTACATATCTTAAGAAAATATCCAACCGCACTAGGATACAACATCACTGATCTTAAAGGGATAAGTCCTTCTATTTGTATGCACCGCATCATGCTAGAAGAAGACTGTAAAACTTCTAGGGAACATCAGAGGAGACTAAACCCGATCATGAGTGAGGTAGTGAAGAAGGAAGTAACGAAGTTATTAGAGGCGGGTATCATATATCCTATATCCGATAGCAAATGGGTTAGTCCTGTACACGTAGTACCGAAGAAAGGAGGTATAACAGTGATTGAAAATGAAAAAGGAGAAACTATAACCAAACGAATTGAATCGGGATGGAGAATGTGCATTGACTACAGAAAGCTAAACAAAGCAACCCGAAAAGATCATTTTCCTTTACCATTCATAGACCAGATGTTAGAACGACTAGCCAAGCATTCTCATTTCTGCTATCTAGACGGTTACTCAGGTTTCTTTCAAATACCAATTCATCCTGATGACCAAGAAAAGACAACGTTCACATGTCCTTTTGGTACCTTCGCTTATCGGCGAATGCCGTTTGGCTTGTGCAATGCTCCTGCAACCTTCCAAAGGTGCATGATGGCAATATTCGCCGATTTTCTCGAAAACATCATGGAAGTCTTTATGGATGATTTTTCCGTATGCGGGCAAAGTTTCGAAGAATGTCTTGAAAACCTAGAAAGAGTTCTAGAACGATGTGTAAAAGTAAACCTAGTACTTAATTGGGAAAAATGTCACTTTATGGTACAAGAAGGAATTGTTTTAGGACACATCATATCAAATAGAGGAATTGAAGTAGACAAAGCCAAAATAGAAGTAATCGAAAACCTTCAACCTCCGAAAACTGTGAGAGAAATACGAAGCTTCTTAGGACATGCCGGTTTTTACCGACGATTCATTAAAGATTTCTCTAAAATAACTAAACCTTTAACCGATCTATTAATGAAAGATGTTGACTTCATCTTCGACAATAAATATTTAGAAGCATTTCCAACACTTAAACAAGCATTGATCTCTGCGCCCATAATGCAGACCCCGGATTGGAATGAACCCTTCGAAATAATGTGTGACGCAAGTGACTACGCTGTAGGCGCTGTTTTAGGACAACGAAAGGATAAAAAACTTCACGTCATATATTATGCGAGTAGAACTCTAGATGAAGCGCAAATGAATTACGCCACGACCGAGAAAGAACTTTTAGCAGTAGTATTTGCACTAGATAAATTTCGTTCCTACTTGGTCGGAGCTAAAATAATCCTTTACACTGATCACGCTGCCATTAAGTACCTCTTAACAAAAAAGGACGCTAAACCTAGACTCCTAAGGTGGACCTTGTTGCTACAAGAATTTGATTTGGAAATCAAAGATAAAAAAGGAACTGAAAACATAGTAGCAGATCACCTCTCTAGACTTGAAAACCTGGAACCGGAAAGAACATCGATCAACGATGATTTCTCGTACGATAAACTTATAGCTAATTTGGAAGAAAATAGAGTTGATGAACAGGTAGAGACCACCTTGGCTGTATGCGTTACACCATGGTATGCTGATTTTGTCAATTATTTAGCCGTCGGAGTGGTTCCACTTGATTTATCCTACCAACAAAAGAAACGATTCTTCCATGATGTAAAACATTATTACTGGGATGACCCTTTACTTTTCAAAAGAGGCCCCGATGGTATTTTTCGTCGCTGTATACTTGAAGAAGAGGTAGAAAGTATAATCCAACATTGTCATTCCGCTCCTTATGGTGGACACGCAAGTACATCCAAAACCTGCTCTAAAATCCTACAAGCCGGTCTTTATTGGCCAAACATATGGAAGGATGTACATACCGCTGTCAAGAAATGCGATAGGTGTCAACGCACAGGAAACATATATAGACGTGACAAAATGTCACAAAAAGGCATTTTGGAAGTAGAAATTTTCGATGTGTGGGGAATAGATTTCATGGGACCTTTTCCACCTTCTTTTGGTAACAAGTACATACTCGTAGCGGTTGACTACGTATCAAAATGGATTGAGGCTATAACTTCTCCAACAAACGACACACGAGTAGTAATTAAACTCTTTAAGAATATAATTTTTCTAAGATTTGGTGTCCCAAGAATAGTCGTCAGTGACGGTGGATCTCATTTCATATCTAAGATACTCGAAAAATTATTGTTTAAGTATGGTGTAAAACATCGAGTAGCAAGACACTACCATCCTCAAACTAGTGGACAAGTGGAAGTGTCTAATAGAGAAATTAAACAAATATTGGAAAAAACTGTCGCTACATCGAGGAAAGACTTGTCATCAAAATTACCCGAAGCATTATGGGCATATCGAACCGCTTACAAAACTCCCATAGGAACAACCCCATTTAAGCTTATTTATGGTAAATCATGTCACCTCCCGGTGGAGTTAGAACATAAGGCCTTTTGGGGTATTAAAAATTTAAATTTAAACTATAAGGCCACCGGTGAAAAGCGAATTCTAGATATAAACGAATTAGAGGAACTTAGACAAGACGCATACGAAAATGCCAGAATCTACAAGGAAAGAACGAAAAAATGGCATGATAGACGTATATCAAGAAAAACTTTCAAACAAGGCGATGTAGTCCTATTGTTTAACTCTAGACTTAAGTTATTCCCAGGAAAACTACGCTCTAGGTGGTCAGGCCCTTTCCAAGTCACTAATGTCTTTCCTAGTGGAGCTGTAGAAATTAAAGGAAAATCTTTTGAATCATTTATCGTAAACGGGAAGCGTCTAAAACATTATCATTATGCTGAAAACAATGAAGACTCGCAAGTCCTGCACTTAGACGTATTGTCTCCAAAATCAATAGATTAACATTTAATAGTTTTATGTCGAGCTTGCGACATTAAACAAAGCGCTTCGTGGGAGACAACCCACAAATTTTTATTTTTTCTTTGATTATTCTTTTTGATTTTATTCAGTTTTCATTCTTCATTTTCTTTATTTTATTAAATTTTTCTCTTTTCTTCTTACGGCATCTGGCCAAATCATGACTGAATTCTTGTTTTTCTTTTCTTTAGTTAACACTAGCCTGATGGGACATATTGATCCCATGGGTCTCAAATTCCGAGGGAGAGCTTAGAGACAAAACTTTGAAGAACTTGCTGAGAGAGAGATGCACGCAAGTTTTTATGCTGATGATTGTGCAATGACTGTTCTTGGGCTAAGAGATAGTGTCATATATTTGCTGAGTCAGATAGGGTGGGAAACCACTCCTATTCGGAGACAATTTGTTACTTACCGGAGGCTAACTCTAGAATTCCTTAGCTCCCTGATTTACTTACCGAACCATGGAAAAGGAATAAACCGAGGATTCATTCAATTCAGGATGTTCAATATGGAGTATCAGTATAACATCAGAGAATTTACTAACCTCTTAGGGTTCCCTACTTCTTTTGACACATTCACCATGAGCCAAGAAGACCTCTTTGAATATCGAGAGCTTGAGCATTTTTTGGGAAGTTTGACGGGAAATGACGACCCTGAGGAACATGAGTTTCTTTCTGGAAACATACATAACCCAGCGTTCCGTTATTTCCACAAGATCCTAGCACACACTCTTTTTGGGAAAAGATCAAACATCACCACAGTATCACGTGATGAACTTTTCATAATATTTTGTGCCTCCCAGAACCGTCTAGTGAATGGTGCCACTTATATGTTGGCGAGTTTTGACCTCCTTATTCAAGATGACCGTGCACCGATTCAAATAGGGGGATTGATAACTATGATTGCTAATGCCATTGGATTGCGCCAACCCATGCTTGATTTGGACCCTTTTTGTGGTATTCAGCCTATGAATATACTTTTCCTTTTCAACACTATGTTTATAGGAAACCTTGGACCTGAAGAGTTTGAACTATTAATTAACAACCAAGCTTTTTACCTATTCACCATGCCTAGCCCGATGACTAGTGTCCATAACCGAAATAATTGGCTTTACAACCGGGATGGAATACCTTCTCCTGTTAGATCTGTTGAAACCATCCAAGATTATCAGATTCTTGACAACCAGATTCCTTATGCTGAGTCTGATCCGCAGACACCAACTAGTTACCATGATGCTTCCTCTCCACCTCATCCTATCCCGTCCGCAGAATCGGCAATACCTGATCTTAGACATCATATGCCCGGAACTGATTATAATACCGCTATTCAAGCCTTGATGTTAGAACAAGATGCCATTAGAGAAGAGTTAACTAAGATGGGACATGAATTTATGGAATACATGAGTAGAATGACAAATCAATTCCACGAGTTGCTACACCGTGTCAATTCCTTTGCCCCTCCGACGAGAGATTCTACAAGTGGCTAGAAGAATTGGAGTTAGTTAGTTTTAGTCTTAGGAAATTTATAGTTTCGTTTGACAATATTTTTAATCTTAGGATTTATTTTTCGCATCTTTTATTTTTCAGTCAAATATTACATTATGTTTATTTTTATGAAGCTATTGGCATTATTGGTTAAATTAAATTTTATTTTGATTTATGCACTGTCTAAAATTCCCAATGATGATATATATTGCATGCTACTACTTACATGGCTTATTAGAAAAATATATATACACTATGGTGTAGTAAAGTAGCATTCATGGCAATTCAAAAAGAAAACAATAGCAAATATAATAAACAAAACTAAAATAAATAAAAAATAATAATAAAAAAATTAATAAAGCACCCAGGCATGCTGTCATGAACGTGGTGACCGTTGCATGCTCAGAAGTGTGACGAGCGTCACACAAGCTGTCACGGTCGCCACGCAGCCCATGACGCCCGTAACACATTCTGTCACGAGGGTGACAACGTGTTTCCTTGTAAATGTTGTTGACCGTTATGGTCATGACCGTTACTCCCCATCTTTTCATTTTTTCCCATTCAACTCACCTCTTTACTCCATTCCACTCACCTTCATCCACATTAATTTTTCTCTCACCCAATCCTCTTCCCAATTTCAAAACTCTTCCTATAAATACCTACAATACATTTCTTCCTATACCACATCATTCCAACAAACCATTCTATACAAATATATTTCATCCTCTTTTCCTTCTTTCTACCTACCTATCAATATGGCGGAGAACCAACATCAAGAAGTGCAATTCGGAAATATTATTTTCCGATCTGAAGATAGTAACTATCAACGGGAGCAGTTCGTTCGGTTCCAGCAACGCGGTGTCATATCTACCAGGTACCCAGATTTCAATTGCTCACAAGAATTAGGATTACTCAAGGTGTGCACTGGCTGCTTAGGCTATCCGATTTAACTTTTCTTTGCACACAAAATCACCCAACATACCCATCACTCACCTTGGAGTTTTTAAGCTCTTATTCATACTCCACTCCAACCGATGAGGACGAGTACTTAACCGGTACCGCAAAATTCCGTATGTTCAACACTGAGTACTCACTATCTCAGGACCAGTTGCGTGCCATGCTACATTTTCCTGTAGGAGACCACGTCCACCCAAGAATCCCTCCAAACTCAGAGTGGAACACGAACGCATTCGACCTTTTTAGAAAAATATCCGGTGTGGAAACCACCAATTGGGATGCCTTACTTGCTTCGCACATACACAACCCCACTATCCGGTATTTTATCTGTATTTTGCAAAATACCATCTTTGGAAGAGCCAACAACAGCAAAGTCAATGCGAAAGAATTATTCTTCCTACACTTCATCTTTTCAGCAGATACAAAGGTAAACGTCGCCTCTTTCTTACTTCACCATATCCGTACCCTTTGTGCTCGAGGCAGTCAACCTTTTGTGATTGGGGGATTAATAACCACCATCGCACTCGGTTTAAATCTAGGGGACCGACTTCAGAATTTGCAATCTTTGCCACCCCTGTTTATGGATATAAGTTATTGTCGCTCCAGCCGCTTAATCAAAAATAGGGTAGGAGGGAAGTATTATCTTATGGTGAATAACCACGAAGTCCCAAGCGTCGTTATGCCCAACATTGCGCTCACCGATGTAACTAACCCCAACAGATTCATCTACGATTTGAATGCTCCCGAACCTACCGAGCCTACACAAGCAAACCCGCCCCCAGACGAGTTTAATGAAATGGAGCAAGGTGATCAAGGTCCTGAACAACATTCGGTCCCACATAATCCTTCTGATAATGTGGCTAGTCCATCCTCCCGACATCGTCGAAGAAGAAGGCCTACAACAAATAATGACATCATGGATGCTATTGAACATCAAGCCCAACGACTTGATGCCATGCATGCGCAGAATAACGAAGTAATGCAACTGATGCGCCAGATACAACAACAACAAGAAGAGAGGAATGCAATAACCGACCAGAGGTTCACTGACTTGCTTAACAGGTTTGATCACTTGGCAGTACATCAACGATCACCAGGTCCGAGAACAAGAGGACGCAGGCAGAATTGAGTTTGAGTACCATTTTTATTTATTTTTCCTTTCTTTTCGCTTTTCGTGAAACATTGGGGACAATGTTTCATTTAAGTGTATGGGGGAAAACTTTGCTCCAGTTATGTTTATTTCCCTTTCAATATATCCCTTTCAAGTATGTTATTTCCCTTTCATTAATTAAAAAAAATAATATTTTAAGTCAAGTCCCTAGTGTGAAAATTTTTATTATCTATTCCCCTTATTTTTCTTGAGCCATAACAAAATTTAACACAGTCAATAAGTATAAAGTTTGCCTATTTTATAAAACAGGAGTGAAATTAAGACAAAATTCTTACCGCCCCAACACTCTAAAAACCTCAACATGTTAGATCAGGCTAAGTACCTACTATACCAATCCCTTGAACTTTTAGTTCTATAGTAACCCCGAGTAGTTTATACGAGAAGTCGGCACCATCTTAATAGCAAACTACGTGGAGAACCGATGAACACAAGTGAATGATTCCCAAAACAACATATTAAAAATCAGGAAATGCACTAATTAAGTTAGGTGATCCTTACCCGATCATTTAATCTAAAGGTTGCGGACCCTACAAAAACATGGTATGAACGATCCATTGTGAGTTGGTTCAGCGGTTTCTAGTGCTGAACTTGGTAGGGCGAACTACG
Source organism: Lathyrus oleraceus (assembly GCF_024323335.1). Classification (NCBI taxonomy): domain Eukaryota; kingdom Viridiplantae; phylum Streptophyta; class Magnoliopsida; order Fabales; family Fabaceae; genus Lathyrus; species Lathyrus oleraceus. The sequence goes on from NC_066583.1 coordinate 445,272,462, forward strand.
GTCCGATCCCCCGCAATTTGCAATGGACTAAATAACGAAGTTATCCAACTTATGTACCAGAACTTCTAGCTAAAAAGGGATTAGAATCGCTAACTGGGTACTCCACTATGTGCGCGAAAAGATAAAGCGCTTAATGTGATTTCGCTAGAATGAAAACGGGTGAAATAAGAGTAAAAGAACTAGGCTGAGCTATAATAGCATGACTCGAATTGGTTTGCATAAGGTGAGGTTATCTAGTGTTGTTACGGTAGTTTTTGATGTTAAGATTAAACTCAGGTTATTTCTAAATGAGATTTACTTGCAACCTATTGCGAATTGATATGCGTGTTTGGAAATTTCATCTGGCTAATATTTTAAATCGATTTCTACATTGTATCTTGCTTGAGGACAAGCAAGAGTCTAAGTGTGGGGGAGTTTGATAACATGAAACTATATCACATTTTTAGACTTGATTTAATTAAAATATATCGTTATTTGATTCAATTTATTTTATATTGTTCGATATTACTTGGTATTCTCTTATTATTTATTTCAGGTAACATTATTTAAAGCATGTGTGAAAAAGAAAGAAAAGGGGTGCAGAAAGAGGATTTTCTAGGAAAAGCAGCGAGCTGAAGCACCAAAGCCCAGCCCACGTTTGGAACAAAGATAATGGCTGTGACGACCGCCACAGGCATGTGACGAGCGTCACGCCCCAAAACCTAGTGTTACGACCGTAACACATAGTGTGACGGGCGTCACACATTTCAGCCTATATTTTAGGCTTGACGTGCGTAACAGAAGGAACGTTCTCCCCTAAATTTTCTCTTACATGTTTTGAACCACACGGAAGACCAATTCAAGGAAACGGTTATTTTGAAGACGGATATAAATAGACCTCAAGGGATCCAATTGGTGCTCTCTCTTCTCTGTGCAATATTTTTCCTGCTTTCTAATTTTTCAGCATTCTAATTTCCAAGCATTTTATTTTCTTTTCTTTTCTAGTTAATTTCCAAAGCATTCAATTTATTTTCTCACGATAGTTTCTACACCGGAAACTATTGTGTAATTTTTACTGGATCTAACCTTACGTCAGATCATAGTATTTTATTTCCTTGTTTTTACATTCCTATCCGATCGAGAATTGTGAAGAACAAATCCAACCGACTTGTGGTGGAGTGTTCGAGCATCGAAGCTAGGAGTTGAAATCCAGAATTCTAGTATTTTTACAGGTTCATTAATTAATTGATTTATTGTTTTAATTTACATATGCTTTGTTCTGCTGTTTATATATATTGTTTGTTTGATATGGACGTATTTATGCATGATTATTGTCTATGCGTGTTTAGCATGTCCGACTAATTAATTTAGATATCGGTATGTAAAGTAAGCGGAATAAAGGAATCAAAACTGAGTTGGTTTAAATTTATTTCAAGATATAGTCATTCTTTTTCTGGTCTCATTTTACAAAGTTAATACCAAGGTTTTTGTACGAGAGTAAAAGACATAAAGAAGTTAAAATCAATAGAACGACGGTTTGAGCTTTTAACTGGACGGTGTAAATTGAACATTAACTTTAAATCAGGGCGAAAGCAATTTTTAAGGTTAATTGAATTCTAGTCATTTTCAAAAATTATTTTTAAAAGGTAAATGTGAGGACGAGAGTTAAGCATTTAAGTTTAATTATATAGTCTAAGTCAACAGAGCGAGAGTTTGAGACGAGGGCGTTTAAACGGTTAGTATTTTCTCAAAAAGAGCTTCTATAGATTCTAATATTTTCAAAAAGTGATTTTAGATTTGACGAAATAGTGAGAGCGTACGTTAAAATATAAAGTCATAGTCTAATTCAACAGAGCGAGAGTTTGAGGAAAAGACTTTTAATTAATAGTGTCTACTGAAAAGACTTATTTTAAAACGAAGAAAAATACCAACGAAGATTTGATTCCCTAATTACGACGAACTACATACCGGTATCCGTGTTATTTGATATTTAATCTAGATCTAAATTTAGTTTTACTTTTCCTCCTAATCACTAAAGTATCATCCGCCTTAGCTTTACGCAGTTACCCTAGAAAAACGGTAGATCGATTCATTAAGTCCTTGTGGGATCGATATCTTTTAAAACTACGCGATTATACTGTGCACTTGCAGTTAGTACCCCGATAGACTCATAAAGTCGCGATCACTAATGATGATATAGTTTGGTATGATCCTTCTTTGAGAAGTTTGGAGATTAATTGATTATTGTGTTGAATTCCCTAATGTTCCTCTCATTGGTACACAAGGAGGAATTAACTACAACCCTTCTTTGGCTCTTCGTTAACTTGGGTTCCCCTTGAGAGATAAACCTAATAACACTTTGTTAGAAGGTCTTTTCTATCAAGAGGGTAATGATCCCCAACGTTTGAAGAAGAACATTGTGCATGCTTGGCATAATGTGCATAGGAAAGGAAGATTCGAGCTTGGTCTGTGCAATTGTGTAGCTTTAGAAGCTTACACTCTTTGGGTGAAGAAGAGAGCTTTGGAGTTGAAGATGCCCTATCCTTGTGAGAGACCTATGTCTATGGTTGTAGTTGAGCCATTAACTCTCCCTAACCAAGATGTAGAGGAGTTGGAAGATGCATTCACCAAGATGAAGCAAGAGAAGGATATGTGGGAAGAGTGTTTCCATGGTTTGAGCAAGAAGCATGAAGAGTTGCAGTTGGAATCTAAGGACAAGGATGCACTTATTGAGCTACTTGAAGACCGAGTGACGAAGAGACAGAGAGAGCTAGATATTTCACCTTCTACCATGCCTCAGCCTTCCGTTGCTTGGAAGAAGATTGTTGATCAGCTTGTCCTCGAGAAGACTCAGACGAAGACTTCTTTTGAGACTGAGATTTGACGCATTCGGAGGAAGTACGCGCCTGCAGCTAGATCTTCTGACATTGTTGTTAGGGATCCTTAGGATGACTAGTCCCCTTTTCTCTTGTATTTTGATTTGGTTTATGAAATTGTACTCAGTGTAATCCTTCCAATTATATAAATAAAAAGAGATTTTTGGTCATATCAAATTGTTGCAATTATTGTTAAATATATATATATTTGCAAATGATATAGTAAGTTCCTTGAAAATAAAAATAAATAAACAAGCATTGCATTTCATGCATCATTTGCATAAGTAGGTTTCTCTTTAGCCAGATGTCTCATTGGTGTTCTTCTGTGCTTCAGCCAAGATGACTCATCGATACAAAACTCACGCTAATCATCTGAGAATCATGGAACATTTGGAGCAAGAGAACAGAGAGTTGAAGGACGAGATCGCTCGACTGACTGCCATGATGGAGTCAGTGCTAGCTGCTCAGAGCTAGTCTTCTCCAACGCCTGCAACTCCTCCTCCAAGGACTGTTATTTCAGAGGTGGCTACCTCTACCATGCCTGATCTTGCCGCTCATTTTGCGCCTACCATGTCTGCCGGATTCCCATGGGGAATACTGCCGAACTTCATGCCTGAAGGCTTTGCACCTACCTTTGCTTCCATGCCGACATCTAGACCGGTCATGTCTGTGCCACCTCCCGTTGTGCACACCTTACCTCGTGTAGAGGATACCACTTATCATTCCGAGCCGTCTGAGGGTCCGGATATTTATGAGGAAATGGATGAAATGAAATATCAGTTTCTTGAGGTGTGCAAGGAATTGAAGACGTTGAGAGGTAAGGATTTATTTGGGAAAAGTGCTACTGAGTTATGTCTGGTGCTGAATGTGAAGATTCCGGTGAAATTCAAAGTACCTGACTTTGAAAAATACAGAGGGAACACATGTCCGCTCAGTCATCTGGTGATGTATGCCCGCAAGATGTCTACCCAAACTGGCAATGATCAACTGTTGATCCATTATTTCCAAGACATTTTGATCGGTGCTGCGCTCCGTTGGTATATGAGGTTCGACAGTGCAAGCATTCGCACTTTCAACGACTTGGAAGAGGCTTTTGTCGAGCAATATAAGTACAATATGGATATGGAGCCTGATAGCGACCATCTGAGGTTTATGTCTCAGAAGGATAAAGAGACATTCAAAGAGTACGCACAAAGATGGAGAGAATTGGCTTCTCAGAATACTCCTCCCTTGGAGGAGAAAGAGATGACAAAGATCTTTTTGAAGACCCTGAGTTCATTTTGTTATGAACGTATGATTGCTAGTGCCCCCAATGACTTTACCGAAATGGTAAATTTGGGGATGAGGCTTCAGGAAGGTGTCCGAGAGGGACCTTTGTCAAAAGATGAAGCATCTTCGAGTAAGAGGTATGGCAGTAGCTTTGGGAAGAAAAAGGAGAGCGAAACTAATGCAATAACTAGTGGGAGGAAGAGGAGGCCTCAGATCAAAAGGAATCAACCACCCCTTCAACACCATCATCAAGTATCTTCAGTCATTCCAGTATTTTCCAATAATCAATCAGTATCAATTCAACAACAACAACAACATCAACCGCAACAGCCGCAACAACGAACAAACACCTACAACAACAACAATACCAACAACAATCATCATTAACAAAACTTAGAGAGGAAGAAGGTCTCTTTTGACCCAACTCCTATGTCTTATGCTGAACTATATCCCTCTTTGGTTCTCAAGAACCTACTTCAACTAAGAAACTCGCTGCAAGTTCCAGAACCACTTCCATGGTGGTATAAGCCTGAACTCCATTGTGCTTTTCACCAAGGAGCACCCGAACATGATATAGAAAACTGCTACTCATTCAAGTATGAGGTTCAAAAGCTGATGAATAATGGAATGGTGTCCTTTGAGGACCGTGCACCGAACGTGAAAGCAAACCCATTACCCGCTCATGGAAATTACTCTGTTAATATGGTGGTTGGTTTCCCTGGCAAGTTTAAGGTGTTTGATGTCCATTTCATCTGAAGGTCTTTAGTGCATATGCATAAGGACATTTGTATGGTGAGTGATTGTGAGCATGACCATGATGGTTGTGTTGTTTGCAGTATTAATTCAAGAGGTTGTGAGGTTGTGAAAAGGGACATCCAGCGACTGATGGATGAAGGCATGATTCAAATTGTTCAATCCCGTCATGTAGATGACGATGTGAATGTTATAGTGTCCATTTTTAAGCAACCAGAGAGATTGGTGATCCAGTACGACAGCAGTAACAGTAACAACATCAGCAACAAATCAGTATCGCGGTTAGTTATACGGTTAACGGGCCCAGTCCTGTAGTCATCTGATAAAGATGTTCCGTATCAGTATTGTGATACAATGATGAAATATGTTCAAGAGGTCCCATTACCTACGACCAATTCTGTAGTGAGCATTGTTGATGTCACCAAGGTGACCCGTAATGGTCGTGTGTTTGGGCCGGTGTTCCCAAAGGATAAAGAAGAATCAGTTGTTAGTAAGAAGGTGGAAGTGCCTGTTGTAGATCTAGTTAGTGCCTCAAAGGGTAAGTATGGTGCATCCAGCGACTGGAAGACTAATGATGATGATGAGGTGCTTCGATTGATCAAGAGGAGCGAGTTTAATATGGTGGAGCAGCTACTCCAAACCCCCTCAAAAATTTCAGTAGTGTCTTTGCTTATGAATTCTGAAGCGCACAGAGAAGCACTACAAAGAGTTCTTGAGCAAGCTTTTGTGGAACACGATGTTACGGTGGATCAATTCAATCATATTGTAGTTAACATCACTTTCTGCAAGAACCTCAGTTTTTGTGATGAAGAACTCCCTGAGGAGGATAGAAATCATAATCTGGCTTTACATATCTCTATGAATTGCAAAGATGATGCTTTGTTGAATGTGCTTGTTGACACCGGGTCGTCATTGAATGTATTGCCGAAGTCAATGCTGTCAAAGTTGTCATATCAAGGAGCCCCTATGAGGTATAGCAGTGTAATCGTCGAAGCTTTTGACGGTTCACGCAAAACAGTCATTGGTGTAGTAGACCTTCCAGTTAAGATAGGACCGAGTGATTTTCAGATTACTTTTCAAGTAATGGATATCCACCCAGCCTACAGTTGCTTGTTGGGAAGGACATGGATCCATGAGGTGGGAGCTGTTACCTCCATAATGCATCAGAAGCTCAAATTTGTACAGAATGGAAAGCTTGTTATCGTTGGAGGGGAAAAGGCGATGTTGGTTAGCCATCTATCATCTTTCTCTTACGTTGAAGTTGAGGATGAGGTTGGAACTCCGTTCCAAGCCTTATCTATTGTTGTTGAAAAGAGAATTGAGGCACCTATGTCCTCATTGAAAGATGCAAAGAAGATTGTTGAAGAAGGCGATGTTGATCCGTGGGGGCGCATGGTAGAGGTATCCGAAAACAAAGGCAGAACCGATCTGGGTTTTCAACAAGGTTCATCAGCTGCAAGGTTTGAGGATATGCAACTTAGCTTCCGTAATGGAGGGTTCATTCATGGCAATGAACAACACTTAGCTGTTGTGCTAGAGGGTGATGAAGGGGAAGACTGCACCAATTTTGTGATGCATGGAAAGGCTTGCAATAATTGGACTTCTGTTGATGTTCCTGTTATTTTGCATCGATCTAAGTAATTGCTTTTATATGTTTTCAAAATCCTTCTCCTATGCCTAAGGAAGAAGTGAACATTGTTGGGCATTTTCAAATTGATCATTAATAAATTTAATTCTATTCATCCACATCTATGATGTTTTGTTTTTACTTTTTGCTTTAATCTGAAAATGGTAATAAAAAAAACATAAATAAACAATACAATTGTCCATCTACATAATAGTTGGTCACCAATTCACTTCTCTAAAATCAAAATATCAAATTAATATGCAGGTTGGTTTCTAACCCCATTAAATACAATGATCCTTCTCCTTCTCCAAATTTTGAATCCCCTGTGTTTGAGTCCGAGGAGGAAAGTTATGAGGAAATGAGTGATGAATTGTCTCGTCTTCTTGAGCGTGATGAGTAGACAATTCAGCCGTTCGAAGAGCAAATTGAGCTAGTCAACTTGGGTTCCGAGGATGATGTGAAGGATGTCAAGATTGGGTCTCGACTGTGTCCAAATGTCAAGAAGGGGTTGATTGATCTTCTTCAAGAGTATTTAGACGTGTTTGCTTGGTCCTATCAAGACATCCCTATTTTGGTTTCTGAGATTGTGGAGCATATATTGCCGTTGAAGTCAGAATGCCCGCCAGTCAAGCAGAAGTTGAGAAGAACACATCCTGATATGGCTGTGAAGATCAAAGAAGAAGTACAGAAGCAGATTGACGCCGGTTTCCTAGTGACCGCTGAGTATCCGCAATGGGTGGCCAATATTGTGCTTGTGCCAAAGAAAGATGGAAAATTCCGCATGTGTGTCGATTATAGAGATTTGAATTAAGTGAGTCCAAAAGATGATTTCCCTCTACCACACATTGATATGTTGGTAGACAATACTGCTAAATTCAAAGTCTTTTCGTTTATAGACGGATTTTCCGAATATAATCAAATCAAGATGGCACCTGAAGATATGGAGAAGACCACATTCATTACACCTTGGGGAACATTCTGTTATAGAGTGATGCCTTTCGGTTTAAAGAATGTTGGTGTAACTTACCATAGAGCAATGACTACTATTTTTCATGATATGATGCATAAAGAGATTGAAGTTTATGTCGATGACATGATTGCTAAATCAATTGATGAAGAGGAACATGTTGAGCATTTGTTGAAGTTATTCCAGCGTTTGAGAAAGTATAAACTTCGCTTGAATCCCAATAAGTGTACTTTTGGTGTTCGTTCTGGTAAGTTGTTAGGCTTTATTGTCAGTGAGTAGGGTATTGAAGTTGATCCTGCCAAGGTCAAAGTAATACAAGAGATGTCTGTGCTCAAAACTGAGAAGCAAGTGAGAGGTTTTCTCGGCCGCTTGAATTATATTTCCAGATTCATTTCACACATGAGTGTCACATGCGCGCCTATATTCAAGCTTCTTCAGAAAGATCAATCTTGTGATTGGACTGAAGACTGCCAAAAAGCTTTTGATAATGTCAAGGAATATCTGCTTGAGCCTCCGATTTTGTCTCCGCCTGTTGAAGGAACACCATTGATCATGTATTTGACTGTGCTCGAAGATAGTATGGGTTGTGTTCTAGGTCAGCAAGATGAGACTGGAAAGAAAGAATTTGTAATTTACTACCTCAGTAAGAAGTTCACCGACTGTGAGACTCGGTATTCTATGCTTGAGAAGACTTGTTGCACATTGGCTTAGGCTGCTAAGCGTCTACGTCAGTATATGTTGAATCATACCACTTGGTTGATATCCAAAATGGATCCAATCAAGTATATATTTGAGAAGCCTACTTTAACTAGGAGAATTGCCTGTTGGCAGATGTTGTTATCAGAGTATGATATCGAATACCGATCTCAGAAAGCGATCAAGGGTAGTATCTTGGCTGACCACTTGGCTCACCAACCAATTGAAGATTATCAGTCGGTGCAGTATGATTTTCCTGATGAAGAGATCTTGTACTTGAAAATGAAAGATTGTGATGAACCATTGCTTGCTGAAGGGCCAGAACCCGGTTCCCGTTGTGGCATGGTATTTGATGGAGTTGTTAATCAGTATGGTAATGGCATTGGGGAAGTGATTATTACTCCTCAAGGCACGCATTTTCCGTTTACAACTAGATTGACTTTCAAGTGTACAAACAACATGGCAGAATACAAAGCTTGGATTATGAGGCTCGAAGAGGCCATTGATCTCAAAACAAGCATTTAGATGTCTTTGGCGATTCAGCTTTGGTCATGAATCAAATCAAATGTGAATAGGAGACGAATCAACCCGGTTTAATACCATATAGAGATTATGCGAGGAGGATTTCAACTTTTTTACAAAAGTTGAGTTTCATCATACCCCTCGAGATGAAAACCGGATGGAAGATGCTCTTGCAACATTGGCATAAATGATTGTAGTGAAGTATTGGAACGAGGTTCCCAATTTGACCGTGATGCGTCTTGATAGGCCAGCTCATGTGTTTGTTGTTGAAGAAGTCAAAGACGAGAAGTCGTGGTATTATGACATTAAGTGTTTCCTTCAAATTCAAATTTACCTGTCTGGGGCATCTTTGAAAGACAAGAAGACTTTGAGAAGATTAGCCGACAATTTCTACTTGAATGGTGATGTTCTATACAAGAGAAACATCGACATGGTTCTGCTCAAATGCGTGGATAGACACGAAGAAGACTTGTTGATGACTGAAGTGCATGAAGGCTCCTTTGGTACTCATTCTAATGGACATGCAATGGCGAAGAAGATGTTGCGAGCAGGTTACTATTGCCTGACAATGGAATCTGACTGTTGCAAGTTTGTGAAGAAATTCCACAAGTGTCAAATATATGCTGAAAAGATTCATGTTCCTCCGACACTATTGAATGTTATTTCTTCCCCGTGGCCCTTCTCCATGTGGGGAATTGATATGATTGACATGATTTAGCCCAAAGCGTCGAATGAACATCGTTTCATTTTGGTGGCTATTGACTACTTCACAAAATGGGTTAAAGCGACATCGTATGCGAGTGTAACCAAGCAAGTTGTTGTAAGGTTTATCAAGAATCAGATTATATGTCGTTATGGTGTGCCAAGTAAGATCATTACTGATAATGGAAACCAATTTGACTGAAGCTCATGGAAGCCAAGTTGGCAGAAGCTGAATAGTGTTAGACCATATTTGACCAACTGAATTTGATAGAAGAGAAGAGGTTAATTGCCATGTGTCATGGTCAGTTGTATCAACAAAGGATGAAGAAAGCTTTCTCTAAGAAGGTCAGACCTCGTGTGTTTAGAGAAGGTGACCTTGTGCTCAAGAAGATTTTATCATTCAAACCAAATTCTAGGGGCAAATGGACTCCTAATTATGAAGGCCCATACATTGTTAAGAGAGCCTTTTCAGGCGACGCTTTGATTCTTACAACTATGGATGGTGAAGAGTTCACTCGTCCTGTGAACACAAAGTCACAACTCGCTAAGAGAGCCTTTTCAGGCGACGCTTTGATTCTTACAACTATGCGGTCAAGAAATACTTCGCCTAAAAAGAAAAGAACAACTCGCTAAGTTGAAAACTCGAAAGGGCGATTTAGGCAAAAATGAGCATCTCCGTGGATTGAAAACCCGAAAGGACGATCCAGGAAAAAGTTAGAGACATAAAACAGAAAGTATTCCCCGATAAGTTGAGTACCCCACATTGGGGCAACTACGGCAAAATTTAGGGATTGTGGCAAGTAACTACACTCTGCTGATCTTCAGATTTTGGAGAAACTTTGAGCACAAGGGTTGACATCAATTTATCATCCCCGGTAGCGGTCAAAAGCACAGCGGACATCAAGAGTTGGTAGAAGGATTAGTGGTCATTTTTACTCAATGTAACCCTTTTCCATGAAAATTACCATTTTCAACTTTGTAAAAAATCTACAGAGTCTTGTCATTTACAGACTACCATTCTATTAAATAAAGTTGAGCTTTTATCCAATTATTTTCACTCTTATTTTACTTCAGCCAATAGTTTAAATTTTATTTTGATCATTTTTGAAATTAAAATTTTAATAAAAATCATTTTCATAAATATATAAAAGCAAGAACTCTTCAAAGTAATTAAAAAGCAGTTAACCCTTCGGGTATCCTCAGCCGAGTTTTTTGATCAAGTTCCCCTACGGCATGTTTGATTCTCAACGGAACTCCCGTACATTTTCCTAGATGAGTTAGTAGATTCAGTACCCTGCGAAGTTGTGTTTTATCCCCGACAGAGTTTCGGTATCCCCCTGCAGAGTTTGTGTATTTTTTGCAGGTTTGATTTTGGATCTTCAGCAAAGTAAGTTGATTTCCCCAGTAGATCGCATTGGTTTCTCCACCAATCGCCATCCGACTCACTCCCAGTTAGAGTTTCCTCCTGGTTTTTGAGCAGTTATTTGTGTTATCCTCTATATGGTTGTCTCCCATTTGATATGGTGTTGACCTAAAATTCCCCGCAGAATCGGTAACGTTTCCTTTCCTCAGAGGATCTCCTCCTCCCTCAGCTAGGGTTGAGCCTTTTGGATGTTGATCTCTCTGTTCTTCGGCGGTTGTCCCATTTTTTCTGGATTGGTCGAGGATTGTACTGATGATTCGAATTCTATGACACCTTTGTATCCTTTGAGGTCGTTTTGTCAGCATAATCATCATATATACATATAGATGTACACTCATATAATTTCATATTTGCATCATTCATATTTGCGGAATTATTGTCTAAGATTCTTATTCTTTGTTATGGTGGTACCCTAGCCCCATACAAGTTCGGTGTATGTCCTCTCTCAATTATAGAAGGTCGGCCCCTTAAGCAGAAAGACTTTAACCTTTCTCCTTTCCCCACTAAGTTATTTCCTCGTGGATGATCATTGTTTCAGTTTTCCTCCCCAGTCGATTATCTGGATGGAACCACTCCCCTTGAGATATATCCTCATTGGGTTGAGTTTTGATTGACCGTTTCTTTCTAGCTCTTACCTAGATAGATGCTTTGAGTCTCCTAAGAGTTTATTGCCCAGTAACTGGTAATATTCTTCTTAGTTTGCAGTTTGTTACTTCTTGCCCAATACCCGACAAAAGTATCCCTGTTTTTTCTCCTTAGTGGAGTCCCCAGTGGATCTATTCCCCAGGAAGTATATCCTTGATATGTCCATCCTAACCAGTGAAGGATATCTTTCTCTCCCATGTCTAAGTTTATCCTTGATATGTTCATCCTAACCGATCACGGATATTCTCATCTTTGGTATTCTACCCAGTAAAAAGGTAGTTGTAATCCCTATTTTTGTTCCCTGGAGAGTTAATCCTTGATATGTTCATCCTAACCGATGACGAGTTTCCTTTTATTTGCGATCTTCTACCCAGTAGCTGGTAGTTGTAAATCCTGCTTTTCTTTCCCCTTCGCATAGTCTATCCTGGACATGTTCACCATAATCGGTGACATATTTTCTCTTTGATGGTATTCTGTCAAGTAACTGATATATGTAATTCCTATTTTCTCTCCTCAACAGAGTCTATCCTTGATATGTTCATCTTAACCGGTGACGAATTTTCTCTTTGACGGTATTCTATCCAGCATTCGATAGATGTAATTCCTATTTTTTTCTCAGATGGTTTATCCTTGATATGTTCATCTTAACCGATGACGGATATCCTCCTTGACAATTCCCAGGAAAGTCTATCCTTGATATGTTCATCCTAACCGATGACGGATTTTCTTCTCTGTTGAGTTTATCCTTGATATGTTCATCCTAACAGATGACGGATACTCTCATCCTTGGTCTTCTGCCCAGTAACTGGTAGTTGTAAATCCTATTTTTTGCAGTTTTCCCCAACAAGGTTATTCTTACCCAGTAACCGGTAATGATCACTCCTTCATGGCAGTTCCCAATGAGTCATCCTTGATATGTTCATCCTAACCGATGACAGAGGTCCTCTCTGTCAGATCTTTATTATCTCCTTACCCAGTAACAGGTAGTAGATAGTAGATTTATGCTCCTCCTGTGTTGAAGTTTATTTCTCCCCAGTTGAGTTGAGTGCGCATTTCCTAAGTGAAATCGCTTTTCTTGCATGATTCAAGTACGTCAATTTTATCCTGATCTACTCGTTTCCCCTGCAGATGTTTTGTTTCCTTGGCTGAGTCTTTCCATTTTTTATGGAATTCCTCTAGTCCCCCAGCAGTTTTAAGTCATAGCCTGGCCTACGCATAACCTCATTTATCCCCTCAAAGTCGCTCTCTCCCTAGTGAGTTTTCCTTATGAAATACATTATACTCCTACAGACTTTCGGTCTCTCTGATTTCTTTTCCTTTGGGGAAATATTTCCCCATAGGGCATTAACTTTTGTATTCATATCATATGCACCATGAGGTCTCTTAGGGACCAAAATAAGTTTTTATGTGTTGTTATTTAAGCCCATTCTACTGAGTCGAGCCGAAGATTTTAACCTTCATCTCCTCAGTTAGAATGTCCTTAAATAGGGGCAGCTGTAAGACTCCAATTTTGACCCTAAGATCCCTCATGCAATTTCATCATATGCATTAGCATTGGGATCATACCTTGGCATCCTCCTTACCCCCTCTCTCATTGGGTTTGTTTTGGGAGAGATCACCAAGCACTATGTGATTGTATCATACTTGTATATTATCATTTTACTAACCAAAATACTAAAAATATGTCTTTTGCATTTGCCTAACTCTTTTATAGGTAGGGCATGATCCCATTGATTTATCAAGTTCATATATAGTGTTTGAGACCCTCATGGCAAAGAGCACAACCATGGATTGACCCACAAATGGTTATAAGAATCATATATGAGTCCCAATGGTTCCTATATGTGATATTGATCAAGTATTCTTCAATATTTTGAAGGTGATTTGCTTTGGAAACCCTAATTTGACTGGGTATCTTGAGTGACTTCTCCAAAAAGCTATCTCACCAATTGATCAAATTTCTCAATGGACACTTCAAAATTCATCATCTTATGCATATATGATCTACCATGAGTCAATAAATTCAAGAGAATTGAAGGTTAGCAAGTTGGTTGATGGTGGTTGGCCAGATGAATTCATTTGATCAAAACTGGGTCTCCCTAGACCCTATCTCCTACAATTTTCACCATATGAAAATGATTCCAATTGCACAATTACTCTAAATGACATTTCAAACAACTTTCATGTTGATACATAGAGCTAGTTTTGCTTGGAAAGTCATTTTCTATGTTGAAACATTATAAGTCATTTTGTCTAAACCCTAATTTGAAAGTCAGCTTCCCAAGGCCATAACTTGCTCAATTTTTATGAGATGAAATATTTCCTAGTGTGTAATTATCAATCCCAAATGCTATAAATACAAGGCCTCTGAGCTCGATTCAAACACACCTTGTGCGCTAGCTTTGCCCCCCAATTGAAACCCTCATATTTCAGAGGAAAACATGAGAATTTTCAACTTGAAAATTGAGTTTGAATCTCACTGTTTGGAGATTCAAGAACTCCATGATCCAAAGCTTTGTACCATTTTTAAACCTCTCCTGCAAACTTCTCAAGTGTGATGATGATCAAGGTTGAAGCAAGCAACATCAAGTTCTGCACAACATTGAAGGTAAATTTCAGAAAACTTCATCTCTTCGATTCTCACTCAATTCTCATCAACTCTCTTGGATCTTTGGATGTCTGAAGTCCTACCAAAGTAGGCAAGAAAATTGAGTTTCTTAGAGGTCAAATCGAAGAAACTCAGTTGACACACCTCAAAATTCAACTCCTCATATCTTTTTATATATTTCGAGTTAGTTGAAATTGAGGTCAAATTCGTGCTCTACGCCATTTTTTCTTTCAGATCATGTCCTCCTTTTTCATTTTCTTGATGGTGATGAGGGAACCAGTCCGGTGGACCTCGCCTGTGAAGGTGACCAGAGGTCCAGCGCCGGTGGTTTGCTGGATAGGTTCTGAGATATTCATCTGTTTTGAAATGTTTTAATCTCACGCGTTGGTTTTAATTAGCGTCCCTGCAATGCATTGACTTAGGTCTATTGTGGAACGCGCGTTTGTGTCCACTTGATATGCCCCCTCAATTAATGAGGGAGATCAAGTGGCTCACATTTTTTTTATTTTCTAATTTTATTTTAATTCATTTGATTTTCATTAATTCATATTAATTTTAATATTAATCCAAAAAATATGAGAGTTTCACCATAAAATTTTAAATAAATTCCTCTTTCATATTTTGAATTAAAATTATTTTTTGGATCATTATTAATATTTTTCATGATGTAATTGATTTTGTCTTTATTTTTAATTGTTTAAAAATACTTTTAAGTCTTTAAAAATTCTGAAATTTTTTCTCCAAGGTCCTTTGACCTTGTTTGACCTATGATAAATCTCATGGCCATTTCTTTGGTGTTTTGATGAGGTTTTAGGAATTTGGTAAACCATATTAAATTTAAATGCTTTATTTTAGTATATTTAATTTTAATAAATGCCAAATAATTGTGTTGACCTCATGTGATGATTTATGTAAGTTTGACTTATGATGTTGGGCATTGGTCAAGGTTGATTTGACTTTGTTAAGTTAATATCATTGGATTTAGGGGATTGATGGAATGTACATTCCATCTCCCTAAATGAATGAATGATATTAAATTGGTAAAAGTCCTCCTTTGACCAATTTGAGTTTTGATCCATTCCCCTCCCTCTTCATCTAATTCCCCTTCTTTATGCATTCATCTCATTTGGCCTATGATGTCTCTAAGTCCTAAGGCTAGTTGATTGTAAAATCAACATAAGTATGGATGAGATTAGGCCACCTCTTTTGCATATTGTTTTTGTGTGTGATGTGTTTCATGAGCATAGTCCATTATACTATGTCTCTAACATGCATTAACACCAAAATTCTATTGCCCGGCCTCAAATAGTTGTGACTTCTACATAAGTCCAATTACGATTGCTTAACATAGCGCTAAATTTATGACACAAAAGGCATAGCATTCTAGTTAGTGAGATTGTAAGTCTCCCCTCTTTCATGGTATTATGTGGAAACTTGGCCTTTTTTCCTTCCTTTGGAAGATGTGTTGGCTCAAGGATCCATGCTTGTGAATAGTGGGTTGAGTGTTCTCCAAAGAATGACTTAAAATGAAAAGCAAAAGTAAAACAATACTAACTTCTAACTTATTAACAACTAACATTTAATTTCTAGTCCTTTATTTCAATGCACTTTAATTTTTAAGCTCCATTCATTTGCCATTATTCATACCATTCTAATTGTTTATGTTAATGCAATTTTCACTTTGTCCATTTGGACCATATTGTGTGATATACCTTGTTTGTATATATTTTGTTTGTTTGTTTGGTCTCTGACCATTAATGTACACAATAAGAACAAAAAAACCCTAAAAAAACTTTTGTGTGGACTGTTGACTTGATCTTGGACAACTTGGACTTAGAATCTAGGCAACCTCCCTATGCTAAAGGACTTGGCCAGTGCCAACATTTGTGTAACCATGTGCTTGCAATTTGAAACTTCATCTGATATATCTTTGAAGATCCCTTTGAGTTCATCTGCAACATGATCATTGTGAAGCTGTTGTTTTGAATCTGTGACTTGTAGAATTCATTTGCTACATGGGCTAATTTGAAGAAGGTCATAGAGTGACTGGAGTTTGGACGTGGCTATCTTTATTTGATGCCTTGCTCTTCAAGATTGATATAATTGTGCATTGTGTGTTGCTTGATTCAAAATGTCCAAGGGAATTTAGGTTTTTATAAGACATTCTTGTCTATTGGATTGCTACCTGTAACACCCCAAAATTTGCCCTCCTTATTCATGCATTCATTTTTAGGTCATTTAACATTTCACATTGCATTTCATCATTATCAATCAGAATTAGATACATTGCATTTCATCAGGTCAATCGGGATTAGCTCCAAGAAGCTTGAACATCATCCAGCCCACAGGTCCACAAAAGTCAGGTTATAAATTCAGAGTTTCAGTGAAACAAAAGGTCGAATTCTATTCCTATTACCCTGGCTGGGAAAAAGATAGTGAGAGAAGAGCTAACAGAGTTCAGAGCAACCTCCAGAGACTGAAGGGAACTCATCTGCAAAGAACCAATTCCATCTCATATAAACCCTCAGATTGCTTTGCAAACCCAACCGGGCAATTCAATTTCATTCGATCTCTCCAGTCAGGTTTGCCTTATTCCCATTACTTTATGCTTTTAATTTGAATGCTCTGAATGTATGAGGTATTATGGGTGAATTTGATACCCTTTTGATGCATGTGTTTGACAAGAGGTTTAGGCCTCCTACACTTGGTTCCTTTTTGTGAGCTCTTTTTATGAATTTTAATGGCATGATTCATGTGGTTACATTTTGATTTGGGGCAACCCTTGATTGCGCCCCATCTTGTCACTCTAACGTGTTTGTTGATTTTTTTGTGAGGGCTCGCATGACTCTTGCAGAGATGGCTTGCCTGGTGTTCCACTTTATTTGTGGGATACCACCTGGAGGTTTATTCCGATTACCTGTACTGACTCACTTTCTTTGATGGTGCTAGCTTGAGAGATCTCTGGGTTTCTTATTTCTTTATTTGTTGTTGCTTCGGATCTTTATCCGTGTGGTAGATCTCTTAACCCCCTTTATCTTTCCCGCATTTTACTACCTGTTTGCCTAAAGACCTCCGAAGAGGCAATTGACGGATAAAAGGGATTAGTACTCAATCCCCCGTTATTCAATGCGTCGTTCTTTAAGATCACACTACGTGTCGATGCTTCAGAACAAAAGCCCAAGATCTCTTGTCCGGTCGGTCAGTGGAGAGGGTTCCACCTTTATGAACCCCCACTTTCTGTCCTGAGCTCACCCTGTCCAGGGTTAAGAGCTATGAGGTCTTATCCTCATTACCCCTTTTGCATGAGCGTTCATAAAACACAAACAAACTCATTGATTTTTCTTCTCCTAAGAACACGTTAACTCCTTCTACTACAGGCGAGTAAGTCTCCAAAGGTCGAGCATCCGGTAGATTGCGTAGTAACGTCGTTCATCCCAACCCTTAACCCGTAGTTAGCCGAACTACGGCTTGCTCTGATTCTCATTCCAGATGAGATGCGTAGGCATAAGACGCGATGTCTTAGCGAGCACACTCCCCCCTAACCCATAGGTAGTCGAGCTACGAAGACTCTGATTCTCATATTCAGATGAGATACGTATGCAGTGGATGCGACATCCGTGCGAGTCATTTTCTTTTGACCCCCTCTTTTAGTAAATAGTACATTAGATAAACCCACACGCTTTAGACAAGAATAATGAGAGTGGATCCCGTAGAGTACTATGGATGCGTAGGGGTGCTAATACCTTCCCTTCGCATAATCGACTCCCGAACCTATGATTTGGTTGTGAAACCTTGTCTTTTTCTTTCCTTTTCCTAGGTTTACTTCGAGCGTTTCCTTTCCCTCCTTTGGGATAAATAACGCACAGTGGCGACTCTTCTGTCATTTCTTTTCTCGCCGGTTGTTTTTTCGCTCTCTGTTTTTTTCAGGTTGCGACAGCTGGCGACTCTGCTGGGGACCCGGTTTCCCTAAGCGAGTCCCTCCTAGCTTTTGTAGGTTGCTTGTTTGTTGGGTGTTTATTCTTTTGTACAGTCGTTTATTTTTTCAGCATTTGTGTACATATCATTGCCGTGTCTGTTAGCTCTATTGGTTTGTTTGTTTGTGGGAGTGGGATGTTCTGCGTGAGATAGGCCCAATACACAGGCCTGAGTACACTTAGGATTAGCATGGTTTCACATGCCCTCACGTTCCGTCTCGGTCCGATGTTGGAATATGAAAACACAATTCAGATGTGGATCTTTCTAGAGAATTCTGTGTTGTGGATCTCCTACAGTGCTAGAGCTATCTGAGAGAACCGTTAAGTCTGGATGACCTTTAGGATGACCTTTACCTTACTTTCATGGGAACTTGGCTGAGACACTCCTCTTATAGTGGTAATGCCAAACCGGAAACGGTGGGCATTATTACTATTCGGCCTGAGAGTCCGTGATATCAATGTCCCTACCCTTTAGCCTCCGCATGTGAGCTGGGTGGGTTGTTTACAGCTGTGTAGGAACCCTTGACCTCATCATACCTTGATATCTGATAACTGGTACCTGATCGTCATGGTTCTTTCTTTCCTGGATCCGAACTTCTGGCACTGGTTTTATTTGTGGATTTGAGGACTTCTTCACAGAGAACAGCTCGTGGTTCAGTATATGGCTGGAACCAGTCACATGCATTGCATAACATCATCTGCATATTTGCATCCAACATCTCATGCTTATTCATTTGCAGGGTATTCCCTTTCTTGGTTTGGTTTGGCTGATCTGTGCTTATTATGGAGGCTCCCAGGAAGAGTAATATGACCTATCATTTCTTCGATACCAAGATCGGCCCATTGCGTCAGATAAAAGCTTTGATTACTCCTGACCATGTGGGTTTATTCCGGGATACTTATGGCAACATCTTGCCTATGGTTGAAGACTTGGATGCTTCTCAGAGGAGTCTGATACATACTTGCTTGCAGTTTTATGATCCTCAGTTGCGTTGCTTCACTTTTCAGGATTTCCATTTGGCTCCTTTATTGGAAGAGTATGCTATGATCTTGGGTGTTCCTCTACAGCATTGTGTCCCTTTCAACTCCGATATGCCTCCACCAGAGAATAAGGATATTGCTAAGGCTCTTCATCTGGAAGTGTTTGTTGTGAAGGAAAATCTCTCTTCTAAGGGAGGTCTGTCTGGTTTTCATCTGGATTTTGTGGTAGGCAAAGCCGAAGAGTGTGCTCCTCAAGGCAATTGGGAGGCTGTGTGTGCTCTGTTAGCATTGAGTGTCTATGGTATTATGCTAGTCGCCGATGAACCGAAGTTCGTAAGTATGAGTGCTATTCATATCTTTCTGCTAAAGAACCCGGTTCCCACCCTTCTTGGTGATTTCTATTTTTCGGTGCACAATAAGAATGAGAAGAGACGAGGGAGATTGGTCAGATGATACGCTCCATTGTTCCATAAGTGGCTCGTGGGGCACTTGCCAAATGACGATGCTTTTCTGAATTCGCATCAAGCCAGGAATTGGGCTAGAAGGTTGGTTGTCTTGACTACTAAAGATATCAGATGGTGTAATCAGAATACCAAAGGTGGCGATTTTGTGGTTAGCTGTGGGAAATACCCTAATGTACCATTATTGGGTATGAAGGGTTGTATCAACTATAACCCGATTCTTTTAAGAAGACAATTAGGGTATGCCTTGACCCACGCTCCTAAGGATCAAGATATGGTGGAATCTTTCTACTTCCCAGTGCAAGATAATCTAGAACTGGTTAAGCAAGCTGCTGGAGCTTGGAGGAATATTCAGACTAAAGGTGCTACTGTCTATGGAAAATGTAACAACATCTCTTCTTCCCAGTATGATAGTTGGTTGCGAGAAAGAGCTCGGATTACTCTTCTACCTTTCTCTATGGGAGAACCATCTGATCCGGTTATTATTGAGTCTGTAAGCATGGTTGAGTACAACAGTTTGAAGCAAGAAAAAGGAAAAGCCGATAAGTTGAATGCGAAGCTGAGTGAAGGCCTCAGGAAAACTTTGTGCGCTAAGAAAGAAGCTGAGAGAGAAGTTCAAACATTGAATGAGCTTCAAAAACAAAGCAATGAGAGGATTGCTGAAGATGCTGATTACATCCGTAAAGTCTGTTCAGGTGAGGATATACTGAAGAAAGCTTGCAAGGCTGCTAAGGAGCAGTTGGGAAGAGCTGAATATAAGCTTATTGAGCGCCAGCAAAGGTGGGAAGAATTGTATGATCACCAAAGACAGGTTGAGATAGAAATCAGAGCAGAAAATGAGCAGTTGAAGAGTAAGGAGAACGAGCAGCGTGAAGCACTTCGATTGGCTGAACAAGAGATCGTCGAACTAAAGATTCGAGCAGGGGTCAAGAGAACAAAAGAACAAGACAAGTACAAGAAATTGGAAGAAGCGGTCAAGACGAGGAATTTGTTGATTCGAGGCCTTACAGAACACCATACTGACCCGGTTACAGAGGCGCTTCTTAAGGAAGTTCGAGAAGACTCGTTTGGGCTAGGTGTTTGACTCCTTTTGTTTTTGTAGAGTTCACCATCAGGCTTGTTGAGGGGTTCTCGTTTCTTTGTTCGTCGCTCTCAGAACAGCTTGTATTTTGACTATGACACCTTTAGGATGTTTCATTCTCTTTGATTATTTCGGTATTGTTATTTGCACGTTCGATTGCAGTTGTACACGTTGTTCTGGAAGGTCAAACCGTAATTGAGAAGGGGGTGCCTTGAAATTGAATAAGCAGTGCATCGCATACCATGCATACTAACCCTTGTTTGTTTTGCAGGTGTCACCGCAGTGTCTAAGAGATCTGTCTTTGGCGAAGTTGAGTTGCCAGTTAAGATTGGATCGTAGGTGTTCAAGAGCACCTTTCATGTGATGGATATCCAGCCTGCCTATAGCTGTCTGCTAGGTCGGCCATGGATTCATGCTGCCGGTGCTGTTACTCCTACTCTCCACCAGAAGCTCAAATATGAACTAGAAGGTCAGGTCGTCACTGTCTGTGGTGAAGAGGATATTTTTGTTAGCCACCTGTCTATGTTTAAGTATGTGGAGATGGATGGCGAGATGCATGAGATGCTGTGTCAGGGCTTCGAAGCTATAAACATCAGTGAGGTCGCGCCCGAAGCTATTTTCACCTAAGTCCGAGGAGGTCGGGACTTCTATCTCTTCATACAAGCAAGCTGTTGAAGTGGTTAAAGCTGGTAATGCCCAAGGTTGGGGAAAACTTGTGGAGCCAATCATCAAAGAAGACAAGTTTGGATTAGGGTTTACTCTGGAGTCTCAGAAGAATGAAGTCGGTACTTTCTCCAGCGGGGGTTTGGTTTCTCCCCACATCATCAATGTTGCAGATGAAGACAAGGCTGACAGCGACTGTGGCTTAGATAGTTGGATTTGCCCGTGTGTCCCGGGACAAAAGTTCAACAATTGGTCGTCCGAAAAAGTCGTCCGGGTTACTCTACTAAAAGAGTAATTTTTATTGTTTTCCTTTTTACATGCATAATAAAGTCTTACACTTTGCCCAAGGTGTAATGACTCATCTGTAGGGCCATCCATTTAGTCGCATTTCGTAATTATTTTCATCATCAATAAAGGACAGCTTTTGCAAACAATTTTGTGTTCTCTTTCTTTCAATTTTTTTTTTTTTAGAAATGGCAATGTTTCTTTTTCGTTTTTCTTTCCAAAAATCTCGTAAAGCATGATCCTCCATCAAGCAGAGATGATCACCCGGATCTCACTGCTAACAACACTGCTATGGCCAAGTATGACTTCGACAATCCTATCTATCAAGCCGAAGAAGGGGTTGAGGAAGATTGTGAATTGCCTGAAAAGTTAGCCAGGTTGTTGAAACAGGAGGACCGAGTTATTACACCTTATCAGGAGGTGATTGAGACCGTCAACATTGGTACCAAAGACGACAAGAAAGAGATCAAGATCGGGGCCAGTCTACAGGCCGAGAGGGAAGACCGTTGATCATGTACTTGACTGTGTTAGAAAGGTCAATGGGTTGTGTGCTCGGTCAGCATGACCAGTCAGGTCGAAAAGAGCATGCAATATACTACCTTAGCAAAAAGTTTATTGACTGTGAACAAAGATACTCACTGCTCGAGAAAACTTGTTGCGCTTTGGCATGGGCTGCTCGCCGACTAAGACAGTATATGTTGACTCACACGACTCTATTGATATCAAAGATGGATCCAGTCAAGTATATTTTTGAAAAGCCAGCGCTTTCCGAAAGGGTTGCTAGGTGGAAAATGATACTGACAGAGTATGGCATCCAATACACTTCGCAAAAAGCCATCAAAGGAAGTGTCTTGTCAGACTATCTTGCAGAGCAACCGATTGATGATTACCAACCTATGAGGTTCGACTTTCCTGATGAGGACATCATGTTTCTCAAATCGAAAGGTTGCGAGGAACCACTCCCGGAGGAGGGGCCTGACCCTGAATCCAAATGGATTATGATGTTTGATGGGGCGGTCAACGTCAATGGTCGCGGAGTTGGTGCAGTGTTGATCATGCCGGAGGGGGTTCATATGCCATTTTGTGCCAGAATAACTTTCCCCCGCACCAACAATGAAGCCGAATACGAAGCTTGTATCATAGGACTTGAGGAAGCCATCAACCTACGGATTAAAACCCTTGACGAAGCAGAATGGGTCCGTTCTCGATACAATCAGCTGAGCCTAGTCGAGGAAAAGAGACTGGCAGCTATATGCCATGGCCAACTATATCAGAGACGGATGAAGAGAGCGTTTGATCAGAAAGTGGGCCCTCGGGAGTATCAAGTTGGTGAATTGGTACTCAAAAGAATTCTTCCTCCCAACACAGATCACAGGGGCAAATGGACACCAAACTATGAAGGTCCATACGTGGGTAAAAGAGTTTTCTCTGGAGGAGCTTTGATGCTAACAACCATGGATAGCGAAGACTTCCCATTCCCTGTCAACTCAGACGCAGTCAAAAAAATACTTCGCATAAACTGACCCGCTGGACAAAAAAAAGAAAGTCCAGGCAAAAAAGGGCATCCCGACGAACCAAAAAAAAGAATAAAGAGGTTCGGGCAAAAATTAGGGATATAAAAAAAAAATGTACACCCGGTGAGTCGAAAACCCGAAAGGGCGGCTCAGGCAAAAAAGGGTATCCCGGCGGATTGAAAACCCGAAAAGGGCGGTCCACGAAAAAGAGGGAATAAGTGAATGATTGCGATCTGAGCTCATCCGTGTTATATCACCGTTTCATTCAATCCGGCAATCTTCGAAGGTTAAAGATCGACTAATCATCCACTTCAGAAAGCAAGATGAGCAGAGCGTCTTGAGGTCATACGAGTCATAGCAGAGTCGAAACTCAGTGGGTCCCCGTATCCACATTGCCATTAGGATAGTTTTCTTTTGTTCAATTTATAGCGATCGCCTCTTTTCAGGGATCAGCTTCCTGATGTACTCGCCTATTCTTGGCACATTTTTTCAACCAATAAAAGTTGAATAATTCAGTTAAAGAGCCTCTTTATTCTTCATTTATTAGTTTGTTTGCAAAAGATGTCTGAATTCTTGATTAAACATATCGCATCTGAACATAATGGTGGCTTTTGCAAATGATTTGCACAGGAAAACATTTAAAATTGATTTGAATGTGCTTAATCCCGGACGGTGAATTCAAACAGAGTAATTCCCCCGAGACATACGTGTGTGATTGCAGGTCACAGGAACCGGATGCGAAGTCATGAATCCTCATCCCTAAGCGGTTGACAAAGTCTCTCCTCAGCAGAGCATGTCCCCCAGTAGAGTTGCACCTTGTATCCCCAGCAACAGCGGAGTAGTTGCATATCCAACAAACAAGAGGGTGTCCGTAGTGTTCATCTCATTCCCCAGCAGATTTTTTTTAACAGATTTGTTTTGATCCCTAGCCTGAGGACGATTATCAAGTTCATATCCCCAGCAAGGGTCGATTCCTACGACATTTCCCCAGGAAGTGCTTTCCCTGCAGACTCTCCTCACAGAGCCTCGCGAAGCAAAGTTCTCATAGTTGATACTCCCCCAGCAAGGTCAACTTTTCAAAAAAAAGCCGATTTATTTTCTGTGGCTCCCCGGTCCCAGTAGACGGATCATTCCCCACAGAGCATTCAAGGATTGATACAACGATCCGTTCCCTACCGGAGTTTGCTTCCCCAAGCAGATTTCTTTTTACACCATAACATTTGCATGCATATCATATCAAGCATACACATAAGCATATAAACAGGTTCTTCAAAGCAGACTGAAGAATTGCTTTACAACCAAAGTCATGAGATTCAGCCAGAGGATCAAGTGTGTGTGATCCAGCATGAGGGTCATTTCGAAGATTCAGCCTGAGAATCGTTTTCCAAAGAGCCAGCCTAAGGTTCAATTTGAAGATTCAGCCAGAGAGTCGCCTACAAGCGTTATTTCCCCAGTAAGCCAGCTAGAGGGATAGATTGACAATTCAACAGAAAATCAACCTACAAGATGATCCAGCCCGCGGATCATGTAACACCCTTCTAAAATACCCCAAATATTTCATTAAAGTAACAATAACAAATATATATCAGAGTAATTATGCACCAAGGGTGTCACATAACACTTCACACATTTCACCATAAAATTCAGTTATGCTCATTATTTAATTCAAAATAACATTCTTGCATAATTCGCAGCGGATAGAAATCAAACCAACCATTCAAAACATATAACGTTTTACAGGTAAAAAGGTTCAACAACCAACAATAAACAATTTAAAACATCCCGTCCCGATGTTACATCTATCAGAGCACGACCCACTACGTAGACTACACTAGACTCCAGGCACTAGCTCCTACTCAATCACTGCTCGTTACCTGAAAAATAGTTGTAAGGGTGAGTTCCTCAATCGATATAACAAACATTATAAATTATCATGTTATGTTAAGTAATTTAACTCATTAATCACCCAATATCAACACGACTCATATACATACTCAAGATCAATACCACTGATACACATACAACAAACCAACATAATGCAACTCTAATGAGACTCGACTCGTCATGCATGTGGTACCATTCGGAGTAAAACTCCCAACTTAAAATCATTGCCATTTTAGTGGGCATCAAGGCATAAGCCTTCAACTTTCAACTTAAAATTTGCCAATCCAGGCCAACGTGGTGTGAGCAAAGCTCCGACTTAATGCATATGAATGTACATGGCATACACGACTTTAAACTGTCAACAACATAATAATAATAGCAATACAACAATGTTTTCAACAAAATCAACTTATAATCAACTTTGGCTCACCAAGCCTACAACTCAGTATTTTCAACAACTTTAACACAACTTATCAACATATTTGTATCAACACTTCATAACATCAACTCAACAAAATTACTCATCCAAATTAACGATAATAGACCAATCACCAATTATGTTCGCAACATTAAAATATCAATTTTTCCAATTTCCAACAGTGTTAACCGGTTAACGCCCTGGGTTAACCGGTTAACGCAGGACAAAATACACTTTCTGGCAAAACGCAACAGTGTTAACCGGTTAACGCCCTGGGTTAACCGGTTAACGCAGGCAAAACAGCACATTTCCACAAAATATAACAGTGTTAACCGGTTAACGCCCTGGGTTAACCGGTTAACGCAGACAAAACAGCAGTTCCTGCGCTAACACAAGGCAGAATGCAGAGTTCTCCGCATTTTCCGCCGTTGGAGGACTTCCGGACCTCCGATTCAATTTCCGTAAAAAGCTATACGTTCGGGGGAACACGACTCACACAATTACCGATTCAATTACAGCTTAAACACAGTTTACTCATCACAATTTTTCAGCGTTCTACAATCCCAATTAGGGTCAATTCACGGTTTATCACTACCCATTACATGTTAATCTATAATACCCATTAAACGACGATAAACCCCCCTTACCTGAGATAATCCGGCAAATCTTTGAGCTTCAAGCTTTTCCGTTCTTCAACCTTTGCTCTCTAGCTCTTCCTCTTTGCCCTTTCTCCACTTTCCACTTTTCAGCCGCTTCTCTGTTTCACGTGAAAACTCTACCAAAAATGAAAACCCTTTTCTCTTATTCCAACTTATATATTTTCCACTAATTATTATTCCAAATAATAATAATAATAATAATCCAATAATTCAATTTATTTAATTAAATTAATAAATATATTATTAACTTAATTTAAATGATTCTCTTATTTTATTCGGGGTGTTACAACTCTCCCCCACTAAAAGAGTTTTCGTCCTCGAAAACATACCTCAAGCAAATAACTCTGGATAAGACTCCTTCATCTGACTCTCCAGTTCCCAAGTCACATTGCCACCTGCTGGTCCTCCCCAAGCTACTTTCACTAAGGCAATCTCTTTACCCCGCAACTGCTTCAACTCTCGATCCTCAATCCTCATAGGCGACATTTCAACAGTCAGGTTATCTCTCACCTGTACATCATCTACTTGGATCACATGCGACGGATCATGAATGTACCTCCTCAACTGAGACACATGAAAAACCTCATGCAAATTCGCAAGTGACGGCGGTAAAGCGATACGATAGGCTACCTCTCCTATCCTCTCCAAAATCTGATAAGGACCAATAAATCGAGGTGTCAACTTCTTTGACTTCAAAGCTCGACCAACCCCAGTTATCGGAGTAACACGAAGAAACACATGATCTCCCTCTTGGAACTCAAGTGACTTCCTCCTCTTGTCATGATAACTCTTCTGACGACTCTGAGCAATTCTCATCTTCTCCTGAATCATCTTAATCTTTTCTGTAGTCTGTTGAACAATCTCCGGTCCAACCACATCATTCTCACCGGACTCATACCAACATAAAGGTGTCCGACATCTCCTACCATACAAAGCTTCAAACGGCGCCATACCAATGCTCGAATGAAAACTATTGTTGTAGGTAAACTCAATCAAAGGTAAATAACAATCCCAAGCACCTCCCTTTTCCAAAACACAAGCCCTCAACAGATCCTCTAGTGACTGAATCGTCCTCTCAGTCTGACCATCAGTCTGCGGGTGATATGCAGAGCTCAATCTCAGTTTAGTCCCCAAAGCCTTCTGCAAACCTTCCCAGAATTTCGATGTAAATCTAGGATCTCTGTCCGAAACAATACTCGACGGAATACCATGCAAACTTACAATTTTCTCAATATACAACTCAGCTAATTTCTCTAACGGATAGTCCATTCTGATCGGAATGAAATGAGCCGACTTTGTCAATCTGTCAACAATCACCCAAATAGCTTCAAAATTCTTAATTGTCCTCGGTAAACCAGAAACAAAATCCATACTGATACTATCCCACTTCCACTCTGGAATAGCCAACGGTTGCATTAGCCCAGACGGCTTCTGATGCTCAATCTTTGACTTCTGACAAGTCAAACAAGAATAAACAAAACTCGCAATTTCTCTTTTTATTCCCGGCCACCAAAATAACTTTTTCAAATCATGATACATCTTCGTGGCTCCAGGATGAATACTCAACCCACTACGATGTCCTTCTTCAAGAATACTCTTCTTAAGTTCGGTAACATCCGGAATACACACCCGATTACCAAATTTCAAAACATCATTTTCATCAACTCTGAATTCGCCACCCTGACCTTGATTCACTAGAGTCAGCTTATCAACCAAAAGCATATCGGATTTCTGACCCTCTCCGATCTCATCCAGAATACCACTTGTTAACTTCAACATTCCCAATTTAACACTATTGTGAGTACTCTCACACACCAAACTCAAGTCTCTAAACTGCTCAATTAAATCCAATTCCTTAACCATTAGCATAGACATATGTAATGATTTCCGACTCAATGCATCAGCTACTACGTTTGCTTTACCCGGATGATAATTCAAACCAAAGTCATAATCCTTCAGAAACTCTAACCATCTTCTCTGTCTCATATTCAGCTCTTTCTGATCAAACAAATACTTTAAACTTTTATGGTCACTGAAAACCTCAAATCTTGACCCGTACAAGTAATGCCTCCATAACTTCAGAACAAATACCACAGCTGCCAACTCTAAATCGTGCGTCGGATAGTTCCTCTCATGAACCCTCAGTTGTCTTGAAGCATAAGCTATAACCTGCTTATTCTGCATCAACACGCCACCCAAACCCAACAATGAAGCATCACAGTAAACTTCAAATGATTCCGACGAACTCGGTAATATCAGAATAGGAGCAGTAGTTAACCTTCTCTTTAACTCTTGGAAACCTCCTTCACATTTTGAGTCCCAAACAAATGCTTGCCCCTTTCTAGTCAACATCGTCAATGGTAACGCCAACTTAGAAAATCCCTCAATGAACTTCCTATAATAACCAGCCAAACCAAGGAAACTTCGAATCTCAGCAACAGACTTCGGAGCTTCCCACTTAGATACCGCTTCTATCTTAGAAGGATCAACAGCAACACCACCTCTTGAAATCACATGACCAAGAAAACTAACCTCTTCTAACCAAAATTCACACTTGGATAGTTTAGCAAATAACTTCTTTTCTCGTAAAATTTCTAAAATCACTCTCAAATGCTCAGCATGCTCTTCTTCAGACTTCGAATACACCAAAATATCATCAATAAACACCACAACAAACTTGTCTAGGTACGGATGGAAAATCCTATTCATATACTCCATAAATACTCCAGGCGCATTAGTCACACCAAAAGGCATCACAGAATACTCATAATGTCCATACCTTGTTCTGAAAGCAGTCTTCTGAATATCCTCGGTTTTCACACGGATCTGATGATACCCAGATCTCAAATCTATCTTGCTGAACACACTCGCACCAACCAACTGATCCATCAAATCATCAATCCTCGGCAAAGGATACCGATTCTTGATCGTCACTTTATTCAGTTGCCTGTAGTCCACACACAACCTCATAGTACCTTCTTTCTTCCTAACCAATAGCACTGGTGCACCCCACGGTGACACACTCGGACGAATAAATTTCTTACCCAACAGATCTTCCAACTGACTCTTCAATTCAGTTAACTCAACAGCAGACATACGGTACGGAGCCATCGATATCGGCCTAGTACCAGGTACCAAATCAATCGAGAACTCCACTTCACGCTCTGGCGGCAATTCATTCACCTCTTCCGGAAACACATCAGGAAAATCACACACCACCGCTAGATCGCCAATCACCAGTTTATCTTTAGCCTCCAAAGTCGCTAACAGCATAAACAACTCTGCCCCATCAGCTACTGCCTCATTCACTTGCCTTGCCAATAGAAACAAACTCTTTCCTTTCTCAATCTCAGGAAATATTACAGTCTTATCAAAACAGTTGATAGAAACTCGGTTAAACACCAACCAGTTCATTCCCAAGATAACATCAATCTGCACTAGTGGAAGACACACAAGGTCTATCCCAAAGTCTCTACCAAAAATACTCAAAGGACAATTCAAACAAACTGAAGTAGTAGTCACTGAACCCTTCGCAGGAGTATCAATCACCATACTTCCAAGCATCTCAGATATCTCTAACTTAAGTTTAACAGCACAATCCAAAGATATAAAGGAATGAGTAGCACCTGTGTCAATAATAGCTACAAGAGGAAAGCCATTAATATAACACGTACCTCGGATAAGTCTGTCCTCACTGGAGGTTTGAGTTCCGGTCAATGCGAACACCTTCCCCGTCTGAGATTTCTTTGGCTTCTGACACTGACTTCCAATATGTCCTTCTTCGCCACACTTAAAACAAATCATTTCCTTGTGCTTGCAATCAGCTATTGCATGACCAGTCTTACCACAACGAAAACATCTCTTTACTTCAGTAGTGCATACATTACTCTTATGACCAGCCTGACCACATTTGAAGCAAACTATACCAGCAGGAGCACCTCCCCCACTAGCTCTCTGAGCCGGAGCAGCTCTTTGCTTCCCTTTTCCAGCTGGAGCATCGTACGGCTTGCCACGGTTTTGATGTTGCTTGCCCCTGCGGTCACTGACAATCTTGTAATGAGCATTATTGTCTTCTTCAAATATCCGGCAACTATCAACCAATTCAGTAAAAATGCGTATCTTCTGATACCCAACAGCCTTCTTAATTTCAGAGCGCAGTCCATTTTCAAACTTGATGCACTTTGAAAATTCAGCACCAGCACCAGTGTAATGAGGATAAAATTTGGACAACTCCACAAATTTTGCAGCATAATCAGTGACAGACATGTTTCCTTGCTTCAGCTCAAGGAACTCAATTTCTTTCTTACCACGGACATCTTCCGGATAATACTTCCTCATGAATTCCCTACGGAATACATCCCAAGTAATGACTTCACCTGCCACGGTCAACCTCTCGTGAGTCTCTAGCCACCAGTCATCAGCTTCGACTGCTAGCATGTGAGTACCATACCGAACCTTCTGAGCTGGAGTGCAATCCATAACACGGAAGATTCTCTCGATCTCTTTCAACCATCCCAAGGCTGCATCTGGATCATGCTTTCCTTTAAACACCGGCGGATTCTCTCTCTGAAAAGTCGCCAAGCTACGTGATCCAGCATCACCACCAGCATTTGGCAAGTTCTGCACAGCTTGTGCCATCGCTTGCATTGCGGCAGCCATTGCAGCGTCATTCCTTCCAGCCATTTCAACTTATCACTACAACACAACTTAAAGTTAGATTGGTAACAATACACAATTGTTAGACAGTAACGACACGACAACTGGCCGGACAGACCAACCAGGCTCTGATACCACTAATGTAACACCCTTCTAAAATACCCCAAATATTTCATTAAAGTAACAATAACAAATATATATCAGAGTAATTATGCACCAAGGGTGTCACACAACACTTCACACATTTCACCATAAAATTCAGTCATGCTCATTATTTAATTCAAAATAACATTCTTGCATAATTCGCAGCGGATAGAAATCAAACCAACCATTCAAAACATATAACGTTTTACAGGTAAAAAGGTTCAACAACCAACAATAAACAATTTGAAACATCCCGTCCCGATGTTACATCTATCAGAGCACGACCCACTACGTAGACTACACTAGACTCCAGGCACTAGCTCCTACTCAATCACTGCTCGTTACCTGAAAAATAGTTGTAAGGGTGAGTTCCTCAATCGATATAACAAACATTATAAATTATCATGTTATGTTAAGTAATTTAACTCATTAATCACCCAATATCAACACGACTCATATACATACTCAAGATCAATACCACTGATACACATACAACAAACCAACATAATGCAACTCTAATGAGACTCGACTCGTCATGCATGTGGTACCATTCGGAGTAAAACTCCCAACTTACAATCATTGCCATTTTAGTGGGCATCAAGGCATAAGCCTTCAACTTTCAACTTAAAATTTGCCAATCCAGGCCAACGTGGTGTGAGCAAAGCTCCGACTTAATGCATATGAATGTACATGGCATACACGACTTTAAACTGTCAACAACATAATAATAATAGCAATACAACAATGTTTTCAACAAAATCAACTTATAATCAACTTTGGCTCACCAAGCCTACAACTCAGTATTTTCAACAACTTTAACACAACTTATCAACATATTTGTATCAACACTTCATAACATCAACTCAACAAAATTACTCATCCAAATTAACGATAATAGACCAATCACCAATTATGTTCGCAACATTAAAATATCAATTTTTCCAATTTCCAACAGTATTAACCGGTTAACGCCCTGGGTTAACCGGTTAACGCAGGACAAAATACACTTTCTGGCAAAACGCAACAGTGTTAACCGGTTAACGCCCTGGGTTAACCGGTTAACGCAGGCAAAACAACACATTTCCATAAAATATAACAGTGTTAACCGGTTAACGCCCTGGGTTAACCGGTTAACGCAGATAAAACAGCAGTTCCTGCGCTAACACAAGGCAGAATGCAGAGTTCTCCGCATTTTCCGCCGTTGGAGGATTTCCGGACCTCCGATTCAATTTCCGTAAAAAGCTATACGTTCGGGGGAACACGACTCACACAATTACCGATTCAATTACAGCTTAAACACAGTTTACTCATCACAATTTTTCAGCATTCTACAATCCCAATTAGGGTCAATTCACGGTTTATCACTACCCATTACATGTTAATCTATAATACCCATTAAACGACGATAAACCCCCCTTACCTGAGATAATCCGGCAAATCTTTGAGCTTCAAGCTTTTCCGTTCTTCAACCTTTGCTCTCTAGCTCTTCCTCTTTGCCCTTTCTCCACTTTCCACTTTTCAGCCGCTTCTCTGTTTCACGTGAAAACTCTTTACCAAAAATGAAAACCCTTTTCTCTTATTCCAACTTATATATTTTCCACTAATTATTATTCCAAATAATAATAATAATAATAATAATCCAATAATTCAATTTATTTAATTAAATTAATAAATATATTATTAACTTAATTTAAATGATTCTCTTATTTTATTCGGGGTGTTACAGATCACAATTCAAAAAACAAAGTCTAACTGAAGAGTCGTTACAACATGTTCTAGCCTGAAGAATATGTACGAAGCCCAAAAGGGGAATATTCTCGAAACTGCATATCTAACATGAAGATTGGGTGTAGATTTCGAAAGAGGGTCAACCAGCGCATGCCTCAGATGCGAGATCCTGACGATGGGAATTTATCATCAAAACGATCCAGATCTAGCCAGAAGATCGAAGAAGGTCTAGCCCGAAGACCGAAAATATATTCAGCCAGAGAATCAAAGAGATTAGATTCAGCCAGAGAATCGGATCAAAGTAGATCTAGCCAGAAGATCAAAGTCAGGTCTATCCCGAAGACCGAGAGTAGATTCAGCCAGAGAATCGAAACGAAGAAGATCTAGCCAGAAGATCGAAGAAGATCTAGCCAGAAGATCAAAGTCAGGTCTAGCCCGAAGGCCGAGAATAGATTCAGCCAGAGAATCAAAGAAAATAGATTCAGCTAGAGAATCAAAGAAAATAGGATATATCCAGAAGATCGAAGTATCCAGCCCGAGGATCAAAATCGTATCCAGTCCGAGGATCCAAATTAATATCCAACCAGAGGACTAAATTGAGTATAGATTCAGCCAGAGGATCGAAACTCCAGATTCAGATTCATCCAGAGGATCAGACAAAAAATAAACAGCGCGCTGTATTACAACATTTTTGTGGTGTTCTCAGAGCGCAAATTTTCGGTCTGTCTTTGGTATTCAATCACAACTCACCCTGTTTGTCTGATAAGCTGTTCGCTTTCATCCTGCTTGGGTTAGCTGATGACTGAATAAGGGTGTAACACCTCAAAATTTGCCCTCCTTTGGCACATTGCATTTCATGTTTTAGAGCATTAGGCATTGCATTTTGCATCTCATGTGAAAGGAGAAAGTCATCCTTCAAAATCTTTTCAAAAGATGGAGAAGTTACATGATTCAAGCCTGAGGGTCTCTATGAATTGATCATCAACCACCTGAGGGTATGGGCTTCAATTAGGGTTTCTTGATTCTTCAAAGGTCTTGAGCATCATCTTGTTTGCAAGGATATATTACCATCATCATGGTTCTATCATCATCAAGGGTTTCATAGTTCATTCTCAAGTTCCTTTGGATTAGGGTTGTGACCTCTGGTCAACCCTAATCAATGACATTCTTCCAACTAGGGTTTCTCAAAGAGATGAGGTATTTTCTTGGGATGAGGATCACATGGTTATCATAAGGGGCTTATGTGAGCTAGGGTTTCATTTTTGAGCAATTTCCCCAAGTGGTAGAGGCTCAAGTGGATCAAGGCATTTCAAGGTCATCTGAGGACCAAAAAGTCAACTGTGCAGTCAACTGAGGGCTATGATGTGGGGAAATGAGTTGAGACACCTCAATCATGTTCAAAAGAGGTCCATTCATCATTCTAAACATCCATCTTGAAGATTAAAAGGTCATGGTGAAAGTTACTAAAAATGGAAAATGACCTGTAATTCAAAGTTTCCAAATTTGGCAAGTTTTTGGTCCACATTCAACTTGACTTGTCAAAGTCAAATATGTTTCAAATGGATTTTGTGTGAACATGAAAGTTGTATATATTTGTCCCCCCTTTCTAAAAAGTCATAATTCATGTCCATATGATGATTGGTTGAGAAGTTATGGTCATTTGATTACAAGGTGTACATGGAAATTCAAAATGGCATAACTTTTGATACAACGCTCCAAATTGGTCCATTCTTTTTGCAAAATGCTCCTCATGACCAAGTCATCTCAAAATGACCTCATTTGGCTCAATTATGCAAAGGAATCATGGCTTGTATTCTCACTATTTCACACATGTGCATTTTGAAGAAAATTCTCACAATTCATTTTTGGCTTAAGATGCAAGCAAATCAATACTCAAATCTTGACCATTGGATGATTTTGAGTGAATTCAGATCATAACATGAGAATGTGCACGTGAATTATGGCCATGCAAGCTCAATTTGAAATTTTGCAAGATACT
This sequence comes from Lathyrus oleraceus, assembly GCF_024323335.1. Lineage (NCBI taxonomy): Eukaryota > Viridiplantae > Streptophyta > Magnoliopsida > Fabales > Fabaceae > Lathyrus > Lathyrus oleraceus. Next base: position 445,306,976 of record NC_066583.1, read on the forward strand.
TCAATACTCACTAATCATGATTAAACAAAGGCTAATTTGGTTTTCAGTATCATTAGCAAGGAGTATAAAAGCCAAACCCTAATCCTAACAACCATAACTAACTTTTCAAATCTAGAAATCAAGAACTCTCTAAATTTTCTCTCTCTTTGAATTTCCATTTTTCTCCACATAAACATCAAAGATTATCACATATTCTTGATCATCATGCTTCACTGATCAAGAATCATCATCTGTTTGGATCAATTAAGCCAGAATTCGAGCAGTTCATGTACATGAGCATGAAGATGGAACTTGGAAATTGAGGCGAATTCAGAAGGTTTCAGCCATTGATTCTTGCACAAAGCTTCAACAGAAGTGTAGTGGAGTATATCTGGAGCATTAGAGCTTGAGAGAGCACTATTTCAAGAAGCTTCAATTTCAGGTAAGTCAATTTTCATCATCTCCTTTTGCTGATTTTAAGGTATAGATGTGTAGATCTTGCTGTGAGGATCACGCACATATGATTAGATTTGAATTTGGCTTAGAATTGAGGTTGTATGATGAACTGAAAGTTTTGTTCATGAAAATGTTTTCATTCGATCTGTAAAACCTAGAAGGATTTAGGAAGAATCATTAGCATATTTGGATTCCTTGTTGAAGGACGATTCGAATGGTATAGATTTCATGCATTTCTGGAAATTTTTTATGGAGGAGCCGTCGGAGGCTCGTCGGGGAAGACGACCGGAGCTGTAGCTCCGGCGTCTGTAAGTTGTTAGGGTTTGTGCCATGTAGGAGCCAGGTGGTGTATAGCGTGGAAGAGTGATTGGCTAAGAATCCTTTGACTGAGCCACGCGTGCCATGGACTGCTGATTGGGCTGATGACACATTAATGAAATGCAACGTTTCATTGGTTTGAATGGTAGCCATTGATCTCATCAGCGCGCCATATCTGACGGCTGTGGTATTTTCTGAGTTTAATTCAAATTATTCTTTTCCCTCCAATTTCATTTGTTTATTCAATTATTTTGGTTGTTTTGTAAAATTCATAAAAAATTCAAAAATGGTCCAAATTAATCCCAATTTTTTTCATAGTTTTGGTTTGACCTCTACTATTTTTTGATGGTGATTTCATGAATTGTTGATGTCTGGATTTTTATTTGTGAATTTTTGAATGAACATTGGGCCAAATTGATATATTGTGTTCAATGCATTGTGAAATCTTCATCTTTGAGCCAATTGATCCCATTTTTTGCATGCTTGATATTCATACATGATGTGAATTTTTGGTCACTGGTTTGGAATTTTTCTCACATGCTATCATTGTTTTGACACATGAAGATATAGTGTGACAATTTGTGTCACCTTTTTTTGACATTGAATATGTGCATTTTTGTTCACATGGCATTTGAATCTTTATGGATTCGATATTTTGCATATTGCTTGTTCATGACATGAGAAACTCATATAAAATATTTCAAGTTCATTGGTTGCATTTCTGATTTGATGTGGATTTTCTAAAATTGGAAGTTCACTTTGTACATATTTTGTGATCGTTGCATAGCATGAGCCATTTGAGGCATTTGATTTTTGATTTGATGTTGGTCCTTTTGAGGACATTTTGTGACATGTTTGAATGTGCAATGTGTAAAAGATTGGGTTCTGTTTTGGTCATTTGGTTAGATTTTGAGTTCATCTCTTATGACATTGTTTGTTGGTGTTTTGTTGTGTTGTTTAAATGCACATAAACTAACTTTGTTGTTTGTTTCAGGTTTGGATACTCATCATGGATATTGTGAGATGCAAATGCATTTGAGTTCTGACTTATGTTTGTTTTGTAGGTTTTAATTGATGTGGTGAACTCATGAGCTTATTTGAGTGCTAAGGCACATATGCACTGATTTGTGTAACTGTTAGGTGGTTTCACCGTGTGTCTGTTGGTTTAATGAATGAAGTACTAACTGGTTAGTATTTGTACAGGTACCTTAGTTGCTTGCTTGCTTTAGCTCTTGCTTGAGCTTTGGATTATGGTTGACACACCACTCAGGTAGTTAGCTTCTTACTTCATGTTTCTGGAAGTCCTGTCACCTTTTTGGCAGGCATTTTGCTGGCAAGTCCTCCTTCAGAGGCTCTGTTTGTGTTTGTTTACAATTGTGCCCAAAGACCTCCAAGGAGACGCATGTGATATTTGATAAGACCTCCAAGAAAAGAGGCAATTGATGGATAAAAGGGATTAGTAGCCAATCCCCCGTTATTCAGTGAGTCGTTCTTTATGCTCGCACTACGTGCTGATGCTTCTGAACATGTACCCAAGATCTTTGTCCAGTGTCTGTCAAGTGGAATATGATCCCAATTTCTGGATCCCCACGCTTTCTTTGTCATGAGCTCACCCAGGCCAGGGTTAAAAGCTATGAGGTCTCATCCTCATTACCATTTTGATCTGCTCACCCTGACGATCAATGTCAGTGGTTAAGAGCTACAGATTACCCCTTACAGTTTGGCTTGTTTGTCGAGGTTGATATGACCCCTCTTGACTAAAGCCTACCCATTGTTTGGGCCTCTTGTATGGATATAGTGTGTGATGCTTCTTCACTTGTGTTGGTGTGGTTATTTGCTCTCCTCTGAGTTGACTCGCTTCCTGTGTGAGTTAGGTTCTTGTTAGAGACCTCAACTTAGGGTTATTGATGGCATGACAACTATTAGGCTCGAGTCTTAGTCTCCCTATTATTTTGTTGTCTCCCTGGTCTCTGGTTAGGAGAGTGTTGTACCCCTGTTAAGGGGAACTACGTCGCCCTGATTCTCATACCAGATGAGATACGTAGGCAGGAGGTTGTGAGTAATCTCTTCGGGCACCCTTTTTCCTTTTTGCTGTGTTGTTTTCGTGTGTGTGTTCACCCTTTTCTTCGAGTCTCTGTTTGTTCACCTTTTTATTTGTTTTGGTCTGAGTACTTGTTTGTCCCGCGTGGGCGTGTGTGGTATGTTCATACCTTGGGGATTTCTTCTGTCATCTTTGGGGTTCATTTGTGATGATGGTTATCATCTTGAGGTTCATTTGTGACGGTTGTCACTCACTTGGGGTTCATTTGTGACGGTTGTCGCTCACTTGGGGTTCATTTGTGACGTTTGTGGTGATTATTCACTTGGGGTTCATTTGTGACGTTTGTGGTGATTATTCACTTGGGGTTCATATTCGAGGTTCATTTGTGATGATTGTTTTTGGGAGTCAGATATAAGTCCATGTATTGGCATTCTGTTTCCTTTTGTTTTGTCGTTGTTAGGAGTCGGATGTAAGTCCAAGTATTGGTATTCTGTTTCCTTTTTGAGTGTTTCTTTTGACGTCTCAGCGTCTCTTTTTGGTGTCTTGTTTCAGCGTGCGTTAGCCGAGCTACGGGTGCTCTGATTCTCCTCTGGATAGAGAAGATACGTAGGCATAGGATGCGATGTCCTAGCGAGCATGCCTCCTTTCCCCGAACTACGTTGACTCTGATGTTTGTTTCCGACAAACTACGTAGGCCTAGGATGCGAAATGATGCCGAGTCCATTTCCCCCATCTTCCTTCTTTTCCCCACCTGCTTATTATTCCAGTTTGTGCAGTTTTTTGAGCAGTTTATTAGCAGCAACCCTTTCCTATTCTTTGAGCTACCTTTTGAGCGTGAATCCCGTCGAGTACGACGGACGTGAGGGGTGCTAATACCTTCCCCTTGCGTAACCGACTCCCGTGCCTTGTAATCTCTAGTCGTAAGACCGTTCCTTTCCCTTTCTTAGGTTAGTCCTGCGCTCCCTTTCCGTCATAGGATGAATAGCGTCGGTGGCGGCTCTGTATTTTTTTTCCGCCGGTTGTTTTTCGCGTTGCGACAAGGGGCAGCTATAACACCCAAAAATTTGCCCTCCTCATTCATGCATTCATTTTTAGGTCATTTAACATTTCACATTGCATTTCATCATTATCAATCAGAATTAGATACATCGCATTTCATCATGTCAATCGGGATTAGCTCCAAGAAGCTTGAACATCATCCAGGACACTTTGTGGGTTCTAGTTAGATGATCAGTCAACACAAGGGAAAGACTTGAGTTACTTCCAACAGGGGTCTATTCGTCAGTCAAAATGTTAATCTTGAAGGAGCAAAAGTTTATTCATGAGCTGTCATGCTTGCTAGGTGAAGCCCACGTGTTTTAAAAAAAATAATAAATAAATAAATAAATAAAATATAACAGAATTTTTTTGGACTTGGTCCTCTCTCATTTAAGCCCACAGGTCCACAAAAATCAGGTTATAAATTCAGAGTTTCAGTGAAACAAAAGGCCATTATATTCCTATTACCCTGGCTGGGAAAAAGATAGTGAGAGAAGAGCTAACAGAGTTCAGAGCAACCTCTAGAGACTGAAGGGAACTCATCTGCAAAGAACCAATTCCATCTCATATAAACCCTCAGATTGCTTTGCAAACCCAACCGGGCAATTCAATTTCATTCGATCTCTCCAGTCAGGTTTGCCTTATTCCCATTACTTTATGCTTTTAATTTGAATGCTCTGAATGTATGAGGTATTATGGGTGAATTTGATACCCTTTTGATGCATGTGTTTGAAAAGAGGTTTAGGCCTCCTACACTTGGTTACTTTTTGTGAGCTCTTTTTATGAATTTTAATGGCATGATTCATGTGGTTACATTTTGATTTGGGGCAACCCTTGATTGCGCCCCATCTTGTCACTCTAACCTGTTTGTTGAGTTTTTTGTGAGGGCTCGCATGACTCTTGCAGAGATGGCTTGCCTGGTGTTCCACTTTATTTGTGGGATACCACTTGGAGGTTTATTCCGATTACCTGTACTAACTCACTTTCTTTGATGGTGCTAGCTTGAGAGATCTCTGGGTTTCTTATTTCTTTATTTGCTGTTGCTTCGGATCTTTATCTGTGTGGTAGATCTCTTAACCCCCTTTATCTTTCCCGCATTTTACTACCTTTTTGCCTAAAGACCTCCGAAGAGGCAATTGACGGATAAAAGGGATTAGTACTCAATCCCCCGTTATTCAGTGCGTCGTTCTTTGAGATCACACTACGTGTCGATGCTTCAGAACAAAAGCCCAAGATCTCTTGTCCGGTCGGTCAGTGGAGAGGGTTCCACCTTTCTGAACCCCCACTTTTTGTCCTGAGCTCACCCTGTCCAGGGTTAAGAGCTATGAGGTCTTATCCTAATTACCCCTTTTGCATGAGCGTTCATAAAACACAAACAAACTCATTGATTTTTCTTCTCCTAAGAACACGTTAACTCCTCCTACTACAGGCGAGTAAGTCTCCAAAGGTCGAGCATCCGGTAGATTGCGTAGTAACGTCGTTCATCCCAACCCTTAACCCGTAGTTAGCCGAACTACGACTTGCTCTGATTCTCATTCCAGATGAGATACGTAGGTATAAGACGCGATGTCTTAGCGAGCACACTCCCCCCTAACCCATAGGTAGCCGAGCTACGAAGACTCTGATTCTCATATTCAGATGAGATACGTATGCAGTGGATGCGACATCCGTGCGAGTCATTTTCTTTTGACCCCCTCTTTTAGTAACGATTACATTAGATAAACCCACACCCTCTTTTAGACCAGAATAACAAGAGTGGATCTCGTAGAGTACTACGGATGCGTAGGGGTGCTAATACCTTCCCTTCGCATAATCGACTCCCGAACCCAAGATTTGGTTGCGAGACCTTGTCTTTTCCTTTCCTTTTCCCATGTTTACTTCGAGCGATTCCATTCCCTCCTTTGGGATAAATAACGCACGGTGGCGACTCTTCTGTCATTTCTTTTCTCGCCGGTTGTTTTTTCGCTCTCTGTTTTTTTCAAGTTGCGACACTACCCATTGGTCAGATCTTTTCAACTCTTAACTTTTAAGTTTGTGCATAGGATTAGTCTCTTCATCTCCTCCCCATTTCTTTAATTTCAAAATCTCTCCCTCCTTTTAAAAAATCTTCTTTGTTTGAACTAGTTCTTTTCTAAATTTTGACCACTTTGGAAACTAGAAACTTTGGCCTTATGCCATTGCATTTTCAAACTTCTTTTCTTAATCAAACTTGTAAATAGACTTAACTATACTTAACTTAAACTTTCAAAATTCCAAAAAAACTAACTCTTTCAAACCATTTTTAGGCCTTTGGGCCTTTCAAACTTAAGTTTTGTTAAAAGCAATGCATCCACTTTGAAATTTGTATCACGAACTACGAGGTTTTGATCCCTCATTTTTATGTTGGTACGTAGGCATAAGGCCGAAGGTCTTGTCAAACACAAAAATAAAATTAATGAATTCTCTTCTCATCCTCTCACTCTATTTGTTTGTAAACATCACTTTATACAAGAATACATATGCACACAAAAAAAAGGCTCCCTAGGAGTACCTAGGACACTTTGGGTGCTAACACCTTCCCTTTGTGTAACCAACCCTATTACCTGTAATCTCTGACATTTTATTAGTTTTGATTTAAAAACTTCTTACTTTTGGGTTTTGTTCGTACTTTTTCCCTTTTCCTTGGAAACAATAAAAGCGCGATGGTGACTCTTGTTATTTGATGTCTTGCTTATCCATAGCTTGATAATCATGAATTTACCGCTACACTCCTCTTATGGTGCATGCTGTAACACGTGTTGAAAAAACCATTTATCATTCTGAGCCATCTGAGGGTCCAGATATGTATGACGAAATGGATGAAATGAAAGACCAATTTCAAGAGATAAAAAAATAATTGAAGACCCTTAGAGGTAAAGATCTATTTGGGAAAAGTGATAATGAACTTTGCTTAGAGCCCAACGTGAAAATTCCTATCAAATTCAAGGTTACAAACTTTGAGAAGTATAAAGGGAATGCTTGTCCTTTGAGCCATCTTGTGATGTACGCCCGCAAGATGTCAACCCATACAGACAATGATCAGTTTCTTATCCGTTATTTTCAAGACAGTTTGACCGGTGCCGCGCTTCAATGGTATATGGGTTTAGACAATGCTAGTGTTTCTACTTTCAACGACTTAGGTGAGGCCTTCGTCAAGCAGTACAAGAAAAACATAAATATGGCTCTCGATCGTGATCAGTTGCAGTTCATGTCTCAAAAGGATAAGGAGACATTTTAAGAGTACGCGTAGAGGTGGAGAGAGCTTGCTATTCAGATTAGTTCCCCACTGGAAGAGAAGGAGATAATGAAGATCATCCTCAAAAATTTGAGATCATTCTATTACGAGCGTATGATTTCCAATGCTCCCAATGAATTCACTGAAATGGTGAACATGGGGATGCGTTTGGAAGAGGGTGTTCGAGAGAGTTGTTTGTTTAAAGAAGAAAAATCTACGAGCAAGCAGGGGAAACCAATTCAGTATCTATGAGGAGGCAAAGGAATCCTCATGTGGGGAAAAATTACAGATCTCAGCATCATCACCATCAAGTATCCTCTGTCATTCCAGTATTTACCAATAATTCAACAATTCAATCAGTGCCAGTTCAACAACAACAGCAACAACAACGCACTCACTACAATCATAACAACTACAACAATCAGCATAATAATTTTGAAAGGAAGAAGGTCACTTTTGATCCTATTCCAATGACTTATGCAAAACTGTATCCTTCTCTTGTCATCAAGAATTTGATCCAGCCGCGAAATCCTCTGCATACACCTGAGTCTTTTCCTTGGTGGTACAAGCATGATCAACATTGCACTTGTCACTAAGGGGTACCCGGTCATGACATAGACAATTGTATCCATTGAAGTATGAAGTCCAAAAACTGATCAAAAGTGGGATGGTGTCCTTTGAGGACCGTGCCCCAAATGTCAAAGCTAATCCTTTGCCCGCCCATGGCAATTCTTCTGTGAATATGGTAGATGGTTGTCTTGGTAAATTCATAGTTTTTGATGTTCGGCGTATCCAAAGGTCTTTGGTGGAGATACATATAACTCTATGCCTGATCAATGATTGTGAACATGACTATGATGGTTGTGTTATCTGCAGTGTTAATCCACAAGGATGTATGATTGTTAAGAGAGACATTCAGAAGTTGATGGATGAAGGTGTGATTCAGATCAACCAATCCAGAGATATGGGTAATGATGTGAATGTAATTATGACAATATTCAAGACTCCTGAGCGAGTAGTAACCAATTTGACAGTAGTAAAAGAGATAATAGATCGGTATCGCCGTTGGTAATACGGTTAGCGGGCCTAACCCCTTATGCATCCGATAAGTTGAGAAGTTGAGAAGAACCCATCCTGATATGGAAGTGAAGATCAAGGATGAAGTGCAGAAGCAGATTTATGTCGGTTTCCTTGTTACCTCCGAGTATCCGCAGTGGGTGGCCAATATTGTGCCTATTCCTAAGAAGGATGTAAAAGTCCGCCCGTGTGTTGATTATAGAGATTTGAATAAAGCTAGTCTGAAAGATGATTTTCCTTTGCCACACATTGTAATGTTGGTAGACAATACAACTGAGTTCAATGTCTTCTCTTTTATGGACGAATCTTCCGGTTATAATCAGATTAAGATGTCACCCGAAGATATGGAGAAGACCTTATTCATTACACCTTGGGGAACATTCTGATATCGAGTGATGCCTTTTGGTTTGAAGAATGTTGGTGCAACATAACAGAGAGCCATGACCACTCTTTTCCATGATATGATGCATAAAGAGATTGAGGTTTATGTTGATGATATGATTTCGAAATCAAGGACTGAAGATGAGCATGTTCAGCATTTATTGAAGCTATTCTAGCATTTGAGGAAGTATAAACTCCACTTGAATCCCAATAAATGTACATTTGGTGTTCGCTCTGGTAAGTTATTGGGATTTATTATCAGTGAGAAAGGTATTGATGTTGATCTTGCCAAGGTCAAAGCAATACAAGAGATGCATGCGCCCAAAACTGAGAAGCAAGTCAGAGGTTTTCTCGGACGCTTGAACTGTATTTCAAGATTTATATCGCATATGACTTCCACATGTGCGCCTATATTTAAGCTCCTTAGGAAAGATCAGTCTTGTGATTGGCCCTAAGATTGCCAGAAATCTTTTAATAGTATTAAAGAAAATATGCTTGAGCCTCTGATTCTGTCTCCGCTAGTTGAAGGAAGACCTTTGATCATATATTTTATTGTGCTTGAAGAAAGTATGGGTTGTGTTCTTGGTCAGCAAGATGAATCTGGTAAGAAATAATATGCTATTTACTATCTCAGTAAGAAGTTCACCGAATGTGAGTCTCAGTATTCTATGCTTGAGAAGACTTGATGTGTTTTGGCTTAGGCTGATAAGCGTCTGCGCCAGTATATGTTGAATCATACTACTTGGTTGATATCCAAGATGGATCCGATCAACTACATATTTGAAAAGCCTGCTTTAATTGGGAGGATTGTCTGTTGGCAGATGTTATTATCTGAGTATGATATTGAATACCGAGCTCAGAAAGCGATTAAAGGTAGTATTTTGGCTAATCATTTGGCTCACCAACCTATTGATGATTATGAGTCAGTGCAGTTTGATTTCCCTGATGAAGATATTTTATATTTGAAGATGAAATATTGTGATGAACCATTGCTTGAAGAAGGGCCAAAACATGGTTCCCGTTGGGGCATGGTATTTGATGGAGCTATTAATTCATATGGTAATGGCATTGGGGCCGTGATTATTACTCCTCAAGGCACTCATTTTCTGTTTACAGCTAGATTGACCTTCAAATGTACGAATAATATGGCTGAGTATGAAGCTTGCATTATGGGGCTCAAGGAAGCCACTGATCTTAAGATCAAATATCTCGACGTCTATGGAGATTCAACTTTGGTGGTTAACTAGATCAAAGGTGAATAAGAGGCAAATCAACCCGGTTTGATAATGTATAGAGATTATACGAGGAGGATATCAACTTTCTTTACAAAGGTTGAGTTTCATCATATCCCTCGAGATGAAAACGGGATGGCAAATGCTCTTGCAACATTGGTTTCCATGATTATGGTGAAGTATTGGAATGAAGTTCCTTATCTAACTGTGATGCGTCTTGATAGGCCAGCTCATGTTTGCTGTTGAAGAAATCAAGGATGATAAGACATGGTATTATGATATCAAATGTTTCCTCCAAAGTCATATTTACCCGCCTGGGGCATCTTTGAAAGATAAGAAGACTTTGAGAAGATTACCTGGAAACTTCTACCTGAATTATGATGTGCTTTATAAGAGAAATTTCGATATGGTTTTGCTCAGATGTGTGGATAGACACGAAGCTGACTTATTGATGACAAAAGTCTATGAAGATTCCTTTGGTACTCATTCTAATGGACATGCTATGGCAAAGAAGATGTTGAGAACAGGTTACTATTGGTCGACAATGGAATCTTACTATTGCAATTTTGTGAAGAAATTCCATAAGTGTCAAATCTATGTGGATAAGATTCATGTTTCTCTGACACGGTTGACTGTCATGTCCTCTCCATGGCCCTTATCCATGTGGGGAATTAAAGAGGCATCGTATGGAAATGTGACCCAGCAAGTTGTTGTAAGGTTTATTATGAATCAGATTATATGCCAGTATGGTATGCCAAGTAAGATCATTAATGATAATAGATTGAACTCGAATAATAATATGGTGGAAGATCTTTGCAGAGACTTTAAGATTGCACATCATAATTCTTCTCCCTACAGACACAAGATGAATGGGGTTATTGAAGTTGCAAATAAGAATATCAAGAAGATTACCCAGAAGATTGTTATGACGTACAAAGATTGGCATGAGATGCTCCTATTTTCTTTGCATGGGTATCGTACATTTGTCTACACCTCAATAGAGGCAACCCATTTCTCTCTTGTTTATGGCATGGAAGTTGTGCTCCCCATAGAGGTTGAGATCCCATCATTGCGTTTATTGATGAAAGCCAAGTTGACCGAAGCTGAATGGTGTCAGACCAGGTTTGATCAGCTCAATTTGATTGAAGAGAAGAGATTGACTGCCGTGTGTCATGATTAGTTATATCAGTAGAAAATGAAGAAAGCTTCTGATAAGAAGGTCAAGCCTCGTGTATTCCGAGAAGGTGACCTCGTGCTCAAGAAGATTTTATCTTTCAAACCTGATTCTAGGGGCAAGTGGACTCCTAATTATGAAGGCGCATATGATGTTAAGAGAGCCTTCTTATGTGGTGCATTGATTCTTACAACTATGGACGGTGAAGAGTTCACTCGTCCTGTTTATGCCGATGCAATCAAGAAATACTTCTCCTATAAAAGAAAAGAACAACTCGTTAAGTTGAAAACCCAAAAGGCGGCTTAGGAAAAAATGAGCGTCTCGGTGGATTGAAAACCCGAAAGGGCGATCCAAGAAAAAGTTAGAGACATAAAACAAAAAATTTATCCTGGTAGATTGAGTACCCCACCTAGGGGGAATCTAGGCAAAAATGAGGGATTATGCCAAGTAACTGCATCCGGCTAGATCTGATCGTTGAAGCAACATTGTCAGTCACTTGGTTCTGATTCATCATTCTCAACCGAAGACAAAAGCATAGTGGATTTCAAAGTTGGTAGGAAGAGGAGTGGTCATTGTATTCAATGTATCCTTTTTCCATGTAAATTGTCATTTTCAAACTTTATAAAGATCCATGGAGTCCTTCCATTTGGAGACTACCATTCTATTAAATAAACTTGAGCCTTTATCCAATTATTTGCAATTCTTATTTGTTTCTGTTTAATAAAATTACATTTCTATGATGATAATTTTGAAATAAATAAATCAATGAATAAACTTTTTATCTGAAATAATAAGACATTTACTTTAATAACTTTGAATTCGGAAAGGAATGTCACTAGCAATCTGAGAACGGTAAGTCTTGACGTGTGAAGCGTTGTTGTCTTCCCTAAGAAGTTGTTTGAAGGTGTTTTGCTCCCGAAACAATTCGTTATTCATCCCCATCATGGTTAATGTGTTATTCTCCTTGTAGTTCATCATTCTTTCCCCAACTGAAGCCTTCATGGATTTTCATCCTTGATTTGTATTTGTGTTATGATTGAATCCTGGATATCCAGTGAAACATTTATTTTATTCTCGGATCCCCATCACCTTTATTTAGGGGTTGCATAGTTGTGGTATGGTTTCTCCCTTTGCGAGTTTCTGTAGACCGGTTGATATTTTTGGTACCTTGTAATTGGTTTCTTTCTCAATCTCCAAGAAGAGTCTTGTGACTATTGTTTTCCTTTTGACGAATATGTTGTGGTTTGCATCCTCGTGTGACGCATGATTTGTTATGACGGATTTTATTCCCTAATGAAGTCTCCATAAAGTTGATATTGATTGATAGGATCCCCATCAAGTTGCCTGGTTCCCCATTCAGAGTTTTACCTCTTGTTGCGATGTGGATTCCCCGCAGAGTTTCTTCTTCTGATGAAAGATCTCCTCATTCATATAGTATTTGATTCTGAGCAGTTTTGATGCAATCGTCCCATGTAGGGTTGTCTCCCATTTGATATGGTGTTGACCTAAAATCCCCTGCAGCGTTGACTTGTGGCTTTGAAGTATATATATATATATATATATATATATATATATATATATATATATATATATATATATATATATATATATATATATATATCCCTCAACTTGAGATGTGGATCCTCAGCATGTTGGTTTATATTCTCAATACTGCTTTCGTTCTCCAGCGAGGTTGCCAAGCTTCTCTCCCAGAGAGTTTGAGCTTTAAGCAAGATCTTTGCTTATACCCTAGTAGTTATTTCCTCCTCTCAAGAGAGTTATGTTTTGAGTTTGGATTTGTTTTAATCCATGTGATTGCTACTGATATATATATATATATATATATATATAAATATATATATATATATATATATATATATATATATATATATATATATATATATATATATATATATATTCTTCATTTTTCTCTGAGTGCTGGGTCTTCAGTAGTTTTGGGTCGGAGTCATGTTCTCCATGTCTTCCCCAACCAGAGTGGAGCATTATTTTGGATTGTTATATCCCTAGTCTTCCTTGAGTACATGGTTATGTGTTATTCCCAAGGAATTGGATATTTGAAGTTAGGATTTATATCCTTGATGATTTTATTTTCATCCTTAGAAGACTCTCCAGTTGGTTTTCCCATCCCGTTGAGATTAGCTGAGTATCTAGTTTTGATGATTAGATCTTCATGTTTGTACCCATGCTGATTTGGTGTGTCTGTCCTCCTTCAATGTAAAGTGTCAGCCCCTTAAGAAAAAAGTGCTTGGCCTTTCTTCTTCCCCACTGAGTTATTTCCTCATGGATGATTATTATTTATGTTTCCTCCCTATTTTATTATCTGGATGGAACTACTCCCTTTGAGTTATATCCATATTTGGTTGAGTCTTGTTTGACCGTTTCTTTCTAGTTTTTACCTAGATAGATCTTTTGGTCCCCCAAGAGTTTATTACAAAGTAACTGGAAATATCCTTCTTGATGTTGGGTACTTTACTTGTGTTAATTTACCCTAACCGGTAAACGGTAATTTACTTCTTTGATTTCTCCAGCGGATTCGTTTTCATTTCCCCAGCGAGTTTATCCTTGATAAGTTTACCTTAATCGGTAACGGATATTCTCCATGTTTGGTCTTCTACCCAATGATCGATAGTTGTAAATCCTTCTTTCCCAACAAGTTTATCCTTGATATGTTTACCTTAACTTGTAATGGATAATCTTCCTTCTGAGTCTATCCTTGATATGTTCACCTTAACCGGTGATGGTTATTCTCTCTGTGGTCTTTTATCCAGGAACTAGTGGATGTAAATGTAGCGGTAAATTCGTGACCATTAAGCTATGGATAAACTTAACGTCAATAAAACCAGAGTCGCCATATTCACTTTTATTGTTTCCAAAGGAAAAGGGAAAAGTACGAACAAAACCCGAAGATAAAAAGTTTTCAAATCAAAACTAATAAAATGTCAGATATTACAAGTAAAGGGGTTTGTTACACAGAGGGAAGGTGTTAGCACCCAAAGTGTCCTAGGTACTCCTAGGGAGCCCTTTTTTATGTGTGTATGTGTTTTTGGTATAAAATGATGTTTGCAATAAATAGAGTGTGAGGATGAGATAAGAATTCATTAATTATATTTTGTGTTTGGCAAGACCTTTAGACTTATGCCTATGTACCAACATAAAATGAGGGATCAAAACCTCATAGTTCGTGGTATCAATTTCGAAGTGAGTGAATTGCTTTTAACAAAAAAATGAGTTTAAAAGAGGCACAAAAGGCCAAAAAGAGTTTGAATGAGTGCTAGTTCTTTTTTGTCTTTTGAAAATTTAAGTCAAGTATGGTTGAGTTCATTTAAAAGTTTAATTAAGAAAAAGAAGTTTAAAAGTTCAATGGCATAAGGCCAAAGTTTCTAATTTGCAATAAAGTCTAAGTTTAGAAATCACAAGCAAAGAAGATTTTGAAAGAGGGAGATATTTGAAATTTAAGAAATGGGAGGAGATGAAGAGACTAATCCTAAGCAAAAATTTAAAAGTTAAGAGTTGAAAAGATATGACCAATGGGATGCAATCCAATAGGCAAGAATGTTATATAGAACCCCACTTTTCCTTTGGACTTTAGAATCAAGCAGTATCAATATATAAATAGCAAGATGAAGAGCAAGGAATCAAATAAAGATAGCCACATCCAAGAAAGCAACTTCATAGTCTTCTTCATAATCTCCCATGCATCAGATGACATACTCCTTGAATGGCTCAGAAATAGGCACTAGACACAAGTTCAAAGCAACATTTGCATCAAGACCATGTAGCAGATGAACTCAAAAGGGATCTTAATACTTGCATTAGATGAAAGTTCAATTCACAATGGCTTGGCTTTAGAAAAGTTGGCATTGGCCAAGTCCTTTTGCATAGGGAGTGTTGCCTAATTCTAAGTCCAAGTCTCAGATCAAATCCAACAGTCCACACAAACAATTTTTTAAGAGTTTTTGTTATTATTATGTACATTAAGGTCCTAAGACCACAAGCACAAACAAAATACACAAACAAGTATATCCAATCACAATATAATCACAATATATTGCTCACGTGAGCAAAGTAAAAATGACATTAAAAGTAATAAGTTAAATGATATGTATAATGGCAAATGATAAAAGACTTGTATTTAAAATGCATGAAGTAAATGACTTGAAATGAAAAGTTAGTCAAATGTTAGTTGATTAGATGTTAGTATGATTTTTGCTTTTCAATTGTTTAAGTCATTCTTTGGAGAACACTCAACCCTCTATTCATAAGCATGGATCCTTGAACCAAGACATATTCCAAAGGAAGGAAAAAAGGCCAAGTTTCCATACAATACCATGAAAGGGGGGAGACTTACAATCTCACTTACTAGAATGCTATGCTTTTGGGTCAAAGTTTAGCGCTATCGTAATTGGACTTATGTAGAAGTCACAACTATCTACACGGGCAATAGAAATTTTAGTGTTAATGCATGTTAGAGATATGGTATAATGAACCAGACTCCTAAAACATATCACATTTAAAAGAAAATGGCAAAAAGGGTGGACCTAATCTCATCCATACTTGTATTGGTTTATCAACCAATTAGCCTTAGGATATAGAGATATCATAGGTCAATGGAATGGATGGGATAGAACTGGATTGAAGATGAAGAGGGAAGGGAAATGATATAAACCCAAATTGGTCATGGGAAGAATTTTATCAAATTAAAATCATTCATTCATTTTGGGAGATGAAATGTACATTTCATCAATCCCCTAAATTCAATTATTTTAATCCAACAAAGTCAAATCAACCTTGACCAAGGCCCAAACACAATAGTCAAACTTCACAAGTCAATAAAAATAGCTCAACACAATTTATTCACAATTAAACAATTAAAAATGCATTAAATTAAATTATGTTTGATCAAAAACCTAAAACCTCTTCAAAACACCAAATAAATGGCCAAGAGATTTATCATAGGTCAAACAAGGTCAAAGGACCTTGGAGAAAAAATTTCATTATTTTTGGAAAGTTAAAAGTATTTTTAAACAATTAAAAATATGCACAAAAACAATTAAATCATGAAAAATATTAATATTGGTCCAAAAAATAATTTTCATTCAAAAAATGAAAGAGAAAAATATTTGAATTTTTTTTGGTGAAAGTCCCATATTTTTTTATCAATATTAAAATTAATATGAATTAATGAAAATAAAACAATTAAAATGAAAAATCAGAAATTACTAAAATACGTGGACCATTTGATCTCCCTCATTAATTGAGGTGGCAGATCAGATGGTCCCTTGCGCGCGTTCCATGTGGTCTTGAGTCAACAACGCAACAGGCATGGTAATTACAATGGACGCGTGAGATTAAAACAATTCAAATGGATCATGTGGTTCAGAGACATGCCAACATATCGCCGGAGCCAGAGCTCCGGTCTTCTTCTCCGATGGACCTCACCGGACTGATCTACCTTCAACCATCACCAAAATGAAAAAGCAAGACATGAATTTAAAGAAAAAAATGCTCAGGAGCTCGAATCTGGCCTCAATTTTGTCTAACTCCAAGTATATAGAAAGATACAGGGAGTTGAATTTTGAGGATCACGATCTAAGTTGCTTCGATTTGACCTCTAAGAAACTCAATATTGTTTCCTATATTGATAGGACTTCATACAATCAAAAATCAACAAGAATAGTGGAGAAATAAGAGAGAATCGAAGAGTGGAAAAATATGGAAATTCACCTTCAATGTAGCTTTAGATTGGCACGATCTTGCTCTCAATTATGCTTGGCCTTGCTTCAGATGGTGGATGGAGTATAAGTGAATCAAGGAAAGGGATGGACTCTTGGAGTTTCAATCTTAAAACAGTGGGAGATTCAAACTCGATTTTCAAAGGAAATCTTCAAGCTTATCCTTTAATGGTAAGGGTTTAGAGTTGCTGAATCAAAGCTGGCGCATGAGTCCTTAATTCTGAGCATGAAGGGTTTCATTTATAGGCAATGTAATTGGTTTCACACCCTTCATTCAAAAATTCCAAAAATAGCAATTCACCCTTGCATGGATGCATGGGTGTGTGGTAGGCCCATGAGATGATGCCTTTAGGTCCAAAATTGAATGTAAGCAATGTTGAAATCATGTTGTCGAGCCATGCATTCGTGTATGAAAAGTGGAACTTGAAATCTTTCAAATGGTCCTTCAACTTTAAGTCAAGCGCAAGTCATTCATACTTTGTCCAAATGAGATGAATTTGGACTTTTTAGAAAGGTTAGATCAAGAGGAACAACTTTCATGTTTAATACGTTTTCATTTGAATCTTGGATCATGATGAATTTTGAGGTGGAAGTTTGTAAAATCAAACTTTCCAAAAAAAAATCTAAGTACCAAGCTGTCATACCCCAAAATTTGCCCGTTAATATTACAAGGCATTTTTCAAGGCACTCCAACTTATTTTTCAAGACATTGACCTTAAGGGAACAAATACCTAGCATACAGGTGGCCCAATCCAGAAAAGGACTTAAGTTTGCTGAATTTTGTAAGGATTCACATACTCTCGGAAAAGGTAGCTTCCTAGGTATTCCACTTTATTTGTGGGATACCCTTGTGGAGATTCATCCTAATTACCTAATTGATTATAATGTGGAGATTCATCCTAATTACCTAATTGATTATAAAATATTGCCTTTGAATATGTGATATTGGACCTCTCTTTGTTGCCTTACGGTATTACGGTATTACGGTCATGTCCCGCGAATGTGGGGATACACTTAGCAAAGACCCTTCGATTAAATCATCATGTCCCTATAAAATAAATCATAGTCCCTCGGATGTTGCCTTCGAACATATGATTTTGTCCCTCGATGACCCTTCGGTGTAGCCTACGGTTAAATGATGATCGTCCCTTCGAACGCTAAGGTATCCTTACAAATGTTGCCTTCAATGACCAATCGATGACCCTACGATGACCCTTTTACATCCAAAGGATAAAACTACTTACTTCTCAATAGTAAGGACAGTTTTACCCTCATAAGGAAAGGAAATGCCCATAAAGACCTTGGGTAGGTATAACTCCTAAATGCTTGCTCACAGCTTAAACTACTTTTCACACCTCACACTTTTCAAAACCTCTATTAGAAAATCACCACTTGGCATACATTCGTACTAGAATCATTGTCAAGTTATATTTTTCTAAACAGCTTTCAAAATTAAACGAGATAAATACTTTGTATACATTCGTACAAGAATCATTACAAAGTTAAACTCTCTTTTCAAAACATTTTCTAAACAGCTCTCACACACTTTTTCAGACAAGAAAAACATAAGTGATCAAGCAATTAAGAGCCCATGGATAACCATGGATACAAAGGGTGCTAACACCTTCCCTTTGTATAATGTACCTCCCGAACCCAAAATCTAATTAAGGTCTTTCCTGTTCTTTTCCACCTTTCCTTATTGGATAAAAGAAAAGTCGGTGGCGACTCTTGCTAACCGCGACATTTGCTTTCCAAAGCAAAAACACACAAAGTCCAGTTCACCGTATGACAGAACTGGCGACTCTGCTGGGGACAACAAAGAGAGGTTGCCTTAAAAAAACAAGATCACTTATTTAAATTGTCTGATTTACTTTTAAGGGATTGCTTGGGTATTCTACACTTGAGTGAAAGATCCTACACCCGGATCTTGTGTACCTTAGGTAAGTAGCAAGAGATCATCGCGACTATCCGGCGTATACTGGAATGGTTAAAATGATGGCTACGGTTAATGTGACACTTTGGATGTCCTGATGTTTCTCATGTTTACTTGAGGAAAAATTTGGCGTCTGCGTGGTGTCATTAAAGCATTAACCAGACCTTTAGAACCCTAATTGACTCATCCTAGCCATTAGAAAGTAGTGAGATAACTGACTTCGGTTCCGACTGGGGTTGGTTGAGACTCGATACTACACTCCTCGAGATTGGACTTTAGGGAAGCTTTGGTCAACCACTTGGTGTTGCACTGAAGTGGACTTAAAGGAAGGTCAATGATTGGAGATCCTTTTAGAACCCGGTTACTATTCTAGGACAGGCTGAACCAACCAAACTTCAGTGGGGAGGGTACTTACCTATGGAACTCATGCAAGCCTTAAAACATAGGAATGATTGTTGTGTGACTTGCTTGTGCTTGTTATTTACTTAACATCATAACATCATAACATCATAACATCCTAACATCATGACATCGTGGCATTGTACTAACCATTTCAAGGGCTTTAAACATTGAAAACATTTCATACATTGCATAGCATGACATAACATTGCATAACAGGTACTCTAAAGGGATCAATGTTCTCACGGTTTTCCTGCAAACAGAAAAATGGACCTCGAACAAACTGTCAAAGATCTCCAGGCTCAGAATGCTCAATTCCAGGAGATGATCTTGAACTTATCCAAGGGGCAGGAGGAACTGAAGGCTCTCTTGCTCGAGAAAAAGAAAGACAAGAAACCTGTGAGTTACATCAACCCGGGAAGAAGGCTCAAAGGACAGGCTGCAGGAGTCAAGATTAGGATTCCGAAGGATCAAGAAGAGGAGACATAGAATGATTCAGAAGAGGAGAATGTTGATCTCTTCAACCCTGAAGACGACGATGAAGATTATGAGAATGAACAGTACTCTCCAAAAGATGATAAGTATAAGTTGCTGGAAGAACGCATGCTAGCTATGGAGGGTCAGAAGGTGCCCGGTCTGGATTTCGAAAGCTTGGGTCTGGTCTCTGATGTGGTCATTCCTCGCAAATTCAAGGTCCCCACTTTCACTCAGTATGATGGGGCATCTTGCCCTCAGATGCATCTGAGAGCTTATGTGAGAAAGATTCAGCCGTATACCACTGATAGGAAGCTATGGATCCATTTCTTCCAAGAGAGTCTGTCTGGCACACAGTTAGAGTGGTACTACCAGCTCGAGAGCTCTAACATCCGCACCTGGACTGATTTAGCGACAGCTTTCTACAAGCACTACCAGTATAATTCTGAACTAGCACCTACTCGGCTACAGTTGCAGAGTATGACTATGGGATCTAAAGAAGGCTTCAAAGAATATGCTCAAAAATGGAGAGACTTGGCTGGCAGAGTCAAACCCCCCATGACTGATCGAGAATTAGTGGACATGTTCATGAGCACACTGACTGGCCCATTCTACAGCCATCTATTGAGAAGTTCCTCATCGGGTTTCACTGAACATATATTGACAGGTGAACATGTTGAAAGCGACATTCGAAGTGGAAAGATACAGGCGGCTACCTCTGATCCTCCGGAGACTCCTAATGTCATCATTGCTCCTCTGCCAAATCATGACAAGACTGTCAATGCTGTGGAAGATACTGATAATGATTATGACTTGGATAGCTGGAGTTTCCCAACAACTGGTGATAGACTCGGCAATTGGAAAGCTGAAGACACTATCCCGATTTCCTTTAGTCATGAGTAATTGTTATTGCTATTTTAGTGTTTCAAAGCATTGTGTCTATACCCGGGGCACAATAGCTAAGTTTTCAAGGGTTCTGTCATTTTCATAAGCATATTCACATTCAATAAATCAATGGACCTTTTTGCATTCAAATATTGCGCTCTTTATCTTTCCTGTCATCTTTCAAACAAGCTATGCTTTCTTACACACACTCACGTAACAATTTGCCGATCCATATCCACTCTGGATCCTGTTGGTAATAATTCTACTACTGTTCATTATGACTTTGAAAATCCGATCTACCAAGCCGAGGATGGAAGTGAGGAAGATTGGGAAGTGCCTGGAGAGCTTGCCAGACTACTGCAAGAAGAAAAGACTATTCAGCCGCATGAGGCATCGATCGAAATCGTAAATCTGGACCACATCGCCCGATTTAGCTCCCATTTGACCGCTACTTGCAAATCCATCTTCAAATTACTGAGACAAAATCAAGAAGTATCTCCAAGAACCTTCAATTTTGATGCCACCAGTTGAAGGAAGACCTCTAATCATGTATTTGATCGTGTTAGAAAATTCAATAGGGTGTGTGTTGGGGCAACATGACGAATCTGGTCGAAAAGAGCATGCAATATACCACCTTAGCAAAAAGGTACCGACTGTGAAACAAGATACTCACAGCTCGAGAAAGCTTGCTGTGCTTTGGCCTGGGCTGCTCGCCGACTAAGACAGTATATGTTGAATCATACCGCTTTATTTTTAAGATGGATTCTATCAAATATCTATTTGAGAAACCTGCTTTCTCCTGAAAGAGCTATCACTGATAATGGTGCTAATTTGAACAACAAGATGATTACTGAACTCTGCACGCAGTTCAAAATAAACACCATAATTCCGAAGTGGCGATTTGGTAATAAAGCGTATCATTCTACCACAAGGTGATTTTAGAGGCAAATGGACTCCCACATACGAAGGGCCATTTGTAGTTAAGAAGGTATTCTCTGGTGGAGCCATGATGCTTCTACAGTAGATGACGAAGAGTCCCCGCATCCCGTGAACACGGACATAGTTAAAAAATACTACGCATGTACACCCGGCAAGTTGAAAACCTGAAAAGGCGGCTTGGGCAGAAAAGGGTATCCTGGTGGACTGAAAACCTGAGAAGGCGGTCCAGGCAAAAATTAGGGGTTAAAGCGTATGACTATGTCCCGTTCTCGGTCTGCTTCACCCAAGACAAAGGGACTAAACAAGCCAATCGCTTCTATCCGACAGCAGGAGATGAGAGGCTTGAAGACATAATGACAGTAGTGGAATTAAAATCAATGGGACTTTTTCTGCATAGCTTTCTCTTTGTTTTCTGGACAATTTCGTCTTACTAGGATTTCTGTCTCCTTGTACTCAAATTGCCTATTTATAGGCCCTCTTTCAAAATCAATACAATTTTATTTCCAAAAAAAAATGCTTTTGTTTTACTTTCTCTGTTATGTTTGCGTAGACGTCCATTGATTTAGTTTGAATTAATATATGCATTTGAATATGATCAATGTTTATCAAAATACATGCATAAAATAGCAATAGCAATTACAAAAGACTTCAGGATCGAGGAGAAGGTCTAACCATGCGTTCCAATGAATCCGGTTGCTAATTCTATTCCTCAACAAAAACCAGCTGCTGGAGTTGGCATCACCAGACAGACTGGTCATCTCTTCCATCCCCAGCCAGGCTCTGTTGAGTGTTTCCACCATCAGACAGAAATCAAGTATCCCCAGCTAAGAAAGGGTCATCAATACAAATATCTCCAACCAGAATATGGGGATTTATTTTTCCCCGGCAAAAGTTTCAGACACATAATCCATTCCTGCATCATTTCGCATCATATACATGCGTGCAATGTTCGCATTTATTTTCAGACGCATAATTCATTCATTACATCATTTCACATCATACGCATGCATACAATGTTCGCATTTATTTTCGAAAGCATTAAACATCTCATGCATCATGACATGGCATGAAGCTAACTTTATTTTTCAGGTTAATTATCCTCCTGATACAGTCAAGACAAAGGTCCATTCAGACGGACATCTTTATCAATTACATTCAGGATTCAACTACATCTTTCAGATATACTCCATGTCAACATTCATTCTGACATCCTCCTAACGATGGCATCTATAAGCCCATCCCAGACATTTATTGCAAATACAACATATACAAATATCATCGGATATAGCCTAGCGTACGGCTCATTCTGATTCAGCCTAACGTATGGTTTCTTCAACTATTCAGATACAGCCTAACGGACGGCTCGTTCTGCTGTTCAGAGACGGTCTAGCGTACGACCCATTTGGACGTTCATCCCCTCAGATACTACCTAGCGTACGGTACATTCTGAAGTGTAGTCTGGCATATGACTACCCCCTTCATCATCAGATACAGCCTAACGGACGGCTCGTTCTGCTGCTCAGAGACGGTCTAGCGTACGACCCATTTGGACGTTCATCCCCTCATATGCTACCTAGCGTACGGTACATTTTGAAGCGTGGTCTAGCGTACGACTCCCCTTTCATCCTCAGATACAGCCTAATGGACGGCTCATCTTGCAACTCAGATACGATCTAGCGTACGATCCATTCTGATCTTTCCTCCCCAGCGAAATCGCCCGCCTAATGGACAACTCATTCTGCTATTCAGATGCGATCTAGCGTATGATCCATTCTGATCCCTTATCCCCAGCGGTGTATGACTCATTCGGATCCTTATCTCATCAGGTCTAGCGTACGACCCGGTGTGGCACCCATGTCTTCAAATTGGTCTGACGTACGACGCAATCTGAAGCTCTCATCATCAGACTTCCTGGATGGCATCTTTAAGCCCATCTCCATCAAGACTAACTTTTGATTAACAAGTGCAAATTTTTGGGGCATTTTAGTGTTCAATAATCTTTCACCTCCAGACCACGAATGGCATACATACCATTCTAACTCTATCGGTTCAAGAATATTGAACAGGGGCAACTGTCATACCCCAAAATTTGCCCGTTAATATTACAAGGCATTTTTCAAGGCACTCCAACTTATTTTTCAAGACATTGACCTTAAGGGAATAAATACCCAGCATACAGGTGGCCCAATCCAGAAAAGGACTTAAATTGGCATGCTCGCTAGGCGAGCAAATCATTCGCCTAGCGAACCCTTCGCTAAATCACTCGTCTAGCGAAGCTTGCGAATACCAGAATTTTTGGGCTTCATTCTGAGCCCATTAGGTCACAAAAACTATTATAAATACCAAGGACCTCATTCAGAAAAGGGGATCAGAAAACGAAGGGAGGAGATAGAAAGAAGGCACAGCGAACCCTGGAGGCTAACCTAGAGAATTCAGAGCAACCCTAAAGGAAACCCTGAAGGAAACTCATCTGCATCAAGGTTACCTCCGCCCAACTCAATCCGACCTGCCAATTCAAGGTTGCAATTCAGTTGCAAACAGGTTTTCCTTACTATTACCGCTTTATGTTCTAAATTTGCATATGGCATTATGATTGAATTTATGAAAATATCTTAAGCTTTGCATGTGAATTTAAGTATGTATGAATATCTTGGATGTTTAACCATGTAATCTCTGTAATGGATGCCATAGGGTGTGAAGCTTGCTGAAATTGTACTGTTATCAAAACCAGAATCCGCAGTCGCTCGCTAGCACATCGCTAAGCGAGCATGTAGCGAATATTCGCTAAGCCTTCGCTAGGCGAGGCAGGAGCGAACGTGACAGTCGCTGACTTTTCTGTTCTGATTTTTGCTCATCTGACATGTTTTATCATAGCCATGCATTGTTTACCTGACCCTATTACTGTTGTGATTTCTTTTGTGGTGTAATTCTCGATTGCACCCTGATTTGGTATTCTGACCTGTTTGCTGAATTTTGTAAGGATTCACATACTCTCGGAAAAGGTAGCTTGCTAGGTATTCCACTTTATTCGTGGGATACCCTTGTGGAGATTCATCCTAATTACCTAATTGATTATAATGTGAAGATTCATCCTAATTACCTACTTGATTATAAAATATTGCCTTTGAATATGTGATCTTGGACCTCTCTTTGTTGCCTTACGGTATTACGGTATTACGGTCATGTCCCGCGAATGTGGGGATATACTTAGCAAAGACCCTTCGATTAAATCATCATGTCCCTATAAAATAAATCATAGTCCCTCGGATGTTTCCTTCGAACATATGATTTTGTCCCTCGATGACTCTTCGGTGTAGCCTACGGTTAAATGATGATCGTCCCTTCGAACGCTAAGGTATCCTTACAAATGTTGCCTTCAATGACCAATCGATGACCCTACGATGACCCTTTTACATCCAAAGGATAAAACTACTTACTTCTCAATAGTAAGGACATTTTTACCCTCATAAGGATAGGAAATGCCCATAAAGACCTTGGGTAGGTATAACTCCTAAATGCTTGCTCACAGCTTAAACTACTTTTCACACCTCACACTTTTCAAAACCTCTATTAGAAAATCACCACTTGGCATACATTCGTACTAGAATCATTGTCAAGTTATATTTTTCTAAACAACTTTCAAAATTAAACGAGATAAATACTTTGTATACATTCGTACAAGAATCATTACAAAGTTAAACTCTCTTTTCAAAACATTTTCTAAACAGCTCTCACACACTTTTTCAGACAAGAAAAACATAAGTGATCAAGCAATTAAGAGCCCATGGATAACCATGGATACAAAGGGTGCTAACACCTTCTCTTTGTATAATGTACCTCCCGAACCCAAAATCTAATTAAGGTCTTTCCTGTTCTTTTCCACCTTTCCTTATTGGATAAAAGAAAAGTCGGTGACGACTCTTGCTAACCGCGACATTTGCTTTCCAAAGCAAAAACACACAAAGTCCAGTTCACCGTATGTATGACACAAGCCATATGTTCACTTCTTCCACCTTGAATAACTTTTTCTATGGACTTCAAGTGAGAAACGTTACTTCATCAAAGTAGTATCTATTTCAAATGCCTTCAATTTCGTCACAAGTTTGACCATATTTGGATTTAGAGTGAAGGAGTTATGCATTTTAGAAGTTGAGGAAAATCACTTGTTCAATGGTATTGGCCCAAAAAGACCTATAATGTTTCCTCTTATCACATGTACTTGCAAGTTGGATTTTCTCTTCCTCCAGACATCAAAGTTGAAGTAGACATCTTGAATTTGATCATGCAACTTTAATCGCTTTAATCTCATAAAAAAATGAGTAAGTCATGGTCTTGGGAAGTTGTCCTCCAAATTAGGGTTTAGACAAAATGACCTATAATCTTTCACCATAGAAAATGACTTTACAAGCAAAACTAGCTATTGACCTCAAGATGAAAGTTGTTTGGAATGTCATTTAGAGTAACGTTTCTCTTGGAATCATTTTCATATGATAAACATTGTAGGAGATATGGTATAGGGAACCCCGGTTTTGATTAGTTGACTTCCTCTGGTCAACCACCATGAACCAACTTGCTAGCTTGACATTCTCTTGACTTTTGGGACTCATGGATGATGATATATGCATAATATGATGAAATGTGAAGTATCCCCTGAAATATTTGATCAATTGGTGAAGAAACTTGTTGAAGAAGTCACACAAGATACCTTAGATGAATAGGGTTTCCAAGGCAAACCAACTCCAAACTCTTGATGATTTCTTGATCAAAATAACATATGAAGATCATGGGGATCCATATATGATACTTAGAGCCATAGTAAGCCATTTCTTGATTGAGATCCTTACATTGAGGGTCTCAGACCCTAGATATAAGCTTGATAGAGCAAAGGTGAGCATACACACTACCTACAAAAGCAGTCAAACTATACAATGACATATTTTTAGTATTTTGGCTAGTAAATAAAAAAAAATGAAGTATGATACAATCAAATGTTCTTGGTTTTCTCTCCCAATACAAACCCAATGAATGAGGGGTACGGAGGATGCCAAGGTGTGATCCCAATGTCAATGCATATGATGAGAATAACATGAGGGATCTTAGGGCCAAAATTGGGGTCTTATAGTAAACCCTATTTCTCTGCAAGTTTTTCCTTGATATGTTTATCCTAACTGGTAACAGATATTCTTTCCTTCGGTCTTCTACCTAGTAACTGGTAGATATAAATCCTATATTTTATGGTCGATCACCTTTGTTAAGTTGTCCAGTAACTGGTAGTTGGTGATTTTCCCCAGAAGTTTATGTGTGATATGTTTACCTTAACCGGTAATGGATATTCTTCCTTCTGAGTCTATCCTTGATATGTTCACCTTAACCGGTGACGAATATTCTCTATTTGGTTTTCTACCCAGTATCTGGTAGTTGTAATTCCTATTCTTTCTTTATGAGTTTATCCTTGACATGTTTACCTTAAATCGGTAGCAAATAGTCTTCCTTTGGTCTTCTTCCTAGTGACAAGTAGTTGTAAATCCTATTTCTCCTTTTTTCCCAACAGGTTATTCTTACCTAATAAACCGGTAATGGATATTCCTCATTTTCCTCAGTGAGTCATCCTTGATATGTTTACTTTAACCGGTAATGGATGTCTGTCTGCCCGAGTGTATTATCTTCCTACCCAATAATAGGTGGTATATGATATATATCTTTTACTCATGTGTGGAAGTTTTTCTTCCTCAATTGAGTCTGGATTCATATTTGTTTGTGAAATCAAATTTCCTTTTGTTTGTTTGGGTATTTTAGCTTTGTTCTAATTTACGCCTTTCCCCGGTGGTTGTTTCTTGTTGTGTTGGTTTTTCTCCAATACATGCATATTTTTTCCCCAGTCCGAGTCTTTCCACTGATTTATTTTCATGGAAATCCCCTCGTGTCTCCAGTAGTTTTTAAGTCGTAGCCTAGCCTATGCATAACTATTTATCCCCAAAGTCTATGTCCGCTCAGTGAGTTTCCTAATGGAATTCATTATGCTCCTATGGACTTTCAGTTTCTCGAGATTCTTTTCCTTTGTGGCATATATCCTCCCACAATGATTATTTTTGCATTCATATCATATGCCTCATGAGGTCTCTTAGGGACAAAAATTTGTTTCTTGATGTTGTTATTTAAGTTCATTCTACCGCATTGATATGAAGATTTTAACCTTCACATCCCGGATAGAATGACCTTAAATAAGGGCAGCTGTAAGACCCTAATTTTGATCCTAAGATCCCTCATGCCATCTCATAGCATTGCATTGGAATTGGGATCACATATTGGTATCTTCCTCACCCATCATTCATTGGGTTTGCATTGGGAGAGATCACCAAGCATTCGTGATTGTATCATACATTATTTTCTTTATATTACTAACCTAAATTCCAAAAATATGTCTAGTGCAACTTTGTTTCTTTTGTAGGTAGTGTGTGTATCCACCTATGCCTCATTAAGCTCACAACTAGGGTTTGAGACCCTCAATGCAAGTGATCAAGTTAGAAAAGGTAAAAATTGGTTCAAATCATCATATATGGATCCCCATGTTCTTTATTTGTCATTTTGATCAAGAATTCATCAATATTTTGAAGCTTCTATGTCAAGGAAGCCCTAATTCATCTAGGTATCTTGTGTGCCTTCCTCAACAAGTTTCTTCAACATTTGGTGAAATATATCATGGTATACCTAATTTAACTTCATCACAAGCATATATGATCCTCCATTAACCCCAAAGACCAACATAACTTCAAGTTTTCAAGTTGGTTCAAGGAGGTTGACCAGAAAAGTCAACTAGTCAAATCTAGGGTTCCCTAGACCCTATCTCCTATAACTTTTGTCATACGGAAATGATTCTTAGAGAAAATTTATTCTTTATGACATTCCAAACAACTTTCATGTTGGCATCAAGAGCTAATTTTTCTTGGAAATTCATTTTGATGGTGAAAGATTATAGGTCATTTTGTTTGTGCCCTAGATGGAAGGTCAACTTCTAAGAACCATAACTTGCTCAATTGTTATGATATGAAGATAATCCAAGTTGCATGATAAATTTAAATATGTCTTATTCAAGCTTTCTTCTTTGATAAAGGTCAAATTTCACTTGCAAGGGCATGTTCCATAGGAAACGTTATAGGTCTATTTTGGTCCTCATCATTGAACAAGCATTTTTCCTCAACTTCTAAAATCCATAACTCCATCATGCAAGATCCAAATGGTGTCAAATTTGTGACCAAATTTAGGATGATTTAAAGACTTACAACTTTTAAGAAGGAACCAAATTCATTTGAAGCTCATAACAAAAGTGATTCAAGATGGAAAAAGGGTCATTTGACTTTTAACTTAGAAAACTTTCAAGTATGTTTGATTCCTCCAACTTCAAGGTCAGAATTCATCATGATCCAAGGTTCCACTGGAAAAAGTCCCAATATCAAAGTTGTTCCTTATTATGGTATCTTTCCAATAAGTCTAAGATCATTCCATTTGGATCAAAATTGAGGGACTTGCGCATGGTTTCTTTGCATGGCCCAATTTGGCAACTTTTGAACTCAAATGTTACACACTTTTGCATGACTTCATGTCGTGATCTCAGCATCATTTGTGCACGAATTTGGACTGATTACAATTATCATTTGGGCCTAAACACATGCCCATGTGCCCTTGCACATGAATTACTATTTTTGGATTCAAATTTGAAAGGTGTAGAAGCTATATTGCATTGCATATAAACTGAACTCCATAGCCTCCGAATTGAGAAGTACCCTTGCCCAAGTTGTGCTAAGAAATCTCAGAACCCCATTGCATAGAATACCTTGAGGATTTCATTGAAATTGAGCTTCTAGTTCAACTTCAGTTTCTGAACTAGAACTCCAAGGATTCACATCCATTTTGATTCTAATCATCTCCTGCAAGCAAGAGGAGGCAAAGCCAAGTGGAATTACATCAAGATCGAGTCTCATCACTGCAACCCGAAGGTGATTTTTCACAAACTTCTTTTCATCGATTGTCACACATTTCTTAAGATTTTTGCTTGATTTGTGGTTGGCTGAAGTCCTACCAATGTAGGCATTGATACTGAGTTGCTTTAAGGTTGAATCGAAGCAACTCAATTTTGGAACCTTAAATTTCAACTCCATATTTCTCATTATAGAGTGAGAGTTGAAAGATTTAGAGGTCATATTTGGAATCCTCATGATTTTCTATTCAATTTGATGTACGATCCATAAGTTTTGGTACCATTTTTGTTGGATCAGTTCGGTGAGTGTGGCCGAAGAAGATGACCGGAGCTAGGGCTTCGTTGGTGTGCTGGTGCAGTCCAGACCATCTGATCCATGGTCCACGTTCTAATTTCATCCCTCCATTCTGATTACCAATGCTACATACGTGTTGACTGTGGACTATGGTGGATAGTACACGTTGGCCATCATATCTTCCACCTCAATTAATGAGGGAGATTTGATGGCCCTTGTTTTTTCTGATTAATTCTATTTTCAATTTAATATTTTAAATAGCATTTTCTGATTTAGTTCACTATAATTTCAATTTTAATCCAAAAATTATGGGACTTTCACCAAAATTTCAAAAATAATTTCCTCTTCCATTTTATGAATTAAAATTAATTTTTAGATTGAGTTTGATATTTTTAGTGAATTTTGTGACTTTTGACTTGTTTTTAATTGATTTTAAATTCTTCTGACTTTAAAAAATGCCAAAAAAATTAGTCAATGATCATTTGACCTTGTTTGACCTATGATAAATCCCTTGGCCATTTATTTGGTGATTTGAAGGGATTGAGGTTTTTGACCTTAAATAGAGGTGATTGTAAGACCTCAATTTTGACCACTAAGATCCCTCATGCCATCTATAGCTTTGCATTGGGATTGGGATCACATCTTGGTATCCTCCTCACCTACCATTCATTGAGTTTGAATTGGGAGAGATCACCAAGCATATTTAATTGTATCATACTTCATTTTATTTGTTTACTAACCAAAAATCCAAAGAAATGTCTAATGTAGCTTTGTTTCTTTTGTAGGTAGTGTGTGTATCCATCTGTGCCTCATCAAGCTCACAACTAGGGTTTGAGACCCTCAACGCAAGGGATCAAGTTAGAAAAGGTTCACATTGGTCCTAAGCATCATATATGGATCCCTATTTTCTGTATTTGTCATTTTGATCAAGAACTCATCAAGAGTTTGAAGCTTGTTTGTCAAGGAAGCCCTAATTCATCTGGGTATCTTGTGTGCCTTCATCAGCATGTTTCTTTAACACTTGGTCAAAGATATCATGGGATACTTAATTTTTCATCATCATCATCATCATATATGATTATCCATGAGCCCTAAAGATAAAAGGAACTTCAAGTTTGCAAGTTTGTTCAAGAAGGTTAACCAGAAAAGTCAACTAATCAAATCTAGGGCTCCCTAGACCCTATCTCCTACATGTTTTGTCATATAAAAATTATTCCAATTGAAAAGTTACTATTTGTGACATTACAAACAAATTTTATGTTGGTATCAAGATATAATTTAGCTTAGAAAGTCATTTTTTATGGTGAAAGGTTATAGGTCATTTTGTCTATGCCCTAGATAGAAGGTCAACTACCAAGAACCATAACTTGCTCATTTTTTATGATATGAAGATGGTTCAAGTTTCATGATCAATTTCAAGATGTTTTCTTAAACTTTTATTATTTGTGAAATTTCAAATTATAATTGCAAGGGCATGTGCCATGAGGAAATATTATAGGTCCATTTTGTTCCTCATCATTGAACAAGCAATTTCCCTCAACTTCTAAAATCCATAACTCCATCATGCAAGCTTCAAATGGTGTCAAATTGGTGACCAAATTGAATATAATTTAAAGGGCTACAACTTTTAAGAAGTAACCAAAGTCATTTAAATCTCATATCAAACGTTATTCAAGGTGGAAAAAGGGGTCATTTGACTTTTAACTTCGAAATTTTTTAAGTATGTTTGATTCCTCTAACTTGAAGATCACTTCATTTGGGCAAAGATTGAGGGGCTTGCGCATGGTTTCTTCTCATGGCTTAATTTAGCAACTTTTGAATCCAATTGTCACACAACTTTGCATGGCCTCATGTTAGGATCTCAACATCATTTGTGCATGAATTGGGTTGGACTGCAATGTGTAAGACCCTAATTTTGACCCTAAGATCCCTCATGGCATCATACCATTGCTCATTGCATTGCCTCAAGGATCATAGCATGTTTGGCTCCTTAACCCTTGGGTTGGGACTTGTGTGAGTTGGTTTGAGACCACCAAGCATTCTTGTATTGTATATTATTTCTTTTCTTATTTTGTTTACTAACCAAAAGCACAAAAATATGTCACTAACTCTTTTTATTTTGAAGCTCAAGTGATCACATGTGCCCTTGCTCCTAGGAGGCTCCTATGCTCAATGAAATGGCTAGATAAAGATGAAAGCAAGCATGAAAATGGTTCCAAAAGTTCCCAATCATCATATATGTCTCCCAAGTATCTCAATTTTCCAATTTGATCAAGATAAACCAAAGGGCTTGAGGATTGTTTCCCAAGGAAACCTTAATTCAACTGTGCATTGAATGTGCCTTGCTCATGAAGCAACCTCAACCTATGATCAAATTTAATCAAGGGAAGTTCTTTAATTATTTATTTTATGCATATATGAGCCTTTGTGAGTATCCTCAATCATTCATTCATCAATATTTGATGTTTGACCTTGAAAAGTTGACCAGTCAAGTCATCTGACTAATTTGAGATCCATTGAGACCTAACTTTTGATGTGTTTGTCAAATGAGGATGACCCCAAGAGAAAAAGTGTTCTTAAGTACCATATGAACAACTTTTAGTTTCATAACAAACTCATTTGAAACTTGGAATTCATCATTCATTTCAAAACATTATAGGTCATTTTGACTGAAACCCTAATTTTGGGTCAACTTCCCAAGGACGTAACTTCTTCATTTTTTTAATTATTTTGAGGTGAGACCAAGTGCATTGGAAAACTTAAGATTTCTACTTCAAATGTTATGTTGGATAAATTTTCATAATCCTGAAAGAAACACATGTGATAATACAAAACATTAGAGGTCACTTTAGACCAAAACCATTGAATGTGGAAAATGTCCAACTTCAAGTGCCCATAACTTTCTCATAAAAAATCCAAATGATGCAAAACGTGAGTCTAAATTGATCATCTTGAAAATATCTATAACTCTTATGTTGGAGACTTTTCCATTTGAGGATTGCATCATTGAAACAGAAGGGCTTGAAGTTGGTCACTTTTGGGAAAAAATTTCAAAGGGAACTTATACATGTTTTGTACCTCAAACTTCAAAGCCAGTTTTCACAAATTTTCAAACTCCAAATGGATATTTTCCCAACATAGCTTTTATTCCTTATGTCAAGGCCTTTCCAACCATTACTCACATGCATATGTTTGGATTTTCTATGTGTGACTTTCGAAGAGATGAATATTTGTGACCAATTATGAAATTCACATTGAATCTTCATGCACAAGCAAACACAAGGAAAAATTGCACGTCCAATTCAACTCATTGTGATATCAGCTTGCAAATCCATCAGCTTTTGGGCCTCACAGGCGCCTATACAGACCCATGCATGGAGGACCCAAAGCTTCATGCACACGAGTTCTTCACCTCATTGCTTGCAGCTCAACTATAAATACAATGCTTCCCTCATTCAAATCAAAACCTGAAGGCAACCTGAAACTCTGCAGAAGTGAAAACCCAACCATACCAAAGGAATTCTGATTTTTATTTTCTCAATTCAAGCTTGAATTTCAACAAAATCAGTTGATCTTCAAGACTTATTCCTTAGCATTGCATTCATATCACATCTCAAGATCAAATTGGAAGCAAAAGTTGGAAGGAATCATGCTGATCAAAGTTGTTCTTCAAAGGTATATGATCCAACTATTTTGATCTGAATCTCATCATACAATGTGAATTGCTTGTGTTCAAATGGTTTTCTGAAGTCCTCGTGCAAGAGGCAAGCCAGTGGTGGCTTTGGTTTCATGTTTTAGAGCACTTCAGTTTGCACGCCTTGAATTTCCAACTCAGATTTCTCACTTGATAGAGATCTTGAGGACAATCCAAGGTTACAGGGGTGATGTACATCACCCTAGCTTCATTTTGGTACCACGTTTGTGTATTTTCATTGAGGTTCAAAAACCTGCAACTAGTGGCCGGAGTTGGTTGGTCCACCGGAGAAGATGGTGGTTTCCACCACCATCCCCATGGTGGGAGCGTGCTTCTGGACCGCTTGATGTGTCCACGTCAATTAATGAACTCAATCAAGCGCTCCCTGATTTTTCTCTTTTTCTATTTTTCTGTTTTATTTTCATTAATTCCTTTTATTTTCAAAAATGCATAACTATTTTATTTGGAATCACAAAAATATGAGACCAACACTAAAATTTTTCTTGAAAAATCTAGTTTCATAATTGTAAGATCCTAATTTTGACCCTAAGATCCCTCATGGCATCATATCATTGCACATTGCATTGCCTCAAGGATCATAGCATCTTGGCTCCTTACCCTTGGGTTGGGACTTGTTTGATTTGGTACGTAGGCATAAGACCGAAGGTCTTGTCAAACATAAAAATGTAAATAATGAATTCTTTTCTCATCTTTTTCAACTAAAACACTAGCACACAAAAAGGGCTCCCTATGAGTAGCTAGGACACTTTGGGTGCTAATACTGTCCCTCTATGTAACCAACCCCCTTACCATGTAATCTCTGACATTTTATTAGTTTTTATTTGAAAACTTCTTATCTTTGGGTTTTGTTCGTACTTTTCCCTTTTCCTTTGGAAACAATAAAAGCGCGGTGGCGACTCTGGTTTTATTGACATTGAGTTAACCAATAACTCATTGGTCATGAATTTACCGCTAGATGCTCTTCCTAGGAATAAGCTTCTATCATAATTGAACATCAATAAGGTGTTACAAGTGTTTCTTTTCAAACTCCTCAATAGGGGTACCACTCTGAAGTATCACAGATTGTTAATAAAATTCGTCAAATGTTTTTTTTTCTGGTAACGAGCCTCATCATAAAGATCCTCTTCCTTATACAAGTAAACAATGTTTCCCATCAGAAAGTGACTCTCAGTCGAGTACTTAAGGAATAACTCAACATTTCTTCCCTCCACTCCGTCTCCAAAGGTGCAAACCCTATCATGTGCTTTGGGACTGATTGGGTGACCCAAAAGAACTGATCTTTGTAACACCTCAAAATTTACCCTCCTCTCTTGGGACTAGCTTAGTATATTGCATATCATTTTGTAGGTCATTAGGCATTGCATATTGCATATCATGTGGTTACATTGTGCGAATCATCCTCCTAAAAGTCTTGGTCAGAAGATAAGAGGTGGAGATGCAAGCCTAGGGTTTTTATTGACTGATCATTGGCCATCTGAGGATTGGGCTATGAATTAGGGTTTCATGGTTCTCAGAGGGATTGATCTACATCTTGTTTGCAATGATACATCATCATCGTCATGGTCTTGATATCATCTAATGGTTTGTCATCATCAGGAGTTTGATCAGGATTCCTTGAGATTAGGGTTTTGACCACTGGTCAACTCTAATCGGTTGCATTGGGCCAATTAGGGCATAGCAAGGAGATGGGGTCTATGATGGATGTGGGGATCATTGCATGATTGTATTGAGCTTATGGAGGCTAGGGTTTCACCATTGAGCCATTTCATCAGAGGATTGGAGCTCAATTGGATCAGTGCATTGCCAAATTCATCTATCAGTTGAAAAGTCAACTGTGGTCAACTGTGCTTGATTTAATGGATTTGGAGGTGGAATTGAGTTGGATATACTTCATTCATGTTGAGACAAGTGTTATTTGACATTTCAAAGCTCAAGAATGAAGAAAATCAAGTCAGGCGAGAAATTGCCAAAAATAGAAAGTGACTTATAATGGAAGTTTCCAAAAATGGAAAGTTTTTGACCTCAAAATTACATGTCCAAGGAAGCTTCAAATGAAAATTTGTTCAACATGAAAGTTGTAGATCTTGGTCTCACCTTTCCAAAAAGTCCAAGAACTTGAAATTCCCATGTATGGTTGACAAGTTATGGTCCATTCAATTTTAAAAATGACCCATAATCAGAGGGGCATAACTTCCACATGGAGTGTCCAAATTGAGTGATCTTTTTATGTGCAAACTCCATTTGACATGTACTTTCATGGTGCATAATTGGAATTCATCAAAAATGGTCAATGCAAAAAGTCAATTTTCAAGTGTACAGTTAAAAATCCAGGGGCAAAATGGTCCAACTTGAGAAATAATGAGAATTTTGGAATGGGGATTTTTGCAACACCTCACATTTTCCAATTAGAGATGGTTTGAATGGTCATAAACATCCAAGGTGCAATATTTGACCAAGTCACTTTTGAACTTCACTTGAAAAATGCATTTCATGGTATGGCATAGTGAAAATCAAAATTACACAACCAATGACCATGGGACAAGTTGCAACACATCATAACTGATATTTTGAGAATGTGTGAGCTGTCAAATGAGCTGTCATTGGCCTATTGTGAAATGGCATTTTTGCCCTTGCTTAGTAAAATCACATTTTGCTAATCACATGTCATTTGGTTAATTGGATGATTAGAGCTGGTTTAATTGGAAGTATAAACTCTTAATCATAACTAACTCTTGATCAGAATCACAAATCACAAGAAACTCTAACAACTTTCCCTCCAATTCTCCAAATTCATCAAGAACATTCAAGAACCAAATTCAACCAAACTCCTTCAATTCTTCATCAATTCGAGTGATTTTTCTTGCTGCCTCTTCCATGGATCATGATCTTGAACTGTTTTGACTAATCCATGCCATAATCATCACGAATCTCAACTGTTCATCCTTGGCTCATCAATGGCAATTTGCAATTTCTTCTACTAGAAGCAACTTCGAGCTAACCTGAGCACTCCAGTCAACTTCCCTATCATCATGCTGCATCTGTTTTGAAGAAATACGCGCCAAAGCTCAAAGATCCAACACTGTCTTCAATTTAAGGTGTGATTTCGAATCTCATCATTTTGTGAATCGTGATATGCGTTATGTAGTGCCTTTCATGTAGATGATCATGATGTAGGTAGTTTTTGATTTAGTGAACTATAGGTCGAGATATCTTGATTTTAAGATTTGAATGCAAAACCTAAATCGCTCGATCCGTGAGATACAGTTAGAATTAGGTGAAATTGGTTACATATTTGGAATCCTCATGCTCAGACCTTTCCAATGGATATCCGTTTGTTAATTTTGGTGAAGTTTTGATGTTCATGTGTTCTTGAGTGTTCTGGAAAAGTTGATGAAGAACGATGATGAATTCTGGAAATGTACCGTGTTAGATCTTCATGTTTGCCTGGCTGTTTGAATATGCTGTTTACCGCCTTCATTAACCAATCATAACATTCCATTTCCGCGCTCAAAGTGACGTCGTTTTGGCGTGTTTCAGCTTATTTTTCAAAAATGCCATTGCACGTTTTAATTAAATAATTATTCTATTTCTTTTCCATTTGATTTTTCATTTAATTGCTTGATCTTTAAAAAATCATAGAGGATTCATTTTTGATCCAATTTTTGTGAAATTTTTTGCATAATGCTCATGAGGATGTGTAGAATTTTATGGTGATTTTTGTGAAATTTTTTGCACGTGTGGAAATTTAATTGGCCTATTGACTTTGTTCATGTGTCATATTTTGTATGTTTTGCCAAAACTTTCATGAAATGCTCATACATTTAAGGAAATGATTGAAATTTTTTGTGCTCATTCTGGACATGTTGATGGTGATTTCCATTTAAAGTTTGTGATTTTTGGATACCTGATGATTGAGATATGATTTTTTGAATCTAGGTGTGACAATTTGTGTCACACCTAGCTAGGTCAACTTTCTGAATTTATTTGCATGGCCTATGATTGTTGAATTGCTCCAATATTTTGCGTGAATGATCATTGGTATGTCAGGATAACATGTGAATTGTTCTGGATTTTTCTATGGCATTTTCCAATTGATTGATAATTTTCTTCAGTGTTGGTTCATTGTGCAACATTGTGTGATACATGTTTGTATATCTTTTGTGAAATTCTCATATGGTTTTGGATGAATGTGAAATTTGGTATGCTGATTGTAGACACATTGTAGGACATCACTGTTTTAGTCCCATTCATTTCTTAATTGATTTCACTGATTTATGAATTTTTGAAGTGAATGCTTGTGTTGATGCTATGAATTGGCTTGAATAATTGTGTCTGGATTTCTTGATTTTCATTGGCCTAGTTCCTTTTGTCCAATTGAGCTGAAAATTGACATGCTATACCTTGAATATGTCCTGTTTAGGTCTGAATTATTTGAGGATATTTGGAATTGTTTTGGTATGCTTTTGAGTGAGATAGTTCTGGTTGGTCTTTTGAAGTTGCAAATTGCATGTGTGATGTTAAATTGAGCATGAAATGATATTGGTGAATGGTATGAGCATGGGACCAATTGCATTTGCTTTTGAATTGTTTTAAGTTGATTTTTGATTGGTTTTACTTGCTGTTTAGATTTTTTTCTCCCTTTTGGACCCTAGGCTTGGCCTAGTGGTCCTGTTTCTCACATTTGGTTTGACTTTTCAGGATAAAATGCATAATGCTTAAGGAGAATGCTTCAAGTCAATTAAATTGAGATTGTTTGATGTTGAGAACTAACATGAATTTGTTTTGTAGGTTGTGAAGCTTGAGCTTGAGCTTATAGCTTGCACTTGTGTGCATTAACTTGTGTTGTTTGTACAGATTAACTGATTAACATTTGCTGTTTATTGTTTGTCTGTCTGAGTACTGATGATACTTGATTGATTTCAGGTACATTTAGTTGCTTACAGTTCTTTAAGAACTTGCTTGCTGCTGCTTGGTTTTTAAACCACTTGAGGTAGGACTTCTATTCTTCATGTAGTCTGGAAGACCTGGCCTGTTACTTGGCCAGGCAACTGTCTGAAGTCCTCCTTAAGAGGCGATGTTTGTGGTTGTTTACATTTGTGCCCAAGCAGGTAAAGACCTCTATGAGGCAATTGGTGGATCAAAGGGATATGCAATCTATCCCCCACTATTCTGTGAGTCGTCCCTCTGCTCACACGGCTGTGTGTTGATGCATTGGGACACAAACCCAAGATCCTGTGCTGTTGCACAATCGAGTCAGAGTCTTTGAGCGTAGAAGGGTCCCTCCATTCTGGACCCACGCTCCTTTGTCTGAAGCTCTCCCTGGTCAGGGATAAGAGCTGTGAAGTCTAATCTTCACTCAACTTTCATCTGCTTCACCTTAGCCCCGCAATGGCAAGGTTAAGAGCGAATACTACCCATGTACAGATGACTTGCTTCGGCAGTCAAACCCATTGTTTGAGCCTCACTTGATTGGTTATAGTGTGTGCCATGTGAATATTTGTTTGAAATGCTTGTTTTGATCTGTTGATGCTTGTATGCTTGCTTTCTTCCTGGATAGGATTAGCTTGCAGTTGTGCAAGTAGGTAGAAACCTCAACGTAGGGCAATGATGCATGACAACACTAGGCTCGAGTCCAGCTCCCTGGTAGTGTGTCTTCCCTTGGTTTCTGGCTAGATTTTCTTTCCCTTGAGGGGGAACTACATCGCCCTGATCCTCGTTCTAGACGAGGTATGTAGGCAGGAGACCGTGCGAGGTCTCTCCGGGCACTTTTTTTCTTTTTTTGTGTGTGTTTGCTTGTTATCTGATTGTGTGTTTGGTTCGGATGCCGACGTAAGTCCAGTGATTGGCAGTCGGGCTCCACGTTTGCCTTCTTGTGTGCGTTTTGGTTCGGATGCTGATGTAAGCCCAGTGATTGGCCTTCAGGCTCCATGTTTGCTTGTGTTTGTGTTTGCTTGTTTGGCGTGCGTAAGCCGAACTACGGCAGCTCTGATTCTCGTTCCCGACGAGATACGTAGGCATAGGATGTGATGTCCTATCGAGCTCTCTTCCTCTTAACCCCACCTGCGTTCCCTGTGTGTGTGTGTGATGTTTTAGCAACCTTTTCTTTTCTTAGAGCGTGGATCCCGTCGAGTACGACGGACGTGAGGGGTGCTAATACCTTCCCCTTGCGTAACCGACTCCCGTACCCTTTCTCTTTGGTCGCGAGACCTTACTTTTTCCAGGTTTACTCTGAGCGTTTCCTTTCCCTCTTTGGGATAAATAACGCACGGTGGCGGCTCTGTTTGTGTTTTTGTTTCAGCTCGCCGGTTGTTTTTCGCGGATGCGACAGCTGGCGACTCTGCTGGGGAATCAAGATGTCGACCTGTGCTGGTCCATCTTCCCTAAGCGAGTCTCTCCTAGCGTTCTAGGATAGTTTAGGTTGCTTGTTTTGCTTTATTTATTGCATTTATTATTCTAACAGTGTATATATTTGCATAAATATTTGCATGCATCATACTATCATGTTGCCGTCCTCTGTGCAGGTGGTTCCTCTGTTTGGGGTGGGTGTTCTGAGTGGGGCTAAAACCCAGGCCCGAGTATACACCTAGGATTAGTGTGGTCTCACGTTCCTCATTTGCTAAATCAGCATATTGTTGCAACGTGACATGCCACAAGCCGGACGAGGTTCATCTGATAGTGCTTTCCATTGTGGAATATTCCACTTTGGCATAGTTACTTCATCTGAACTATTGACTCTGGTGACCGACCATTTCCCGGATCTTTGGTTTAGACGATCTTAAGGGAGCTACAATGGCACACCCGAAAGGGCAAACCCATTGAGTATCTCTGCCCGATTGTCGAGACTATTATCCGCCTTAGGATGACCTGATTAGAATTTACCTATGAGGGGAGGGTGATTCTTACAGATGCATGTTCTGTTGGTGACTTTGATGGTGACTATTGGTTCCGTTGATCAGAGTCATATTTATGAGTCGGATTTATGGCCATTTATTTCTGAGACGCCGGAATGCTGTCCGTGGTATTTATCAGTGGGGATCCGTTTATTTCAGGATTCCCCGGGCCGAGTTATTTATTAGTGGGGATCCGTTTATTTCAGGATTCCCCGGGCCGATTCAGAGGTTGTGGTTATCTGCTCAGTGGATCTCTGATGATGATGATGATGATGTATCTGTCTTCCGTTTATTTCGGAACCCTTGAGTTGGATTTGTGGTTACGTACTCCTTCAGATGGTTGTGATCGGTTCAGAGATCAGGACTGTGATTCAGAGCAACAGATGATCAGATGACTTGGAGGATGGCACAATGCATTGCATTCATACATCTGCATCATTCTCATTTTGCATTCATCTGCATCGAACCTACGTCTAGCCATATGGGGAGTATCATTGATTGAGAATCTGGTTGAGAGACATCTTGAATTTCAAAATGTGAATGTCAAAATGTCATCTGTCTCGATGAAACCAGAATCAAAGGACAGAATCTTCCTCATATGGATAGACGTTGCATTCATGTATATTAACCCATTTGCTGTTTTGTAGGTGTCAACCGGTGCGCATAGCTTGTTTGCTCAGATATCCTGCTAGGGGCAACAAACCCAGACTGATGGATCCTCCCAACGCCGACATCCTCGAACTGAAAGAGATGGTGAGGGATTTGTTCAGTGTTGTGCAAGGGCTTGCCTTGGGGCAGGAAGCCATGGCCGAGAGATTGGATATGTTTGGGGTTGGCTATCAGGAAGGCCAAGACTCGTCTGAGCGAAACAGGGGTCGTCGTCCACCGTTCACCTTTGTTAGTGCTGGAATGCTAGATTCAGGTCACGCCTGTACAGTAGGTGAAGAGATCAACAGTGACTGCGAGTCTGATGGGTGGATAAAGCCGTGCGTACCAGGAAGCTGGAAGGCTTAAAAAGGGATCAGCACTGACACTCATCTGGAAGAGTAATGTTTCTTGTTTTCAGTTTTATCTGCATGAAAGCCATACGTGTTACCCGACACGTAATGGTCCATTGTAAGGGTCACCTCATGTTTAATTTTGCAACATTTCTGCATCATTAATGAATGGATGTTTTTCAGTCAAAAAGCGGTGTTCCTTGTTTTTCATTTATTTTTGCAGTTTAAAAACAAATAAAATGGCAATGTTTATTTTCATTTTTCCTTTTTGATTTGTCTCGTTCCGACTTCGAAAAATAATTCTCCGGATCTCATTGATAACAATTTGGTTACACCTCTATATGACTTCGACAAACCGATCTATCATGCCGAAGAAGAAGGCGAAGAAGATTGTGATCTGCTGGAATTAGCCAGGTTGTCAAAACAAGAGGAGAAGGTGATTCAGCCGCAGGAAGAGCGAGTTGAGATTGTTAACCTGTATACCGCCGAGGTCAGAAAAGAAATGAAAATTGGAGCCGCTTCAGAGGTAAGTCGAGAGCAGAATGGTAGCCCTGTTGAAAGAGCATGTGGATACATTCGCCTGGACGTGTCAGGATATGCCAGGGTCGAATATCGGTGTCGTTGTGCACGAGCTACCATGGAGAGAAGACTGTCCTTTGGAGAAGCAGAACGCCAGTGCCGCGTATCAGAGTGACTTTGTTTCATGATATGATTCATCATGAAATCGAATGTTATGTTGATGACATGATAACAAAGTCCCAAACGGAAGAGGGGCATCTGGTGGATCTGGCCAAGCTGAGTGGACCAGTAGCGATAATTCAAACTGAGGTTGAATTCGAGTAAGTGCACTATCAGAGTGCGGTCCGGTAAGATGTTGGGGTTCATTGTAAGTGGAAAGGAGGAATCGAGGTTGATCCTGCTAAAAAAAAAAAAAAAAAGAAGCAATACAAGAAATGCCTGAACCGAGAATAAAGAAAGAAGGTTCGTGGTCTCCTGGGTAGAGTGAACTACATGTCATGGTTCACATCTCACCTAACAGCCACGTGGGAACCCATTCAAGGAAAAAAAAGATCAAACGGTCAGGTGAAATAATGATTGCCAAGGGGCATGGAAAGAATAAAAGAATAAGTCGTAGAAACCTCTGATTCTGTTGCCTCCCTATGGAGAGAGACTATTAAATCTGTACTTGACAGCCTTCGAGGGGTCTATGAGGTGAAGTGGGTCAGCATGACGAGTCTTGTCGAAAGGAGCATGCAATTTACCTTAGCAAAAAGTTTACCGACTGTGAAACAATACATTCACTGTTCGGAAAAACTTGATGTACTTTGGCATAGGCTGCTCGCCGACTGAGACAGTATCTGCTGGTTCATACCACTTTGTGGATTTCAAGATGGATCTGATTAGGTAGATTTCTGAAAGAGCCAGCAATGACCGGATGAGTTGCGAAAGGGCCAATGATTTTGATTGAATGCGATATTCAGTACACCGCTCAGAAAGCAATCAAGGGGAGTGTATTGTCTGATTACCTCGCCCAGCAACCCGTGGAAGACTATCAACCAAGGAAGTTTGAGTTCCCTGATGAGGACATCTCGAGGTGCTCTGATCGAAAGATTGAGAGTAGCCGATCCCGGAGGAGGGGCCTGACCCTGAATCCGAACGGATTCTGATGTCTGATGGGGAAGT
This sequence comes from Lathyrus oleraceus, assembly GCF_024323335.1. Lineage (NCBI taxonomy): Eukaryota > Viridiplantae > Streptophyta > Magnoliopsida > Fabales > Fabaceae > Lathyrus > Lathyrus oleraceus. The sequence continues at coordinate 445,349,864 of NC_066583.1, forward strand.
TAAGGTGAGTAAGCTTTTGTTGCCCGAACGACATTGGAATGCACCGATGGTGTGATTGAGTAGGAAACTGGTATCCTGGGTATCGGACGTCGGTGCGTACATCTACTGGGGCAACGCCTTTCTCGTTGGTATGGGATGGAAGCCGTGCTACCTGTTGAAGTTCAGATTCCCTCTTTGAGAATCCTGATGGACGTGAAATTGCAAGAGGCTGAGTGGGTAAGGACCCGGTATGAAGAGTTGAGCCTGATAGAGGAAAAGAGGCTAGCAGCCATCTGTCATGGGCAGTTATACCAACAACGGATGAAGCGTGCTTTTGACAGAAAGGTACGACCTCGGGTATATCACGTAGGTGATATGGTGCTGAAAAGGATCCTTCCTCCTCAAAACGATCGTAGGGGCAAATGGACACCTAATTATGAAGGTCCATTCGTGGTCAAGAAGGTTTTCTCTGGCGGAGCCTTGTTGTTAACGACCATGGATGGCGAAGATTTTCCATCCCCTGTGAATGCGGACGCGGTTAAAAAATACTTCGTATAAAAAGACCCGCTGGACGAAAAGAATAAAATAGTCCAGGCAAAAATGGGCATCCCGGCGAACCAAAAAACAGAAAGAAAAGGTTCGGGCAAAAATTAGGGATAAAATGAAAAATTGTACACCCGGCAAGTCGAAAACCTGAAAAGGCGACTTGGGCAAAAAAGGGTATCCCGGTGGACTGAAAACCCGAAAGGATGGTCCAGGCAAAAGAGGGATTGAAACGAACAACTACGTCCGGCATGATCGTTTGCGCTTTGGTCAAAGCATCATGGATAATACCCGGTAGGGATCAATCAGAATCGTCTTGTTCAGAAGGCAGAAAGCACGGAGAGTCTGAGGACATATGGGGTGTAACCGAGTTGGAACTCGATGAGATCACGGGTTTCACATTGCCATTAGGATAGATTTTTTCCTTTTGTGCAATTACCTCTTTTCAGGAATTGCTTCCTTTGTATTGCTCAATTTGAGCCACACTTTTCTAATCAATAAAATGCATATTCAGTCAAATAATTTTGTTTTTTGTTTTCATTACCGCTTTGATTGCAAAAACATCCAATTATTGTGATAAAGAATCTTTGCATTTTAAGACATACAGGTCCCTTCCAATGCATGCTTATAAGATTGAAGCTTGAAATTTTATTTGGAAGGTTGGGTGACCCAAGTGTTGAAATCTTGACACGCCTGGGGCACAGTTTTATCTAACGATCTGTTTTGCAGGTGCTGTTAGATATTTTCACTCACTTGCAGGTTGTGATGTGGAAGCTTTTGATAAAAGAAATCCCCATGGAGTCTAATCAGGGACGAATGAATATGAAGGGATGATGAAGAGACGTTGAGATGTACGACGATCCTTGAATGATAATCAAGAAGACTCTTCAAAGTCGGAAGACTGGAAAGTCCGTAGGAATTCCCCGCAGGGTTCAATCAGGGATGAATGAATGGGTAGAAAGGTGATGAGAGACGTTGAGACGTCCGACGACCTTTGGAATTAATCAAGAAGACTCTTAAAAGTCGGAAAATTGAAATTTCTGTATAAATCCCAGGAGTACGTTTCCGTCGGGCGCGGAGCGATTTGGAATACAAGATGATGGAGCAGAAAAGGTCCAGACGAGTCTGGAAATTCTCAAAGGTGGGAAGTCGGTACGAGATTGGGAGGCGGATATCATGGTTCGACGAGTCGACGGGTGTTCTGAACCAACTTTTCTCAAATCCCCAGCGTAGTCCCCAAGCCGAATCAGAGGACTAGCTCCCCAGTAGATCCAAAGTCTGTGGATCCCCTAGCTGAGTCGAGATGGTTATCCCCGGCAGGTTTAAAACGATGTTTCCTCAACAGCCAGGCCCGAAGGTTGCTATCCCCGAGTGGAGCGGGTTTCAATGAAATATATCTCCAGCAGTGTTCATCCTACCAGTGGATTGGATGAGTTTCCGTAGCAGACTGATATCTACATCCCCAACTGAGTTGATTCTACCTATGGATTGCATGGGTTGTCCCCAGCGGAGTGGCATTTGCTTCCCTAGCAGGGTCAGGATGGTTATCCCCAGCAGGTGTCAGATCGATGCTTCCCTAGTTGCCAAGCCTGGAGGTTGCTGTTCCCCAGTGGAGCTATCTGTGAGCATTTCCCCAGTGAAGTTGTCAGGTATCTGTGAGGGTTCTCCAAGCAGAGGTGGATGTACATCCCCAGCAAATCAAAGACTGTTGTATCCCCACAGAGCGTCGGTGGTGCTTATCCCCAGCAGTTTCCCAGGCGGATTGGGTGCAAAGGAGGTTCTTCCCCAGCAAGGGTTGCCTTTTCCCAGCATCAGTGCTTATTCCCCAGCAGGGTAGAGATCGGAGCGTTGACGAGTTCCTCAGCAGAATGTCTCGTGCTCCTCAGGAGAGTCCCTTGAGGGGGACACCTTTTATACATTCATCATGTAAAAATAGCATAGCATGTTGCATAGGAAAATAATAAAGCGCGTAGCATTTCCATAATTACGGAGCATTACGCAGAAAAAATCAATCATGCATCATATTGCGAGCATAAGCTGAAGGTGAGAAAAACAAGAAAGGGGGGTTTGAATTGTTTGAAAAATAAGCGCTTTTGAAAAAATGAAATCACACAATGATTTTATACTGGTTCGCTTATAACACAAAGCTACTCCAGTCCACCCGGCCAAGGTGATTTCGCCTTCAACAAGGACTTAATCCACTAATCTTGAAAGATTACAAACAACCCCTAAGAGAGAAGAAAATCTCTTAGTCCTCTCAAGTCTACAGACTACAAAGAGTCACTTGAGGAAGTCAAATAAAAATAAGATACAAGATGTGTAATCTAGAGTGCTTCTAAGAAAGCAAATATTACAAACTTAAGAACAAATTTTTCACTTGATAAGCAAAAGCTTAGTGAAAAATCTTTGAAGAACAAAGATGTTTTTCTTGAGAGTGATATGATTTCAGTATAGTTTTGGCTAGTGATTTTTTCGTGTGTACTGAATGAGATTTCTTCTCTATTTATAGGAGTTGAAGTAGAGTTGAAGTAGCGTTGAATCTGTTGGATATTGAGATGTAATTACGCCATTCCATTAATAGCTTCTGCAGTAGACTTTTTCACTTAGAAGTGACTACTTACCACAATTAGTATCTTTTCTCTTGGAAGAGGAGATTAACGTCTCTTTCTAATTGAGGAAATCCATTTGCAGAACTTTAACTTGGCTTAAACGTTACTTCATCATGATTAACAATTCTGATTAGAGTCTTTGTGTATCTGGAGAAATTGGCTTCTGATGTTATCTCTTGAGAGTTCAGATGGCGCTAATAACTTCAGAATTTTCAGAAGGCATTTGTTCAGAGTCAGAGCTTCTAGACTTTACTTCATGTTCAGATGCTTCTGATACTTTGCAGTTTTGTCCAGAGTCAGAGCTTCTTGAAACGAGATTCCACTTTAGATGCTTCTGATACTTGAGATTTTGCATCTGATCTTGTTGTGCATCTGATGACATTATCATATTTATTTCTTCTTTCTTTAGAACCCTGCACACTTAGAAACTTTTCGTTAGGGTGCCATTTTTGGTTTCATCCTTTGTTATCATCAAAATCATGGAATCTATTGTAGAACTATTTTTGTTCTTACATAAGCTAGTCTCAAACCGTGGTTACTGTTTGAGAAGTGGTTTTATCTGAAGAGCAAGATGTCGCTCCGAGGAGTTCAGCATCGTGATTGAATCAAAGATATTCCCCAGTAGTGCGATACTGGAGTAATTGTTTTCCGTCGAGCAGAGATAGGAAATGTTTGGCGTTCAACACAGTTCGAGCCGTGGTTACCGCTTGGAGTTTTGGTTTCGCCGGATGGTGAAGATGTTACTCCAAGGAGTTTAGCATCAGGATGTCAGATCAGCAGTGTTCTCCAGTAGTGCGATACTGGATGAGTTTTTTCCGTCGAACAGAGATGGAAATAAAATCAGAGGACGTTATGCGATCAGCGCAATTCCGGGGTTCAAATGGAGAAAAGGAAATGCTGAGGTATTTTTTGGGGTTCATATGGAGATTGGAGTTGAAGATTGTATCCGGGATGAGGTCCTTAGGATTATCTTTTGTTCATGTGTCGCCTTAGACTCTGGCTGAGGCCAATGGAGGTCGTTATAGGTGTCTTCTGAGGAAGAGATACACATGCTACCTTCCTTTTGTGAAGGTATACCCTCTGACATGTCGCCCTCAGAGTGGTGTTTGGTGTTATTTCCGACGTTGCCAGCGGAATTATCACGAGAGATTGGAGAACGGGGTTCAAACGGAGAAAAGGAAATGTTGAGGCATTTTCTGGAGACGGGGTTCAAATGGAGAAAGGGAGATGTTGCGGCAATTTTTTGGAGAACGGGGTTCACATTGGCGATCGTGAGTCATCGTCAGGCGACTGGGGTTCAAATTGGAGAATGGGGTTCATTATTTGGCAAACAGGAGAACGGGGTTCAAATGCGGTGATTGGGGATCATTTGCGCAGAGAAAAATTTCGGGGTTCAAGAAAATGAAGAAAAAAGAGCAGAAGAGAAAATTCTTGGGGTTCAAGAAAATGAAGAAAAAAGAGCAGAAGAGAAAAATCTTGGGGTTCAAGAAAAGCAAAAAAAGAGAGAGAATAATAATCCCGAGCGGATGAGTGGTGTTCTGGCCATAGTTATCCCTGCGTTACCATTTATTTTGGTATCCAGGTCGACGTTGCTGTTTCGGTGATCAGGCCGACTTTCTCCGTTCCAGGCGGATTTTTGTTTCAAGATTGTGTTTCTTCGCCGATTCTGACAGGTGTTGTTAATTATTTTCTCATCAGAGTGCAAATTGTTCGTCTGTTCTTGGTATTCAATCACTCTTCATCCTGATCATCTGAAAGCCGAGGCTGTTCATATCGACAGGTTCACAGTGGATTGAATAGGGGCAGCTGTAACACCTCAAAATTTGCCCTCCTCTCTTGGGACTAGCTTAGTATATTGCATATCATTTTATAGGTCATTAGGCATTGCATATTGCATATCATGTGGTTACATTGTGCCAATCATCCTCCTAAAAGTCTTGGTCAGAAGATAAGAGGTGGAGATGCAAGCCTAGGGTTTTTATTGACTGATCATTGGCCATCTGAGGATTGGGCTATGAATTAGGGTTCCATGGTTCTCAGAGGGATTGATCTACATCTTGTTTGCAATGATACATCATCATCATCATGGTCTTGATATCATCTAATGGTTTGTCATCATCAGGAGTTTGATCAGGATTCCTTGAGATTAGGGTTTTGACCACTGGTCAACTCTAATCGGTTGCATTGGGCCAATTAGGGCATAGCAAGGAGATGGGGTCTATGATGGATGTGGGGATCATTGCATGATTGTATTGAGCTTATGGAGGCTAGGGTTTCACCATTGAGCCATTTCATCAGAGGATTGGAGCTCAATTGGATCAGTGCATTGCCAAATTCATCTATCAGTTGAAAAGTCAACTATGGTCAACTGTGCTTGATTTAATGGATTTGGAGGTGGAATTGAGTTGGATATACTTCATTCATGTTGAGACAAGTGTTATTTGACATTTCAAAGCTCAAGAATGAAGAAAATCAAGTCAGGCGAGAAATTGCCAAAAATAGAAAGTGACGTGTAATGGAAGTTTCCAAAAATGGAAAGTTTTTAACCTCAAAATTACATGTCCAAGGAAGCTTCAAATGAAAATTTGTTCAACATGAAAGTTGTAGATCTTGGTCTCACCTTTCCAAAAAGTCCAAGAACTTGAAATTCCCATGTATGGTTGACAAGTTATGGTCCATTCAATTTCAAAAATGACCCATAATCAGAGGGGCATAACTTCCACATGGAGTGTCCAAATTGAGTGATCTTTTTATGTGCAAACTCCATTTGACATGTACTTTCATGGTGCATAATTGGAATTCATCAAAAATGGTCAATGCAAAAAGTCAATTTTCAAGTGTACAGTTAAAAATCCAGGGGCAAAATGGTCCAACTTGAGAAATAATGAGAATTTTGGAATGGGGATTTTTGCAACACCTCACATTTGCCAATTAGAGATGGTTTGAATGGTCATAAACATCCAAGGTGCAATATTTGACCAAGTCACTTTTGAACTTCACTTGAAAAATGCATTTCATGGTATGGCATAGTGAAAATCAAAATTACACAACCAATGACCATGGGACAAGTTGCAACACATCATAACTGATATTTTGAGAATGTGTGAGCTGTCAAATGAGCTGTCATTGGCCTATTGTGAAATGGCATTTTTGCCCTTGCTTAGTAAAATCACATTTTGCTAATCACATGTCATTTGGTTAATTGGATGATTAGAGCTGGTTTAATTGGAAGTATAAACTCTTAATCACAACTAACTCTTGATCAGAATCACAAACCACAAGAAACTCTAACAACTTTCCCTCCAATTCTCCAAATTCATCAAGAACATTCAAGAACCAAATTCAACCAAACTCCTTCAATTCTTCATCAATTCGAGTGATTCTTCTTGCTGCCTCTTCCATGGATCATGATCTTGAACTGTTTTGACTAATCCATGCCATAATCATCACGAATCTCAACTGTTCATCCTTGGCTCATCAATGGCAATTTGCAATTTCTTCTACTAGAAGCAACTTCGAGCTAACCTGAGCACTCCAGTCAACTTCCCTATCATCATGCTGCATCTGTTTTGAAGAAATACGCGCCAAAGCTCAAAGATCCAACACTGTCTTCAATTTAAGGTGTGATTTCGAATCTCATCATTTTGTGAATCGTGATATGCATTCTGTAGTGCCTTTCATGTAGATGATCATGATGTAGGTAGTTTTTGATTTAGTGAACTATAGGTCGAGATATCTTGATTTTAAGATTTGAATGCAAAACCTAAATCGCTCGATCCGTGAGATACAGTTAGAATTAGGTGAAATTGGTTACATATTTGGAATCCTCATGCTCAGACCTTTCCAATGGATATCCGTTTGTTAATTTTGGTGAAGTTTTGATGTTCATGTGTTCTTGAGTGTTCTGGAAAAGTTGATGAAGAACGATGATGAATTCTGGAAATGTACCGTGTTAGATCTTCATGTTTGCCTGGCTGTTTGAATATGCTGTTTACCGCCTTCATTAACCAATCATAACATTCCATTTCCGCGCTCAAAGTGACGTCGTTTTGGCGTGTTTCAGCTTATTTTCAAAAATGCCATTGCACGTTTTAATTAAATAATTATTCTATTTCTTTTTCATTTGATTTTTCATTTAATTGCTTGATCTTTAAAAAATCATAGAGGATTCATTTTTGATCCAATTTTTGTGAAATTTTTTGCATAATGCTCATGAGGATGTGTAGAATTTTATGGTGATTTTTGTGAAATTTTTTGCACGTGTGGAAATTTAATTGGCCTATTGATTTTGTTCATGTGTCATATTTTGTATGTTTTGCCAAAATTTTCATGAAATGCTCATACATTTAAAGAAATGATTGAAATTTTTTGTGCTCATTCTGGACATGTTGATGGTGATTTCCATATAAAGTTTGTGATTTTTGGATACCTGATGATTGAGATATGATTTTTTGAATCTAGGTGTGACAATTTGTGTCACACCTAGCTAGGTCAACTTTCTGAATTTATTTGCATGGCCTATGATTGTTGAATTGCTCCAATATTTTGCGTGAATGATCATTGGTATGTCAAGATAACATGTGAATTGTTCTGGATTTTTCTATGGCATTTTCCAATTGATTGATAATTTTCTTCACTGTTGGTTCATTGTGCAACATTGTGTGATACATGTTTGTATATCTTTTGTGAAATTCTCATATGGTTTTGGATGAATGTGAAATTTGGTATGCTGATTGTAGACACATTGTAGGACATCACTGTTTTGGTCCCATTCATTTCTTAATTGATTTCACTGATTTATGAATTTTTGAAGTGAATGCTTGTGTTGATGCTATGAATTGGCTTGAATAATTGTGTATGGATTTCTTGATTTTCATTGGCCTAGTTCCTTTTGTCCAATTGAGCTGAAAATTGACATGCTATACCTTGAATATGTCCTGTTTAGGTGTGAATTATTTGAGGATTTTTGGAATTGTTTTGGTATGCTTTTGAGTGAGATAGTTCTGGTTGGTCTTTTGAAGTTGCAAATTGCGTGTGTGATGTTAAATTGTGCATGAAATGATATTGGTGAATGGTATGAGCATGGGACCAATTGCATTTGCTTTTGAATTGTTTTAAGTTGATTTTTGATTGGTTTTACTTGCTGTTTAGATTTTTTTCTCGCTTTTGGATCCTAGGCTTGGCCTAGTGGTCCTGTTTCTCACATTTGGTTTGACTTTTCAGGATAAAATGCATAATGCTTAAGGAGAATGCTTCAAGTCAATTAAATTGAGATTGTTTGATGTTGAGAACTAACATGAATTTGTTTTGTAGGTTGTGAAGCTTGAGCTTGAGCTTATAGCTTGCACTTGTGTGCATTAACTTGTGTTGTTTGTACAGATTAACTGATTAACATTTGCTGTTTATTGTTTGTCTGTCTGAGTACTGATGATACTTGATTGATTTCAGGTACATTTAGTTGCTTACAGTTCTTTAAGAACTTGCTTGCTGCTGCTTGGTTTTTAAACCACTTGAGGTAGGACTTCTATTCTTCATGTAGTCTGGAAGACCTGGCCTGTTACTTGGCCAGGCAACTGTCTGAAGTCCTCCTTAAGAGGCGATGTTTGTGGTTGTTTACATTTGTGCCCAAGCAGGTAAAGACCTCTATGAGGCAATCGGTGGATCAAAGGGATATGCAATCTATCCCCCACTATTCTGTGAGTCGTCCCTCTGCTCACACGGCTGTGTGTTGATGCATTGGGACACAAACCCAAGATCCTGTGCTGTTGCACAATCGAGTCAGAGTCTTTGAGCGTAGAAGGGTCCCTCCATTCTGGACCCACGCTCCTTTGTCTGAAGCTCTCCCTGGTCAGGGATAAGAGCTGTGAAGTCTAATCTTCACTCACCTTTCATCTGCTTCACCTTAGCCCCGCAATGGCAAGGTTAAGAGCGAATACTACCCATGTATAGATGACTTGCTTCGGCAGTCAAACCCATTGTTTGAGCCTCACTTGATTGGTTATAGTGTGTGCTATGTGAATATTTGTTTGAAATGCTTGTTTTGATTTGTTGATGCTTGTATGCTTGCTTTCTTCCTGAATAGGATTAGCTTGCAGTTGTGCAAGTAGGTAGAAACCTCAACGTAGGGCAATGATGCATGACAACACTAGGCTCGAGTCCAGCTCCCTGGTAGTGTGTCTTCCCTTGGTTTCTGGCTAGATTTTCTTTCCCTTGAGGGGGAACTACATCGCCCTGATCCTCGTTCCAGACGAGGTATGTAGGCAGGAGACCGTGCGAGGTCTCTCCGGGCACTTTTTTTCTTTTTTTGTGTGTGTTTGCTTGTTATCTGATTGTGTGTTTGGTTCGGATGCCGACGTAAGTCCAGTGATTGGCAGTCGGGCTCCACGTTTGCCTTCTTGTGTGCGTTTTGGTTCGGATGCTGATGTAAGCCCAGTGATTGGCCTTCAGGCTCCATGTTTGCTTGTGTTTGTGTTTGCTTGTTTGGCGTGCGTAAGCCGAACTACGGCAGCTCTGATTCTCGTTCCCGACGAGATACGTAGGCATAGGATGCGATGTCCTATCGAGCTCTCTTCCTCTTAACCCCACCTGCGTTCCCTGTGTGTGTGTGTGATGTTTTAGCAACCTTTTCTTTTCTTAGAGCGTGGATCCCGTCGAGTACGACGGACGTGAGGGGTGCTAATACCTTCCCCTTGCGTAACCGACTCCCGTACCCTTTCTCTTTAGTCGCGAGACCTTGCTTTTTCCAGGTTTACTCTGAGCGTTTCCTTTCCCTCTTTGGGATAAATAACGCACGGTGGCGGCTCTATTTGTGTTTTTGTTTCAGCTCGCCGGTTGTTTTTCGCGGATGCGACAATCTTCAAAAGACTGTATCTCTGAAAGAGTCCCAAAGCCGCACACAGTCGACTCTAAATAGATTAATCCTCTTCCCTAGATCCGAGTCTCAAAAGTACGACGAGATTTAAAGAGATGAAAGAGAAGGGACTTATAAGGTTTTTTGTTCAAGTATTCACACCAATACTGGTAAACCCTTACATATGCCGAGATGGAAGGATGAAGTTGCAAAGGATCCATCCTCAAATGCTTCAAAACTTATGTCTCAAAGGCAATGAAAAGGAGACGAAGACCCATGACACAGAAAGTGCACTCGTAAAAGGGGATGGCAAAATCTCCATACTTGTTGCTTATCATTTCATCCGTAGTGTGACTTAAGATTCCCTAGTAAGAAGGATGTCCAACTTCGGTAAAGGCGTCATTAAGACCGCACACTATGGAAAAAGCCTAAACAATTGAAGAATGGATAGAATCCATCCAAGAAGATGGCATACACTTATGAGATTGGTGAGAACTCTTCTGTGATTTTTTTCCCATTATGCACTGACTTTTTAGATGCATGAAAGTGGAGCGCTAAAGAAGAAGATGGCTGCTAAAATGGGAAAATGACTTAACGGAAACAATTTTTATTATTTTAGGACCATATTCTAGCATGAAAAAGGGAGTAGACTCTATCAAATGCATTAAATTAGTTACACGCAACACTCGAGTGTTTCAATTCCCAAGAGTTGCAATGATGGAACTAACAAAAAGAGGTTTTAAGAATGGAGAATTAAGTGCACAAATCCTGAAGAATTTGGAACATTTTTCTTTCTCCCATCCAAAGTTGATCAATGGAGTAGCCTACGTTTGAGGCTGACATAACAAGCCATCGCCTCATTGTGTATAAACAAGGGCTTGTGGGGAAACTATTATGGGGCAACCATATCGACCTTGGACGACCACCATGAAGGAACCATACTCCTTAAAGAATATTCTCAACACACAAGAATTATCATCCTGATGATCACAAATGATCTCAACTAGAAGTGTATCCAACGACTCTATGAAATCCATTCCTGACAAATAGTAAGTTTTTTATTTCTTTCTCTCTATATACAGAGAAGGCGCCAAATTGAGGTAATAAGTTTCAAAATCAATTTAACTTTACTCTTCTTCCTCACATACTGACTTAAGCATTGGAGTTCTAACCTTTTAGGTCGCTCCACTCCACCGTTCCGGAAGCTTTGGTTCATAAACGGGACAATTGTGTCGTTTGTTGGAATCAACATCTGATTCTTACAACTTCCAGGATTTCACAATAGCTCTTTGATTCTTAATTGAATTTTAAGATCCATTGCATTTTGATTTGATCAAGCATCATCTCAATTATGATTCCTCGAATTTCTAGATCTCTAGAGCTCGAATGCATTGCTGCGCGTGGAGCTCTCATTGCTTCTCTAATACCAATTAATCAATCACCTCTCTGTCCTCCACAAGGCATTACAAATCCTGGATCGGCGATTACATTACATCCAGATCTAATCCAGGCTCCACAAATAGCTAGATTTGTTCAAGTTACTACAATCAATACTCCTAATCCACCAAAAAATTTGCAACCTAAAACCTTGTCTGGCCTCTAAGAATTGCAAGAAAACCTCAGAGTGCAAGGTGCTAATGAATTGTTGAACAATGTGTACAATATCGCTTGGCAACAAAAACCAAACACATTCGAAGGAATGTTATAATGCCTTGTAAGAAGCCTTCACAATGGTCCACTTTTCTGAAACACCACCCGAGTTGTCGCGTCAAACATGACCTATATTGGCGTCCCAAACTCGTATAGGGAAAAGAAATACGAAGCTCCTCAATCAAGAGATCATGATAAGACCAAAATTATTTATCATATTATTGTAGCTCATTTTGTTTGTAACATTTCTTTTTTAATTAATAATAGAACCAACTCATTTAATCATTTTTGAGAGATTGTTCATATTAAATAATTAAACATATCGTAATCAAACAAATACATATTTTTCTGGACCGGTCGTAATGTCCTAGAAAGAAATAAGCCCAAATGCCCATTATAGACAAAATATAGAAATATAATTAAACAACGGACCATGATCATTAGGGGAAAGAATAAGCAATCAGATCCAACCAATCTTCCAGTCCATTGCTTTTTGAAATGCCACTTCACAAATCAGTTACAACATACTCCTCTATATAAGAAAGAAAGGTGCCATTTGAAGGTAACTTCTCCTTCATTTGAAGCACTTCCTAGTTTCCAACTTCAGGAAGCCAACTTAGGACCTAAAGTTAATCATGAATAATTAAATAACATGTTTAGAATGATCCAACAACAAAACTCATATACCATCGTTGACAGACTCACTAAAATAGAGGAGAGTCTACAAATTATCGTTCCAAGAGATTGCACCACCCAAGAAGCGGCTTCGCAGAAGGTCGCAAAGTCGAGGAAAGGATGAGACAAACCCATCATTTTTTTGATGTGAATAAGGAATTAGAAAAATGGTCTAGAGGTGGGTGAATAGGCCCTTGGAAAAAAATCAACCGCTTTTTCAAAAAGAGTATCAGAGATCTTTCAAATGATGCGTGCGAAAGTTTTGAAGCAAAAATATGAAAACTATACTTTTATTGAAACTTGATCACGTTAATGCTTAATCAATTATAATATATCAAACAATGGTTTTATTCATGATACACAAGGTATTCAATTGATTCAATTGTATATTTCACGAGATGTGATTATGCAATGATTCAATTTCAATGAATTCTACTCTTAATTGCTTCTTAGAATTTAATCACCGATTCAGCTAGATTAGACTGCAATTATAACAAAACCTAAACTTACATGATAAATTGGTACCATTTGAATAAACAATAAACGACGATGGAATTGAAATACCTAAGTATAGCGGTAAATTCATGACCATTAAGCTATGGATAAACTTAATGTCAATAAAACCAGAGTCGCCACCGCGCTTTTATTGTTTCCAAAGGAAAAGGGAAAAGTACGAACAAAACCCAAAGATAAGAGGTTTTCAAATCAAAACTAATAAAGTGCCAGAGATTACATGTAAGGGGGTTGGTTATACAGAGGGAAGGTGTTAGCACCCAAAGTGTCCTAGGTACTCCTAGGGAGCCCTTTTTTATGTGTGTATGTGTTTTTGGTATAAAATAATGTTTGCAATAAATAGAGTGTGAGGATGATCAAAGAATTCATTAATTATATTTTTTGTGTTTGACAAGACCTTCGGACTTGTGCCTACGTACCAACATAAAATGAGGGATCAAAACCTCGTAGTTCGTAGTATCAATTTCAAAGTGAGTTGATTGCTCTTAACAAAAATTTAAATTTAAAAGAGGCACAAAAGGCCTAAGAGAGTTTTAACGAGTGTTAGTTCTTTTTGTCTTTTTAAATTTTAAGTCAATATGGTTAAGTTCATTTACAAGTTTGATTAAGAAAAAGAGTTCAAAAATGCAGTGGCATAAGGCCAAAGTTTCTAGTTTGAAATATGGTCTAAGTTTGAAATCAAAAGCAAAGAAGGTTTTTAAAAAGAGGGAGATATTTGAAATTTAAGAAGTGGGGGGATATGAAGAGACTAATCCTAAGCAAAAATTTAAAAGTTAATGGTTGAAAAGATCTGACCAATGGGATGCAATCCAATAGACAAGAATGTTATATAGAAACCCACTTTTCCTTTAGACTTTAAATTAAGCAATATCAATAAGCAAGTAAGATGAAGAACAAGGCATCAAATAAAGATAGCCACATCCAAGCTAGAAACTTCATAGTCTTCTTCATAATCTTCCCTATGTATCAAATGACATACTCCTTGAATGGCTCAGAATAAGGCATTAGAGAAAGGTTCAAAGTAACATTTGCATCAAGACCATGTAGCAGATGAACTCAAGTGGATCCCAATATTTTCATTAGATTAGAATTCAAATCATAAGAACTTGGTTTCAGAAATGTTGGCATTGGCCAAGTCCTTTTGCATAGGGAATATTGCCTAATTCTAAGTCCAAAGCTCATATCAAATCCAACAGTCCACACAAGCATTTTTTAAGGTTTTTGTTGTTTATTAAGTATTTTAAGGTCCTAAGACCACAAACACAAACAAGATACACAAACAAATATATACAATCACAATATATGACTCAAGTGAGCAAAGTAAAAATGACATAAACATAATAGTAAATGACTTGAAATTAAGAGAAAGATAATAAAAGTTATTCAATGTTAGTTGATTAGATGTTAGTGGAGTTTTGCTTTTCAATTATTTAAGTCATTCTTTGGAGAACACTCAACCCTCTATTCACAAGCATGGATCCTTGAACCAATACATCTTTCAAAGGAAGGAAGAAAGGCCAAGTTTCCACACAATACCATGAAATGGGGAGAATTATAATCTCACTTACTAGAATGTTATGCCTTTTGGTCAAAATTTAGCGCTATGTTAAGCAATCGTAATTGGACTTATGTAGAAGTCACAACTATCTGAGGCCGGGCAATAAATTGTTTGGTGTTAATGCATGTTAGAGATATGGTATAATGAACCATACTCCTAAAATATACCACACACAAAAAGAAAATGAGCAAAAGGATGGACCTAATCTCATCCATACTTATATTGGTTCATCTAACACAAAGTTATTGATGAACCAATTAGCCTCAGGATATTGAGACTTCATTGGTCAATGAGAGGGATGGGATATAATTGGATTGAAGATGAAGAGGGAGGGGAAATGAGACAAACACAAATTGGTCATGGGAGGAATTTTATCAAATTAAAATCATTCATTCATTTTGGGAGATGAAATGTACATTTCATCAATCCCCTAAATCCAATGATTTTAATCCAACAAAAGTCAAATCAACCTTGACCAAGGCCCAAACACATAGTCAAACTTCACAAGTCAATAAAATCGGCTCAACATAATTTTCACACAATTAAACAATTAAAAATCAAATTAAAATGCATTTAAATTAATTAAAATTTTAAATTTCATTATTTTTATTATTTTTATTATTTTTGAAGAAAAAATTAGTCAAAGGACCTTGGAGAAAAAATTTCATTATTTTAGAAAAGTCAGAAGTATTTTTAAACAATTAAAAATATGCACAAAATCAATTAAATCATGAAAAATATCAATATGATTAAAGTGGCATGGTGTCCTTAAACAATACAATTCAAATGAATGATTAAAGATCATGATGGACATGGTAACTTGGATCTACACTTTAGGTCTCAATGGTAAACCTACACTTGGATCTACACTTGACGTTGGGTAAACCTAAACTATTACACTTGCATGGGATGGGGGATGAAACCACACAATACAAAAGGTAAAGCAAATGGGATACAATAAGTTACAATCCTAACATCATGCCTGAAACAATAAAGTGGCATGGTGTCCTTAAACAATACAATTCAAATGAATGATTAATGATCATGATGGACATGGTAACTTGGATCTACACTTGAGGTCCCAATGGTCATGAAATAAAGCAAATGAAATCAATCCATCAAAATGGAAACATGTTCAATTACCTTAATAAATTTAAATGGAAATGGATTAATCATGGACAAATAATCAAAGACTAATCACATTACATACATCACATAAATTGAAATGGAATTTTTAATTTCCATAAGATTATCAAAACCAAATGAATCGGTTAAATGGACAATTAAAATGGATATTACATCTAATGATCGGAAAATTTAACCTATGCATGAATTATGGAACAAATTAATCAAAGCAAATTGATAATCTAAATCACAATTGAATCTTATGAACATGGATATGACAATTACAGTGTAACAGCGAATTGAATGAAAATTAACTAAGGAACAAAATCAACATTTTTAAGCATATTATTCTAACATGAACAAAATGAAAAAAATAAATAATCAAACCTAATGGAAAATTACACTAGAGCATGACATGATTAAACTAGTCTTGAATTAAATTTTGAAAAAAACAATTGAACGATGTAATTAACATGATTGTTAAACCTAATCAAAGTCTAATTAAACCATAATCACATTCTAATGGTGAATTAAGCTAATTTTATCATATGATCAAAATCTAAAAAAATAATAATAACCTAATCTAATTCTAGCATTAACAAGATGGATTGTGCATCAAAATATGTAAAAAATAGGAGCAAGATTAATAAAAAAAATCAATCAAAATAAATGAATAATTAAGTGGATTAAGGATGAACACAAATGGGCCATGGGGGTATGATCCTTGAGGTGAGGTGTATCAGCAAATGGCACATGGGCCATGAAATCCGTTTTGGAAAAAAGTCCAATCCTCCGATCACATGATCCGGATCCTTCCCAAACACCAAGTCTACTCCACCAAAACTCAGAAAATTTTATCTCATACCCCTACATTTATCCATACGCCCCTACATTTTATAAAAATATCAATTTTATCCTTATATATTTTTAACTAATTTATTATTTTTTTTAAAATATTTTTTAAATTTTATTTTTGTGTACCGAAAGACTTTACAAAAGAGTTCCGGTAATTATTTTTCAAGCATTTTTTAAATATTTTTTTGTATACCAGAAGACTTTGCAAAGGAGTTCCGGTAGTCAATCTTCGTGTACCTGAAGACTTTCCCAAAGAGTTCCAGTAGTCAATCTTTGTGTATAGGAAGACTTTGCAAAAGAGTTCTGATAGTCATTTTCAAGCATTTTTAAAAATATTTTTGTGTGTACCGGACGACTTTGCAAAAGAGTTCCGGTAGTCAATTTTTGTGAACCGGAAGACTTTGCAAAAGAGCTCTGATAGTCATTTTTCAAGCATTTTTTAATATTTTTTTATTTACCGGAAGACTTTGCAAAAGAGTTCCAGTAGTCAATTTTTGTGTACCGGAAGACTTTGCAAAAGAGTTCCGGTACTCATTTTTCAAGATTTTTTAAACTTTTTTGTGTATACCGGAAGACTTTATAAAAGAGTTTCGGTAGTCAATTTTTGTGTACCGGACTTCTTTTGCAAAGTCTTCCGGTACACACAAAAAAGTCTAAAAATACTTGAAAAATGACTATCGAAACTCTTTTGCAAAGTCTTCCGGTACGCAAAATAAAACTTAAAATATATTTAAAAATAAAATAATAAATTAGTTAAAAATATATAAGGTAAAATTGATATTTTTTATAAAATGTAGGGGTATATGGATAAATGTAGGGGTATAAGGTAAAGTTTTCCAAAACGCAATGCATCAAAACCAATCCATCGTCACCCTCAATGCGTAATCACCAAGAAAATGTTCAAAAATCAATTTCAAACTCTCACTTCCATTTCGTTCCCCCGACGTGTAAGCATCGCAAATTCATCTCGACAAATCAATTGAAGGATCAAGAATGAAGCAATTAGATCCGTGTTCAAATTCATCACTGAAATTGCAATCACTCAAAAGGTTGTTCTTGCATGAGGAATCGAGGGATCAAGAGGAGAAGAAAAACTTATCGGCTTGCTTCGACACGATGACTAAGAGGTAATGAATTCTTTTGACCTTTCCTTTTTATCTCTTTGTGTTTCCTAAGCCCTACTATGTGTTGTTCTCAATTCTCTTCTTTTATGCGTGCGTGTTGTTGTTCTTCAACTGTGTGATTGTTGTGAATGATAACCGAGAGGATTGATTCTGAATTCGTTTCTAGTGATTGAAGGATACTGTTTGTGGAAGCTTGGTGGTTAGTTCAAAGAAGTGAAGGTGATGCAATGGTGGATCGAAACTATGAAGGTTGAAAGTGTAAAGATTGAAGATTTCTGGTGAAACGAAAAAAATATATCAAAATGAGTTTTTTTTTTCTTTTTTGAAATTTGAGTTTTATGGTCTTTATATAGTTGCTGAAATTTCTGTTAGATTCTCAATTCCTCTCCCCTAATTCTGTCAGGAAATTCTGTTGGAGTTGTTGTGAGAATTCTATTACAATTCGGTTAAGAAGTTGGGTGGTTATACTGAGTTTATGTAAAAATCAGTTGAGAATGGAAGGTTAGTTAGTTGATGAGTTTCTATTAGTGAGGTTTGGGTGTAACATTCGGTTATAAGTCAGTTAGAAGGAGTTGGAGTTCAAAGATTGTTAGAGTGTGAGTTGAAACTGTTTAAGATGTTTCTTTTAATTTCTGATGCGGGCCTGCTATGTTTCATCAGTAGGATGGTGAATTGTTACGGTGTTGTTTTCATGATGTTTGTAGTGAAGCTGACAGTGAACTGAGTTTTAGTTAGGGTATGTTATGTGAAGCTTGCCATTTGGTTATGTTAAAAAAACAGTTATTGCACTGGTGATGGCTTGTTGAGCTTGTTAGTTAGTGTTGAGCTAGTTTGTATTGATTGTTGACCTGTTGTGGTTAGGAATTTATGCTTACTGAGTGTTAATTAAACTTGTTAGTGATTGAAAACCTGCTATGGAGGTTATGTTAGCTACATGTTAAATGAATACATGAATGTTGTTGAAGTGCTGAACTTGAAGTTCATTATCATATGAATATGGAATGAGTTATCATTGTTTAGGTTATGGTTGATGTTCTGACTTTGCATTGCCTTGGCTATTATGTGCCCTGTGATTGAATGCCTCATTGTCTTGGCTTGACCTATTTTTGATGCTACCTGATGTTTAGATTAATGTACCTTCTGCTTGTGGTGTTATAGTTGCTACATATGTGTTGTTTTGCAGGTTGTATGTGTTGCAGGTTGTATGTGATGCAGGTTCATAGTTCTGTTGTGTGATGGTTGCTTCGATGAATGGTCATGTGGCTAGGTTTGTACATGGTGCGCATTTGGTTTCTTGGTAAGGCATCATTATGTCATTTGTTTGGTCATATAGCATGCTTATTTGTAATGTTGAATTGGTGGATATGTTTGGATTATTTGGACATGCCATGAACATGTATGGTTTTGTAACAATGCCTTGGTTGGTTTTCGTTTTGTAGGATGGCATGAACATGGTGACTTGTAAATGAAGAAGCCATGCTAGAAGCAAACAAACATGGATTTGAATGATGAATCATGGCCAATGGGATGGAATTAGGTCTTAGGGTGGACATTTGATTTTGGTGAACTAGTTGACTAAAAAGTCAAATGTTGACCAAAAGTCACTTGTTGTAACAAAAATGGTCAAACTTGTAATTTTATTGACTTTCTTGCAACTTTTATAATGACATGAGTATTTGGTTGAATGGAAATGATATTTGGTATATATGAATTTAATTTGAATGATATTGTATGGTTTGAATGATATTGTATGGATTGAATTGAATTGAATTGAATTGAATGTGGCCATGGACTAATGGAAATGAATTGTATAGAATATGGACTAATGGAAATGAATCCAATGAACCAAGTGTAATACCTAATAATTTAACAAACTTGAACTGGCAAGAAAGTGAATGTATAACATGATTTGAGTGAACCAAATATTATTGGACCAATCATTATGACATAGAGAATGAAATGAATGGGAATGAAGTGGACTTGAATGACTAATGACTAATGACTAATGACCAAGGACCAATGAATCAAGGACTAGTGTATGGGCATAGAAACTTGAATGAGGGATTGATGGACGTATGGACAACCATGAATAAACCAAACAAGGGATAACAACGACCAGATGAAATGATCATATGAAATGATCATGAATGGGACAAGTGGGAGTTAGGGTGCCATGAGAATAGGCTTTGGAACAAAACATATCATCAAGCAATAGGTGCATATGTAATTCCTCGAAATGAACTTGATCCAACCAATGAAATTCAACAATGACACAAGAACCAATGGGCTTTAATGAAGCATGACCAAGCAAATGGATCATGCACAAATGAATGATAGTGAACTAGATGACATCAGGGTTAGGAGTATCCTTAAGCAAAGGGATCTCAACTTAGGGTTTGCTTGACTAAGAAGCCATAGATGAATCATCAAAACAAAACACACACACAAGAATCAAGAGTTCCCCCTATAAGGGTTTTGTTTGACTGAGCAACCTCAAGTTACAAGGAAAATCTAGCTTCCACCAGATACAAACAACAAGGCTTTGAATACAAGATACATGTCCTCTTGTATTGAACAAATGCTTATGCAAATGATATGATTGAACATGACGACATGCATATGATTAGGGTTAATAACCTAGGTGAAAATTATGAAGGATAGGGTAAACTTTGGGGTATGACATGAGTGACCTTGGACTCATTGACCTCTTGATCACTTACACCTTGTTCACCTGTTGAACTTTTGAACTGGTGATCTTGTCGTATTATTTTTTGTTCATTGCCTTATACCTATTCTTATCACATTCATTTGTTTAGGTTAGCACACACATGGTTTACTCTTGGGCTACCTAAGAATGAGACCTATATTTAGTACACTTTTGCACGCACATGGCTTACTCTTGGGTGTAAGACCCCAATTTTGTCCCTAAGATCCCTCATGGCATCATAACATTGCATTGCATAGCCTCAAGGATCATTGAGCATCTTGGCTCCCTTTCCCTTTGGGTAGGGATCTCTTGTGAGTGGTTTGAGATCACTAAGCATGCTTGAATTGTATATCATTGCTTTTCTTGTTTTATTTACTAACCAAAAGCACAAAAATATGTCACTAACATCTTTTGTTTCTAGCTTAAGCAATCACCAAGTCAAGAGCTTCAAGAAGATCCTTTGTGCAAGAGATGAGGTATTTTCTTGGGATGAGGATCACATGATTATTATAAGGAGCTTACATGAGCTAGGGTTTCATTTTGAAGCAATTTCACCAAGTGGTAGAGGCTCAAGTTAATCAAGACATTTCAAGGTCATATGAGGACCAAAAGTCAACTGTGTAGTCAACTGAGGGCTATGAGGTGGGGAAATGAGTTGAGACACCTCAATCATGTTCAAATGGGGTCTATTCATCATTCTAAACATCCATCTTGAAGATTCAAAGGTCATGGCAAAAGTTACTAAAAATGGAAAATGACCTATAATTCAAAGTTTCCAAATTTGGCAAGTTTTGGTCCATTTTCAACTTGACTTGTCAATGTCAAAGATGTTTCAAATGGATTTTTGGTGAACATGAAAGTTGTAGATTTTTGTCTCCCCTTTCGGAAAATTCCTAATTCATGTCCATATGATGAATGGTTGAGAAGTTATGGTCATTTGATCACAAAGTGTGCATGAAAATTCAAAATGGCATAACTTTTGATGTAATGCTTCAAATTGGTTCATTTATTTTTGCAAAGTGCTTCTCATGTTCAAGGCATCTCAAAGTAACATCATTTGGCTCAATTGTGCAAAGGAATCATGGTCAAATGTTCATTATTTCACACATGTTCATTTTGAAGTAAATCTTCACCATTCATTTTTGGCTTGAGATGTAAGCAAAATAATCCTCAAATCCTGATCCTTGGTTGTTCTTGAGTGAATTAAAGCCCTAGCATGGGAGATCACACGTGCATTATGGCTTCATAACTCACTAATCATGATTAGTACAAGGCTAATGTGATTATCAGTGCCATTAACAAGGAATATAAATAGGAAAGCCCTAATCATAACTGCCATAACAACCAATTTCAGATCTAGAATTCAAGAGTCTCTCCAAAATTTTCTCTCAATCGAATTTGATTTTTCTCCACACAAGCCTCAAATATTATTAAATATTCTTGATCCTCATGCTTCACTGATCAAGAATCATTCATTGTTTGGTTCCATACCTCAAGAATTCGAGCAGTTCATGTACATTCTCATGTTGATGGAATTTGGAAATTGAAGCATATTCAAGTGGTTTCAGCCATTGCTTTTTGCACAAAGCTTCAAAGGAAGTTCAAGGAGGTTGATCTGGAGCAGTAGAGCTTGAGAGATCGCGGTTTCAGAGGACTTCATTTCCAGGTGATGCAATTTTCGATCTCTCCTTTTGCTGTTTTTTGATCATAGACTTGTAGATCGTGCTGTGTAGATCATGTACATATGCTTAGAATTGAGAATGAGTGAGTATTAAGGATGTAGTGTTGAATGGAAGTTTGGATCTAGAAACATTCTCTCTTCGATTTGAAAAACCTAAGAGGAATTAGGAGAAACTAAGTGGAGATTTGGAACCAGCGTGGAAAACCGAGTGGAATGATGTAAGCCTGGGGAAATTCTGGAAAATTTTGTTGAGGCGCCACCGTAGGGCTCGCCGGAGAAGACGACCGGAGCAGAGCTCCGGCGTCTGTGTGTACTTAGGGTTTTGATGATGTGGAGGCCATGTGTTTCATTGCGTGGACGTTTGATTGGATAGGATTCTTTTGACCATATCCACGTGAGCGCTGACTGATGACTTGGGATGCTGAGTCAATTAGTGAAACGATGCATTTCACTGTTTGAACCTGGACCGTGGATTGCAGATACGCGCCAGATCGTGTGGCTCCTGTTTTTTTTTATTTGAATATTGCATTTCCCTCCATTTTCCATTGCATATTCAATTATTTTAGTCACTTTGTAAAATTCATAAAAAATGCAAAAATGATCCAAATGAGTCCCAATTTTTTTTCATAGTTTTGTATTGGTGTCTAATTTTTTATGGTTCTAAATTCATGAATTGTTGATGTTTGGATTTTTAGATGGGAATTTTTGAATTGATGTTGTGCCAAATTGACCTAGTGCATTCAATGTATTGTGAAATCCTCATTTTTGAGCCATTCGATCCACTCTTTTGCATACATGACATTCATACATGACATGAATTATTGGTCACTGGTTTGGATTTTTTCTCACATGTTATCATCATTTTTGACATATAGAGAAAAGTGTGACAATTTGTGTCGCATTTTTGACATTGAATTGGTGCATTTTTGTTCACATAGCATTTGCATCATTTTGGACTTGATTTTTTGCATGTTGAACATTCATGGCATGAGAAACTTATACAAAAAATCTCAAAGTCATTGCATGCATTTCTGATTTGGTATGAATTTTCTAAGTTGGAAGCTCATTTTGTGCATCTTTTTTGAGGCTTTTTGAAGCATTTGAATGATATTTGGAGTATGGTGGATCTTTGGCCATGGTGATTGGTGTTTAGGGGTTCATATGGTTCTGTTTGGGGCTTGTGATTTGATTCATCTCATGCCATTGGTTGTTTATTCTCTGTTGTGTTGATTGAATGTTCATAAGCTAACTTTGTTGTTTTGTTTCAGGATTGGATACTTAGCATTGATGGTTGGGTTTATTCTCTCCTTGTGAGATGCAAATGCATTGAGTACTGACCTATTTTTGTTTTGTAGGGTTTTAATTCATGTGGTGAACTCATGAGCTCATTTGAGTGCTAGGGCACTTATGCACTGAATTGTGTAACTGTTAGAGGGTTTCACTGCTTGTTTTCTGGTTTTATGACTGAAGTACTCACTGTTTAGTCTTTGTACAGGTACCTTAGTTGCTTGCTTGCTTTAGATCTTGCTTGAGCATTGGATTGTGGTTGACACACCACTCAGGTAGTTAGCTTCTTACTTCATGTAGTCTGAAGTCCTGTCACCTTTTTGGCATGCATTTTGCTGGCAAGTCCTCCTTCAGAGGCTCTGTTTGTGTTTGTTTAAAATTGTGCTAAAAGACCTCCAAGAAGAGGCATGTGTTATATTTGATAAGACCTCCAAGAGAAGAGGCAATTGACGGATAAAAGGGATTAGTAGCCAATCCCCCGTTATTCAGTGTGTCGTTCTTTATGCTCGCACTACATGCTGATGCTTCTGAACATGTGCCCCAGATCTTTGTCCAGAGTCTGTCAAGTGGAAAAGGATCCCACTTTATGGATCCCCACGCTTTCTTTGTCATGAGCTCACCCTGGCCAGGGTTAAGAGCATGAGGTGTCATCCTCATTACCGATTTGATCAGCTTCACCCTAACGTTCAATGTTAGTGGTTAAGAGCTACAGATTACCCTTTACAGTTTGGCTTGTTTGTCGAGGTTGACATGACCCCTCTTGACTAAAGCCCACTCATTGTTTGAGCCTCTTGTATGGATATAGTATGTGATGTTTGTTTACTTGTGAGTTAAGGTCTTGTTAGAGACCTCAACTTAGGGATGTTGATTCCATGACAACTATTAGGCTCGAGTCTTAATCTCCCTATTAGTTTGTTGTTTCCCTGGTCTCTGGTTAGGAGAGTGTTTTACCCCATGGAACTTTTGATGTGTGTGCTCTTGAACTAGGAGTTTCCATTTGAGCTTAATTGGAGGATCATTACCATGTTCATCCAAGTGGAAGATACAAGAGACATTGAGGATCTCTTATGAGACTTGTTTGATTACTTATACTTTGTGCTTGCTTATTCCAAAGGATGGGAGCTACTTGGATCATCAATATGATCTCAAGAGAGGAGCTCCTAATGTGGTTTCATTTCTTATCCCTCATCTTTTTGTTTTCCTTAGGACTTAGCCCTTCTTCTTCATCTCTCCACTCTAACCCAAGCCAAAACCCTTTTTGTGCAAACATTCAACCTTTGTTTTTAACATTAGAAACCTAAGCCTTATGCTTTTGATTTTCAAACTTTCTTTTCATAACACTCATTTTGAATTGAATATTTAAGTCAACTTTGACTACTTTTGTATATACTTCTAATTGGTAAATATAACCCATTCAAATTTCCCTTTTGTGGTTCCAATGGCCACTTTCTTAATCAAAAATTTCCATAACCTTTAGCTATTAGGTTTGAGTTATCTTTGTGGTAGATGTAATACTCACCTTTGTCCTTAGTGATGGACAATGAGCCTTCCATGCTTATTATAGGGTTAACCCCTCACTAGCATGTTGAAGCTATCCTCACATGGTGGACTTGTGGTTTTAGGTTGAGTTTTCTCCCTTTGATAACAAAAGACCTTAAGGCTTTTGGACCAATCAATTCACCAATTTGTTTTGAGATTTTTACCCCGAATTACGAGGTTTTGATCCTAATCTTTCTTTAAGATGGTACGTAGGCAATGGGTTTATCCATCCAAACACAAAATGTAAATAACTTGTACATTATTTTCTCATCTCTTCAATCATGTTTGCACAAATAAAATTTTCACAAGACAAACTACCTTACAACAAGTATGAAAAGGGCTCCCTAGGAGTACCTAGGATGTTTTGGGTGCCTAACACCTTCCCATTGCATAACCAACCCCCTTACCCTGATCTTTGTTTCTTTTATTACTTTTTGTTGAAACTATTAGGTTTTTGTTCGCTTTCTAACCATTCCTTTGGATAAATAGAAGTGCGGTGGCGACTCAACTTGTATGTTTTACCTTGGATTTAGTCAATATCTCCAATGGTAACGAATACCCCGCTACATTGGGCTACCTAACAATGAGACCCTAGGATAGTCTTTGTATGATCATGCATTGTGTTTTATCCAACCCTTCCCTTTGATTTAGCTTGATCAAATTCCATTTGATCAACTACATCCTTTGACTTTGCACACATTCCCTTTGTCTTTGTCAAGTGACCATAAGTCTCTTGATCACTTGATGAGACTTATCTTTGTTACTTTGGAGCTCAAGATTCTCAACCAGTATAAGACCTCAAGCTCAAGTCAATGCATCAACCATCTTCCTCATCCCCACAGAGCATTTGTGAGAACCTATTTCAACAATTTGTCAAACATTGATAAGGATTGCATGTCATGAGCCTTAAGCAATGGAGAAGGGGTGAGAGGGAGCATCCCTATCCTCATTCTGAATATTTTGGGTATGAAACAAATGATCCAGTTGCTCAAAGTGTTCACCTATATGCATAGATTAAGTGCAATCCAAGTCAATTCACGATGAAGTCTGCAACTAGCCCTATGGCTCTCATCCCAAGCTCCTTTGGTATAAACACCACTCTTTTGGTTTAAACACCATCAGCCGAGAAGGGAGTGGGTTATACATCTGGTCTCTTGTTTTGTGTTCGAGATGCAAAGTCTTGATATAAGTATCCTTCTTGAGCGAAAAGCAACAAGAACTTACAAACTGCAAGTAACAAAGGAGATATTTTTGGGTAACCTGCTGGGAATACTAGACATGAGTCTATTTTTTAAGGGTGCCAACATGGATTGGGCTTTGAAAGGTAATTGACAAAAAAATTGGATTTTTTAGAAGAGCGAATAAATAAAGCATTTAGGTTATGATGGGGATAAAATAGGGGGAGGCCAAATGAAGTTTGGGCTTTGTAGAGAAGAGGAGTTAATTACAAACCTTATGCTTGATGGAGAAGAAGAGTTAAGCACAACAGTATTTGGGATTCATAGATATGAAAGGGGCTAAGTTCAGCTTAGGCTTAATGGAGAAGAAGGGGCGAATTCAATAGGATTTGGGCTTGATGCGTATGAGGGGCCAAATCTAACAATGCTTGGGTTGGAGCTGGATAGGGGGTGCCAATTTTAACAATATTTGGGTTGGATGGAAGAAATGCCAAATTTAATAGTATTTGGGCTAGAGGTGGAGAGTAAATGCCAAATTCAATAGGATTTGGGCTAGACCTGGAAAGGAAATGCCAAATTCAATAGGATTTTGGCTAGAGCTAGATAGGAAATTCCAAATTCAAAGGGATTTGGAATGAAGCTGGATAGGGGGTGCCAAATTTATCAGTATTTGGGCTGGATGGAAGAAATGTCAAATTTAACAAGATTTGGGCTAGAGCTGAAGAGGAAATTCCAAGTTTAACAAGATCTGGGTTGGATGAAAGAAATGGCAAATTCATCAAGATTTGGGCTAAAGTTGGAACAGGGATGCCAAATTCAACAAGATTTTGGTTGGATGGAAGAAATGCCAAATTAAACAAGATTTAGGCTAAAGCTGGAGATGAATGGCCAAATTTATCAGTATTTGGGCTGGATGGGAAAGAAATGCCAAATTAAATAGGATTTGGGCTAGAGCTGGAGAGGAAATGCGAAATTCAATAGGATTTAGGCTAAAGTTTGATAGGAAATGCCAAATCCAATAGGATTAAGGCTAAAATTGGATAGGGATACCAAATTTATCAGTATTTGAGCTGGATGGAAGAAATGCCAAATTCAACCAGATTTGGGCTAGAGCCAAATCAACAAGATTTGGGCTGGATGGAAGAAATGTTAAATTCAACAAGATTTGGGCTAAAGCTGGAGAGGGGGTGCCAAATTCAACAGGATTTGGGTTAGATGGAAGAAATTCCAAATTCAACAAGATTTAGGCTAAAGTTGGAGATGAAGGGACAAATTTAACAGTATTTGGACAGAATGGGGAATAAATGTCAAATTCAACAAGATTTGGGATGAAGCTGAAATGAAGCTGAAATGTATTCTGCTTTCGCAGTTGAAAGTGCAATGGTTGATTGTCTTTTGCTAGCCTATGAGATGAGGTTTCCTCCTAGAAACTGACAGTTTCCAGGTGTGATTTTGCGTTCCAATATGTCTCCTGCGTAATCTACATCACAATACCCAAAAAGCCTATACTCTGATGTTTTCTTATACATCAGGTCAAGGTTAGGTGTTCCTTTCAGATACCTTAGGATTCTCTTAACAACAGTTAGGTGAGATTCCCTTGGATCTGACTGGAATCTGGCACAAAGACAAATGTTGAATAATATATTTGTACGTGTAGCACTCAGATATATAAGAGAACCTTTGCTGGTTTTCTTTCTAACATTTCAAACTTCTTCAGAATGTATTTTATGTATTTGCTTTGATAAACATAAGTAGCACATGATGTTTGATTGATTTGTATTCCCAGAAAGATCTTTGGTTCTTGCATCAGACTCATTTCAAATTCAACCTGCATTAGTTCATAAAATTCTTGACAGACAAAGGGGTTAGCAAAACCAAAAATTATGTCATCAACATATATTTGACAGATCATGAGATCATTTCTGATGTTTTTACAGAAGAGTGTAGAATCAAATTTGCTAATGATAAAATCATTTTCCATAAGGAAAGCACTTAGTCTTTCATACCAAGCTCTGGGAGCTTGTTTTAGACCATAAAGAGATTTTTTCAGTTTAAAAAAGTGTTCTGGACATTTTGAGTTTTCAAAACCAGGACGCTAATGAACATACACCTCTTCAGAAATATATCCATTCAGAAACGCACTTTTGACATCCATCTGATATAGTTTGATATAGCAAATTGTAGCACCTCAAATTTGCCCTCCTCATTCATGCATTCATTTTAGGTCATTTAACATTTCATATTGCATTTCATCATGTCAATCAGAATTAGATCCAAGAAGCTTGAATATCATCCAAGACACCTTGTGGGTTCTATCTGGGTGAGCAGTCAACACAAGGGAATGACTTGAGTTACTTCCAACATGTTCAAATGAGGCCTAGTCATCATTCGACATATTACTCTTGAAGGAACAAAGGCCCAGCGCACAGGTTACAAATTTGGAAAGATGACTTGAACTGTCATGCTCGCTAGGCGAGCAGAATGGTTCGCCTAGCGAGCCACCAGAGTCTGAACTGTCATGCTCGCTAGGCGAGCAGATTCTTCGCTAGGCGAAGCCTACGCGTTTTGAAAAAAAATATAACAGAACGGATTTTGGACTTGGACTCTCTCATTTGAGCCTACAAAGCCACGAAAATCAGAGTATAAATTCTGAAAATTTCATTGAGCCAAACCCTATTCTATTCCTATTATCCTAGAGAGAGATTCTAACTAATTCAGAGCAGCCTCTAGAGACTGAAGGGATCACCTCTACCAATTCCATCTCATATAAACCCTAATATTGTTCTGCAAACCCAACGGTGCAATTCAATTTCATTCGATCTCTTCAATCAGGTTTGCCTTATTCCCATTACTTTACGCTTTTAATTTGAAATTCCTAAAGCATGAGGTATTATGGTTGAATCCGGGAGAGTGGGTATAGTTAGGTTTCACATGTGGGTTTAGATATGCATGAATGTGTAAAACAATGCCTTGAATGTTTGACCACTTAATTTCTGAAATAGGTACCACGGGGTTTGGGGTTTCTGAAATCGTACTGTTATCAGAGAAGAACCCATAACCCACAGGCATTCGCTAGCCGCTTCTCTAGGCGAGCCTGCAGCGAAGCTTCGCTAAGCCTTCGCTAGGGGAAGCAGTAGCGATCGTGACAGTAGCTGTTTTTTCTATTTGCTCTCCAATCTATTTTGTGTTCGCTATGACATGCTTTCTATTACGTCCGGGCCCATGTTTTGGTATGTATGTCATGTCTTGATGTGTGGATCCATGCCCCCTGACTTTGAGTTTTGATACCCTTTTGATGCATTTGTTTGACAAGTGGTTTAGGCCTCCTACCCTTGGTTGCTTTTTGTGAGCTTTTTTGTGAACTTTAATGGCATGATTCATGTGGTTACATTTTTATTCTTATTTGATGCAACTCTTGATTGCACCCCATCTTGTTATTCTAACCTGTTTGTTGAGTTTTTGTGAGGGCTCACATGACTCTTGAAGAGATAGCTTGCTTGGTATTCCACTTTATTTGTGGGACACCATTTGGAGATTTATTCTGATTGCTTTGCTGACTTGCTTTCTTTGATGGTGCTAGCTTGAGAGATCACCGGGTTTCTTATTTCTTTAGTTGTTGTTACTTCGGATTTTTATCCGTGTGGTAGATCTCTTGATCCCTTTTACATCTTTTCAGCATTTTACCGCTTTCTTAGCTGGAAGACCTCGATAGGAGGCAATGTTTTTGTGTGTTTACTTTTGTGCCCAAAGACCTCCAAGAAGAGGCACCAGTGCTAAAGACCTCCATGAAGAGGCAATTGACGGATATAAGGGATTAGTAGTCAATCCCCCGTTATTCAGTGTGTCATTCTTTATGCTCGTACTACGTGTCGATGCTTCAGAACAAAAGCCTAAGATCTTTTGTCCGGTCAGTCAGTTGAGAGGGTTCTATCTTTCTGAATCCCCACTTTTTGTCATGAGCTCACCCTGTCCAGGGTTAAGAGCTTTGAGGTCTTATCCTCATTACCCTTCTGATCTTCTCACCTTGACGTTCAATGTCAGTGGTTAAGAGCCCATTTGATTACCTGTCCATGGCTTGTTTGTCGAGGCTGATATGACCCCTCTTGACTAAAGCCCTACCCACATATGTTTGAGCCCCCTTGCTGGTGTGTTTATTTTATGCTATATGTTTTTTTATGGTGTGATCGTCTCCTCATAGGATGCTAGGCTTCGTATAGTCTCTCGTTTGACTGTCAATTAAGGTAGCACGGTTCCTTCATCTAGGACTTCCTTTTTTGCATGAGCATTCCTAAAACACAAACAAACTCATTGATTTTTCTTCTCCTAAGAACACGTTAACTCCTTCTACTACAGGCGAGTAAGTCTCCAAAGGTCGAGCATCCAGTAGATTGCGTAGTAACGTCGTTCATCTAAAAAACACAAAACCAACAAATAGGTAGCCGAACTACGGCTTTCTCTGATTCTCATTCCAGATGAGATACGTAGGCATAAGACGCGATGTCTTAGAGAGCACACTCCTCTTTAACCCATAGGTAGCCGAGCTACGAAGACTCTGATTCTCATATTCAGACGAGATACGTATGCAGTGGATGCGACATCCGTGCGAGTCATTTTCTTTTAACCCCTCTTTTAGTAAATAGTACATTAGATAAACCCATACCCTTTAGACAAGAACAACAAGAGTGGATCCCGTAGATTACTACAGATGCGTAGGGGTGCTAATACTTTCCCTTCGCATAATCGACTCCCGAACCCAAGATTTTGTTGCGAGACCTTGTCTTTTCCTTTCCTTTTTCCAGGTTTACTTCGAGCTTTACCTTTCCCTCCTCTGGGATAAATAACGCACGATGGCGACTCTTCTGTCATTTCTTTTTTTGCCGGTTGTTTTTTTCGCATTCCTTTTTTTAGGTTGCGACAGCTGGCGACTCTGCTGGGGAACCCGGTTTCCCTAAGCGAGTCCCTCCTAGCTTTTGTAGTTTTCTTGTTTGTTGGGTGTTTATTCT
Organism: Lathyrus oleraceus; assembly: GCF_024323335.1. NCBI lineage: Eukaryota > Viridiplantae > Streptophyta > Magnoliopsida > Fabales > Fabaceae > Lathyrus > Lathyrus oleraceus. Next base: position 445,380,740 of record NC_066583.1, read on the forward strand.
TTTGTACAGTTATTTATTTACCTTCTTTACCTTATTGCATTCATGTACATATGTCTGATGTATCTGTGGGTTTTGTTGGGTTGTTTGTTTGTTGGGGTGGGAGGTTCTATGAGTGATAAGCCCACTTCCCAGGCTCGAGCGTACACACAGGTTTTAGAGTGGATAGTCATGAGGCTTGCGTGGCATGTTGCTACGTTAAGTCGTTCATGAAGACCCACATTCCAGACGAGGTTTCTATTGGATATATTTTGTTCTATGGGTGTTCCATAACGACAGATGTCCCTTTAGAAATCGTCGACTCTGGTGACCATTTCCCGAGAACTCAGTCGAGGCCTCTCCTCCGAGACGCGTTTATGTTATCTCTAGTGGGCGCATTCTCGCTGCTCAATCCGAGGACCCCGAGGCTGGGAACTTGCTATTAGGATGTCCTGTTGAGGGGAGTCAGTGGAGGTCTTTTGTCTCGTAATAATGCCAAACCTTTAGTGGTAAACGTATTATTCGACTGAAGGGCAAGAAACTGACAAACTTCTATTCTTAGAACCTACCAGTAAGGGGTGGGATAAATTCAGGAAACCTTAACCTTCAACCAACCTGGTTTTACGGAGCAGAGCTTTGATCTCGTATTATATTACTCAGTGGGTTTTCTCTTCAGACGATGCAACCCAACAGTTGTTCAAGCAGATACAACAATCTTGATTTCCATGTCACTGCATTGCATCACATCATGTTGCATTCATATCATTTAACACATGTTTATCTATTTCCAGGGGTTTACATCTTCTTCTTGATTCTAGTCGGGGTTTTTCTTACACTTTTTATCTGACGAGAGACTGGAATCAAGGGGTAGGATACCCTTTGGAATTGATAAACATGTCATTGCATTTACATATTCATTAGCCTGTCTTGCATAACAGGTACCGCCGCAGTGTTCTCAGTTTGTTTGGTATTCCATCAGCAGGATAGCTGACTCAGGCATTCATCGGTACGGTACCCGCAGAAACCAGCAGAGAGTAATGGAAAGCTTTCAAGCAGATCTAGCAGAGATGAGGACCAACATTGCCCAATTCATGAGTATGATGCAAGGGGTAGTGCAAGGGCAAGAGGAACTTCGAGCCTTGGTCCAGAGACAAGAAACTGTGATTCCCCCTGTCAATCAGAATCCGCCAGAAGGGACCCCTGTCGGTGACGCTGTTGTTACCAACCCTGTCAACAACCATGCTAATGGTGACGAATTGCGTGGTATTAGAATCAATGGACAACCCGTCATTACAGAGGCTGCTAATGCTCGAGCGGCACATGCTCCAGTTCACCATCCTTCTCATTTGGTTGACAAGCAAGAAGATATGTTCACCATTCCCAATGATGATGATGAATTTGGAAAGGCGGAAGAGAGAGATAGAAAGGTCGACGCCCTTGCTGAAAAGATTCGCGCCATGGAGTGCCAGAATTCTTTGGGTTTTGATGTTTCTAATATGGGTTTAGTTGATGCGTTGAGGATCCCGTACAAGTTCAAAGCGCCATCTTTCGACAAATACAATGGCACTTCTTGTCCCCGAACTCATGTGCAAGCTTACTATCGGATGATATCCGCTTATACTGATGATGAAAAAATGTGGATGTACTTTTTCCAAGACAGTTTGTCTGGAGCCTCTTTGGATTGGTACATGGACTTGAAAAGAGAATCTGTTAGAAGCTGGAGAGAGTTAGGTGAAGCTTTTCTGAGGCAGTACAAGCATAACATGGACATGGCTCCGAGCAGAACCCAATTCAGAGTTTGTTTCAAAAGACTGGTGAGAGCTTCAAGAAATACGCCCAGAGGTGGCGTGAACTAGCTGCGAGAGTACAACCCCCGATGTTGGAGAGAGAATTGACTGATATGTTCATTGGAACCCTGCAAGGTGTATTCATGGATCGTATGGGAAGTTGCCCGTTTGGTAGTTTTTCGGATGTTATGATTTGCGGAGAAAGAACTGAAAGTCTTATCAAAGCGGGAAAAATCCAAGACCCTGGTTCTTCAAGTTCTTCAAGTGCTAAGAAACCATTTTCAGGGGCACCCAGAAGGAGAGAGGGTGAGACAAATGCTATACATAATCAGAGAAATGGAAACAGAGGACAGCAATACCGTCAAGTTGTTGTTGTGACTATTCCAGCAACCCAACCTCAACAACAACAAAGAGGACAACCACAACAACAACAGCAACGCCAATTCCAACCAAGACAAAGAATGACAGATTGTCATTTTGATCTGTTGCCAATGACTTATGCTGAATTACTCCCTGAACTGCTCAGGTTAAAGTTTGTTGAACTTCGCACTATGGCTCCATTAACAAGGATTCCCGCTGGTTATGATGCTAACGTCCGTTGTGATTTTCATTCTGGTGCGCCCGGGCACCACATCGAGAATTGTCGGGCTTTTCACCATAAAGTTCAAGATTTGATCGATGCCAAGACGATTAACTTCGCTCCTACTCCGAATGTGGTGAATAATCATATGCCTCAGCATGGAGGGCCCAGAGTAAACAGTGTGGAAGATGAGGAAAATTTGAACTTGGTAGTTGATGTTAATGACGTTCAGACTTCGTTGTTTATGGTGAAGGAACGTCTGCTTAGAGGGGGAGTATTCCCGGGATGTGACAAGAATTGTTCAGATTGTGGTAATCATGAAAACGACTGTGTGAAATTGAAAGAAGGTATCCAAGAATTGATGAATGAAGGTTGTTTACAGTTTGATCGAGTAGTGAAAGACCATGGAGAGGTATCAACTGTTACCATTTACTTCACACCTTCAGAAGGTCTTGTTAGTGCGCCTGTGACTATTGGTACTCCTGTGACCGTAGCTGCACCCGTGACTATTGTTACTCCGGTGACTGTTGGTGTTCCCGTGATTAATGCTGCAGTAACTATCAGTACCCCTACCACCATTGTTGCTCCTAGTGGAAGACTTTATGAGAATAGTAGAGCAATTCCGTGGCAATATGACAATGCTTCTTACAGAAATAGAAGACCAGAGAATCAGACCAGATCAATAAATCATACTCCAGTGACGATTGGTTCGTCAAATAAGACTCTAGTAACAGTTGGTTCGGCTGTGGGTAATGTGGGAGGACCCGGAGGATTTACGAGAAGTGGTCGTTTGTTTGCACCACAAGCTCCGAAGGATAACAATGCTGAGGCTCTTGCTAGAACAAAAAGAAAACAAGTTGTCGTTGAAGAAGAACAAGTGCGAAAGGAAGTGCCTGAGAATTCTTTTGAGAAGGACGTGGAGGAATTTATGAGAATTATCATGAAAAGTGATTACAAGATCGTGGATCAGTTGAACCAAACACCGTAAAAAATCTCTATTCTCTCTCTGTTGATGTGTTCCGAGGCACATCGTAACGCCCTGTTGAAAATGTTGAATATGGCTTATGTGCCTCAAGAGATTTCTGTTAACCAGCTTGAAGGTGTTATTGCAAATGTTAACACGAGACATGGTTTGGGATTCACGGATCTAGACTTGACACCTGAGGGTCGCAATCACAATAAAGCTTTGCATATCACGACGGAATGCAAAGGCGCGGTTTTGTCGCATGTTTTGCTTGATACCGGTTCTTCTTTGAGTGTGCTTCCCAAAAAGGCTCTGAGTAAGCTTGATGCCGAAGGGGTTGTTCTCACACCAAGTGATCTTGTTGTCCGTGCTTTTGATGGATCCAAGCGATCGGTTTTTGGTGAAGTCACATTGCCTGTGAAGATCGGCCCGGAAGTGTTTAACATTGTCTTCTATGTGATGGATATCCAACCAGCATATAGTTGTCTGTTGGGGCGTCCCTGGACACATGGAGCCGGAGCAGTTTCTTCGACTCTCCACCAAAAGCTAAAATATGTGTGGGATGGTCAGGTTGTGACCATGTGTGGCGAAGAGGACATCTTTGTGAGCCATTTATCCTCCTTCAAATATGTGGAGATGGATGGCGAAATTCATGAAACTCTATGTCAAGCTTTTGAGACTGCCAGTATTGAGAAGTTGGCTTTTGTTGAACAGAAGAAATCAGGCACCTCGATTGCGTCCTATAAACAAGCTCTGGAGGTCATTCATTCAGGTAACGCGGAAGGCTGGGGCAAGATGATTAATGTGCCCGTAAAAGAAGACATGTTTGGCATTGGTTATCAGCCTTTTCAATCATCAGAGCAGGGTGTCCAAAATCAGAAAGGGCCATGTACTTTCACTAGTGCTGGATTGATGAATCACGGGGATGTCTTTGCAACAGACAATGAAGATGGTGACAGTGATTATGATATGGATAATTGGGTGCGCCCGTGTGCTCCGGGGGAGAGGATCAACAACTGGACTGCTGAAGAAATAGTCCAAGTTACTCTTCAGACAGAGTAATTTTCTTTTGTTTTGCATTTTGCATGAAAACCCTACGCTCTGCCCAAGGCGTAGTGGTTCATTGTAGGGCCACATCATGTTTTGAATTTTCAATGATTATCATCAATAAAGGACGTTTTGCAATCAAATTTCCTTCACTGTCTTTCTCTTTTTATTACTTTCATTTTCAAAACAATAAAAATGGCAATGTTTTTTTTTCTTTTTTGTGACTTCCTTGAACTCTTTTCTAAAATAAAGCATGAAACATCGTTTGTGCAGAATTGATCTTGCGGATTCCATTAAAAACAGTTCTGTTATGGCTCAGTATGACTTTGATAATCCCATTTACCAAGCCGAAGAGGAGAGTGAAGAAGATTGTGAACTCCCCAAAGAGTTTGCCAGACTATTGAAACAGGAGGAAAGGATCATTCAACCTCATCAGGAAGAGTTAGAAGTCATTAACCTTGGTACTGAGGACGCAAAGAAAGAGATCAAGATATGGGCTGCTTTAGAGGAAAAGGTCAAGAGAGGGCTGATCGAAATGCTACAAGAATATGTGGATGTATTCGCTTGGTCGTATCAAGATATGCCTGGTTTGGATAAAGATATTGTGGTGCACAGGCTACCTCTCAAAGAAGATTGTCCTTCGGTAAAGCAGAAGCTTCGCAGAACTAGTCCTGATATGGCTGTCAAGACCAAAGAGGAGGTTCAGAAACAGTTGGATGTAGGTTTTCTAGCAGTTACCAATTATCCCCCTTGGGTGGCCAACATCGTACCCGTGCCTAAGAAGGATGGTAAAGTCAGGATGTGTGTCGATTACCGAGATTTAAACAGAGCCAGTCCGAAAGATGACTTCCCATTACCTCACATTGATGTATTGGTCGATAACACTGCTCAGTCCTCGGTTTTCTCTTTCATGGATGGATTTTCTGGCTATAATCAGATCAAGATGGCGCCAGAAGACATGGAGAAGACGACATTCATTACTGAAGGAGAATTGCGATCCAAAACGCAGCGGAAATGAAAATTTTCTCCTTTAGAGATCCTTACGAATGGTCATGATCAGTGATAGAATATTTACCTCTTGTGACGATTAAAACCTTTGGTGCAGATCTCTTGTGACGATCAAAACCTTAGATGCAGATCCACGGAGCGATCACGAACGTTGAATGATGACAACATCTCTACTCAGTCCACACGAACGGATTCCTTCAATCTCAGTGCTAGCTGGTACGAATGAAGGCTTTGAGTGAGAGAGAGAGAGAGAGAGAAAGCGAAAAAAATGCAACCGTAATAAATGCTTTTGCACAAGGGTTCTATTTACAGAACCACTTGTGTGGGCTTCAAGCTAAAAAGCCCACTTAAGTGTATTTTGGCCCATATCTTATAATATGCCCAAAATCACTTAAGCCCATGGTACCTTACCATATTTCGTATTCTACTCAAGTACACCATACCTTACGATGTTCTATAATTCACTTAAGGGCACCGTACCTTACGGTATTCCTTAGTTACTCTATCTCTCATCAATCCGTCCTTTGTGTGTGTCCCTGTAGGTTTTCGTGACGTTGGCAATTATATTAAATCACGCATTTAACATAATAAACAGTGAGCGGTATCTAGCAACACATCACTACTACCCAAGACACGAAAATGTCATGTGATCTGACAAAACCTTCTGTGATAATACTTATGTGTATAATTACCCTTTTGCCCTTATGTCTATATTGAACACAAGGCATAGACCGTGTCATCCTTGTCCAGTTAAATATTGGGCCCATAGACATTTATCCTGTTATGCAGGATGGGCAAATTCCATCTAGGTCACTCATGTCCCTCAGCATGCTTCGTGGAGTACCCATCAACTGTCTTTATGGTTATCCAATTACGGACAATGTTGGATCAGCAATAAAGCACTCGACTCTACATCTAGGATCCATAGTGGTTTTAGGTCGAAGAGTGGTATACACTATTATCACCATGAGAATAACTTATGACACTTTGCATAACTTTCTATATAGTATTCTCATAGCGGGTCTATCCGGTATAAATATTACTCCTAATATTCATACCTATGTTTAAGACTTGATAACTCTTTATCCATGATCCATGAGATGTGATCATCAGTCTACAAACATAATAGTCTTAATGCTTTAATGTTATCCCACTTCACACTAAAGATCGACTACAGATACTTTAAGAATAGTGTCCTTATGTTTAATGTGCTCTCATGATTAAGTCACACTTAATACATTAAACGGACTATCTATTCAGGGACTTTATTAAACAAACATAATAAAGAAAAAAAACCTTTTATTATTCGATACAAGTGTAGCACCTCAAATTTGCACCTCCAATTTGTACAATCATTTCATTTTTAGGTCATTAACATTGCATTCACATTGCATGTCATGTTGCATTTCATTAGTCAAGACTGATCAGGAGATTCAACTGTGCAAGGCAACAAGAGCATTTTTCATGAGATCAAAGCCCTAGGGTTGTTACAATGAGCTGACATGAGTCAAGGATCATTTTGAAGCAACTTGGCCAAGTGTTGAAGGCTCAGAACTTATTAGTGCATGTGCAAGTCATCTGAGGCCCATAAAAGTCAACAGAAGTCAAATGCAAAGTCAACTGTGGATTTGGAGGTGGGAAGTGGTTAGAGATGCTTCATTCATGTTCAAACAAGTCTCATTTGACATTTCAAACACTCACATTGAAGAATTTGAAGTCAGGTCAAGAATTTCCCAAAATAGCAGGTGACCTATAAATTGAACTTTCCAAAAATGGAAAGGTTTTGGACCAACTTCAACTCAAGATTACATCATCAAGAAGGCTACAAACGAAATTTTGTCCAACATGAAAGTTGAATATCTTTCTCTCCCATTTCCAAAAAGTCCAAGATCATGAATTTCTAATGTCTGGTTGAGGAGATATGATCCAATCATGACAAAGTGTGTTTGAAAATTCAAATGGGCATAACTTTTGAACCAAAGCTCCAAAATGAGTGGTTCTTTTTGCATTTTGATCCTCATGGCTTGTAGTTTCCAAACATCTCATCACATGGCATAAATTCCTTTTGCATGACCATGTGCTTACTCATGAAGTTTTTGGAAGGAAATTTCATAAAATCATTTTGTTTGATCATGAGCATAAAATACCAATTCAAAAGCTTGCATGGGCTTGTTTTAAGTGATTTTGGATCAGAATGGGGTACTGTTCACATGGCTTTTCATGCATGGGGGTGAAAATACCAATTGATGCATACACCTTACAATTTGTTAATCTTAATTGCATTTGGCTTAAACATGATTTCAGTATGATTAGCATGGGGTATATAAGGTTAAACACAACTGCTTTCATCATTAACATTCATTTTCAGATCTAGATTCAAAAATCATCCAAATTTTTCTCTCAAAAATATTTTGCAATTCTTCACACAAGAGCATTTTCTATTGATTGATTCGTGAACATGAAGTATTTCTGAGTGGATTTGGACGTGAATTCGAAGCAATTGGTGCCATATTGAACCATACACGAAGCTTGAAGCATCAATGGAGATTTCAAAATTAACTGGATTCGTGCTTGTTTGAGCATCATTCTTTCCATCAATCACCTCCATAAGCATCATAGAAGAGTTTTGGAACATCACAAGCCTTGGATAGCGTAGCACAGAGGTTTTGTTCTTCAAAGAGGTCAGGTTTCGATCTCTCCAATTCTCAAATTCATTAGGATATTCATGTAGATCTTGTGTTGTAGAGAATGTTGGTGGAAAAATGAAGTGAAATGATGCATTATTGATGAAGTTATGCAAGTTTAAAGTTTTGATGTCATTTAAGTTTTTCTTCGATTTGGCTTTGTTATGATGCATTATGTTAAAATGATTGTTGATCTTGAATGTACATGGAAGGATGAATCGTTTGGTGTTAGTTTTGTTGATTTCTGGACTGTTTTGGGATTTTCTGGAAATTCGTTCATGAGGTTCATGAGGAAGAGGATGAAGGTTATGCCATTTCCAGGTTTTGCTATGAATCTGCTTGGAATTTGCTACGAAATGTTCATGCATTTGCTACGATTTCTGGAAACGCGTTGCCAGGCTTAGGGTTTTACTAAAACGTCACTGTTTTGGTTGGGGCGCCAAATTCAAAAGTGGACAGGGTTCGAGTACGTCTGAGCGAGATTTTTCAAACTGCCATGCTATTTTCACCTTTCCCTCCTATTTTCCAATGCTAGCTCATATTTGATTTCAAAATTTTGCTCAACTTAGGAAAATCATATAAAATAGAAAAATGCACCAATTTGATCCCACTTTTTTGCATAATGCTCCTTGGTTTGTCTACTTTTTTATGAGCATAAATTTGCAAGTTGTGCTTGGCTGAAAAAATATTTTGTTCTAGGTTGATTGATCATATGTCTAATTGTGACCTTGCCTTGCTTATCTCATTGTGAAATGCTTGTTTCTTATCCAATGGCTTTGAAATTTTGTGTGTAGCTTCTAGACATGTTGCTGGACATTTTGGCTTTGGTTTGATATTTTCCCATGATCCATTTCTGTTTTATGCATGTGTTAACTTGGTGTGACAATTTGTGTCACACATTTGATTGTCTGATTTGTACAATGGATTGCCATGCCAAATGAACTCCAATGCTTCTGATTTTTTGTATGTTGATCATGTTAGATGTCTTGAATGTGCATGAATTTTTCCAGATTTATTTGAATCATTTCTGTTTTGATTTGAATTTTTCATTCATAATGATCACATATGAACTTTGAAATTGCCTTTGACTTCACTTGATCATGAAATGCATTTGGTTAATGATTTTGATGTGAGCCTTTTTAGGATATGTCAATATGTGTTTGAAGTTGCTTCATGTCAAGTTTGAAGTTCTGTTTTGACTTTTTGATCCTCTTTTGACCCTAGGATTTGACCTAGTGGTTTGGACTTATCATTTGAGTTGTGATTTCAGGTTCAGATGCACATTGCCATGATTGGAGTGGCTCATTCATTTGAGCTTGATTATTGGTTGTTGTTGGCTAACCTTTGTGTGATTTGTAGGCTCTGAGGACAATTCATTTGTGTTTGCCTAATGCCTTGCACCATTGTTGACTGATTGGATTTGTCTGTCTGTTTGATATTAACTGTTGATTGTTTGTCTGTACAGTTGAACTGATTGGTTTAGATTTTTTCACAGGTACCTAAGTTGCTTTAAGTTCATTTGAATTTTGCTTTGCTAGCTTATGGTTTGCTTACCACTGAGGTATAATTCTTCTGACTTCATGTAGTCTGGAAGACCTGTCCTGTTATGTGGGCAGGCACCTGTCTGAAGTCCTCCTTAAGAGGCAATGCTTGTGTTTGTTTAATGTTGTGCTCTGTAAACTCAAAGACCTGCTAAGTGAAGAGGCATTGGCAGATACAAGGGATGTGCAATCCATCCCCTGTTATTCAGTTGTGTCATTCACTTTGCTCACACACCATTGTGTTGATGCATTGTGAATAAGAACCCAGATCACGTTGTGTCAGTCATCTGTGGAGAAGAGTTCCTACATTCTGAACTCCCACGCTTTCTATTTTGAGTCAAGCTCTCCCAGGCCAGGGATAAGAGTTGTGAGGTCTTACCCTCACTTCCCATTGCATCTGCGTCACCCTAACTCTCAATGTTAGGGTTAAGAGCTAAAAACACCCCATTCCAGTTGGCTTGTTTGTCGAGGTTGACATGACCCCTTGACTAAAGCCTAGCCTTGTGTGAGCCAATTGTTTGCATATAGTGTGTATGCTTGCTTTATGGTGCTTGGTTGTTTGATATTGTGCTGTTTAGGCTAGCTTGCTTCCTGTGCAAGTTAGGATAGAAACCTCAACATAGGGATCGTATACATGACGACTTCTAGGCTCGAGTCGTAGTCTCCCTAGTAGCTTGTTATCTCCCTTTGTCTCTGGTTAGGATAGAAGTTCTTTCCCTGTTTAGGGGAACTACGTCGCCCTGATCCTCATACCAGATGAGGTACGTAGGCAGGACATGAGCTGATCTCTCCGGGCGCCCTTTTTCTTTTTCAACCCCTTTGTGTGTGTTGGAGTCTGACATAAGTCCAGCGATTGGCAGTTGGTTTCCTGTGGGTGTGTTAGTTGGTTCGGAGTCTGATGTAAGTCCAGCGATTGGCATTCGGTTTCCATGTTTGCCTGTTTGTGTGGAGTCTGACGTAAGCCCAACGATTGGCATGTGGTTTCCTGTTTGTGTTTTGTTTGGCGTGCGTTAGCCGAGCTACGAGTGCTCTGATTCTTCTCTAGTCAGAGAAGATACGTATGCATAGGATGCGACATCCTAGCGAGCACGTTTCCCCTTTCACGAACTACGTCGACTCTGATGTCTGTGCTTGACAGACTACGTAGGCCCAGGATGCGATATCCTGCCGAGTCCCGTTTCTTCTGTCTTTCTGTGTTTGTTTCCAGCGTGTGTGCAGTGTTTGAGCAGTCTTTAGCAACCTTTCTTCTATTCTTTCTGAGCATGGATCCCGTCGAGTACGACAGATGCGTAGGGGTGCTAATACCTTCCCTTCGCATAACCGACTCCCGATCCCATCCATCTCTGGTCGCGAGACCATTCCTTTCCAGGTTTACTTCGAGCGTTTCCTTTCCCTCTTTTGGGATAAATAACGCACGGTGGCGGCTCTGTTGTTTCTTTTTCCCGCCAGTTTTTCGCGTAATGCGACAGCTGGCGACTCTGCTGGGGACTAGAGAAGTTGACCTCTTGCTTGTCCATCTTCCCTAACCGAGTCACTCCTAGCGCTCTATAGTATAGGGTTTGGTTGCTTTTACTGTTTCGTTTATTGCATTTATGATTATGCTGTGCATTTATGTTTGTATTTATGTTTGCATTTATGTTTGCATGCATCATATTATCGTTGTGCTGGCTGTGTGTTTGTCTCTCTGTGGGGTGGGAGTTACAAGACGTAAAAGGCCCAATACCCAGGCTATGAGTGAACTCTAGGACACCTAGGAATAGAGTGATTCAGGAGAAGCGGGTGGTATTGCGCCACTTAGCGGAACATGGTATCACGAGCAGTTCAGATTCTGATGGGGTATTATCGTTGCATACATCTGGTGTGTACATGATGATATTCTATGAAAGGGTTATTTATCCTGCGTTTCTCTTGACCTTACCCTGGCCTAGATGACGCCCGTGAGTGGGGCGGGATTGAATCATTTGCAGGTACTGATGGTGACTACGGTTCAGTTGGACTTATGGATATCTCTCTCTGACACCGGAGTTCTGTCCGTGATATCTATCAGCGGGTTCCGTTTATTTCGGATCCCCGGGTTAAATTTGAGGATACTTGTTCAGAGGATCTGGTTGTCATCCGTCCAGTGGATTTCCTGTGATGATAGTGATATATGCCCCGGTTCCGTTTATTTCGGAACTCCCCAAGTGGGATTTATGGTGACTTAGTCCCTCAGATGACTGTGACTGGTTCAGAGACTTGATGGGTCTTCAGATGACTTAGAGGATAGCACAGTGACCTGCCTGCATGCATTTGCATCATTCCCATTTCGCATTCATCTGCATTTAACCCATGGCTATCCGTATTCAGGGTCCATTTTTTTGGATGACATTCTGGTCGAGGGACATCCTGATGTCAATGTTATTGTGGAAATGTTATTCGTCTCAATGAAGCTAGAATCAAAGGACAGAATATTCCTCATACGGATAGACATTGCATGTGTGAGTCATATTAACCTGTTTGCTGTTTTGTAGGTGTCAGTATCTAACCGGTGCGCCTAGCTCTTTCGTTCAAACGTCCTGCCAGACCCAACAAGTCCAAGCTAATGGATCCATCCAACGCCGACATTCTCGAATTGAAAGAGATGATGGGGGAGTTGTTCAAAGTCGTGCAAGGGCACGCTTTGGGGCAGAAGGAAATTGCTGAGAGGTTGGAGAGTATGGAAAATTGGCTAAGGATGGAGAAAGTTCAGGGAAAGGTTCCGTCGTCCGTAGTAAAAAAACCCTCTGGCACTGTAGTAAAAAAGCCCTCTGGCAGTGCTCAGCACAAAAAGGATCGTTACCACCCTTATGCTGCTGCAGTGACTATCCCTGCTGATAATCCACCTGTACAACCGTAACAACCGCCACCTCAATAGAAAGCACAGAAAGCTGGGTGCCAAGTGAAGAAGGGGACGACGGACCGTCAGTTTGATAAGCCACCCGTGACTTATACCCTTCTTTTCAAGAGGTTGAGGGATCTTGGGTTAGTTCGGCCAAGGATATTGGTTCCCGTAGAACTGCATCGGAGGCCTGCAAACTACGATGAGAATGCGAAGTGCGAGTTCCATTCTGGGGCACCAGGACATAACATTGAGGGTTGTAGAGCTTTTAAGCATGCCGTCCAGGACATGGTGGATTCTAAGGCCATCAGTTTGACGCCAACACTGAATGTTAACGCTAACCCCGTGCCAGGTCCCGTGGGGGTGAAGGTGATGTCAAAAGACAAGAGAGAAATAGAGGTGCCTGAGGGGGATCAGTTAAAAACTTCAGTGTATGTGGTCCCAAAACATCTGATGAAGAGTGGAGCATTCCCTAGTGTTGATAACTGTTGTGCGGCTGTCGCTACCAATGGGTGTGCAATGATGAGGGAAACGATCCAGAGAATGATGGAAGTAGAAATGGACGGTGGAAAATTTGAAACACCAAGTCAGGCAGTTGAAACCGTCAAGGTAGAGGATGCCATTCTAGCTGAGAAAGAGAAGAAGCTGTCTATTTCTTCTTACAAACAGGCCATAGAAGTGGTGAAGAACGGAGAAGCCCTAGGCTGGGGAAAGATCATAGACATTATGGTGAAAGCAGATATGTTTGGGGTTGGCTATCAGCCAGATCAAGACTCGTCTGGACAGAACAGAGGACATCGTCAACCGTTCTCATTCATCAGTGCCGGAATGCTGGATCCAGGACACGCCTGTACAGTGGGTAAGGAGATTGATAGTGACTGCGAGCTTGATTCGTGGATAAAATCGTGCGTACCAGGGAACTGGAAGGCCTCAAAGATCATCATTGTCACTCATCATGAAGAGTAGTATTTCTGTTTTTCAATTCTGTTTGCATGAAAGCCATACGTTTTGCCCCAAACGTAATGGTCCATTGTAAGGGCCATCTCATGTGTTTCATTGTGCAACATTTTGCATCATTAATAAATGGATGTTTTTGTGACTAAAAGTGGTGTTCCCTATCTTTCATTTATTTTTGCAGTTTAAAAATAAAAAATAAAAATGGCAATGTTTATTTTCATTTTTCTTTCCTTTTGATTCGTCTAGTTCCGACCTCAAAAGAGACTATCCTCCTGATCTCATTGATAACAATTCGGTTACACCTCTGCATGACTTCGACAATCCGCTCTATCATGACCGAAGAATAAGGCGAAGAAGATTGTGATCTGCTGGAATTAGCCAGGTTGTTAAGATAAGAGGAGAAGGTGATTCAACCGCACGAGGAGCGATTCAATTGTTAATCCAGGCACCGCCGAGGTCAGAAAGGAAGTGAAAGTTGGGGCCGCTTCAGAGGCGAGTCGAGAGCAAAATGGTAACACTGTTGAACGAGCATGTGGATACTTTCGCCTGGTCGTGTCAGGATATGCCAGGGTCGGATACAGATGTCGTTGTGCACAAGCTACCATTGAGAGAAGACTGTCCTATAGTGAAGCAGAACGCCGGTGCCACGTATCAGAGTGACTTTGTTTCATGATATGATTCATCGTGGAATCAAATGCTATGTTGATGACATGATAGCAAAGTCCCAAGCAGAAAAGGGGCATCTGGTGAATCTGGCCAAGTTGTTCGACAGGTTGAGACAACTCAGACTGAGGTTGAGTTCGAATCAGTGCACTTGTGGAGTGCTGTCCGGTAAAATGCTGAGGCTTATTGTGAGCGGATAATAGGAATCGAGGTTGATCCTGCTAAAAAAAAAGAAAGAAAAGAAAGAAAAGAAAAGTAAAAAGCAATACGAGAAATGCCTAAACCGAAAATAAAAGAAGGTTCGTGGTTTCTTAGATAGATTGAATTGCATTTCACGGTTCATATCTCATCTGATAGCCACGTGGGAACTCGTTCAAGGAAAAAGGGAGCAAACGGTCAGGTGGATAATGATTGCCAAGGGGCATTGAAAGATAAAAGAATAAGTTGCATGATTCTGATGCCTCTTGTGGAAGGAACAACTGTTAATCTGGTACTTGACAGTCCTCGAGGGGTCTATGAGGTGCGTATTGTGTCAGCATGACGAGTCTGGTCGAAAAGAGTATGCAATTTACCTAAGCAAAATGTTTACCGACGGCGAAACAATACATTCACTGCTCGAGAAAACTTGTTGTACTTTGGCATAGGCTGCTCACCGACTAAGACAGTATATGCTGGTGCATACCATTTTGTGGATGTCCAAGATGGATCCGATCAAGTATGCGTTTGAGAAGTCAGCATCGACCGGACGGGTGACGAGAGGGCACATGATGTTGACTGAATACGATATTCAGTATACCTCTCAGAAATCAATCGAGGGGAGTGTATTGTCCGATTACATCGCCCCGTAACCCATTGAGGATTATTAACCAAGGAAGTTTGAGTTCCCTGATGAGGATATCTCGAGGTGCTCAAATTGAAAGATTGTGAGGAACCGATCCCGGAGGAGGGGCCTGACGCTGAATCCGAATGGATTCTGATGTCTGATGGGGGGAGGTTAATGTGGATGAGTTAGTGCCGTTTTGGTTACGCCAAAAAGATCCCACATTCCTTTTATTGCCCGGATAACATTTGAATGCACCAACAGTGGTGGCCGAGTACGAAGCTTGTATCCTGGGTATCGATCTTCGGTGCGTACGTCTACTGGGGCAACGCCGCGCTCGCTCGTGTATGGGATAGAAGTGGTATTACCTACTGAAGTCTAGATCCCATTGTGGAGAGTCATGATGGTAGAGAAATTAGAAAAGGCCCGAGTGGGTAAGGCCTCGGTATGAAGGGAGCCCGATGGAAAAAAGGGGCTGGCAGTTATTTGTCATGAGTAGTTGTACCCAGTGAATGAAACGTGCTTGTGGCTGAAAAGTGCAACTTCGTGCGTATTATGTGGGAGATGCGTTGTTGAAAAGGATCCTTCCTCCTCAACGATCGTAGGGGCAAGTGGATATACAGTTATGAATGCCCATTTATGGTCAAGAAGGCGTTTTCTGGCAGAGCTTTGTTGTCAACAACCACGGATGACGCAGATTTTCCATCCCCTGTGAATGCGGACGCAGTTAAAAGATACTTCGTAAAAAGAGACGCGCTGGACGAAAAGAATAAGAGAGTCCAGGAAAAAAAGGGCATCCCGGCGAACCGGAAAAAAAAGGAAAAGGTTCGGGCAAAAGTTAGGGATAAAAAAAAAAGAAAAAACTGTACACCTGGCAAGTCGAAAACCCCACAAGGGCGGCTTGGGCAAAAAAGGGTATCCCGGTGGACTGAAAACCCGAAAGGGCGGTCCAGGCAAAAGAGGGAATGAAACGAACAACTGCGTCTAGCATGATCGTTTGTGCTTTGGATAAAACATCATGGATAATCCCCGACAGAGATCGATCAGAAGCGTCTTGTTCAGAAGACAGAAAGTGCGGAAAGTCTTGAGGACATAGGGGGTGTAACCGAGTTGAAACCCGGTGAGATCACGGTTTCACATTGCCATTAGGATAGATTTTTCCTTTTGTGCGCAATCACCTCTTTCCAGGGATTGCTTCCTGTGTGTTGCTCGATTTTGAGCCACTTTTTTTTTTCAGTCAATAAATGCGTGTTCAGTCAAATAATTTTGTTTTTGTTTTCATGACCGCTTTGATTGCAAAAACATCCGTTTATTTTTGATAAGAATATTTGCATTTTTAAACATAGAGGTCCCTTCCGATGCATGCTTATAAGATTGAAATCTGGAAATCTTATTCGGAAGTTTGAGTGACCTAGGTGTTGAAATGTTGGCACGCCTGGGGCACGCTTTTATCTAACGATCTCTTGTGCAGGTGCTGTTAGATATCTTCATTCACTTGCAGTTGGTGATGGGTAACATTTTGACAGAAGATCCCTGCAGAGTCCAATCAGGGGCAAGGGATAGAAGAACGGTGAAAAGATGGCGAAAGAAGGACGACGATCCTGGAGGGCAATCAAGAAGACTCTTCAAAGTCTGAAGATTAGAGAGTTAGCCCGGATATGAGGAGATCAATTGTCTCGAGGTAAGACGAGAATGCTGGGTGATGAATCAGAAGAGACCAGATGAGTCTGGGAGCTCTCAAATGTGGAAAGTTGACACTGTGGTTGAGTTGTTGTCTCCCTAGTGTATTTCGGGCTTGTCTCCCCAGCATAGTCAAGATCAGGGATTCCTCAGCAGGGTTGAGGATGTTTCCCCAGCAGGCTTGGAAGTGGCTGTTTCCCCAAGCAGGTCTGAAAGCTATTAGAACTGTTCTCCCTGGCAGAGGCGTATGTGGATAGTGTGTCCCTCAGCAGCAGGTTCAAAGGCTATTCTATCCCCAACAGGTCTAAGGATTTTTAGTTCCCCAACAGGCCCGAGAGTTGGTCTGTCCCCAGCTAGTCTGAAGACTGTTGGTCCCCACTGAGTCTGAAGGATATTGTATCCCCAGCGGAGGTGTCAGTGAGTAGTTTATTCCTCAGCAGTCGGGTGTGAAGTACTGTAATCCTCAGCAGGGTTGTGAATGCCTTTCCCCATCAGGGTTGTGAATGTTTTCCCATAGCAGATCTCCCCAGCAGAGGTTTGTGTTGATGGTTTTCCCCAGAGAGTTCCCCAAGTGGATCAGGGTCGGTGAAGATTATCCCCATTAGAGTTTCTTCCCCGTGGGTTGGTCGTGATCCCCAGCGGAAGTGAGCATTGGTTGTTTCCCCTAGCGGAGTCCCCAAACGGATGGGATTCGGTGGAAGTTGTCCCCGGTGGGATGTATCCTTTCTCCAGCAGCAATGCTATTCGCCAGCACGGTTGAGAAGTTGGCGTGTTCCTCAGACAGAGTCTCCCCGGAGTTGACTTGGTTTCCTCTGCCGTCTCCAGAGTTTCAGAACAGCAAAGCACCCCCAGTAGTGCGTCTCTCCACAGAGTTGGAGAATCTATTCAGATTTGTGTGCTTAGCAGAGCGACCATTTGCTCCCCAGCAGGAGTTTTCATCATTGGCATCTTGCATGTAGTAAACATTGCATCCTCAAATTGCGTAGCATTTCCATTCAACATGGAGCATTACGCCATAGAAAAATTCAAACATATGCATTCATGTGTCAAACCTAATCAGACCATATCCCCGGCAGAGGCGGATCGTTGTTCAACATCTGTACGACACATTTGCTACAGTTGCTCCTGACAGCATTCAGGATTGATAATTCCCCAGAGAGGTTTATTTCCTCACCCGCAGTGAAAAATAAGCTTGATTCTCCCCAGTGAGATCCCCGGCAAGTGTTTGGCTTTGCCTTGACGTAATGAAGATGTCATCCCTGTGATACCAGTAAGTGTCATGTCAGCACCCGTGTGTGTTCTTTCTTTGGTGTCGGTACGCACCATTGTTTCGGTGTCGGTAAACATCGAGTCTCACTCCAGTCATCAGTAAATGTCTGATCGTCCTTTTTTAGTGCCGGTAAACACCATTGTTTCGGTGTCGGTAAACATCGAGTCTTACTCCCAGTCATCGGTAAATGTCTGGTCTTGCTTCACTTCAGTACGCATCATTTTTCGATGTCGGTAAACATTGTATCTCTTTCCATTCATCCGTTGATGTTTGGTCACCTCTCCGTTGGTGTCGATCTACGTCGAGCTTCTCCCATTCGTCCGTTGACGTCTGGTCGAGTCTTCCCAGTTCATCCGTTGATGTCTGGTCACCTCTCCGTTGGTGTCGATAAACGTCGAGCTTCTCCCATTCGTCCATTTACGTCTGGTCGAGTCTTCCCAGTTCATCTGTTGATGTCTGGTCACCTCTCCATTGGTGTCGATAAACGTCGAGCTTCTCCCGTTCGTCCGTTGACGTCTGGTCGAGTTTCTTCCCATTCATCCGTTGATGTCTGGTCACCTCTCCGTTGGTATTGGTAAACGTTGAGTTTTTCCCATTCGTCTGGTTGTATCTCTTCCCATTCATCCGTTGATGTCTGGTCACCTCTCCGTTGGTGTCGGTAAACGTCGAGATTCTCCCGTTCGTCCGTTGACGTATGGTCGAGTCTTCCCAGTCATCCGTTGATGTCTGGTCACCTCTCCGTTGGTGTCGATAAACGTCGAGCTTCTCCCATTCGTCCGTTTACGTCTGGTCGAGTCTTCCCAGTCATCCGTTGATGTCTGGTCACCTCTCCGTTGGTGTCGATAAACGTCGAGCTTCTCCCATTCGTCCGTTGACGTCTGGTCGAGTCTTCCCAGTTCATCCGTTGATGTCTGGTCACCTCTCCATTGGTGTCGATAAACGTCGAGCTTCTCTCGTTCGTCCGTTGACGTCTGGTCGAGTTTCTTCCCATTCATTCGTTGATGTCTGGTCACCTCTCCGTTGGTATTGGTAAACGTTGAGTTTTTCCTATTGGTCCGTTGACGTCTATATGTTTCTTCCCATTCATCCGTTGATGTCTGGTCACCTCTCCGTTGGTGTCGATAAACGTCGAGCTTCTCCCGTTCATCTGTTGACGTCTGGTCGAGTCTTCCCATTCATCCGTTGATGTCTGGTCACCTCTCTGTTGGTATCGATAAACGTCGAGTTTTTCATATTCGTCCATTGACGTCTAGTTGTATCCTTTCCCAGTCTTCCGTTGATGTCTGGTCACCTCTCCGTTGGTTTCGGTAAACGTTGAGTTTTTCCCATTCGTTCGTTGACGCCTGGCTGGTTCCTTTTTCTGATAAAAATCAAAATCCCCAGTGGAGTCATTGGTGGACATCTTGTCTGGTCCAGTGATAAATATCAGATCCCAGTTGAAGTTGCCCTTGGTGAACTTTCTTTTCTGGATCCCCGCAGAGTGCAAATTTCTACGGTTCTTTGGTATTCAATCCCTGTGTACCTTGAAGGCCTGACAACCGTTGCTCTCATCCGTTTAGGTTCCCAGTTGATTGAATAGGGGCAGCTGTAGCACCTCAAATTTTCACCTCCCATTTGTACAATCATTTCATTTTTAGGTCATTAACATTGCATTCACATTGCATGTCATGTTGCATTTCATTAGTCAAGACTGATTAGGAGATTCAACTGTGCAAGGCAACAAGAGAATTTTTCATGAGATCAAAGCCCTAGGGTTGTTACAATGAGCTCACATGAGTCAAGGATCATTTTGAAGCAACTTGGCCAAGTGTTGAAGGCTCAGAACTTATCAGTGCATGTGCAAGTCATCTGAGGCCCATAAAAGTCAACAGAAGTCAACTGTGGATTTGGAGGTGGGAAGTGGTTAGAGATGCTTCATTCATGTTCAAACAAGTCTCATTTGACATTTCAAACACTCACATTGAAGAATTTGAAGTCAGGTCAAGAATTTCCCAAAATAGCAGGTGACCTATAATTCGAACTTTCCAAAAATGGAAAGGTTTTGGAGCAACTTCAACTCAAGATTACATCATTAAGAAAGATTCAAATGAAATTTTGTCCAACATGAAAGTTGAAGATCTTTCTCTCCCATTTCCAAAAAGTCCAAGATCATGAATTTCTAATGTCTGGTTGAGGAGTTATGATCCAATCATGACAAAGTGTGTTTGAAAATTCAAATGGGCATAACTTTTGAACCAAAGCTCCAAAATGAGTGGTTCTTTTTGCATTTTGATCCTCATGGCTTGTAGTTTCCAAACATCTCATCACATGGCATAAATTCCTTTTGCATGACCATGTGCTCACTCATGAAGTTTTTGGAAGGAAATTTCATAAAATTATTTTGTTTGATCATGAGCATAAAATACCAATTCAAAAGCTTGCATGGGCTTGTTTTAAGTGATTTTGGATCAGAATGGGGTACTGTTCACGTGGCTTTTCATGCATGGGGGTGAAAATACCAATTGATGCATACACCTTACAATTTGTTAATCTTAGTTGCATTTGGCTTAAACATGATTTCAGTATGATTAGCATGGGGTATATAAGGTTAAACACAACTGCTTTCATCATTAACATTCATTTTCAGATCTAGATTCAAAAATCATCCAAATTTTTCTCTCAAAAATATTTTGCAATTCTTCACACAAGAGCATTTTCTATTGATTGATTCGTGAACAGGAAGTATTTCTGAGCGGATTTGGACGTGAATTCGAAGCAATTGGTGCCATATTGAACCATACACGAAGCTTGAAGCATCAATGGAGATTTCAAAATTAACTGGATTCGTGCTTGTTTGAGCTTCATTCCTTCCATCAATCACCTCCACAAGCATCATAGAAGAGTTTTGGAACATCACAAGCCTTGGATAGCGCAGCACAGAGGTTCTGTTCTTCAAAGAGGTCAAGTTTCGATCTCTCCAATTCTCAAATTCATTAGGATATTCATGTAGATCTCGTGTTGTAGAGATTGCTAGTGGAAAAATGAAGTGAAATGATGCATTATTGATGAAGTTATGCATGTTTAAAGTTTTGATGTCATTTAAGTTTTTCTTCGATTTGGCTTTGTTATGATGCATTATGTTAAAATGATTGTTGATCTTGAATGTACATGGAAGGATGAATCGCTTGGTGTTAGTTTTGTTGATTTCTGGACTGTTTTGGGATTTTCTGGAAATTCGTTCATGAGGTTCATGAGGAAGAGGATGAAGGTTATGCCATTTCCAGGTTTTGCTATGAATCTGCTTGGAATTTGCTACGAAATGTTCATGCATTTGCTACGATTTCTGGAAACGCGTTGCCAGGCTTAGGGTTTTACTAAAACGTCACCGTTTTGGTTGGGGCGCCAAATTCAAAAGTGGACAGGGTTCGAGTCCGTCTGAGCGAGATTTTTCAAACTGCCATGCTATTTTCACCTTTCCCTCCTATTTTCCAATGCTAGCTCATTTTTGATTTCAAAATTTTTCTCAACTTAGGAAAATCATATAAAATAGAAAAATGCACCAATTTGATCCCACTTTTTTGCATAATGCTCCTTGGTTTGTCTACTTTTTTATGAGCATAAATTTGCAAGTTGTGCTTGGCTGAAAAAATATTTTGTTCTAGGTTGATTGATCATATGTCTAATTGTGACCTTGCCTTGCTTATCTCATTGTGAAATGCTTGTTTCTTATCCAATGGCTTTGAAATTTTGTGTGTAGCTTCTAGACATGTTGCTGGACATTTTGGCTTTGGTTTGATATTTTTCCCATGATCCATTTCTGTTTTATGCATGTGTTAACTTGGTGTGACAATTTGTCTCACACATTTGATTGTCTGATTTGTACAATGTGATTGCCATGCCAAATGAACTCCAATGCTTCTGATTTTTTGTATGCTGATCATGTTTGATGTCTTGAATGTGCATGAATTTTTCCAGATTTATTTGAATCATTTCTGTTTTGATTTGAATTTTTCATTCATAATGATCACATATGAACTTTGAAATTGCCTTTGACTTCACTTGATCATGAAATGCATTTGGTTAATGATTTTGATGTGAGCCTTTTTAGGATATGTCAATATGTGTTTGAAGTTGCTTCATGTCAAGTTTGAAGTTCTGTTTTGACTTTTTGATCCTCTTTTGACCCTAGGCTTTGACCTAGTGGTTTGGACTTATCATTTGAGTTGTGATTTCAGGTTCAGATGCACATTGCCATGATTGGAGTGGCTCATTCATTTGAGCTTGATTATTGGTTGTTGTTGGCTAACCTTTGTGTGTTTTGTAGGCTCTGAGGACAATTCATTTGTGTTTGCCTAATGCCTTGCACCATTGTTGACTGATTGGATTTGTCTGTCTATTTGATATTAACTGTTGATTGTTTGTCTGTACAGTTGAACTGATTGGTTTAGATTTTTTCACAGGTACCTAAGTTGCTTTAAGTTCATTTGAACTTTGCTTTGCTAGCTTGTGGTTTGCTTACCACTGAGGTATAATTCTTCTGACTTCATGTAGTCTGGAAGACCTGTCCTGTTATGTGGGCAGGCACTTGTCTGAAGTCCTCCTTAAGAGGCAATGCTTGTGTTTGTTTAATGTTGTGCCCTGTACACTCAAAGACCTGCTAAGTGAAGAGGCATTGGCAAATACAAGGGATGTGCAATCCATCCCCTGCTATTTAGTTGTGTCATTCACTTTGCTCACACACCATTGTGTTGATGCATTGTGAATAAGAACCCCAGATCATGTTTTGTCAGTCATCTGTGGAGAAGAGTTCCTACATTCTGAACTCCCACACTTTCTATTTTGAGTCAAGCTCTCCCAGGCCAGGGATAAGAGTTGTGAGGTCTTACCCTCACTTCCCATTGCATCTGCGTCACCCTAACTCTCAATGTTAGGGTTAAGAGCTAAAAACACCCCATTCCAGTTGGCTTGTTTGTCGAGGTTCACATGACCCCTTGACTAAAGCCTAGCCTTGTGTGAGCCAATTGTTTGCATATAGTGTGTGTGCTTGCTTTATGGTGCTTGGTTGTTTGATATTGTGCTGTTTAGGCTAGCTTGCTTCCTGTGCAAGTTAGGATAGAAACCTCAACATAGGGATCGTATACATGACAACTTCTAGGCTCGAGTCGTAGTCTCCCTTGTAGCTTGTTATCTCCCTTTGTCTCTGGTTAGGATAGAAGTTCTTTCCCTGTTTAGGGGAACTACGTCACACTAATCCTCATACCAGATGAGGTACGTAGGCAGGAGATGAGCTGATCTCTCCGGGCGCCCTTTTTCTTTTTCAACCCCTTTGTGTGTGTTGGAGTCTGACATAAGTCCAGCGATTGGCAGTTGGTTTCCTGTGGGTGTGTTTGTTGGTTCGGAGTCTGATGTAAGTCCAGCGATTGGCATTCAGTTTCCATGTTTGCCTGTTTGTGTGGAGTCTGACGTAAGCCCCGCAATTCACATTCGGTTTCCTGTTTGTGTTTTGTTTGGCGTGCGTTAACCGAGCTACGAGTGCTCTGATTCTTCTCTAGTCAGAGAAGATACGTATGCATAGGATTCGACATCCTAGCGAGCACGTTTCCCCTTTCCCGAACTACGTCGACTCTAATGTCTGTGCTTGACAGACTACGTAGGCCCAGGATGCGATATCCTGCCGAGTCCCGTTTCTTCCGTCTTTCTGTGTTTGTTTCCAGCGTGTATGTAGTGTTTGAGCAGTCTTTAGCAACCTTTCTTCTATTCTTTCTGAGCGTGGATCCCGTCGAGTACGACAGATGCGTAGGGGTGCTAATACCTTCCCTTCGCATAACCGACTCCCGATCCCATCCATCTCTGGTCGCGAGACCATTCCTTTCCAGGTTTACTTCGAGCGTTTCCTTTCCCTCTTTTGGGATAAATAACGCACGGTGGCGGCTCTGTTGTTTCTTTTTCCCGCCGGTTTTTCGCGTAATGCGACAACAAGTACCAAAAGTATTGGCCTCTAGGGCTTACACCAACAATTACACCTTGGGGCACGTTCTGTTATAAGGTAATTCCATTTGGGTTGAAGAACGCCGGTGCTACCTACCAAAGAGCTATGACGACTCTCTTTCATGACATGATGCACAAAGAAATTGAAGTGTACGTGGATGATATGATTGCGAAGCCTCAAACCGAGGCTGAATCCAAACAAGTGTGCATTTGGAGTGAGATCTGGAAAGCTGTTAGGTTTCATTGTCAGTGAGAAAGGGATCGAGGTTGATCCAGCGAAAGTAAAAGCTATTCAAGAAATGCCTGAACCAAGAACGAAAAAGCAGGTTCGTGGGTTTTTAGGGAGTCTGAACTACATTGCGCGGTTCATATCTCACCTAACAGCTACGTGCGAACCGATATTTAAATTGCTAAGAAAAGATCAAGCAATCAGGTGGAACAATGATTGTCAAAAAGCTTTTGATAAGATAAAAGAATATTTGCAGAAACCTCCAATTCTTATACCTCCAGTTCCTGGAAGGCCTCTGATAATGTACCTTTCAGTAATAGAGAATTCGTGGGGTGTGTATTGGGACAGCATGACGAGTCTGGTCGAAAAGAGCATGCAATATACTACCTTAGCAAAAAGTTTACCGACTGTGAAACAAGATATTCGCTGCTCGAGAAAACTTGTTGCACTTTGGCGTGGGCTGCTCGCCGACTAAGACAGTATATGTTGAACCATACTACCTTGTTGATTTCTAAGATGGACCCAGTAAAGTATATCTTTGAAAAGTCGGCTCTTACCGGACGAGTGACTCGTTGGCAGATGATTTTGATAGAGTATGATATCCAGTACACGTCGCAAAAGGCCATCAAGGGTAGTATTCTGTCTGATTACCTTGCCGAGCAACCAATTGATGACTATCAGCCGATGATGTTTGAATTCCCCGACGAAGATATCATGTACTTAAAGATGAAAGACTGTGAAGAGCCTCTTGTCGAGGAAGGACCGGATCCCGATGACAAGTGGACACTGATGTTTGATGGGGCGGTAAATGTGAATGGAAATGGTGTTGGGGCCGTACTCATTAATCCCAAAGGTGCACACATACCTTTTTCCGCCAGATTGACTTTTGAAGTAACCAACAACGAAGCTGAGTACGAGGCCTGTATCATGGGGATCGAGGAAGCCATCGATCTAAAGATTAAAACTATAGACATTTATGGAGATTCTGCTCTAGTGATTAACTAGGTCAATGGAGACTGGAATACTCATCAGCCGTATTTGATTCCTTATAGAGATTACACCAGAAGGATCCTTACTTTCTTCAATACAGTAAAGTTGCATCATGTACCCCGAGATGAAAATCAAATGGCTGATGCCTTAGCCACATTGTCTTCCATGATTAAAGTTCATTGGCAGAATCATGTGCCACACATTGTTGTGAATCGACTCGAGAGGCCTGCGTATGTGTTTGCAGCCGAGTCTGTTATTGATGAGAAGCCGTGGTTTTATGATATTAAGAATTTCCTCAGAAGCCAAGAGTATCCTGAAGGAGCGTCAAAGAATGACAAGAAGACACTAAGAAGGCTAGCTGGAAGCTTTTACTTGAACAAGGATGATGTGTTGTACAAGAGGAACTTTGACATGGTTCTGCTCAGATGCGTGGTTAGACACGAAGTAGACATGTTAATGCAGGAAGTACACGAGGGATCTTTCGGTACCCATGTTGGTGGTCATACAATGGCCAAGAAGTTGTTAAGAGCTGGTTATTACTGGATAACCATGGAATCTGATTGTTTCAAATACGCTCGGAAGTGCCATAAATGTCATATCTATGCAGATAAAGTGCATGTACCACCAAACCCTCTGAATGTTATGAATTCTCCTTGGCCATTCGTGATGTGGGGCATCGATATGATTGGAAATATTGAACCTACTGCTTCTAATGGACATCGCTTCATCCTAGTCGCGATTGATTACTTTACCGAGTGGGTGGAAGCAGCTTCCTATGCCAATGTTACTAGACAAGTGGTTGCTCGATTCATTAAGAAAGAAATTATCTGTCGTTATGGGGTTCCTGAGAGAATCATCACTGATAATGGCTCAAATCTCAATAACAAGATGATGAAAGAGCTTTACAAAGACTTTAAGATCGAACACCACAATTCTTCTTCTTACAGACCAAAGATGAATGGTGTTGTAGAGGCAGCAAACAAGAACATTAAGAAGATTGTGCAAAAGATGGTTGTGACGTACAAGGATTGGCACGAGATGTTGCCTTTCGCTTTGCATGGGTATCGTACCTCAGTACGTACGTCAACCGGGGCAACTCCGTTTTCACTTGTGTATGGCATGGAGGCAGTCTTGCCAGTAGAAGTTGAAATCCCTTCTTTGAGGGTGATGATGGATTTAAAACTTGACGAGGCTGAGTGGGTTCAAGCCAGATTTGACTAGTTAAATTTAATTGAAGAAAAGCGATTAGCAGCTGTGTGCCATGGACAGCTATATCAGAGAAGGATGAAGAAAGCCTTTGATCAGAAAGTGCGTCCTCGAAGCTATCAGATAGGTGACTTAGTTTTGAAGAGGATCCTTCCTCCCGGTACAGATAACAGGGGCAAGTGGACTCCAAATTATGAAGGTCCATATGTTGTTAAAAAGGTCTTTTCTGGTAGAGCCTTGATGCTTACAACTATGGATGGTGAAGATTTTCCGTCTCCTGTGAATTCAGATGTAGTCAAAAAATACTTCGCATAAACTGACCCGCTGGACAAAGAAAGAAATTCCAGGAAAAAAAGGGCATCCCGGCGAACCAAGAGAAAAAGAAAAGAAAAATGTTCGGGCAAAAGTTAGGGATAAAGAATAAAAATAATATGTACACCCGGTAAGTCGAAAACCTACAAAGGCGGCTTAGGCAAAAATGGGTATCCCGGTGGATTGAAAACCTGAAAAGGCGGTCCAGGCAAAAGAGGGATTAAAAGCGAAGACTACAGTCTGAGTTATCTGTACTTCATCGCGTTTCAGTGTCTACCATCTTGAAGGATATGATCGGTCCAATCACTCTTAGAAAGCAAAGAATTTGGGGAAATTGAAGATCTATGAGTCATAACAGAATTGGAAAATAGTGGAATGTCGTGTTCACATTGCCAATAGGATAGTTTATTTTCTCTTTTGGCGCAATTACCTCTTCCTAGGAATTGCTTCCTGATGTATTTGCCTTTATAGGCCATTTTCAATCAATAAAAGTCGTTATTCAGTCAAATTGCTCTCGTTTTTTATTTTTTCTGTTTTGTTTGCAAAAAACGTCTGAATTTCTGATAAACATTGCATCTAAAAACATGAAGGCTAGACAATGACGTGCGGAAAGATAAAACAACTGAAAATCATTTTAGAATGTCGAGTACACTTGAGTATATTTTGTCCATACGATCCCCTGGGGGAATGTATGTCTTGTCGTTTTGCAGGTTACTATCTTTGATTGATGGCTAAGGCAGATGAGCCAAAGTTTGTGTGCTCAGTAAAGCGATCATTTGCTTTCCCAGCAGGAGTTTTCCTCCCTTTGCATCTTGCATGTAGTAATCATCATTTGCATTCTCATTCTCAAATCGCGTAGCATTTCCATTCAGTATGGAGCATTACGCCATGGAAAACTCAAACATATGCATACATGCATTAAACCAGATTGGATCGTATCCCTAAAAGAGACAGATCATTTTTCAACATCAGTGTAGCATATTTGCAGCAGTTGCTCTTGGCAACATTCAGAATCAATAATCCCTGTGAGATTTATTTTCTCACCAATCCGTGAAAGGAAAGCTTGATTCTCTCCCCAATGTAGTCACCAGTAAGTGTCTGCCTTATTTTGACATATGTAAATATCGTCCTTGCGATATCGGTAAGTGTCGTGTTGATCCCCGTAAATGTCTGTGCTATTCTTTGATGTCGGCGAACATCATCTTTCGATGTCGGTAGACATCGAATTCCAATCGTTGGCCACCAGTAAATGGCATGTCTCTCATGGTGTCTACAAAAAAATCGTTATGTCAACACCCGTGTGTGTCCTTTCTTTTTTTGGTGTCGGTAAACATCATTGTTCGATGTCGGTAAACATCAGCCGCTTGTTAACCATCGGTAAATGGTTTTTGTCGTTTAAGATTCCCCAGCAGATTCGCTATCCGTAAATATCGAGTATTTCATTTTTGCCATCGATAAATGGTCGCGTTTCATAAATGTATTCTTTCTTTGATGTCGGTAAACATCGGGTTTCATCCCAGTCATCGGTAAATGTCTGGTCTTGTTTCACTTATAAACGTCTTTGTCCGATGTCGGCAAACATCGAGTTCCTTCCCAGTCATCGGTAAATGTATGGTCTTGTTTCATCTTTGTTCGATGTCGGTAAACATCGAGTTCCTTCCCAGTCATCGGTAAATGCCTGGTCTTGTTTTTATTCGATGTCGGTAAACATCGAGTTCCTTCCCAGTCATCGGTAAATGTCTGGTCTTGTTTCACTTATAAACGTCTTTGTCCGATGTCGGCAAACATCGAGTTCCTTCCCAGTCATCGGTAAATGTCTGGTCTTGTTTCATCTTTGTTCGATGTCGGTAAACATCGAGTTCCTTCCCAGTCATCGGTAAATGTCTGGTCTTGTTTCATCTTTGTTCGATGTCGGTAAACATCGAGTTCATTTCCAGTCATCGGTAAATGTCTGGTCTTGTTTCACTTGCTCCTCCACAGTGAAGTCGCCATCGGTAAATGGCCTCGCTTCCTTTGATATCGGTAAATATCAATTTTGTTTTGAAGCCGCCATCGGTAAATGGCCTCGCTTTCCTTGATTAATCACCTACAAAGTGCAAATTCTCCGGTTCTTTTGGTATTCAATCCCTATTAACCTTGAAAGTCTGATAGCCGCTGCTTTCATCCGTTCAGGTTCACAGTTGATTGAATAGGGGCAGCTGTAGCACCTCAAATTTTCCCTCCTCATTGATGCATTCATTTTAGGTCATTTAACATTTCATATTGCATTTCATCATGTCAATCAGAATTAGATCCAAGAAGCTTGAGTATCATCCAAGAAACTTTGTGGGTTCTATCTGGGTGAGCAGTCAACACAAGGGAATGACTTGAGTTACTTCCAACATGTTCAAATGAGGCTTATTCATCATTCAACATATTACTCTTGAAGGAACAAAGGCCCAACGCACAGGTTACAAATTTGGAAAGATGACTTGAACTGTCATGCTCGCTAGGCGAGCAGAATGGTTCGCCTAGAGAGCCATCAGAGTCTGAACTGTCATGCTCGCTAGGCGAGCAGATTCTTCGCTAGGCGAAGCCTACGCGTTTCTAAAAAAAAATATAACAGAAAGGATTTTGGACTTGGACTCTCTCATTTGAGCCCACAAAGCCACGAAAATCAAAGTATAAATTTTGAAAATTTCATTGAGCCAAACCCTATTCTATTCCTATTATCCTAGAGAGAGATTCTAACTAATTCAGAGCAGCCTCCAGAGACTGAAGGGATCACCTCTACCAATTCCATCTCATATAAACCCTAAGATTATTCCACAAACCCAACGGTGCAATTCAATTTCATTCGATCTCTTCAATCAGGTTTGCCTTATTCCCATTACTTTACGCTTTTAATTTGAATTTCCTAAAGCATGAGGTATTATGGTTGAATCCGGGAGAGTGGGTATAGTTAGGTTTCACATGTGGGTTTAGATATGCATGAATGTGTAAAACAATGCCTTGAATGTTTGACCACTTAATTTCTGAAATAGGTACCACGGGGTTTGGGGTTTCTGAAATCGTACTGTTATCAGAGAAGAACCCAGAACCCGCAGGCATTCGCTAGCCGCTTCTCTAGGCGAGCCTGCAGCGAAGCTTCGCTAAGCCTTCGCTAGGCGAAGCAGTAGCGATCGTGACAGTAGCTATTTTTTCTATTTGCTCTCCAGTTTGTTTTGTGTTCGCTATGACATGCTTTCTATTACGTCCCGGCCCATGTTTTGGTATGTATGTCATGTGTTGATGTGTGGATCCATGCCCCCTGACTTTGAGTTTTGATACCCTTTTGATGCATTTGTTTGACAAGAGGTTTAGGCCTCCTACCCTTGGTTGCTTTTTGTGAGCTTTTTTGTGAACTTTAATGGCACGATTCATGTGGTTACATTTTGATTCTTATTTGATGCAACTCTTGATTGCACCCCATCTTGTTATTCTAACCTGTTTGTTGAGTTTTTGTGAGGGCTCACATGACTCTTGAAGAGATAGCTTGCTTGGTATTCCACTTTATTTGTGGGACACCATTTGGAGATTTATTCTGATTGCTTTGCTGACTTGCTTTCTTTGATGGTGCTACCTTGAGAGATCACCGGGTTTCTTATTTCTTTAGTTGTTGTTACTTCGGATTTTTATCCGTGTGGTAGATCTCTTGATCCCTTTTACATCTTTTCAGCATTTTACCGCTTTCTTAGCTGGAAGACCTCGATAGGAGGCAATGTTTTTGTGTGTTTACTTTTGTGCCCAAAGACCTCCAAGAAGAGGCACCAGTGCTAAAGACCTCCATGAAGAGGCAATTGACGGATAAAAGGGATTAGTAGTCAATCCCCCGTTATTCAGTGTGTTATTCTTTATGCTCGTACTACGTGTCGATGCTTCAGAACAAAAGCCTAAGATCTTTTATCCGTTCAGTCAGTGGAGAGGGTTCCATCTTTCTGAATCCCCACTTTTTGTCATGAGCTCACCCTGTCCAGGGTTAAGAGCTATGAGGTCTTATCCTCATTACCCTTCTGATCTGCTCACCCTAACGTTCAATGTCAGTGGTTAAGACCCCATTTGATTACCTGTCCATGGCTTGTTTGTCGAGTTTGATATGACCCCTCTTGACTAAAGCCCTACTCATGTATGTTTGAGCCCCCTTGCTGGTGTCTTTATTTTATGCTATATGTTTTTGTGTGGTGTGATCGTCTCCCCATAGGATGCTAGGCTTCGTATAGTCTCTCGTTTGCATGTCAATTAAGGTAGCACGGTCCCTTCGTCTAGGACTTCCTTTTTTGCATGAGCATTCCTAAAACACAAACAAACTCATTGATTTTTCTTCTCCTAAGAACACGTTAACTCCTTCTACTACATGCGAGTAAGTCTCCAAAGGTCGAGCATCCGGTAGATTGCGTAGTAACGTCTTTCATCTAAAAAACACAAAACCAACAAATAGGTAGCCGAACTACGGATTTCTCTGATTCTCATTCCAGATGAGATACGTAGGCATAAGACGCGATGTCTTAGTGAGCACAGTCCTCTTTAACCCATAGGTAGCCGAGCTACGAAGACTCTGATTCTCATATTCAGATGAGATACGTATGTAGTGGATGCGACATCCGTGCGAGTCATTTTCTTTTAACCCCTCTTTTAGTAAATAGTACATCAGATAAACCCACACCCTTTAGACAAGAACAACAAGAGTGGATCCCATAGTGTACTACGGATGCGTAGGGGTGCTAATACCTTCCCTTCGCATAATCCACTCCCGAACCCAAGATTTGGTTGCGAGACCTTGTCTTTTCCTTTCCTTTTTCCAGGTTTACTTCGAGCGTTACCTTTCCCTCCTTTGGGATAAATAACGCACGATGGCGACTCTTCTGTCATTTCTTTTTTCGCCGGTTGTTTTTTTCGCATTCCTTTTTTTAGGTTGCGACACAAATGATACAAGTAAACAGATAGATTCTAACCTGGAGATTTGGAGAAAAGGTTTCATTATAGTCAATACCTTCTTTTTTACTATAACCTTGTGCCACCAGTCGTGCTTTGTTTCTGACCACTTCACCCTTTTCATTCAGTTTGTTTTTGTACACCCATTTGGTTCCAATCACATGGGTTCCCTTGGGTTTTGGTACAAGATCCCATACATCATTCTTTTCAAATTGATAAAGTTCTTCTTTCATTTCTAGAATCCATTATTTGTCTTGAAGTGTTTCTTCACAGGATGTTGGATCTATCAGAGATACTAGTCCCAAAATTGTTTCTTCAGAACCCTTGAATGTTGATCTTATTCTGATAGGTTCGTCTTTGTTTCCCATAATCAATTCTTCAAATACATTTTGTCTAGTTCTTGATCTTTTATGATTTAATGTAACTTCAGGTGCTTCTGGAGTTCCCTTTTCTGCTTCTTCAGAGCCTACAGGTGTTATCTCCAATTCTGCAAAATTCTCAACTAGCTTTGATTTTTCAGAGTCAAGCTTATCATCGAATATGAAATGTATTGATTCTTCCACTATTAATGTTTCTGTATTGTATACTCTATAGCCTTTAGCAAGTTCCAAGTATCCCAACATAATACATTTTTGTGCTTTAGAATCAAACTTGTTCAGATTGACTTTAGTATTTAGGATAAAGCAAGAACATGCAAAAGGATGAAAATAGGAAATGTTGGGTTTTCTTCCCTTACACATTTCATAAGGAGTCTTCTCTAGAATAGGTCTAACATAGATTATATTATGAATATAACACGTTGTATTCACTGCTTCAGCCCAGAAGTGCTTAGCTACATTTGTTTCATTGATCATGGTTTTGGCCATTTCTTGAAGGGCCATATTCTTCCTTTCTACAACTCCATTTTGTTGTGGAGTTCTAGGACAGGAGAAATCATGGGATATTCAATTAAAATAAAAAAGTTCTTCAAATTTTTTTTTTCAAACTCCCCACCATGATCACTTATGACACTGATGATTTTAGAGTTAAATTCATTTTACACTTTTGAGCAGAAACTAGTAAACACAAAGTGTGACTCATTCTCGTGTTTAAGGAATTTTACCCATGTCCAACGACTATAACCATCAAGAGTGACAAGTCCATACTTCTTACCATTGACTGAGGTTGTCTTAACAGGTCCAAACAAGTCAATGTGAAGAAGTTCCAGAGTTTTAGCGGTAGAAATAACATTTTTATGTTTGAAATTTATTTTAGGAAATATTCCCTTCTAACATACCTCACAAATAGCATCTGAAGAAAACTTTAGCTTAGGTAGGTCTCTGACTAACTCAAGTTTATTTAAATGAGAAATCCTCCTCGTGCTAATGTGGCTCAAGCGTCCATGACATACCCATTTCTCTTCATTTACAGACATTAAACATTTTACATTTTGATCTTTTAGATCTGAAAGTTTAATTTTGTAAATGTTGTTCTTTCTCTTAATAGTGAAAAGAATTATGCCATTTTTCTGATTAATAGCCTTGCACGTTTTTTTATTAAATATTATATCATAATCATTATCACTTAATTGACTTATGGATAACAAGTTATGCATTAATCCTTCTACGTAAAGAACATCAAAAATAGAGGGA
This sequence comes from Lathyrus oleraceus, assembly GCF_024323335.1. Classification (NCBI taxonomy): domain Eukaryota; kingdom Viridiplantae; phylum Streptophyta; class Magnoliopsida; order Fabales; family Fabaceae; genus Lathyrus; species Lathyrus oleraceus. The sequence goes on from NC_066583.1 coordinate 445,413,859, forward strand.
AAATATCCATTACCAACCGTTCTAGATCCTCTATTTCTTCCTTTCTGATTTCCTCCAAAGACTATGAAGATAACGTCTTTAAGTTCCATGCTTTGGAACATATGCTTTCTTCCCGTCATGTGTCGCGAGCATCTAGAGTCCAGGTACCATAATTGATGTTTTAACTCTGCTGCATAGGATATCTATAACATATATTATTTTATCTTTTGGTACCCAAAATCTTTTGGGTCCTTTATAATTAGTTTTCCCAGAGTTTCTGGAAACTTTGGGTTTTCTTGCATTATTAAAACATTGTGTTTGTGCATGTGTGTAATGATATGAAAAGGGAGACTTTGGCTTATCCTTCGTAGAAGGTATTTTCTCATCTTCATCAGAGTCATATCCAATTCCTCTTTTTTTATTGTGACTAACACCATAAATCATAGAAGCCATTTTGCTTCTTTCAAGCCCATTTTTCAGAAATTTCTGAAACGCCTTTTCATATTTGTATATGATGGTGTCAGAAGTTGGTGGAGCTTTGGAAAGAGTTTCTTTAAGTTTTAAATAATTTTTGGTTCAAAATTCATTTTCTTTTTCTAGAATAAAAATATTTCCTTTAAGTTCAGAAACTTCTATTTCAAGCTTATCACATTCTTCAACAGTTTCTTCATGGACCCTTTTTAGGATCTTGAATTTCTATTGAAGCTTCTGATAGAATCTTAGAGATTCTGATAAACAAGCTTCTAGATCAGAGAGAGAGAGATCAAAAAATACCTCTTCAGAGTCAGATTCTTTTTCGGATGTACTTTCAAATGTGGTAGCCATGAATGCAACATTTTCCTAATCTAGTTCAGAGTCTGATCCTAAGGCGTCAGATTCAGAGTCATCCCAGGTAGCCATGAGTCACTTATTAGTTTTGAAGGAGTTTTTATTGAATCCTTCTTTTTATTAGGCCTTACGAAGTTGTTATTCCTTTTTCTCCAGAGTTGTTTAACTCTTTTAGATAAAAGAGATAACTCTTCTTCATCATCAAAATCGTCTTTTTCAGAATCATCATCGTCTTCTTCTTCAGCTTGAAAGGCTTTGTTCCTTTCTGGCTTGCGTCTTTCTTGTCTGGACTTCAGAGTCACTGATTTAATTTTCTTTTGAGGTTCGTCTTCCTCTAACTCTATTTCATGACTCCTGAGGGAGCTGATGAGTTCTTCTAGGCTTATGTTGTTCAGATCCTTTGATAACTTCAAGGAAGTGACCATAGGCCTCCACTTCTTTGTCATACTTCTGATAATCTTTTTGACATGATCTGCAGTTGTGTAGCCTTTGTCCAAACCCTTGAGTCTTGTAATTAAAGTTTGAAATCTAGAAAACATTACCTCTACAACTTCATCATCCTCCATTCTGAAGGCTTCATATTTTTGGATTAGGGCCAGAGCCTTAGTCTCTTTAACTTGATTGTTGCCTTCGTGAGTCATCTTTAGGGAATTAAATATTTCTTTAGATGTTTCCCTGTTGGTGATATTTTCATATTCATTGTAGGATATGGCGTTCAACAGAATTATTTTGGCTTTATGATGATTTTTGAAGTCACGCTTCTGATCATCACTTTTTTTTCTAGCAATGAAAACTCCAAGAGCAGATACAGGTGGTTCATAACCATTTGTAACAATGTCCAATAAGTCTGTGTCATAGCCTAGGAAGAAGCTTTTGATTTTGTCCTTCCAATAATCAAATTTCTCTCCATCGAAGACTGGAGGTTTGGAGTTGTAGCTATCTCTTTCATTGGTGGTAGTCATTATGTTTTTCTCACACTGGATCTCTCTACACTATTAAGTGTTTGATTTCGAAATCAATAATAGACCTGAAGCTCTGATAACAATTAAAGGTAGAGAAAAACAAGAAAGGGAGGTTTGAATTGCTTTCACAGACAATAAAAACTTTTGGAGTTTCTACACACACACAAATTAAAGATAAACAACACATACGTTATCCTGGTTCGCTTGAAATTCAAAGCTACTCCAGTCCATCCTACCAAGGTGACTTCTACTTCAAAAAGGACTTAATCCAATAATCTTGAAAGATTACAACAACGTCTAAGAGTATAATGATCTCTTAGCCCTCTCAAGTCTACAGACTTCACAAGTCAATTGAGGAACTTTACAACAACTATTGTAGAAATACAAAAAGGTGTTTAGTGCTTCTAGGTAAGCAATATGAACACAGTAAGAATAATTGAATCTCACAGTAAGTGCAATAACTCGTTTGATAATGTAAAACAAGAATTAGTGAATGATTGAATTTTTGATGAACATGATTCTTGTAGAATAACTTTGTATTTTAGTATGATGATGGTTGGACCTTTTTATAGAGCTTGGAGATGATACCATTGAGTGTAGTATTGATGCAGATATCTTGTCAATAATGGGACTTAATGACATTAAAAATGTTGGCCTTTCCATAGCGGTTTAGGAGAGTATTCAATTTTCTCCATGTAGAGAATTATACCATTTAACATTCTTCAGATGTAATGATCATTAGAGAATTCAGGCGTGGGATCCTTCTGATGTAGAATATCAGAGTCTTCAGATGTTAGAGCGAATACTTTTAACTTTAAGTCAGTTCTTCTGGACTTGTGTGACGTTAGATGTTATTTCATCAGATTCATTTATCGTTAGAGCCATGCACACTTAGAGAATTTTATTAGGGTACCGAAATGTTTCATCCTTTGTTATCATAAAAACTTAGAGATAAATTGCAGAACCAAAATCTTGTTCTAACACTCTCGTGCTTAGACGAATCTATGTTGCCTTGTAAATCCTCTCGTGTGTAGGCCAATCACTTTATCTTTTGTCACCTTGGCTAAACACCAATCATTGGATAATGCCACACCCTTGTTTTTCAAGCAAATTGCTTTGCCTCTTGGCAATCTAATCAAATATCTTTCTTTGTTCCGCATTGGTTCCATGAACTATAGAGCTCTGACTTTCTCATTGCATGGTGAGAGGACGTATGCACGAGAATTCAAATCCTTCGCAAGCACCCTAATTATTATTTCTTCTTTCACCATTCACATTTATTCTTTAACCTACCATTCATTTCATCAATCACTATTCATTACCTTCATTCAATAGCTTCTACCCTTCATTCACTCCATGTGATAAGCTGTTATCTTTGAACCAAGTAGAATCTTTCTTTGAGTACCATTGTAAGACCCCAATTTTAACCCTAAGATCTCTCATGCAATTCCATCATATGCATTAGCATTGGGATCATACCTTGGCATCCTCCTTCCCCCTTTTTTTTCATTGGGTTTGTTTTGGGAGAGATCACCAAGCACTATGTGATTGTATCATACTTGTATATCATCATTTTACTAACCAAAATACCAAAAATATGTCTTTTCATTTGCCTAACTCTTTTGTAGGTGTGGCATGATCTCCATTGATCTATCAAGTTCATATATAGGGTTTGAGACCCTCATGAGAAAGAGCACAACCATGGATTGATACAAGAAGGGTTATGGAACATCATATATGAGTCCCAATGATTTCTACATGTTATATTGATCAAGTTTTCTTCAAGAGTTTGAGGGTGATTTGCCTTGGAATCCCTAGTTGGACTGGGTATCTTGAGTAACTTCTCCAACAAGCTATCTCACCAATTGATCAAATTTCTCAAGGGACACTTCAAAATTCATCATATTATGCATATATGATCTACCATGAGCCTATAAAGTCAATAGAATTGAAGATTAGCAAGTTGGTTGATGGTGGTTGGCCAAATGAATTCATCTGATCAAAACTGGGTCTCCCTAGACCCTATCTCCTACCCTTTTCAGCATATGAAAATGATTTCAAGAGAAAACTTACTCTAAATGACATTCCAAACAACTTTCATGTTGAGCCTTAGAGCTAGTTTTGCTTGGAAAATCATTTTCTATGTTGAAACATTATAGGTTATTTTGTCTAAACCCTAATTTGAAAGTCAACTTCCCATGCCCATAACTTGCTCAATTTTCATGAGATGAAATATTTCCAAGTTGCAAAATCAAATTCAAGATGTCTACTTCAACTTTTATATTTGGAGTGAGAGCTAATTCAACTTTTTTGAGCATGTGATATGAGGTTACATTATAGGTCACTTTTGACCTATACCATTTATCAAGTGATTTTTCCAAACTTCAAAAATGCATAACTCTATCATTTCAAGTCCAAATGACATGAAATTGGTGACTATTTTAAAGGTCTTTAAAAGAGATACAACTTTGATGAATACACTTTTCTCATTTGAAGCTCACATAAAAGTTAAGCAAGGTGGAATATTGAGACATATGGCTTGACACTTAGAAAAAATTTCAATATGTTAAAATTTCCAAACTTCCACCTCCAACAGGAAAAGTGTTGAACATGAAAGTTGTTCCTCTTGATCTAACCTTTCCAAAAAGTCCAAGTTAGTTCATTTTGGACAAGAAATGAATAGGTTGCACATGGCTTGAACATGGTATCATCATTTGGAAAGACTGAACTTCAAACATCCATGCACAATTGTCTAGCATTCCAACATGACTTCAGCCTTGCTTACACTCAATTATGGACCAGATGGACTGATTTCGTGCATCATGCATCACACATTGCTAATTTTGGAAGTTCACTTCAAGTGTGCAAATATCAATTGAATTGGCTATAAATAGAGCTCCATATGCTCATAATTTCAGACACATCTGCGCCAACTTTGATCCCAAACCTCTAACCCTCTCATTCCAAAGGATAATCCTAAGAATTTCACTTGAAATTGAGTTTGAATTCCCACTGTTTTGAGATTCAAAATTCCAGGGATCCAAGACCTTTTGAGCATTAAATTCTTCTTCTGCAAGCATTTGGAGTGAGATCAAGCACGAGCCAAGGCAAGAACAGCTGAATCCAGACCTATATTGAAGGTATTTTCCAGAAATTTTAATCTCTTCGATTCTCTCTTAATCTTTCCCAATTCTCTTGATTCCTTGGTTGTCTGAAGTCCTACCAATGTAGGCAAGAAGATTGAGTTACTCTGAGGCAAAATCGAAGCAACTTAGTTCGTGTACCTCAAATTTCAACTCCATGTATCTCTCAATATACTTGGAGTTAGGGTAAATTGAGGTCAGATTCATGCTCAGTGCCATTTTTACTTTGAAATCATGTCCTTCTTTTTAATTTTGGTGATGGTTATTGTTGCGGGGTATTCGTTACCATTAGAGATATTGACTAAATCCAAGGTAAATCATACAAAGTCGAGTCGCCACCGCACTTGTATTTATCCAAAGGAATGGTTAGAAAGCGAACAAAAACCTAATAGTTTTAACAAAAACTAGTAAAAGGAACAGAGATATCGGTAAGGGGGTTGGTTATGTAATGGGAAGGTGTTAGGCACCCAAAACATCCTAGGTACTCCTAGGGAGCCCTTTTCACACTTGTGAAGGTTGTTGTCTTGTGAAAATTTTGTTTGCGCAAACATGATTGAAGAGATGAGAAGAGAATATACAAGTTATTTACATTTTTGTGTTTGGATGAATAAACCCATTGCCTACGTACCATCTTATAAAAAGATTAGGATCAAAACCTCGTAGTTCGGGGTAAAAATCTCAAAATGAGTTGGTGAATTAATTGGTCCAAAAGCCTTAAGGTCTTTTGTTATCAAAGGGAGAAAACTCAACCAAACCACAAATCCACCATGTGAGGATAGCTTCAACATGCTAGTGAGGGGTTAACCCTATAATAAGCATGGAAGACTCATTGTCCATCACTAAGGATATAAGTGAGTAATACATCTACCACCAAGATAACTCAAACCTAATAGCTAAAGGTTATGAAAAATTTGATTAAGAGAGTGGCCATTGGAACCACAAAAAGAAATTTGAATGGGTTATATTTACCAATTAGAAGTATATGCAAAATGGTCAAAGTGGACTTAAAGATTCAATTCAAAATAAGTATTGTGAAAAGGAAAGTTTGAAAGTCAAAAGCATAAGGCTTAGGTTTCTATGGTTTGAAAACAATAGTTAAATGTTTGCAAAAAAGGTTTTGGCTTGGGTTAGAGTGGAGAGAAGAAGAAGAATGGCTAGATCCTAAGGAAAATAAAAAGGTGAGGGATAAGGAAATAAAACCACAATGGAGTTCCTTTCTTGAGATCATATTGATGATCCAAGTAGCTCCCATCCTTTGGAATAAGCAATCACAATAAAGCATAAGCAATCATCAAACAAGTCTCATAAGAGATCCTCAATGTGCCTTGTATCTTCCACTTAGATGAACATGGCAATGATCCTCCAATTAAGCTCAAATGGGAACTCCTAGCACAAAAGCACACACATCAAAAGTTCCATGAAGTAAAACAAGAATGGACAAGAGAGAGTTTAGAGATTTGGTCGTTCTAATCCATCTTCAACATTAAGATCTTTTTACTCCAATTTTGCATAAGGAAAGTCCTAGAATCTAAGTCCAATTCTCCATTCTTTGCATAGGGAAATTCCTAGAAACTAAGTCCATTTCTTTGCATTTGGTCCACAACAATCAAAACAAAACACAAGCACAATAATATATACAATTATGTGCTCAAGTGAGCAAAAGGCAAATGGCATTAACATAAACATGTGCTCAAGTGAGCAAAGAGAAAAGCAAATGAATAATATGTGCAAGAATAGTAAATTGCATTAAAGTAAATTGCATAAAGTAAATTGCATAAAGTAAATGTTAATTGTCAAAAGTTAGGGTTAGTAGTTAGTGTGCCATAAGGCAAATTTAGCGTTATGTTAAGCAATAATAATATAGGCAACAAACACAAGTTAGGAGTCTTGATTAGTGAACCAAGTCCCAACAACTTGCCATGCCGAAAAGAAAATGAGAAGTGATCTTGTATTGGTTTAAGCGATTTACATGATTTAGAAGACAACATATCCTTAATGCAAAGCCATTCACTTGATCAATTGATCAAGATGAATTAGATTTGAATCAAGGAATGTTAAGTCTCCATAATCAATGCCAACTTATCAACCTTCAACTCATTGATCAAAAAGAAAATAAGTAGAAGAAGAAGAAGGAGAAGATGGATAAGAGAAAATGGAAATGACAAAATAAAATGCATTACATGGAATAAAATGTACCAATCCTCATATGTTGACCAATAACATTGAAAGTCAAGGTCAAACAATCAAAAACAGAAGTGAGATGAAGATTGGAGGTCAAGAAATAAACAACATATTTTGGCATTTTTAATATTTGAAAATAAATTTGAATTAAAATATTAAAGAAAGGTCAAACTTCAAAATCACTTCAAATTAACCTTGAAAGGTCCAAGTGATTTATCCTAAGCTCAATAAGGTCAAACAAAGTTTGACAAAAAATTTCAGCATTTTTAAAATTCAGAAACTATTTTTAATCAATTAAAATGAATAAAAATGACCTAATTGAACTAAAATCTCAAATAAATCTCAAATCAATTCAAAAATTGATGAGAATATTTTTCATAGATCCGTCATCATTCAAATAGGTTAGGAAAGTATTTTTTCATTTTTTGAATATCAAAAACTATTTAAAATAAATTAAAAATAACCAAAAAAGAGAAAATTCACAAAAAATATCAAATGACAAAATAAAAAATATTAAAAATCAGAAATAAACACTAGAATTTAATTGGGAAATAATGCAATTGGTCCCATATTTTTTGGATAAAAAATGAAAGAGATATTAATTTTTGAAGATAATTGGAATTAAAGAAAATAAAACAGAAAAATGGAAATTAGAAAAAACCAGGAGCGTCTGATGGAACTCATTAATTGACGTGGCAACATCTAATGGTCCAGGAGCGCGTTTCCACGGTAGGCCTTAGTCCACGCGTGACATAATGAATTAATGAAAGTAAACAAAACGCACGGCTGAGATTAAAACGTGGGATGTACATCCAACGGCCAGCATTCAAACTGGAGAGAGGCGGCCACCGGAGCCACCTTCTTCTCCGGTGAGCCTGCAAATTCCGGCCAAACTTGCAGGTTTTTAAACCTCCATGAAAATGCACGATCCTTATACCAAAATGAAGTTGGGCTGATGTACATCACCCCTGTAACCTTGAATCACACTCAAGATCTCTATAAATGGAGAAATCTGAGGTGGAAGATTCAGGTATGAAAAATGCAGATCAAGGAAAAGCAAAATTGAAGCTACCACTAGCTTGCCTCTCAAGTGAGGACTTCAGAAAACATTAGATCCAAGAAAAAAGATCCATGGATGATGAGAATCGAAGAAATTACCAGTTGAAGAATAAGTTTGAATTCTGGTAACTTGAGCTCGAATTTCTGCTTGCTTGATCAAAACAGAAGTTCTATGGGATAAATGATGAAGGTTTAGAAGCACTAGATCTGAGAATTCAACCAGATGAAGTTGAATTTCAAATCTGAAAAAAAAAAAAAAGTGAGCTTGCTTCTCTAGTGATGGTTAGGGAATGATTTCAGCAGCATTTCAGGTTGAAATTGTGTGTGTAAATGGAGGGAATGAAGCATGTATTTATAGCTGAATTGGCAAGGAAAGGGTGGAATGATCCGTGTACATAAATTTGGATACCACTTGCATGGGCTTGCATGATCATGCACAAGGCCCAAAAGCAATGCCAAATGCAAGCTGAGTTCAAATGCCAAGGGTTTGGACGTGTGATTTGCTCTGAATTGGCTTGTGCAACAAGGTTTCAACATGAATTCCACAATTGAACCTAATCATTCACCTCTTCGAAAATACCATTTAGAATAACCAAGCATAGGCATATGGGTAATGGTTGGAAAGGTCTTTGTATGAGGAACAAATGTTATGTTGGTCAAAAGTCAATTTGGAATGTGGAAATTTATGAAATTTGAGTTTAAAGTGCAAGGTGCATGACATGTCAAGGCAAGGTTTCTAAAATTGGTCAACTTTCAAGCCCTTCTGTATTAATGATGCAAGCCTCAAATGGAAAAACCTCCCACATCAAAGTTGTAGACATTTTCACGACACTCAAAATGGACTTACATTTTGCATCATTTGGATTTTTGATGAAAGAGTTATGGGTACTTGAAGTTGGACTTTTTTGCCTTTTAATGCCTTTGGTCAAAAAGGACCTATAATGTCTTGCATTATCACATGTATTTCCTTTGAGATTTTGAAATTGTGTTCAACATAACTTTTTAAGTAGACATCTTAAGCTTTCCAATTCATTTGATCCCACCTCAAAATAATAAAAAATGAATGAGTTATGTTCTTGGGAAGTTGACCTAAAATTAGGGTTTTAGTCAAAATGACCTATAATGTATTGGAATGGCAGATGGTTTTCCAAGCTTCAAATCAAATTTTGATGAACATGAAAGTTTTTCATATTGTCCTTAAGAACATCTTTGCTTTTGGAACCATCTCCATTTGACCAACACATAAAACGTTAGGTCTCAATGCATTTCAAAATAGTCAGATGAATTGACTGATCAACTTCTCAAGTCCACAACCCATGTCTTGATGAATTGATGATTGAGGATACTCAAATAAGTTCAAATATGCATTAAATGAAGAATTAAAGAACTTCCCTTGATTGTATTTGACCATGGGCTGAGGTTGCTTCATGAGCAAGGCATTGTGGTGCATAGATGGATTAGGGTTTCTTTGAAGAACAAGGCCTCAAAGCCTTTGACTTGCTTTGATCAAAATTATGAATTGAGATGCTAGGAAGGCATATTTGATGGATGAGAGCCTTGGGAATCATTACCATGCTTGCTTTCATCTTCTCTTGGCCATATCTTTGCACAAAGGATCTCATAGAAGCTTTTGACCTTGTGATTGCTCAAGCTACAAACAAAAGATGTTAGTGACATATTTTTATGCTTTTGGTTAGTAAATAAAATGTGAAAAGCAATGATGATACCATTCAAGCATTCCTGGTGATCTCAAACCACTCACAAGGAGTCCCATCCAAAGGTAAAGGGGACTAAGATGCTCAATGATCCTTGAGGCTATGCAATGCAATGTCATGATGCTATGAGGGATCTTAGGGACAAAATTGGGGTCTTACAGATGCCCCTATTTAAGGTCATTCTAGCCGGAGAAAGGAAGGTTAAAATCTTCGTCTCGACGAGGTAGAATGGGCTTAAATAATAACAAAGAGACGAATTTTGGTCCCTAAGAGACCTCATGATGCAAATGTATGTATGCAAAATGGTAACAATCTGTGGGGATATGTGTCCACAAAGGAGTAAAGAAAATCAGGAGACACCAACAATCCACATTCAATGGGACAAAATCTTGGGGACTCTTGTGGGGATAAGAAAGAAATGCGTGAGCAGGACACGACTCAAAACTTGGGGAACAGAATTCCAAAGGGAATAAACCAATGGAAAGACTCGAGCTGACTCAAAGACGCCCGTATTGGGGAATATGCCAATACCGCGAAACTATCCATAACGGATGCTTCGGATAGAAATCTGGATGAAAACAATCCACTAAGGGATCTCACTGGGAATGTCTAAAAAGACTCTCCTGGGGGAGCAGCGAGATGAGGTGTTACCGATTATTGGGTAACAAGCCCGATGAGACAGGTGATCTGAATACCGACATAAGGGTCAGAGATACAACATGCTCGGGAAGAAATGAACATCTAAGACCGATATAAGGGTGAGAGATATCAAAACTCCGAATCATCCGAGGAAGACCTAAAAGGTATATTTCAACTCAGGGAAATCTGACTCCACAGGGGACAAAAGTCATAATAGGGAGCAGAATGGGAGGAACACCAAGGATACCGGTTACTGGGCATATAATAGGTGACCAACCAAGGCGTGAATTGGGGAATATTCCCAAGACACTCATCATCCACCAGAGGGCTAAAAGCAAACTCGATTATAGGATGGACACTCGACTCCACAAAGGGAATACGAATCTTACTCAACTGGGGAAGAACAAAAGGCTTCGACCGAAGAGTGCATGAGATATACTATTTATTACCGTCAGAACATAGATAACATACTCGCAAGGAAGATTATCCACAACCGATTGCTAGGTTAATAAAGGATAAATCGACCGAAAAGAAAGGACATCGGGATACCGACTACTAGGTATAAAATGATGACCAATCCAGGAGAGAAACAATCATTACCAACAACAACAGGGTAGATGAAAGATGACTCGCCGGGGATAAATTGCGTAAACAGGGCAATCATCCAGGCAAAAGAGGGAATATCAACATCGAATATTGGATGAAGATAACCACCAAGGAGGGGATTACACCTACCGGCTACTGGGTAGGAAACCACGGAAAAGTAACCGTCATCGATCATGATGAACCAAAGGTTAACTCTGTAAAGGGGAGGGAATAGGGTTTTCAACTACCGGTATCAGGGTAGAAAACCACAGACTCCGCCGAGGATAAGTTGAATAATTACTAATTACTGAGCAATTATTCATTTATACTGCGGGGAAACAAAAGAAACGGCTTCGAGGAGCCAATTTAGGATCAAACCAAAAAGGCAAACTGAATCAAGACTTATCCTAATGAGGATATAACTCAATAGGGAAACCCATCCCAATATATGTGTTGGGGGGAAACAGGAACAACCATCATCCATGAGGACATAGCTCGGTGGGGAGTATGGAAGAAAGGGTAGACGCTTTCTGCCTATGGAGCTGACTCTATATGGAGAGATCAGACACACACATCCGCTTGGGGAGATCTATATCACCAAATAACAGGAGACAATAAACAAACGATATATGGCAAAAAATGCAACATCAATATCTGAATGTTATGATTTATGCATGCATATGCGTGGTTTATGTATGATGAATGCTGACAAACAGATATATCTAACACACACAGGATCCAAGAATCTACCACCCGGTACTACCCCTCAAGAGGGAAAACCAAAATCATCAAAGAGCGAATGATCTGCCAGAGATCAGAGATACCAGGAAACAACAAAATCTCTGCAAGGGAGGAATCAATAATCATCCCGGCCAGGGATAGAAGTTACAATGAGACCACTTCCACCACATGAGTAGCTCTATTGGGGAGTCTATCTGATGGATAAAGGGATTACGGGGACCAACCTCCAAAAATCGAATCTTCCAGAGAGGACACACCTGCTGATGAGGAAAGAATCAACTGATCTGCTGAAGGGACGACTGGTGAACCTCTCAAAATCATACCACTCAGGGTTCCGGAGGTAGAAAATATAGTCATGCCCGGAATATGAACAAATGTCTTACCCTGTTGGAGATCATGCCACCCTTGGGAGAGCACTGAGGATCTCTTAAATGTCCTTTCGTCTTTGTGAATGTTCACTTTGTTTTAAAACAATTTATGAAAAAATTTGTTTGTTTGAAACAATGATATTTTCTCAAATAAAACATGCAAAACATTTGTTGAATAGAAACAAATAAGAGTGCAAATAATTGGATAAAAGGCTCAAATTTATTTGATGGAATGACAGTCTGCAAATGGCAAGACTCCATAGATTTTTACAATTTTGAAATTGGTGATATATATTGGAAAAGGGCTACATTGAACATAATGACCATTTCTCCACCAATTCTGAATTCAATGTATTCGAAGCTTCGGTTGATGACGAATGAACGAGAATCTCTGACGGATGATAATTGTAGAACAAAGTCTTGTCAGGGTGCAGTTACTTGCCAAAATCCCTAATTTTTGCCTAGATTGCCCCAGGATGAGGTACTCAACCTAGCGGTATATAAATATTCATCATTTTTCATGTCTCTAACTTTTGCCTAGACCTCCCTTTCGGGTTTTCAATCCACCGAGACGCTCATTTTTGCCTAAGCCGCCCTTTCGGGTTTTCAACTTAGCGAGCTATTCTGTTTCTATTTTTAGGCGAAGTATTTCTTGACTACATCTGAGTTTACGGGACGAGTGAAATCCTCCCCATCCATAGTTGTAAGTATCAAAGCACCGCCTAAAAAGGCTCTCTTAACAACATATGGACCTTCATAGTTTGGAGTCCACTTGCCCCTGGAATCGGGCGCGAAAGACAAGACTTTCTTGAGCACGAGGTCACCTTCTCGAAACATGCGAGGCTTGACCTTCTTATCAAAAGATTTCTTCATTCTCTGCTGATACAACTGACCATGGCACATGGCAGTCAATCTCTCCTCTTTTATCAGATTCAACTGGTCATAACGACTCTGAACCCACTCAGCATTAGTCAACTTGGCCTCCATCAAGACTCTCATTGATGGGATCTCCACCTCTACTGGGAGTACGGCCTCCATGCCATAAACAAGAGAGAAAGGGGTTGCCCCTGTTGAAGTGCGGACAAATGTACGATATCCATGTAAAGCAAATGGCAGCATCTCATGCCAATCTTTGTATGTAACAACCATCTTCTGGATAATCTTCTTGATGTTCTTGTTGGCAGCTTCAACAGCCCCATTCATCTTTGGTCTGTAAGGAGAAGAATTGTGATGCGCTATCTTGAACTCACTACACAGTTCTTTCATCAACTTATTACTCAAGTTAGATCCATTATTAGTAATGATCTTATCTGGCACTCCATAGCGGCATATGAGTTGATTCTTGATAAACTTTACGACCACCTGCCTGGTCACATTGGCGTATGATGCCGCTTCAACCCACTTGGTGAAGTAATCAATTGCTACAAGAATAAATCTGTGTCCATTGGACGCTTTTCGCTCTATCATGCCAATCATGTCAATTCCCCACATGGAGAAAGGCCATGGTGATGAAATCACATTCAGAAGTGTCGGGGGAATATGAATCTTATCCGCATAAATCTGACACTTGTGGCATTTCTTCACGTACTTGCAACAGTCAGACGCCATTGTCAACCAATAGTAGCCTGCTCTCAACATCTTTCTAGCCATGGCATGTCCATTGGAATGAGTACCAAATGAACCCTCATGGACCTCAGTCATCAACAGGTCTGCCTCGTGTCTATCCACGCATCTGAGCAGAACCATGTCAAAATTTCTCTTGTAAAGCATTTCGCCATTAAGGTAGAAGCTGCCTGACAATCTCCTCAAAGTCTTCCTATCTTTCGCAGATGTCCCAGGCGGGTAAACCTGGTTCTGAAGGAAACATTTAATGTCATAATACCATGGCTTATCATTTTTTACTTCTTCAACCGCAAATACATGAGTTGGTCTGTCCAAGCGCATCATAGTGATATTGGGAACTTCATTCCAATATTTAACCACAATCATTGAAGCTAGCGTAGCAAGAGCATCTGCCATCCGATTCTCATCTCGAGGAATATGATGGAAGTCAACCTCAGTAAAGAACGTTGAAATCCTCCTCGCATAATCCCTATACGGAATGAGGCCAGGCTGATTCGTCTTCTATTCACCCTTAATCTGATTAACAACGAGGGCCGAATCACCATAAACATCAAGATGCTTGATCCTTAGATCAATGCATTCCTCCAATCCCATAATGCAGGCCTCATACTCATCCATATTATTCGTGCATTTGAAAGTTAGTCTTGTTGTAAAAGGAATATGTGTGCCCTGAGGAGTAATGATTACTGCCCCAATACCATTTCCATACTGATTTACAGCGCCATCAAACACAATACTCCATCTGGAACCAGGATCTGGCCCTTCATCGAGTGTAGGCTCATCACAATCTTTCATTTTCAAATCATACTGAACTGACTGATAATCCTCAATCGGCTGGTGTGCCAAGTGGTCAGCCAAGATACTACCTTTAATAGCTTTCTGAGCCCGATACTCAATATCATACTCAGATAACAACATCTGCCAACGGGAAATCCTCCCAGTTAAAGCAGGCTTCTCAAATATGTACTTGATTGGATCCATTCTGGATATCAACCAAGTCGTATGATTTAACATATACTGGCGTAAGCGCTTAGCTGCCCAAGCCATAGCACATCATGTCTTCTCAAGCATTGAATATCGAGACTCGCAATCAGTGAACTCCTTACTCAAGTAGTATATAGCATACTCTTTCTTTCCTGATTTATCTTGCTGACCAAGGACACAACCCAATGAATCTTCAAGAACAGTCAGGTACATGATCAAGGGTCTTCCTTCCACAGGTGGGGACAAAATCGGAGGCTCAGACAGATACTCTTTAATACTGTTAAAGGCTTTCTGGAAATCCTCGGTCCAATCATGAGACTGATCTTTCCGGAGGAGCTTGAATATCGGCACACATGTGGCAGTCATGTGGGATATGAATCTGGAAATGTAATTCAAGCGGCCTAGAAAACCTCGGACTTGCTTCTCAGTTTTGGGCGCAGGCATCTCTTGTATTGCTTTGACCTTTGTAGGATCAACCTCAATACCTCTTTCACTGACGATAAAGCCCAATAGCTTGCCAGAACAGACTCCAAATGTACACTTGTTGGGATTCAGACGAAGCTTATACTTTCTCAAACGTTGGAAAAGCTTTAACAAGTGCTCTACATGTTCAACTTCCGTTCTTGACTTTGTAATCATATCATCAACATATACCTCAATCTCCTTGTGCATCATATCATGAAACAAGGTAGTCATAGCTCGTTGATACGTGGCTCTAGAGTTCTTCAAATCGAAGGGCATCACTCGATAACAGAATGTTCCCCAAGGTGTGATGAATGTTGTCTTCTCCATATCCTCAGGTGCCATCTTAATCTGATTATATCAGAAAATCCATCCATATAATCCACACACATCCGGACTTTTCCATCTTTCTAAGGTACGGGCACAATATTGGCCACCCATTGAGGATATGTAGAAGTCACCAGAAACCCCGCATCAATTTTCTTCTGAACTTCCTCTTTGATCTTCACTGCCATACCGGGATGGGTTCTTCTGAGCTTCTGCTTTACAGGCACACACTCAGGCTTTAGAGGTAGGAAATGTTGCACAATATCGGTATCTAGGCCAGACATGTCTTCATAGGACCAGGCGAAGACATCGACGTATTCTCGTAGTAATTCAATCAACCCCTTCTTAACAGATTCTTCCAGGAGTGCCCCAATCTTCAATTCTCGCACGCAATCCTCAGACCCCAAGTTGACTGTTTCCAGATTCTCAAGATGTGGCTGAATGATCTTCTCTTCATGCTTAAGTAAATGGGTGATCTCATCAGGAATCTCTTCAACATCATCTTCCTCTGCCTCAAATACAGGGAAATCAAAATTGGGAGATGGTGTTGGATCATTATGTTCAATGGGTCTAGAAATCAACCTGCATAATGATTTTAGATATGAAAAGCTTTAGAATTCAAACAAGGCAAATCATTATGCAAATGGAAAGATTGATTTTATTTTATTTTTAGGGTTTTATGTGATCACCGATTTCATGCAAAAAGCGAAAAGGGAAAATAATTTGGAAAAACAAACATTTAACAAGAATTTATTGAATGAAAATATCATTGTATTTATGTTTCCAACAATTTCATCACTCCTCCTTTTGGCATGGGAGAAGGGTTTTTAAACAAAGTGATCATTACGTTGACTTGTGGACAACTGTAGGGATATCCACAGCGACCCAATTATTGCAGATCCCTCCAGGGATGATGAAATTGTCTGAATCCTCTGCATCCTCTTCCAAGACAGTAGTAGCTTCTTCATCCTGACCAGTGTGAATGAAACCTCCACTCTTGAATAACCCTTGCGCGTTGAATACCCCAGAAAAAAAGCCAATGCCAGCCCGGGACTTATTATCTTCTAACTCAATCATTTTTCCCAAACCAGCAGTTGCACCACACTCAATGGCCAACTTCGCATCTCTATAGGAAGTAAATGAAGGAGTTCTCTTCTCAATAGGCTCAGCTATAGATAAAGCTTGGAAAGGAGTTCCAACTTCATCCCCAGCATCTATATACGAGAAGGAAGACAAATGGGTAACCAGGAGAGCCTTTTCTCCCCCTACCACCACTAGTTTCTTATTCTTCACGAATTTCAGCTTCTGGTGTAGGGTGGATGTCACGGCGCCAGCCTCGTGAATCCATGGTCTGCCTAAGAGACAACTGTACGATGGGTGGATATCCATAACCTGGAAGGTAATCTGGAAATCACTTGGTCCAATCTTGATTGGGAGATCAACTTCCCCAATCACAGTTTTACGCGACCCATAAAAAGCTTTCACAAAAACTCCACTCTGCCTCATGAGACACCCTTGATATGATAGTCTTGAGAGAGTGGACTTCGGCAATAC
Organism: Lathyrus oleraceus; assembly: GCF_024323335.1. NCBI lineage: Eukaryota > Viridiplantae > Streptophyta > Magnoliopsida > Fabales > Fabaceae > Lathyrus > Lathyrus oleraceus. Next base: position 445,431,009 of record NC_066583.1, read on the forward strand.
ATTCAGGGATGACCCAGTGTCCACCAACACATTGGACATGGCATCGTCTTTACAGTTCATGGAGATGTGTAATGCCAAGTTGTGGTCTCTTCCCTCTTTAGGGAGATCAGAGTCACAAAAACTCAAATTGTTACAAGCGGTAATGTTTGCAACAATGCTATCGAATTTCTCTATTGTGACATCATGATCTACATATGCCACATCCAAAACTTTCTGCAGAGCCTCTCTATGTGGTTCTGAATTCAGAAGTAATGATAACACGGATATTTTGGATGGCGTTTGTAGAAGCTGGTCTACAACATTGTACTCACACTTCTTGATGAGCCTCAGCATCTCATCACAGTATTCTTTCCCATTGCCACTAGGGCCAACAGAAGTAGGAGTTTTCAGTACAGAGGAGGGTTTAACAGCAAGTGCCGGATTCGGAGAATTCACCGCATTCCCAATCGGGCGTTCAACAAAATCAGCATTAGCTTGAGGCTTCGGTGGCGCTGAAAATACACGACTACTGCGGGTCAAACCACTTACGTCAATAATATTCACAACAGAGGAGGAAGGCAAAGGCACTTCTTTCCCATCTTCTACAACAACAGCATTGTAACGAAAGGGAATTGCCTTTTCGAAAGAGTATGGTGTAACACCTCAAAATTTGCCCTCCTCTTCTTGAGACTAGTTTGACACATTGCATTTCATGCTTAGAGCATTAGGCATTACATTTTGCATATCATATGAAAATAAGAAAGTCATCCTCCAGAGTCTTTTCAAAGATGGAGAAGTTACATGATTCAAGCCTGAGGGTCTTTATGAATTGATTATCAACCGTCTGAGGGTTTGCACTTCAGTTAGGGTTTTATTGGTTCTTCAAAGGTCTTGAGCATCATTTGGTTTGCAAGGATATATTACCATCATCATGGTTCTATCATCATCAAGGGTTTCATTGTTCATTGTCAAGTTCCTTTGGATTAGGGTTGTGACCTCTGGTCAACCCTAATCAATGCCATTCTTCCAATCAGGGTTTCTCAAAGAGATAAGATATTTGTTGGGGATGAGGATCACATGATTGTTATGGAGAGCTTACATGAGCTAGGGTTCCATTTTGGAGCAAATTTCCTCAAGTGGTAAAGGCCCAAATTCATTTAGACATTTCAAGGTCATCTGAGGACCAAAAAGTCAACTGTGCAGTCAACTGAGGGCTATGAGGTGGGGAAATGAGTTGAGACACCTCAGTCATGTTCAAAAGAGGTCCATTTGTCATTCTAAACATCTATCTTGAAGATTTTGAAGTCATGGCAAAAGTTTCCAAAAATGGAAAGTGACTTGTAATTTCATGTTTCCAAAAATGGCAAGTTTCTGGTCCACATTCAAATTGACTTTTCAACATCAAAGAAGTTTCAAATAGAATTTTGGTGAACATGAAAGTTGTAGATATTTGTCTCCCCTTTTCAAAAAGTCCTAAATCATGTCCATGTGATGGATGGTTGAGAAGCTATGGCCAAATGATCACAAGGTGTGCATGAAAGTTCAAGGTGGCATAACTTTTGATACAAAACTCCAATTAGGTCCATTCTTTTTGCAAAATACTCCTCATGACCAATACTTCTCAAAACAAGCCTTGCCATGCATGGAAAAAGTGTGTATGATCATCATTTCTCACATGTGCATTTTGGAGGGAAATTCTACAATTAAAATTTTGTTCAAGATTCAAGCAAATTATCAATTCCATGTTGATTATTGGTTGATTTTAAGTGGATTCAAGCCTTGCATGGGTACTGTTCACGTGTGGCATGTGCATGCTAAGCTCATTTGCAAATTTTGTAAAATATTCCAATTCTCCCTAATCATGATTAGCCAATGCTTAATTTTGATTTCAGCATGATTAACACACCATATAAAAGGAAAACCCTAACTGAATTTGCTGATAACAAAATTTCAGATCTAGAATTTTCCATTTCCCTCCAATTTTTCTCTCACTTCAATTTTCATTTTTCTTCACACAAACACCAAATCTCTTTGCATATTGTTGATCCTGGTGCAATTCTGAGCAAGATTCATCCCTTGGTTTGGACAATTGAGCAAGATTTGGAGCAGTTCATGTACATGAACATGTTGATGGAAGTTGGAAATTAAGCTACATCCAGGCGTTTTCATCCAATCCTTAGTGCACAAAGCTTCAATAGAGGTTCAAGGAAGTTGATCTGGAGCATATGAGAGCTTAAGGACACGTGTACAGAAACTGCCATTTCCAAGTAGGTTGAATTCGATCCTCACATTTTGCTATTTTATGTACATAGTTTTGTAGATCTCGCTTTGTAGAGAATGCTGATGTGTTTAGAATTGAAATTGGTTAAGAATTGAGGAAGTTATGTGGAATAAAAGTTTTGGTCATCAAAATGTTTGCCTTCGATCCATGAAACCTAGCAGGAATTAGATGAAATGGATATGATATTTGAGATCCTCGTTGGAAGGTGGTTCGATTGATATAGATTTTATGCATTTCTGCATTTTGGTACGGCGGCGCCACCGCCTGGTTGACCGGAGAAGATGACCGGCGCCGCTGTCTGGTTTGCTAGGGTTTTTGCTCGCGTGGCCTCCATGTAGGCGCTTGCATGGCTGTTTGATAGGTTCTCCTTGCTTTGACCCTGCCATGTGTTGCTTGACTGGTGATGTGTGCTGATGATTAGGATTAATGAAACGCGGCGTTTCATTTAGCTTATGTGTATGCTGATTGTGTTGTCTCTGTGTCTGAATGATTGGTCCTTGTTTGCTTGACTTGCTCGCGTGTGCATGGACCTGCTTAGTGTGCCTACTAGCTCAATTAGTAAAGCGTTGCGTTTTGTTTGTTTAACCTGGACCGTTGATGTGATTTGCGCGCTAGATCATGTGGCTAGGATTTATTCTGAGTTTATTCAAATTAATCATTTCCCTCCATTTCTTTTATTTTTCCATTTTTATTTGCTCATCTTTAAAAAATCATAAAAAATAGTACAATAGTCCAAATTGACTCCAATATTTTTTCATAATCTTGTTTTGATCTCTAGTTTTTTATAGGACTAATTTCATGATTTGTTTGTTTCTGGATTTTTTATGTGGAATTTTTGAATTAACATTGTGATATTTTGACATGTTGTGTTCATTGCTTTGTGAAATGCTATGTGTTGATCCAATTGATCTGAAATTTTGTGTGCTTAATCTCCACTCATGATATGATTTTTGGAATTTGGTTTGGAATTTTTATCATATGCTATCATTGTTTTTGACACATGAAGATATAATGTGACAATTTGTGTCACATTTTTGACTTTCAATTTGTGCATTTTTGTTCATCTATCATTTGAACCTTTTTGGATTTGATATTTTGCATGTTGATCATTCATGATATGTGGAACTTACATAAAAAATTTCATAGCCATTGCATGCATTTCTGTTTTGATTTGGATTTTCTAATTTGGATGTCCATTTTGTGCTCATTTGTTGGTCTTTGCATAGCATGAGTCATTTGAGCTGATTGCCTTGTGAATTGATATTGGTCCTTTTGAGGACATTTTGTTGATTGTTTGAATGTGCAATATGTGAAAGATTGACTTCTGTTTTGATCATTTGGTTTGGTTTTGGACCTAGTCTTTGTACTAGTGTTTTGTACATGAACTAACATTGATTTGTGTTTCAGGTTTGGACACTTAGCATTAATGGTTGAGTTGCTCACCTTTTGAGATGCAAATTTGATTGTGTTCTGACTTCTTTGTGTTTTATAGGGATTTAACTTGATGTGTTGAGCTCATTGCTTCATTTGATTACTTGACCATTACTCATTGAATTGTGTAAAGTTGGATGGTTTCACTGTTTGTTTTCTGATTGGTTGTCTGAAATATTAACTGGTTAGCTTTTGTACAGGTACCTTAGTTGCTTGCTTTTAGCTCTTGCTTGAGCTTTGGATTGTGGTTGATACACCACTTAGGTAGTTATCCTCTTACTCCATGTAGTCTGGAAGTCCTGTCATCTTTTCGGCAGGCATTTTGCTGAAGTCCTCCTTAAGAGGCTCTGTTTGTGATTGTTTACATTTGTGCCAAAGACCTCTAAATGAGGCATGTGCTACTTGATAAGTCCTCCTAAGTGAAGAGGCAATTGACGGATAGAAGGGATTAGTAGCCAATCCACCGTTATTCAGTGAGTCGTTCATTATGCTCGCACTACGTGCTGACGCTCTTGAACATGTACCCAAGATCTTTGTCCAGTGTCTGTCAAGTGGAATAGGATCTCTCTTTCTGGATCCCCACGCTTTCTTTGTCATGAGCTCACCCTGGCCAAGGTTAAGAGCTATGAGGTCTCATCCTCATTACCATTTTGATCTGCTCACCCTGACGTTCAATGTCAGTGGTTAAGAGCCCAGTTGATTACCCTTACAGTTTGGCTTGTTTGTCGAGGTTGATATGACCCCTCTTGACTAAAGCCTACCCATTGTTTGGGCCTCTTGTATGGATATAGTGTGTGATGCTTGTTCACTTGTGTTGGTGTGTTTATCTGCTTTCCTCTTCTCTTCTCCATTTCTGTAGGAGTCGTATGGTTGATTTCTGAGGAAGTAGGATTCTGATTAGAGACCTCAACTTAGGGATTGTTGATGGCATGACAACTATTAGGCTCGAGTCTAGGTCTCCCTTTAAGTTTGTTGTTTCCCTGGTCTCTGGTTAGGAGAGTGTTGTACCCCTGTTAAGGGGAACTAGGTCGCCCTGATTCTCATACCAGATGAGATACGTAGGCAGAAGATTGAGCGAAATCTCTCCGGGCAACCTTTTTTTTTCTTTTGACGTCTCAGCGTCTCCTTTTGTTTGCATGACAACTATTAGGCTCGAGCTCTAGTCTCCCTATTAGTTTGTTTGTTCATCCTTTACCCCTGCTAAGGGGAACTACGTCGCCCTGATTCTCATACCAGATGAGATACGTAGGCAGGAGATTGAGCGAAATCTCTCCGAGAACCCTTTTCTTTTTTTGAGTCATTGTTTGTCCACCCTGTTTCTTTGTTATGTGTGTGTTCACCCTTTGTTTGTATGCTTTGGTGTGAGTACCAGGTTTATTCAGCAGGTGTGTGTGGTATGTTTATACCTTGGGGTTTTCTTCTGATATTATTGGGGTTCATTTGTGATGACGGTTATCATCCTTGGGGTTCCTTTGTGATGGTGGTCACTCACTTGGGGTTCATTTGTGACGGTTGTCACTCACTTGGGGTTCATTTGTGATGATGGTTATCATCATTGGGGTTCATTTGTGACGGTTGTCACTCACTTGGGGTTCATTTATGATGAGGGTTGTCATCTTTGGGGTTTTCTTCTGTTCATCTTTGGGGTTCATCTTTGAGTATTTGGGTACTTTGTTATGGTTCGCACGGAGAACCTTTTTCATTGGTGTTCGCTGGTTAGCGTTTGTTATTGTGTGGAGTCAGATGTAAGTCCATGTATTGGCATTCTGTTTCCTTGTTTGTATTGATTGATTGGAGTCGGATGTGAGTCCATGTATTGGCATTCTGTTTCCTTTTTGTTGTCAGGAGTCGGGTGTAAGTCCATGTATTGGCATTCTGTTTCCTGTTGAGTGTTTCTTTTGACGTTTCAGCTTCTCTTTTCTTGGTGTTTTATTTTGGCGTGCGTTAGCCGAGCTACGAGTGCTCTGATTCTCCTCTGGATAGAGAAGATACGTAGGCATAGGATGTGATATCCTAGCGAGCATGTCTCCTTTTCCCCGAGCTACGTTGACTCTGATGTTTGTTTTTGACAAACTACGTAGGCCCAGGATGCGACATCCTGCCGAGTCCACTTCTTCTGTCTTCTTTCACCTGTTTATCATTCCAGTTTATGCATTTTCTTTGAGCAGTTTATTAGCAACCTTTTCCTATTCTTTTGAGCGTGGATCCCGTCGAGTACGGCGGACGTGAGGGGTGCTAATACCTTCCCCTTGCGTAACCGACTCCTGTACCTTGCAATCTCTGGTCGTAAGACCGTTCCTTTCCCTTTCTTAGGTTAGTCCTGCGCTCCCTTTTTGTCATAGGATGAAGAGCGTCGGTGGCGGCTCTGTATTTTTTCTGTCGGTTGTTTTTCGCGTTGCGACAGCTGGCGACTCTGCTGGCGACTGGAGTTGACCTCTTGCTGGTCCATCTTCCCTAAGCGAGTCAATCCTAGCGCTCTCTAGCGTAGTTGTTAGGGTAGTTTGGGTTGCTTTTACTGTTTTATTTATTGAATTTATGATTATTATACTGTGATTGTATATATTTGCATATATGTTTGCATGCATCATATTATCACTGTACTGGATTCTGGACAGGTGTGGTTCCTTTAATTTGGGGTGGGTGTTATGAGTGGGGCTAAAACCCAGGCCCGAGTATACACCTAGGATTAGTGTGGTCTCATGTCTCTGCACATGTGGGATTAACATGATGTTGAGACATGACATACCACAGTCGGACGAGGTTCTTTTGATAGAGCCCTTCCGGGTGGAGTAGTCCACTTTGGTTGGGTTACCTCTTTTGAGCTGTTGACTTTGGTGACCTTTCTTTCCCGGATCTTTGGTTTAGATGATCTTATGAGAGCTGCACGGCACACCCGAAAGGGCAAACCCGTTGAGTATCTTGTCCGATTGTCGAGACCATTATCCGCCTTAGGATGACCTTATTAGAATTTACCTGTGAGGGAAGGGTTTGATTCCTACAGATACAGGTTCTGTTGGTGACTCTGTGATGGTGACTTTGGTTCAGTTGGATTTTTGGATACTTATTTCTGACACGCCGGAGTTCTGTCCGTGGTATTTATCAGCAGGTTCCGTTTATTTCGGATCCCCGGGTTGAATTTGAGGGTACTTGTTCAGAGGATCTTGTTGTTATCCGTTCGGTGGATTTCCTATGATGATGGTGATATATCCTCCGGTTCCGTTTATTTCGGAACCCCGAGGTGGATTTGTGGTGACTCGGTCCCTCAGATGGTTGTAATCAATTCTGAGACCGGAATCCAGTACAGTTGATGTTCAGATGACTTGGAGGATGGCACTGTGACTTGCATTCATGCATATGCATCACTCCCACTTTGCATTCATTCGCATCTAACTCATGTCTATCCATACTCAGGGTACATTCTCAATTGAGATTCTGGTTGAGAGACATCCTGATGTCAGAATGTTATTGTCAAATTATTATCCGTCTTGATGAAGCCAGAATCAAAGGACATAATGTTCCTCATACGGATAGACATTGCATTCATGCGTGAGTCACAATAACTTGTCTTCTGTCTTGCAGGTGTCAGTTTTTAACATGTTTGATTGACTCAGGAATCATTGCTCGCGCACGCAGAATCATTCCTTTGCACGTAGCTCGTCCGCGAAGATACCCTACCAGACGCAACAAACCTAAACTGATGGATCCATCCAACGCTGACATTCTCGAGCTGAAAGAGAAGATGAGTGAGTTGATCAACGTCATGCAAGGGTTCGCCTTGGGGCAGAAAGCACTTGTTGAGAAGGTGGAAAAGCTTGAGCGGGCTTCGGTTGCCAATAGTGGCAATAATCAAGGGGGTACCTCCAACAATGGTCTTGGTGGTTCTAGGGATGGCGGTGATCTCAGGAAGAAGGCAACTAATACTGGGGTATTCATCAACAATGGTGGTGGTTTTGGTTTCGCTGCAGGCGGTGGACCAGGTCCTGTGGGCAATAATTTGATGGATAATCAGTTTCCTCCTTTCTTTGGGGCTGTGGAGGTAAAAGAAAAAGATCAGTTCTCTGTGTTGAACGAGCAATTTGGTTAGTATGGTGTTCAACCACCGAGCAAGGAGATTCAGGTACTAGCAAAGAAGATCAGGGCTCTAGAAAGCCATGCTATTCCTGAGGCTATCAATATGACAAACATGGGGCTGGTTGAGGGGATTGTGATCGCGCAGAAGTTTAAAGTGCCCACGTTTGATAAGTACAATGGGAGTTCTTGCCCGGAAACTCATCTTCAGGCCTTTGTCCGAAAGATATCTGCCTACACCATGGATCAGAAGCTCTGGATGTACTTCTTCCAGGATAGCTTATCTGGTGGGTCTCTAGAGTGGTATACCAAGTTGAGATCATCAGATATTAAGAGATGGCAGGATTTGGGAGATGCCTTCTTTAAACAATACCAATTCAATGCTGACATGGCACCTAGCCGTACCCAGTTGCAGGGTATGTCTCAGAAGCCGAGTGAAGGGTTTAAAGATTATGCACAAAGGTGGAGAGAGTTGGCTGCCAGGGTTCAACCACCGTTGGTAGATCGGGAGATGTCTGATTTGTTCATGGGTACCCTTCAGGGGACTTTTGCTGAAAGGATGGTGGGTTATCCCGTCACTGGTTTTGCAGACATAGTAGTGGCTGGTGAGAGAATTGAAAGCTGGCTGAAAATGGGGAAGATACAGGGAAATGCTTCATCGTCTGGATCGAAGAAGCCATTTCGGAACAGTCAGCGTATGAAGGAGGGTGACACGAGTGTTGTGTATGCCCATAGAGGACGTGGTAGGGATCGTTACTACCATCATACTGCTGCAGTAACAATTCCTGCTGATAATCAACCCGCACAACAGCAACAGCAACGGCAGCCATTTCAGCAGAGAACACAATGGGTCGGGTATCAAGTGAGAGGAAGGATGACTGATCGTCAGTTTGATAGACCACCCGTGACGTATGCATTTCTGTTAAAGAAGTTGAAGGATCTCGGGCTGGTTCAGTTGAGGACGTTAGCTCCGGTAAGACCAGATCAGAGGCCTGCAAGCTATGATGAGAACGCCAAGTGCGAATTCCATTCTGGTGCTCCCGGGCATAATATTGAGGGTTGCAAAGCCTTTAAGCATGTTGTCCAAGACTTGGTGGATCCCAAGGCCATAAATTTTGCACCATCGCCGAACGTTAATGCTAATCCCATGTTGACGCATGGTCAGATAGGGGTGAATGTAATTGCTGAGGATCCAGGTCGTATCCGTGCGGTGGGTGAAGAGACTGACAGTGACTGCGAGCTTGACTCGTGGATAAAACCATGCGTACCAGGGATGGAGATCCAGAACTGGAAGGCCGAAAAGATCATCACTGTCACTCTGCGTGAAGAGTAATATTTCTGTTTTTCAATTCTGTTTGCATGAAAGCCATACGTTTTTCCCGAAACGTAATGGTCCATTGTAAGGGCCACCTCATGTGTTTCATCGTGCATTGTTTGCATCATTAATAAAAGGATGTTTTTCGCGTTAAAAGTGTTGTTCCCTGTTTTTCATTTATTTTTGCAATTTAATAAAAATAAAATAAAAATGGCAATGTTTATTTTCACTTTTCTTCCTTTTAATTTGTCTTGTCCGACTCTAAAGCAATGCATGAATCAACATTCATGCAGATGCGATCATTCTCCAGATCTCATTGATAACAATCCTGTTACACCCCTATATGACTTCGACAATCCAATCTATCATGCCGAAGAAGAAGGCGAAGAAGATCGTGAACTGCCGGAAGAATTAGCCAGGTTGTTGAAGCAAGAGGAGAAGGTGATTCAACCACACGAGGAGCAAGTCGAGATTGTGAATCTGGGTACCGAGGAGGTCAGAAAGGAAGTAAAGGTTGGGGCCGCTTTGGAGGTGAATGTCAAGAGCAGAATGGTAGCCTTGTTAAAAGAGTATGTTGAAATCTTCGCCTGGTCTTATCAGAATATGCCAGGTTTGGATACCGATATCGTTGTGCACAAGTGGCCGTTAAGAGAAGATTGTCCTCCAGTGAAGCAGAAGTTGCGCAAAACTCGACCCGAGATGGCCATGAAAATTAAAGAGGAGGTTCAAAAGCAGTTGGATGCTGGTTTCCTAGCTGTCACCAATTATCCGCCTTGGGTCGTGAACATTGTGCCGATGCCGATGAAGGATGGAAAGGTGAGGATGTGTGTGGACTACCGGGATTTGAACAGAGCTAGCCTGAAAGATGATTTCCCATTACCTCACATCGATGTGTTGGTAGATAATACAGCTCAATTCTCGGTGTTTTCTTTCATGGATGGCTTTTCTGGCTATAATCAAATTAAAATGTCGCCAAATGATATGGAGAAAACGACGTTCATCACACCATTGGGCACTTTTTATTATAAGGTGATGCCATTCGGTCTCAAGAATGCCGGTGCCACGTACCAAAGGGCTATGGTGACTTTGTTTCATGATATGATTCATCATGAGATCGAATGCTATGTTGATGACATGATAGCAAAGTCCCAAACAGAAGAGGGGCATCTGGTAGACTTGGCCAAATTGTTTGACCGGTTGAGACAATTCAGATTGAGGTTGAATCTGAATAAGTGCACTTTCGGGGTGCGGTCCGGTAAATTGTTGGGGTTTATTGTGAGTGAAAGAGGAATCGAGGTTGATCCTGCTAAAGTAAAAGCGATACAAGAAATGCCTGAACCGAGAACAGAAAAGGAGGTTCGTGGTGTCTTAGGTAGATTGAACTACATTTCACGGTTCATATCTCATCTAACAGCCACGTGTGAACCCATATTCAAGTTGTTAAGAAAAGATCAAACGGTCAGGTGGAATAATGATTGCCAAGCGGCATTTGAAAAAATAAAAGAATATTTGCAGGAGCCTCCGATTCTGATGCCTCCTGTGGAGGGACGACTGTTAATCCTGTACTTGACAGTCCTCGAGGGGTCTATGGGGTGTGTACTGGGGCAGCATGACGAGTCTGGTCGAAAAGAGCATGTAATTTACTACCTTAGCAAAAAGTTTACCGACTGTGAAACAAGATATTCACTGCTCGAGAAAA